>NC_057807.1:106149535-106749535 GCF_018294505.1 Triticum aestivum
TCTCGTGGGCCCCTCGGGCGGCCACCGACGTACTTCTTCCTCCCATATATACCTACGTACCCTGAAAACATCCAGGAGCACCACGAAACACAATTTCCACGAGATCCCATCTTGGATCCTTCGCCGGCACTCTGCCGGAGGGGGAATCAACCATGGAGGGCTTCTACATCAACATCCTTGCCCCTCCGATGAGTTGTGAGTAGTTTACCACAGACCTACGGGTCCATAGTTATTAGCTAGATGGCTTCTTCTCTCTTTTTGGATCTCAATACAATGTTCTCCCCCTCTCTTGTGGAGATCTATTCGATGTAAACTCTTTTTGCGGTGTGTTTGTCGAGATCCGATGAATTGTGAGTTTATGATCAAGTTTATCTATGAATAATATTTGAATCTTCTCTGAATTCTTTTATGCATGATTGAGTTATCTATGCAAGTCTCTTCGAATTATCAGTTTGGTTTGGCCTACTAGATTGATCTTTCTTGCCATGGGAGAAGTGCTTAGCTTTGGGTTCAATCTTGCAGTGTCCTTACCCAGTGACAGAAAGGGTTGCAAGGCACGTATTGTATTGTTGCCATCGAGGATAACAAGATGGGGTTTATATCATATTGCTTGAGTTTATCCCTCTACATCATGTCATCTTGCTTAATGCGTTACTCTATTCTTATGAACTTAATACTCTAGATGCAGGAAGCAGTCGGTCGATGTGTGGAGTAATAGTAGTAGATGCAGGCAGGAGTCGGTCTAATTTTTATGGACGTGGTGCCTATATACATGATCATGCCTAGATAATCTCATAACTATGCGCTTTTCTCTCAATTGCTCGACAGTAATTCTTTCACCCACCGTAATACTTATGCTATCTTGAGAGAAGCCTCTAGTGAAACCTATGGCCCCCGGGTCTATCTCTTATCATATTTGCTTTCAATCTACTTTTATTTGCATCTTTACTTTTTGCATCTATATTATGAAATACCAAAAATATATTTATAATATCTTACTATCTTTATTAGATCTCACTTTCGCAAGTGGCTGTGAAGGGATTGACAGCCCCTTTATTGCGTTGGTTGCGAGTTCTCAGTTTGTTTGTGTAGGTGCGTGGGACTTTTGAGGAGCCTCCTACTGGATTGATACCTTTGTTCTCAAAAACTGAGGGAAATACTTAGGCTACTATCGCTGCATCACTGAGGGAGTCCTGGACTAGGGGGTGTCCGGATAGCCGGACTATCATCATCGGCCGGACTCCAAGACTATGAAGATACAAGATTGAAGACTTCGTCCCGTGTCCGGATGGGACTTTCCTTGGCGTGGAAGGCAAGCTTGGCGATACGGATATGTAGACTCCTACCATTGTAACCGACTCTGTCTAACCCTAGCCCTCTCCGGTGTCTATATAAACCGGAGGGTTTTAGTCCGTAGGAGGAACATCCATTACAACAACCATACCATAGGCTAGCTTCTAGGGTTTAGCCTCCTTGATCTCGTGGTAGATCCACTCTTGTACTACCCATATCATCAATATCAATCAAGCAGGAGTAGGGTTTTACCTCCATCGAGAGGGCCCGAACGTGGGTCAAAACATCGTGTCCCTTGTCTCCTGTTACCATCCGCCTAGACGCACAGTTCGGGACCCCCTACCCGAGATCCGCCGGTTTTGACACCGACAATCACCCTATCCTCTTCGAGGAAAACCAATGCAAGCTTGAGACGTAGAAAGAAGGATTTCTGGCGCCGTTGCCGGGGAGGTCTTCGCTCAAGTCAAGACATACCAAGTACCCATCACAAACCCATCTCCCTCGCATTTACATTATTTTCCATTTGCCTCTTGTTTTCCTCTCCCCCACTTCACCCTTGCCTTTTTATTCACTCTCTCTTTCCCAATCTCCTCCTCTCTTTTTCGTTTGCCTTCCCGTTGCCATGGCCGAATCAAAAAGAACAAAGGGCCCTTTCCTAGGTTCTAGTACCTTGGATAACCCCTCTATCCTCTCTAAGCTCATGAATAATGACGCTATAGAAAGACCCACCGGGGTGTCCAATGAGAGCTTGAATAATTTTGATGAGGATGACTCTGGAATTTTTCGCTATTTACTTGATGAGTCTTTAAAAGATGCTTGGTATAGGTTATTAAGGATTCGGGCTAGCTATGTGCCACAATATCAAATTGAATATTACTTAAAAAGTTTTTATGTTGGCTTGCCCACTTCCTTTAAACAAGTCTTAGATTCTATTTTTGAAGGAAGTTTTCTTGAAAGGGACGCTATAGATACTTATCAAAAAACGAAAACCATATTTGGGCACCCTATGAATGATAAGGTTGAATCAACTACTCTCTTGTGCTTTTATCAAAATGAAATTATTAAAGAGATGAAGTCTAGTTTAGAGGCAAACTTCCGTAACGTGCTTAATCTTACTTATTCCATTAATGTCCATGTGCTTACCTTAAATAGAAGAATGAATTCTATAGAGAGGAGATCCTCCTCTTCTAGTGCCAAAGATGGCACCCGTTAGATCTATCCTTGCTTATATGCCTAGCTAGGGGTGTTAAACGATAGCGCTAGTTGGGAGGCAACCCAATTTTCTTTATGTTTTTTGTTTTTGCTCCTGTTTAGTAATAAATCTTGCATCTACCTTCTTTTTAGATTTGTTTTTATCTTTCAATTAGTGTTTGTGCCAAGTAGAACCTATAGGATAACCTACGATGATAATTGATTTGATTCTGCTGAAAAACAGAAATTTGCACGCATGAATATAATTTTGTTAAATCACAGGAACGTGATTTTGCGTTGATTCTTATTGATGCTGTTCAATAAACAAATTTTCCAGGACTTCCTATTTTGGTAGGATTTTTAGAGCTCCATAAGTTTGCGTTAGTTACAGATTGCTACAGACTGTTCTGTTTTGACAGATTCTGTTTTTTCGTGTGTTGTTTGCTTATTTCAATGCATCTATGGCCAGTAAATTAGTTTATAAACCATAAAGAAGTTGGAATACAGTAGGTTTAACACCAAAATAAATAAAGAATGAGTTCATTACAGTACCTTATGTGGTGGTTTTGTTTTCTTTCACTAACGGAGCTTATAAGATTTCCTGTTGAGTTTTGTGTTGTGAAGTTTTCAAGTTTTGGGTAAAGCTTTTATGGACTATGGAATAAAGGGTGGAAAGAGCCTAAGCTTGGGGATGCCCATGGCACCCCACAATATTCAAGAATAGCCAAAAGCCTAAGCTTGGGGATGCCCCGGGAAGGCATCCCCTCTTTCATCTTCGTTCATTGGTAACTTTACTTGAAGCTATATTTTTATTCGCCACATGATATGTTTTGCTTGGAGCGTCGTGTATTATATTAGTCTTTTCTTTTTAGTTTACCACAATCATTCTTGATGTACACACCTTTTGAGCTTGATAATTTTTGCTCTAGTGCTTCATTTATATCTTTTAGAGCACGGTGGTGTCTTAATTTTGAAGAAATTACTAGTCTCTCATGCTTCACTTATATTATTTTGAGAGTCTTTTAGAACAGCATGGTATTTTCTATGGTTTTAAAGTTGCTCCTAGAATGATGAGCATCCAAGTTGGGTATAATAAAAACTATCATAGAAATTGAATTGGATGCTATGATCAATTTGATGCTTGATAATTGTTTTGAGATATGGAGGTAGTGATATTGAAGTCATGCTAGTTGGGTGATTATGGATTTAAAGAATGCTTGTGTTGATGTTTGTGATTCCCGTAGCATGCACGTATGGTGAACCACTTTGTGATGAAGTTGGAGCACAATTTTATTTATTGATTGTCTTCCTTATGAGTGGCGGTCAAGGACGAGCGATGGTCTTTTCCTACCAATCTATACCCCTAGGAGCATGCGCGTAGTGCTTTGGTTTTTGATGACTTCTAAATTTTTGCAAGAAGTATATGAGTTATTTTGATTAATGTTGAGTCCATGGATTATACGCACCCTTTCATGCTTCCATCATTGGTAGCCTCTCTTGTACCGCGCAACTCTCGCCGGTACCATACACCCACCATTTACCTTCCTCAAAACAGCCACTATACCTACCTATTATGGCATTTCCATAGCCATTCCGAGATATATTGCCATGCAACTTTCCACTGTTCTGTTCATACGACAGGCATTACTTTTGTCATATTGCTCTTTGCATGATCATGTAGTTGACATTGTATTTGTGGCAAGGCCACCTTCATAATTTTCATACATGTCGCTCTTGATTCATTGCATATCCCAGTACACCGCCAGAGGCATTCATATAGAGTCATATCTTGTTCTAGCTTTGAGTTGTAAATCCATAAAAGTGTGATGATCTTCATTATTAGAGCATTGTCCTAGTGAGGAAAGGATGATGAAGACTATGATTCCCCCACAAGTCGGGATGAGACTTCGGACTTTACAAAAAGAAAAGAAAAAGAGAGAGGCCAAAAAGGAAAAAGGAAAGGCCAAAGAAAAAAAAGAAGAAAAAGAAGAAAAAGAAAAAGAAAGAAAAATAAAATGAAAGAAAAAGAGAGAAGGGACAATGCTACTATTTATTTTTCCACACTTGTGCTTAGAAATAGCACCATGATCTTCATGATAGAGAGTCTCATATACTAGTGGGAATTTTTCATTATATAACTTGACTTTTATATTCCAATGATGGGCTTCGTCAAAGTGCCCTAGGTCTTCGTGAGCAAGCAAGTTGGATGCACCCCCACTTAGTTTCTTTTGTTGAGCTTTCATATATTTATAGCTCTAGTGCATCCGTTGCATGGCAATCCCTACTCACTCACATTGATATCTATTAATGGGCATCTCCATAGCCCGTTGATATGCCTAGTTGATGTGAGACTATCTTCTCCTTTTTGTCTTCTCCACAACCACCATTCTATTCCACATATAGTGCTATGTCCATGGCTCACGCTCATGTATTGCGTGAAAGTTGAAAACGTTTGAGACTATTAAAGTATGAAACAATTGCTTGGCTTGTCATCGGGGTTGTGCATGATTAAATACTTTGTGTGATGACGATAGAGCAACAGCCAGACTATATGATTTTGTAGGGATAACTTTCTTTAGCCATGTTATTTTGAGAACACATGATTACTTTGATTAGTATGCTTGAAGCATTACTATTTCTTATGTCAATATGAACTTTTATTTTGTATCTTTTGGATCTGAACATTCATGCCACAATAAAGAAAATTACATTGACAATAATGCTAGGTAGCATTCCACATCAAAAATTTCTTTTTTATCATTTACCTACTCGAGGACGAGCAGGAATTAAGCTTGGGGATGCTTGATATGTCTCCAACGTATCTATAATTTTTGATTGTTCCATGCTATTATATTACCCCTTTTGGATTTTTATGGGCTTTTTTAGACATTTATATCATTTTTGGGACTAACCTACTAACCGAAGGCCCAGCCCATATTGCTGTTTTTTTGCGACCTACTGTGAAAAACACATATCATCATGGAAGTGTATTTTTTTGTAGTGCCAGTGCATAATAAGGTTTTTCCATTCAATGTCTTCTAAATTTAGCACAGGAGACTTAACCGTAAATTCGTTTATAGACTTGCCATCAAAGTGTGATTTCCTCAGGTAACATCGATATTGCTGCAATGCTTCCTTGAAAAGCGCAAGCAAGCTTTGCTCGCCATGACTATCCAGATTGACCCTCACCTACTTACAACAATGTAATGTAAATCATTGATGTGTTCAGTCAGCAGAAAATAGGAAAATAATCACCATGAATAATAGCACTTACACGTAAGTGGGACAGGAAGATGTGAAAATGGTGTTTGTCTTCACTATAATCTTCCCATGATGGGAATATGTCACACCCTAGCTAGTCATGCATTAGAGTGTTGCATCATGTTTACTCTTTCATCAGAAACTTGAAATGGGGATGACAGAACCCCCAGTCCCCTCTGAAACCAACTAGGGTTTACTAAAATAATTTTCAATGAACCTGAAATGCCCTTCTAAAATGCCCATCATTTTTGTCTTGGTTCAGAACCTCTGCCAAAAGTGGTGCACATTTTCCTAGGCCATCCTAGGGTTTTGAATTAAATCATAACTATTTGAATTTGGGCATTTAAAATAATATAAAATATTTAAATGCTCAAATATCTCCAAACTAAAATGTTTCATGTTGGAAATAATCCAACTATGAGCCAGGAGTAGTTTGGTGATTTTTGGAGTTGCCTAGGTATTTTATTTAATTCAACAAAGTTGCAGATATATTAAATAAAAACAGAAAACAGAAAAGAAAGGGGAAGACTTACCTGTGCGGCCCAGCCAGCCGGCCGGCCCAGCCAGCAACCGACCCAGCCCAGCACTGTAGCTCCCCGTCGTCTTCCTCCCCACGCCCCGAAGCTGCTGCGTGCTCGCGCGCGCGCGGCCGCGCGGCCACCTCCTGCTTGCCGACGCCCTCCTGGCCGCTTGGACGACGCCCGCAGCCCGTCCCGGTCCCCCCTGCTCTCTCCCACTCTCCCCGGCTCTCTCCTTCCTCTCCCTCGCTCTCTCTCTCACACGGCCGAACACCACCGTCGCCACCGTTCGCCGTAGCAGTCGTCTCCGACCACCCCTCGCTCCCCCGACAAGCTCAGAAGCACCGCCACAACTCCCTCTTCCTCCCCACCGCTCCACGGGTCTCCGGAAGCCCTGCATCGCCGCCACGTCGCCGTTCCCCTCTTCGGACTCCGACCACCGTCGCCGTCAAATTCATCGTCTCCGGCGCGTCCCCGAGCCTGCTTCGACGCCCACTGCAACCGCGGTGAGCCCCCGGAGCGTTTCCCCCTTCTTCCCTGGTCTCTCCCGACCTCTAGGCCCTAGCTCCACCTCGACCGAGAGCTCCACGCCGCCGGCGATGTCGCCGTCGTGGCCACGGTCACCGTAGCGCCCAACCGAGCACACCATCGTGCTCCACACATCACCAGGAGCACGTAGAACGCACCAACGCCTCCCCAAACCCCCTGCAACACTGATCCCGACCGCACCCGAACTCCGGCCGCCGCAGCCGAGCTCGCCGCCGTCAACTCTGGCCACCCCGAGCCCAGCCACCACCACCAATAGACGCGGCTCAACCTCAGCAACACGTAGATGCCTTCCGCCGTCCATTTGGTCGCCGGAATGGCAAAAAGCACTCTCGCCGCCGTCTCGGATCTCGCCGGCGTCATGTCGCCGGTGGGGTTTGACTTGACCGACCTGGGGTTTGAGCCCCCAGGGTCACTGACGCGTGGGCCCTGTCGGCCAGATGGTTAGGTTAGCGCTAACTACTGTTAGTCAACCCCCCCTGACACTGACAGTGGGCCCCAGCGCCACTAATTAGTAATTAGAATTAATTTAAATCTGTTTAACCCCCCTGTCACTGACGTGTGGCCCCCACACGTCAGGTTTGACTTCAGCCAGCCGCAGTTGACCTGCTGATGCCACTGTGACATCAGGCTGACGCAGTATTGAATTTCTGGATTTAATTTAAATCAGGAAATTCCAGAATATCAATTAAACTTCAAAAATTCATAACTTTTATTCTGTAACTCCAAATTGGACAAATTATATATGAAAAATGATCAGAAAAATCCAATCTATCCATCTGTACTATTTTCATGCATGATCAAACAAGTTCAATTGATGTTTTAATCAGAACAAGGAAAAGCACTTTAAAAGGCCATATTTGAATTTGAAATTTGAATCTTTGATTCAAATTTGTTCAAACCCTTCTGGTTTTAGTTGCATTAGCCCAACACACTCATATTGCCATGTTTCATGCATGCATCATATTGTTGCATATTGTTTGGTAATGTTTGTGTATCGATGTCCTTTGCGACAGGATCTGTTCCCGAGGAGTACCGTGATTACCCTAACGAAGAACCGTATCCGTGCATCGAACCATCAGGCAAGCAACCAACCATTTGATCATATCGATACAATCCCATGCTCTCGCTCCTGCTCTCTTTTACTGCATTAAGACAACGCGATTCAAACTGCTGTGTGCTACGGTAATTGAACCCATTTCCTCTGCATGACCTGTCATTGCCACAGTAACTAGATGAAACCCACTAGCATGTGTAGGAGTTGATTGAGCCATATGTATGTGTTGTTCCTACCTTGCTATGCCTGCTATGCTTAGAGTCGTGTCAGGTCTGGTTCATCTGGGTGATGGGCTAGAGTGAAATGTTAATGTCGGTAATGAGAGTGGTGTGGTGAACACGATTTGGTAAAGGTATCGATGAGAGGCCATGTAGGAGTACATGGTGGGTTGTTTCATTGAAGCCGACCTTAAGCACTGAGATCTGTATGTGTGATTTAAGAATCAGCTACTACCATACATTGGGCCCTGAAATATGACCCCGCTCGACTTCTTATTCACCCTAGCTCTCTGTCCAGGAGTTGCAAGTAGTTTCTGGTGTTTGTAGCCTACTGGAGGCCGTGGACAGCGCTAACCGTAGGGGTGGGCTGTGATGCGGTAGGTACGTGGCACGGTGTACCGAATACCCGTTAGGTATCTCGGGAACCCTGTTCACATCGTTCGGGGCCGTATGGGAAACCTCGGCCGGACTCCCTGCGGATGGAACCTGAATAGGCGATAAACCTGGACTAGAGGCTTAAGTGTTTAGGTAGGTCGTGGTCTACACCCACGTCGGCTTTCACTTGAAGTCTGCCGAGCACATGTCGTGTGCAGACGCTAAGTGGTGGAAACATGTATGAAGAAGTACACCCCTGCAGGGTTAACATGATCTATTCGAATAGCCGCGTCCGCGGTAAAGGACTACTTGGTTGCCTATACAGTTCATAGACAAGTAAATGGAAACTACTAAAAGCCTCAAGATAAGTGTGAGTGCCGAGGATGGCTCTTCCGTAGGAAGACGGAGGTGGATCCTCGGTAGTGTATTGAAGTGGTGAGTAGTGGACTCGTGTGCGAAAAACATTTCAAGTTGGAGTATCGTAGGATAGTCTAGCCATGAGTCAAAGCTGGCTTGCTGCAATAACTCCACCAACCCTTCTTGATACTATGCATGTATGTAGGATCTGATGTAAGTCTTGCTGAGTACCTTTGTACTCATGTTGCTATAATCTACATTTTTACAGAAGACGCTGCAACCCCTTCTGATGGGTTCTATGTAGACGTTGACATCAACGAGTAGGCTAAGGACCCAGGTGGTGACCCTGAGCTTGTGATGGACCACGTAGTATAGTTAGGCTTCCAAGCCTCTTTTATTTTACTAGTTGTCTGTACTCAGACAAGTTACTTCCGCTGTTGGCTTGTATGACTGTATGACTTGTATGTTGGGTCGTAAGACCCGTACCTTTGTGTTTGATATGTATGGCTCCCTGAGCCTTAAATAAAGTACTTGTGTCGTAGAGTCATGTTGTGATGCTTCGTTGTATTTGCACATATCGAGCATATTGTGTGTATGATTGAAATGCTTGGTATGTGTGGGATCTGACTATCTAGTTGTTTATCTTTAGTAGCCTCTCTTACCGGGAAATGTCTCCTTGTGTTACCGCTGAGCCATGGTAGCTTGCTACTGCTCTGGAACACTTAGGCTGGCCGGCATGTGTCCTTCTTCGTTCCTGTGTCTGTCCCTTCGGGGAAATGTCACGCTTTGAGTACCGGAGTCCTGTTAGCCCGCTACAGCCCGGTTTACCGGAGTCCTGCTAGCCCAGTGCTACAGCCCGGACCCACTTGCTGATGACCGACACGTTCGAAGCTGGGTCATGGATGCCTGTCCCTGTAAGTCTGTGCCACTTTGGATTTACGACTAGTCATGTCAGCCCGGGCTCTTTATCATATGGATGCTAGCGACACTATCATATACGTGAGCCAAAAGGCGCAAACGGTCCCGGGAAAAAGGTAAGACGACACCCGTGGGAATACCGTGCGTGAGGCCGCAAAGTGATATGAGGTGTTACCAGCTAGATCGATGTGACATCGAGTCGGGGTCCTGACAGTGTTGGCATCAGAGCCGGACTGCCTGTAGGTTCTCCAAGCCAAACTGGTCGATGTTGAGTCTAGAAATTCTTAGTTATATGTAGGGGAATTGTTTGTGGGTTGGAACGTAAGGCTCTTTTTACTCCTTATACCTTATGACTTTCTGATCTGAGTCAGTCCATTCTTCCACCGGGGGTTAAGGAATTAGGATCTGCTCTCTCTATCAGGATCACGAGTTACTAATCAGTAGTACCTTATAAGTTTGATGGTTACCAGCCTAGTTCAGTTCTACTACCACATCATGTTGCCAGAATGGTTTCAGAACTTTGATATGATGATGTTGAGTGTGTACGAAATCCTTTGTCAAATGTCTCAAAATCCTTTTTGAGCATTTACAACTGTTATGCTGCCGAAATTTTGCTAGAAATTCTAATGCCTTTGCATTATGATTATGCTTTCAGATGGCCACTCGCGACCTCAATCAAGTGGTTCGCCTGACTCGATGCCTAGATGTACCCGGCCATACTACTAAGTTGGTCAGGGTAATGACTGAGGCTGGATATCGTTGGTATCCTGAGTACACGGTCGAAGAGCAATTCCGAGACTTCAACCAAAGCCAGTATCTCTGCACTGTCAGGATATTTCCATCTTATCCTGGATCCACCGAGCCTCTTCACTGCTCCTATGGACTCGGGGTTACTATTGAGATGGCTGTGCAGGACGCCGCCTACTCTATGATGACCATTATGCGAGTCAGATCTGGTCTATTTCGGGACTCTGACTTCCGGTATATGCCAGGATCACTTCCGGGAGCACAAGGATATCTCCAAGCTATTTATGCTGACTCCACTCAGGAGGATTCACGGACTCGCACCACTGCTGAGATGCTCGAGGATAAGGACCGTGAAAATCGGGCCTTAAGGTTAGAGCTCTTCAATACCCGTGCTGACCACTGGGCCACTTTGACTCGGTTCGCACCGGCGGTGCAAGCTGGATATTCAGATATGCGCGATCTCTATCCTGTGAGATCTGCTCTGCCAGACGTGATGGTTTGGCGTGATGTAGGAGGCATCACCCCACCTCGCGGTCCCCGCAGGCCACCGTTTGCTAGTCCAAGGCCTCATCCTAGCCCCTATGGTCCACAAGCTCCGCGAGATCGTCTGTTTCCGGATGAACATGTTGAGCTTCCAGGCTATGGAGGTGACTTCTACGAGGACTACTACGGATCGGTCTGAGTTAGTGATAGTATCACTAGTTCGCACTAGCTGTGTCATCTATCGTCCCGCGTGACTCGTGGGTTATGACCTAGTTTGTGCTCTTTCCGGAGATGTAGAAAAATAATGTATAGGAGCTTGGAATGCCTCTGATGAGATGTAATCCTTTTCTCACCGTAATAGTACTTTGTTTGGTCTTGTACTAAACCTTGTATGGTGTGTATGACGATGGAATAAAGAAGCAGTTTCTGTATCTACCATGTCATACGGATGATCATCTTGCATTCCGAGTTATTTCTTACATTATGTATCCCATGTCGGAATTTCATCATTCTGACTAAATCATTGTCTTGTTTACCTAGGATGGTCAACACGCGCGCCAACCCTGCTTCCCAAGAGCAGGCCGAAGGCAGTGAAGCCAGGAATGAAAATCTGCCTCATCCTCCTTCACTAGCCGAGGTGATGATGGAAGCTGAGAGAAACAAGCGGGAGACAAACCGTTTGTTGGAGCGTATTGAACAGAATACAGCACACCATCAGAGGGCTAACGTGGTGTCACTCAGTGATTTTATCAAATTGCATCCACCCACGTTCCACCACTCCGTCGAACCTCTCGACGCTGATGACTGGCTTCGCAGTATCTCTCACAAACTGCGTTCCGCGCTGGTAGCGGAGGCTGACAAGGTCACCTTTGCTGCATATCATCTTGAAGGCCCCGCCAGTCTATGGTGGGAGAATTATGGAGCCATGCGCCCAGCGGGCCATGTCACAACTTGGGCTGAATTCAGCGAGGCTTTCCGCGAACATCACATTCCGGAGGGTCTCATGGACCGTAAACGTGAAGAATTTTGCAGTTTCACCCAAGGCCGACTTTCTGTGGATGCCTATAGCAGGGAGTTTGGTAATCTCACACGATATGTAACTGAGGAAGTTTCTACTGACGCCAAGAAGCAAGCAAGGTTCCGTAAGGGCCTTAGTCCTGAGCTTCGCCGCGACCTCCGTCTGCATGAGTGCACATCTTTTTCGAAACTTGTCAACAAAGCCATCAGTGCTGAAACTGGTCAGACTGACTATGACGCAACACGCAAGCATGGACGTGACATGGGTTCCTCATCCGGTGCTGGTCCTCAGAAGCGCCGCGTGTGGGTACCCAACACCGCCCTGCCACCCAGGTTCACACCGAGGCCATCCTTCCAGGCGCCTCGCCCCGCTCAACAGTCTGCTCCAGCCAAGCCCTATGGGGGTCCAACCAATAATGCTCCTCCACGTACCAGTTCCGTGACTTGTTTCAAGTGTGGGGAATCTGGTCATTATATGCGTGAGTGTCCCCAGACCAACCCCAATCAATCTGCTAAAGCTGTTGGCCGAGGCAAGCCGACAGGGAAGGTGTTCCATGCTAAACCGGTCACCGCTTCACGTGGCCATGTCAACTGTATCTCTGCCGAAGAAGCTCAAGAAGATCCCAACGTCGTTCTCAGTACGCTTCTTGTTAATTGCCACCCGGCATCTGTTCTTTTCAATACAGGAGCCTCTCATTCTTTTATATCTGAAAACTATGCTCGTTTGCATAACGTTGCATTCTGTGACTTGCCATCCTCTATGGTAATTCAAACTCCGGGATCCAAATGGCAAACTTCTAGAGTAAGCCATGGAAATGAAATCCAAGTCGACAGACTTGTTTTTCTCGCATCTTTGATAGCCCTTAAATCTTCAGATATTAATATCATTTTGGGCATGGACTGGATGTCAGCTCATCATGCCCAAATTGATTGCTTCTCTAGGACTGTTCAACTCACCCATCCTTCGGGAAAGATAGTCAATGTCTTGACCCGAATAGCCAAGCGACAATTATTTTCTCTTAACGCCAGCCCTTTGCCAGACCTTGAGGACGTTCCGGTAGTCCGTGACTTCCCGGATGTCTTTCCAGAGGAATTGCCAGGTATTCCACCTGACAGGGATGTTGAGTTCGTAATAGATCTCATTCCAGGAACCGTTCCGATTGCTAGAAGACCCTATAAGATGGCACCCCTAGAACTAGCCGAGCTTAAGAAACAACTCGATGAGTCCTTGAAAAAGGGTTTCATCCGCCCTAGTTCATCTCCGTGGGCTTGCCCCGTCCTATTCGTCAAGAAGAAGGATTGTACGGACCGGATGGTTGTAGATTACCGACCTGTCAATTTGGTCACAATCAAGAACAAATACCCGCTTCCCAGGATCAACGATCTGTATGATCAGCTCGCTGGATCCTCAGTCTTCTCCAAGATGGATTTGAGGTTGGGCTACCATCAAATCAAAATCAGAAACGGGGACATTCCTAAAACGGCCTTTGTTACTCGTTATGGCCAATACGAGTACACCGTCATGTCCTTCGGTCTAACCAACGCTCCAGCCACTTTTTCTCGGTTAATGAACTCAATCTTCATGGAGTATTTGGATAAATTCGTCGTGGTTTATCTCGATGACATACTCATCTACTCCAAGAACGAGGAAGAACATGCCGAACATTTAAGGCTAGTGTTGAAGAAACTTCGAGAGCATCGCCTTTATGCCAAATTCTCAAAATGTGAATTCTGGTTGTCAGAAGTGACCTATCTGGGTCATGTAATATCGGGTAAAGGTATTGCTGTTAACCCTGAGCGAGTTCAAGCTATCCTTGATTGGACTCCACCTGAATCGGTCAAGCAAGTTCGGAGTTTTCTAGGCTTAGCGAGCTATTGCTGTCGCTTTGTCGAGAACTTCTCCAAAGTTGCTAAACCTCTAACCGAACTCCTCAAGAAAGATAAGAAGTTCGAATGGACTCCACAATGTGAGCACAGCTTTCAAGAACTGAAAAGACGCCTGACCTCTGCTCCCGTACTGGTACCGCCAGACTTCTCCAAGGACTTTGTTATCTACTGCGACGCCTCGCGACAAGGACTAGGTTGCATTCTCATGCAAGATCGACACGTAATTGCCTACGCTTCACGGCAATTGCACCCACATGAGGAGAATTATCCTACTCATGATCTAGAACTTGCAGCCGTAGTCTATGCACTTAAGACCTGGCGACATTACCTCCTCGGTAATCGTTGCGAGATATTCACTGATCACCAAAGCCTGAAGTACATCTTCACCCAACCGGATCTGAATCTCAGGCAAAGACGTTGGGTTGAATTGATCACAGACTTCGACTTAGGAATAACCTATACCCCAGGGAAAGCCAACGTCATGGCTGATGGGCTAAGTCGTAAATCTTATTGTAACAACCTGATGTTACAACAAAGTCAACCGCTTCTCCATGATGAATTTCGGAAACTTAACCTTCACATTGTACCTCAAGGTTTTCTCTCCACCTTGGTGGCAAAACCTACTCTTACGGATCAAATCATCGCTGGCCAAAAGCGAGATAAGGGAATATCTAAAATCAAAGAGAACATTGCTAGCGGAGGTGCTAGTTGTTTCTCCACAAATGATCATGGTGTTGTGTACTTTGAGGACCGTCTAGTGGTTCCCAAGAACCATCATCTACGGCAGTTGATCCTTAAGGAGGCTCATGAATCTCCTCTCACCATTCATCCCGGTAGTACTAAGATGTATCAGGACCTACGCCAGAGGTTCTGGTGGACTAGGATGAAGAGAGAAATCGCTCAGTATATTGCTAAATGCGACGTCTGTCGTCGTGTAAAGGCAGAGCATCAACGGCCTGCTGGCACCCTTCAACCCTTAGCTATTCCTGAATGGAAATGGGATAAAATTGGTATGGATTTCATTACCGGTTTTCCCAGGACCAAAAGAGGGAATAATGCCATTTTCGTCACGGTCGATCGTCTTTCCAAGGTAGCTCATTTCCTACCTGTTCGTGAGAGTATAACCGCTAGTCAGCTGGCAGACTTATACATCTCCCGAATAGTGTCCCTCCATGGTGTTCCTTTGGAAATCAATTCGGATCGAGGAAGTCTTTTCACCTCTCGATTTTGGGAAAGTTTCCAAAATGCTATGGGAACCCGTCTCTCCTTTAGCACCGCTTTCCACCCTCAGTCAAGTGGTCAAGTGGAACGCGTCAACCAAATTCTAGAAGACATGCTTCGAGCCTCTGTTATCTCGTTCAGAATGGACTGGGAGAAGTGCCTTCCATTTGCCGAATTCGCTTACAACAACAGCTATCAATCTAGCTTGGGTAAAGCCCCTTTTGAAGTTCTCTATGGACGACGATGTCGAACACCCCTTAACTGGTCAGAGACCGGGGAAAGACAATTCTTTGGCCCGGATATGATTCAGGAAGCAGAAGAACAAGTTCGTATCGTTCGTGAAAAGTTGAAAACAGCCCAATCCCGTCAAAAGAGTCAACATGACCGAAAACATAAGGCTATGACCTTCGAGGTTGACGAGAAGGCTTATCTTCGGGACACCCCTCTGAAGGGAACCCATCGCTTCGGTATCAAGGGCAAATTGGCTCCTCGTTACATTGGACCTTTTCGCATTCTTGCCAAACGAGGAGAAGTTGCCTACCAATTGGAACTACCTCCGCACCTCTCCAGAGTTCACGATGTCTTCCACGTCTCTCAACTCAGGCGTTGCTTCTCGGATCCTATCCGTGGAGTGGACCACGAAACGCTTGATCTCCAAGATGATCTTACATATTGAGAGTACCCCATCCGTATCCTCGATCAGGCTGAGCGTACCACTCGACGTCAGAACATCAAGTTCCTCAAAGTTCAGTGGTCTCATCATTCTGAGGATGAAGCAACTTGGGAAAGGGAGGATCGTCTTCGACTTGAGTATCCCGCCTTCTTCCCGGAGGAACCCAAATCTCGGGACGAGATTCTTTTGAGTGGGGGTGAGTTGTCACACCCTAGCTAGTCATGCATTAGAGTGTTGCATCATGTTTACTCTTTCATCAGAAACTTGAAATGGGGATGACAGAACCCCCAGTCCCCTCTGAAACCAACTAGGGTTTACTAAAATAATTTTCAATGAACCTGAAATGCCCTTCTAAAATGCCCATCATTTTTGTCTTGGTTCAGAACCTCTGCCAAAAGTGGTGCACATTTTCCTAGGCCATCATAGGGTTTTGAATTAAATCATAACTATTTGAATTTGGGCATTTAAAATAATATAAAATATTTAAATGCTGAAATATCTCCAAACTAAAATGTTTCATGTTGGAAATAATCCAACTATGAGCCAGGAGTAGTTTGGTGATTTTTGGAGTTGCCTAGGTATTTTATTTAATTCAACAAAGTTGCAGATATATTAAATAAAAACAGAAAACAGAAAAGAAAGGGGAAGACTTACCTGTGCGGCCCAGCCAGCCGGCCGGCCCAGCCAGCAACCGACCCAGCCCAGCACTGTAGCTCCCCGTCGTCTTCCTCCCCACGCCCCGAAGCTGCTGCGTGCTCGCGCGCGCGCGGCCGCGCGGCCACCTCCTGCTTGCCGACGCCCTCCTGGCCGCGTGGACGACGCCCGCAGCCCGTCCCGGTCCCCCCTGCTCTCTCCCACTCTCCCCGGCTCTCTCCTTCCTCTCCCTCGCTCTCTCTCTCACACGGCCGAACACCACCGTCGCCACCGTTCGCCGTAGCAGTCGTCTCCGACCACCCCTCGCTCCCCCGACAAGCTCAGAAGCTCCGCCACAACTCCCTCTTCCTCCCCACCGCTCCACGGGTCTCCGGAAGCCCTGCATCGCCGCCACGTCGCCGTTCCCCTCTTCGGACTCCGACCACCGTCGCCGTCAAATTCATCGTCTCCGGCGCGTCCCCGAGCCTGCTTCGACGCCCACTGCAACCGCGGTGAGCCCCCGGAGCGTTTCCCCCTTCTTCCCTGGTCTCTCCCGACCTCTAGGCCCTAGCTCCACCTCGACCGAGAGCTCCACGCCGCCGGTGATGTCGCCGTCGTGGCCACGGTCACCGTAGCGCCCAACCGAGCACACCATCCTGCTCCACACATCACCAGGAGCACGTAGAACACACCAACGCCTCCCCAAACCCCCTGCAACACTGATCCCGACCGCACCCGAACTCTGGCCGCCGCAGCCGAGCTCGCCGCCGTCAACTCCGGCCACCCCGAGCCCAACCACCACCACCAATAGACGCGGCTCAACCTCAGCAACACGTAGATGCCTTCCGCCGTCCATTTGGTCGCCGGAATGGCAAAAAGCACTCTCGCCGCCGTCTCGGATCTCGCCGGCGTCATGTCGCCGGTGGGGTTTGACTTGACCGACCTGGGGTTTGACCCCCCAGGGTCACTGACGCGTGGGCCCTGTCGGCCAGATGGTTAGGTTAGCGCTAACTACTGTTAGTCAACCCCCCCCTGACACTGACAGTGGGCCCCAGCGCCACTAATTAGTAATTAGAATTAATTTAAATCTGTTTAACCCCCCCTGTCACTGACGTGTGGCCCCCACACGTCAGGTTTGACTTCAGCCAGCCGCAGTTGACCTGCTGATGCCACTGTGACGTCAGGCTGACGCAGTATTGAATTTCTGGATTTAATTTAAATCAGGAAATTCCAGAATATCAATTAAACTTCAAAAATTCATAACTTTTATTCTGTAACTCCAAATTGGACAAATTATATATGAAAAATGATCAGAAAAATCCAATCTATCCATCTGTACTATTTTCATGCATGATCAAACAAGTTAAATTGATGTTTTAATCAGAACAAGGAAAAGCACTTTAAAAGGCCATATTTGAATTTGAAATTTGAATCTTTGATTCAAATTTGTTCAAACCCTTCTGGTTTTAGTTGCATTAGCCCAACACACTCATATTGCCATGTTTCATGCATGCATCATATTGTTGCATATTGTTTGGTAATGTTTGTGTATCGATGTCCTTTGCGACAGGATCTGTTCCCGAGGAGTACCGTGATTACCCTAACGAAGAACCGTATCCGTGCATCGAACCATCAGGCAAGCAACCAACCATTTGATCATATCGATACAATCCCATGCTCTCGCTCCTGCTCTCTTTTACTGCATTAAGACAACGCGATTCAAACTGCTGTGTGCTACGGTAATTGAACCCATTTCCTCTGCATGACCTGTCATTGCCACAGTAACTAGATGAAACCCACTAGCATGTGTAGGAGTTGATTGAGCCATATGTATGTGTTGTTCCTACCTTGCTATGCCTGCTATGCTTAGAGTCGTGTCAGGTCTGGTTCATCTGGGTGATGGGCTAGAGTGAAATGTTAATGTCGGTAATGAGAGTGGTGTGGTGAACACGATTTGGTAAAGGTATCGATGAGAGGCCATGTAGGAGTACATGGTGGGTTGTTTCATTGAAGCCGACCTTAAGCACTGAGATCTGTATGTGTGATTTAAGAATCAGCTACTACCATACATTGGGCCCTGAAATATGACCCCGCTCGACTTCTTATTCACCCTAGCTCTCTGTCCAGGAGTTGCAAGTAGTTTCTGGTGTTTGTAGCCTACTGGAGGCCGTGGACAGCGCTGACCGTAGGGGTGGGCTGTGATGCGGTAGGTACGTGGCCGGGTGTACCGAATACCCGTTAGGTATCTCGGGAACCCTGTTCACATCGTTCGGGGCCGTATGGGAAACCTCGGCCGGACTCCCTGCGGATGGAACCTGAATAGGCGATAAACCTGGACTGGAGGCTTAGGTGATTAGGTAGGTCGTGGCCGACACCCACGTTGGGCTTCCGCTTGAAGGTTGCCGAGTACATGTCGTGTAAACGACGGTAAGTGGTGAGAGCGTGTATGAAGAAGTACCCCCTGCAGGGTTAACATGATCTATTCGAATAGCCGCGTCCGCGGTAAAGGACTACTTGGTTGCCTATACAGTTCATAGACAAGTAAATGGAAACTACTAAAAGCCTCAAGATAAGTGTGAGTGCCGAGGATGGCTCTTCCGTAGGAAGACGGAGGTGGATCCTCGGTAGTGTATTGAAGTGGTGAGTAGTGGACTCGTGTGCGCAAAACATTTCAAGTTGGAGTATCGTAGGATAGTCTAGCCAAGAGTCAAAGCTAGCTTGCTGCAATAACTCCACCAACCCTTCTTGATACTATGCATGTATGTAGGATCTGATGTAAGTCTTGCTGAGTACTTTTGTACTCATGTTGCTATAATCTACATTTTTACAGAAGACGCTGCAACCCCTTCTGATGGGTTCTATGTAGACGTTGACATCAACGAGTAGGCTAAGGACCCAGGTGGTGACCCTGAGCTTGTGATGGACCACGTAGTATAGTTAGGCTTCCAAGCCTCTTTTATTTTACTAGTTGTCTGTACCCAGACAAAGTACTTCCGCTGTTGGCTTGTATGACTGTATGACTTGTATGTTGGGTCGTGAGACCCGTACCTTTGTGTATGATATGTATGGCTCCCTGAGCCTTAAATAAAGTACTTGTGTCATAGAGTCATGTTGTGATGCTTCGTTGTATTTGCACATATCGAGCATATTGTGTGTATGGTTGAAATGCTTGGTATGTGTGGGATCTGACTATCTAGTTGTTTATCTTTAGTAGCCTCTCTTACCGGGAAATGTCTCCTAGTGTTACCGCTGAGCCATGGTAGCTTGCTACTGCTCTGGAACACTTAGGCTGGCCGGCATGTGTCCTTCTTCGTTCCTGTGTCTGTCCCTTCGGGGAAATGTCACGCTTTGAGTACCGGAGTCCTGTTAGCCCGCTACAGCCCGGTTTACCGGAGTCCTGCTAGCCCAGTGCTACAGCCCGGACCCACTTGCTGATGACCGACACGTTCGAAGCTGGGTCATGGATGCCTGTCCCTGTAAGTCTGTGCCACTTTGGGTTTACGACTAGTCATGTCAGCCCGGGCTCTTTATCATATGGATGCTAGCGACACTATCATATACGTGAGCCAAAAGGCGCAAACGGTCCCGGGAAAAGGTAAGACGACACCCGTGGGGATACCGTGCGTGAGGCCACAAAGTGATATGAGGTGTTACCAGCTAGATCGATGTGACATCGAGTCGGGGTCCTGACAGCGTTGGCATCAGAGCCGGACTGCCTGTAGGTTCTCCAAACCAAACTGGTCGATGTTGAGTCTAGAAATTCTTTAGTTATATGTAGGGGAATTGTTTGTGGGTTGGAACGTAAGGCTCTTTTACTTCTTATACCTTATGACTTTCTGATCTGAGTCGGTCCATTCTTCCACCGGGGGTTAAGGAATTAGGATCTATTTCTCTATCAGGATCACGTGTTACTAATCAGTAGTACCTTATAAGTTTGATGGATACAAGCCTAGTTCAGTTCTACTACCACATCATGTTGCCAGAATGGTTTCAGAACTTTGATATGATGATGTTGAGTGTGTACGAAATCCTTTGTCAAATGTCTCAAAATCCTTTTTGAGCATTTACAGCTGTTATGCTGCCGAAATTTTGCTAGAAATTCTAATGCCTTTGCATTATGATTATGCTTTCAGATGGCCACTCGCGACCTCAATCAAGTGGTTCGCCTGACTCGATGCCTAGATGTACCCGGCCATACTGCTAAGTTGGTCAGGGTAATGACTGAGGCTGGATATCGTTGGTATCCTGAGTACACGGTCGAAGAGCAATTCCGAGACTTCAATCAAAGCCAGTATCTCTGCACTGTCAGGATATTTCCATCTTATCCTGGATCTACCGAGCCTCTTCACTGCTCCTATGGACTCGGGGTTACTATTGAGATGGCTGTGCAGGACGCCGCCTACTCTATGATGACCATTATGCGAGTCAGATCTGGTCTATTTCGGGACTCTGACTTCCGGTATATGCCAGGATCACTTCCGGGAGCACAAGGATATCTCCAAGCTATTTATGCTGACTCCACTCAGGAGGATTCACGGACTCGCACCACTGCTGAGATGCTCGAGGATAAGGACCGTGAAAATCGGGCCTTAAGGTTAGAGCTCTTCAATACCCGTGCTGACCACTGGGCCACTTTGACTCGGTTCGCACCGGCGGTGCAAGCTGGATATTCGGATATGCGCGATCTCTATCCTGTGAGATCTGCTCTGCCAGACGTGATGGTTTGGCGTGATGTAGGAGGCATCACCCCACCTCGCGGTCCCCGCAGGCCACCGTTTGTTGGTCCAAGGCCTCATCCTAGCCCCTATGGTCCACAAGCTCCGCGAGATCGTCTGTTTCCGGATGAACATGTTGAGCTTCCAGGCTATGGAGGTGACTTTTATGAGGACTACTACGGATCGGTCTGAGTTAGGGGTAGCATCACTAGTTCGCACTAGCTGTGTCATCTATCGTCCCGCGTGACTCGTGGGTTATGACCTAGTTTGTACTCCTTCCGGAGGTGTAGAAAAATAATGTATAGGAGCTTGGAATGCCTCCGATGAGATGTAATCCTTTTCTCACCGTAATAGTACTTTGTTTGGTCTTGTACTAAACCTTGTATGGTGTGTATGACGATGGAATAAAGAAGCAGTTTCTGTATCTACCATGTCATACGGATGATCATCTTGCATTCCGAGTTATTTCTTACATTATGTATCCCATGTCGGAATTTCATCATTCTGACTAAATCATTGTCTTGTTTACCTAGGATGGTCAACACGCGCGCCAACCCTGCTTCCCAAGAGCAGGCCGAAGGCAGTGAAGCCAGGAATGAAAATCTGCCTCATCCTCCTTCACTAGCCGAGGTGATGATGGAAGCTGAGAGAAACAAGCGGGAGACAAACCGTTTGTTGGAGCGTATTGAACAGAATACAGCACACCATCAGAGGGCTAACGTGGTGTCACTCAGTGATTTTATCAAATTGCATCCACCCACGTTCCACCACTCCGTCGAGCCTCTCGACGCTGATGACTGGCTTCGCAGTATCTCTCACAAGCTGCGTTCCGCGCTGGTAGCGGAGGCTGACAAGGTCACCTTTGCTGCATATCATCTTGAAGGCCCCGCCAGTCTATGGTGGGAGAATTATGGAGCCATGCGCCCAGCGGGCCATGTCACAACTTGGGCTGAGTTCAGCGAGGCTTTCCGTGAACATCACATTCCGGAGGGTCTCATGGACCGTAAACGTGAAGAATTTTGCAGTTTCACCCAAGGCCGACTTTCTGTGGACGTCTATAGCAGGGAGTTTGGTAATCTCGCACGATATGCAACTGAGGAAGTTTCTACTGACGCCAAGAAGCAAGCAAGGTTCCGTAAGGGCCTTAGTCCTGAGCTTCGCCGCGACCTCCGTCTGCATGAGTGCACATCTTTTTCGAAACTTGTCAACAAAGCCATCAGTGCTGAAACTGGTCAGACTGACTATGACGCAACACGCAAGCATGGACGTGACATGGGTTCCTCATCCGGTGCTGGTCCTCAGAAGCGCCGCGTGTGGGTACCCAACACCGCCCTGCCACCCAGGTTCACACCGAGGCCATCCTTCCAGGCGCCTCGCCCCGCTCAACAGTCTGCTCCAGCCAAGCCCTATGGATTTACGACTAGTCATGTCAGCCCGGGCTCTTTATCATATGGATGCTAGTGACACTATCATATACGTGAGCCAAAAGGCGCAAACTGTCCCGGGAAAAAGGTAAGACGACACCCGTGGGAATACCGTGCGTGAGGCCGCGAAGTGATATGAGGTGTTACCAGCTAGATCGATGTGACATCGAGTCGGGGTCCTGACAGAATATATGCATGTAGTCCCTAACAACATTGAAAGCATTGCCTTTTAAACTGGGAATAACTGGAATGGGGTTCCAATCTATAGGAATTGGCTGTCTCTGCAGTTGGGATAGGTGTTCGGCTGGTGGACTTGCTATACTTTTTGCTGGAGTGGGATTTTTCTGTGGTACGGCTGGTGCTATGGCAACTGAAATCGGCATACCTTTTGCTGGAGTGCAGGTCCTGTGTAGTGGGGCTAGTGGTGTGGCTAGTGAAGTATGGGTACAATCTGCTGGAGTCGTTCCTACGCTTTGGGTCACGGGTTGTAGAGCCAATATAAGTGGGGTGATGTCTGATTTGTCTGGCACCACCACGTTTTTGAAGGACTTTCCTGGTGCTCCTTCAGGTTCGGCAATCACCCTCTTCCTTTCTGATGTCTGATGCACAAGAACAACATTTGAGTGAAAAAACATGGTATGATGACAGATGGAATATGTATTGATAATGGATGGGCATGTCATCTTGACATATATGATGAGTAAACTAAGCAAATGGCGGTGCTACAAAGTAGAAGAAATGCAAGACAACTTATGCAAGATACGCGCAATCAATAAAACGAGGTCAGAATAGTCATTAGGATCATATTACGAACAAGAATCTACAGGTGGGGAGCGTATGAGTTTCATTGCATCAAGAATGGCACTCAATGCCTTGGTGCCAATTTTGTAAGTCGTTGCAGTGTTCCACAGTATTCTTCTGATGCACAGATTCTGATATTCACTCTGATTACGTATAATATCTGAGAAGCATGAAAACATAAATAGTAGTGAGATTATGTTTGTAATGTAGAGGATATTCTAATATAGGGGCGCCCCTGTAAACCCTTGTGTGCTATCACTGGATTCTGATAAGAGAGCCCATGTGTGGTGTAATATGGTGTGTGTATGAATATAATCTGGCACAAGTACACAAAAAGAAGGCTCCAGAAGTAAGGATAGTTGGTAGATGATAGGTTCATAATATACTGTATAGAGAGTTTATTGCCAAACCATGATAACAAGACCACACAACAACTAGGCAGATCGTAGTGTACATAAAAGGGGTACGCCATAACCATGATATATAAATCGGGAAAGTGGAACTGGCTGGAAATTATGGTGTTGTATTGCCGCTACTAATTGAAAGCCTATCGATCATGTACAGGCCAGCTCTATCAGCTATTGACTGCAGATGTCCCTGCTCCCCTTCCTGACAAGGAACATACTGTGCTTCCCATACATAACACCGCACGGGCCTCCGGTCGAACCACCGACCCCCACCGCATGTGTTCCTCCGCCCCCACCCACGTCGAGTTTCCTTCGTTCGGCTAGGCCCCACCATTGCTTCCCACAACCACCGTCCCCACCCGAGCCCCTTCCTTCGCGTCGGCGAACTCCGGCGTGCTCTCAAAAATCGACTGACCCAATTTTGAAATTTAGTCTACTATCATTTAACTAGTGTGGAATATAAAAGGGGAAAATCATAAGCATTGCGAGTATAGTGTTGAGCGTGCCATGGCGGATCTGAAGGTGCAAACCGGACAAAGGCAACTTTGCAACCAATGTTTGATTTCAACTAACAAGTAAGTGATGGACAAGAAATCAGTGTAAAGCAGTGGCGATCTATTTTCTTGCTGCGATAAATAAGTTGAGCAGATACGAAAGAGTACCACCTCTGGTGCGGCCCCGTGTATGCATCTACTGAGAATTTGATGTTGCTGCGGTAGAGATGGCTGTCTATGGTGTGGAAGCAGATCTAGGAGGGTAGACGGTGGCGGCGGTGCGTGGTGGACGAGACGGTCGTGGGAGAGGCATCGACAAGGTGGACGACGGCGGGGATGAAGCGAGAGGACGGGATGCAAGGATCCCTGTCCGAAGCCGTGGATGAGAGAGGTCGATCTCTTGTAATGGCCGACGGTATCAGCTCCGGCATGGTGGAGGAGGATGGCGGTGGATGGGGTGGCGGACGGAGGAGGCTGGGGTGGAGAGGGTGTTTTGGCGCCCACGGAGTACGAATGGGGAAATGG
Organism: Triticum aestivum; assembly: GCF_018294505.1. NCBI lineage: Eukaryota > Viridiplantae > Streptophyta > Magnoliopsida > Poales > Poaceae > Triticum > Triticum aestivum. The sequence goes on from NC_057807.1 coordinate 106,174,297, forward strand.
AGGGAGAGAGGAAGGGGGAACCATGTCTTCAGGGAGAGCTTGTGTCAAATGCGAGGAAATTTACAAACTTGGCCCCCGTTTAAAATTTCCTACATCACAGCAATATTAGTTGGTTGGGGATAGGGCGGTAATCTCGCATACACCGAATATTTGCCGACTAGAGTTTGTTTTTGGCGCCCACCGTGTATGAATCAGGGAGGGAGTCGATTTTGGCCGAGGAGACACTGTGTTTTGGCGCCCACCATGTATGAATCCGGGTGAGAGGCGGTTATGTCATGTTTGAGTGAAATTACAAACCTACCCCTATCGAAACCTATATAAATCGAGCCGATAGGCTTTGTGTGGCAGGGATAGGCAGTAATTTCCATCTCGCAAATTTTGGTTTCGGGCGGTTACTGCAACTTTCCCCGCTTCGTTCAAATTTTTGCAGAGGAAGAGAGCATGTTTACCGTGCCAACTCAATTCGAATCCAGTTTGTATTTTATTTTTGTTCGGGCAGGATCCATTTTTGATTGGAATAAAATTCTATATACATCATTTTTTATATATACTTTGAAAAGCACAACAAACAATTCTGCTCCTTTATATGTATAATATGATTTACAAATACAATGATCTCAAAATCATAAGGTTGAATTCAAAAAAAATAAACCAAATTATGTTCTACTAAAATGTATGGATCAGTAATATATTCATATTAAATAACATAGATGCGCGTGAATTCATATGAGTATGCATGTTTGATAGATCAATTTTGGTTCGAATATGAATTACATGTATTATCATCTCGAATTCAAATATTTGAATCCCTTTTATGTTGACTCCTTTCACGCCCATCTCTCTCGCATGCATGCTCCTTCATGGAGCTATCACTCTCTTTTCTCCAGCTCACCCGCACGCTCACTTCATGTTTCTCCAATCTTTGCAAACATGGTCTCTCGACGTCTCCCTTGAGAAGTGTCACACTCTCCCTATCGTTATACATTACACAGTTTTCATTATCTCTCACGTCTCTACCGTTCTCTGGTATCACTAGGTACCTAAGCTTTCCTTTTCACCGCAACACACACAGTCTCACTCGTCTTTCACTTTGTCTTTCTCTCTATGGGGTTATCTCTCGCACCCTATATGTCTCTAGATATGACTCATACCACTAAAATTACTCTCTCTTGCAGACACAACATTTGTTGCGGTCTCCTTTCCGTCTCCATCCCAGTTATAGAACTGACACTATTCATTTGTTTACCGATCAGACAAACTCCCCCCCCCCTTCTCTCTCTCTCTCTCACACACACACAACTCCTGCTTCCACTCCCCTTCCCGACTACCGTCTCTCTCTCTCTCTCTCTCTCACACACACACACACACACAAAACTCTTGCTTTCGCACCCCCGACCCGTATTTCTCTCACAAACATTTATCGACTAGCCGATAGATAGGTTTATACACCCGCACACTCGTGCTTCCACTATCGCATACTTGTCTCTCTCGCGCTCCTTGTATCTATGTAGATTTTTCTTCCCCTCTTGAGACACGCCCTCTCGATCGTACACACACACACTATTGCCACATTTTAAGCTGATACCTCTCGCGCACACACTCTTTTGTCTTTGTCACACATGCACTCCGTCCTCCTCCTCTCTCCCTCTCTCTCACACACACATGGGCTTTTTGCAACAACTAGCAAGATGCACATGCATTGCATGGAACATCAAGATGCATTTGTATGAGTAGTTTATCTTGTGGGAGAAAAGGATGAACGAGGGAAGGCCTTATTTGCAAATGTGGAGAGGGGTGTGGGTATCTTTTTGCAAAATTGCCATAGTTTCCTTCCTATCCACCAGATATAAATCGGACGGCCTATATTGCAGGATAGCAGGCACACCATCATCACCAACTCTTTTTTTATCTCTACTCTTATAAAAAGCATAGTCGGTGATGATGGTGTGCCTGCCATCCTGCAATATAGGACGTCCCATCTATATCTAACGGATAGGAAGGAAACTATGGCAATTTACCCACACTCCTCTCCACATTTGCAGATAAAGCCTTCCCTCGTTCATCCTTTTCTCCCACAAGATCTTGATGTTCCGTGCAACGCACGGGCATCTTGCTAGTAAGGGTAGAAATTAGACATATACCACTTCTCGAATCTTTAAACCAACAACATTCCACCCTTATCACATCAAAACCGCCAAAGGAATATATTTTGAGTGAAACATAACATATTTTTAGTGATATATGTATTTCAAAACTAGACTCTTTTTTCTGTCAAACCGGTGAATATGTATTCATCAACTTTGATCGTGTGGCAATGTATCGTTCCACAATGTAGTACCTATAGATTTTTTAAGAAGTCAAACTTTGCAAACTTTGACCAAGTTTGCAGAAAAAATATATTTATATCTATAATAGCAAAAAAATATAATGCGAAACTAGATCATATGATGAATCTAGTGATATATGTTTCGCACTCTAGATGTAAATATTTTTCTCCACAAACTTGGTCAAAGTTTGTGAGGTTTGACTTTTCAAAAAATCTATAGGCACTACATTATGGAATGGAGGGAGTACTTATTACCACTGTATAATTTTTTAGACACCAGACAAATGGTGGCGTACATATACGAAGAGAAGAGGCGCACGCATGCAGTCGGTCTCTCGCTGTCTCACACACATGAGAGTTACGTAAAGGCATCGTGAACAAATAAACCCTAAAACCCTAGGTGCACGATTGCTGCATGCGCGGGTACCGGCTACGTGGTGGAGCGCACCTTTGTAGGAATAGTCAGCTCGCGTGATAACTTGATCCGTAGGAGTTGATGGTCGGGACCACAGGTGAACGACATGGAGGCGGTGGCTCGCCAGTTGCCATAGATCGAGTAGCCACGTTTAAAATATCATTTTTTAGCGGGGTAAGAGTTCCAATATTCAATGGCGCGTTAGAAGTACTAAGTAGTTTTTAGAACGATTGGTATGGAGCAAAAATGGAATTCATAACTACTACCTCCTTGGCATATGGTTGTATGGGTTTATGTTGCGAGATGTTGAAACTGGTAGTTCTAGGGCAAATACTATGGTTTAGATGTTGGTTTTCAGTAATGAAAATCAGAAGGGGGAAACCCTTCTTTGATAAATAAAAACTACTACCTCCGTTCCAGTTTACTAGTCCCCATCGTAGTTTGGGTCAAAGTTTGTCCACGAATTTTACTTGTAAAATGTGAATGGAAAACGAAATTTTGTTATACCCAAAAAAAGGACTAGAGGGAGTGATTGCTCTGACACGGACGTGACCACTCATAAAGCAGGCATTGAACTGGCCGCCAGCCAAGAGGGCCCCACTCGCTGCAGGCCCGGCTGAACACGCCTCCTCGCCGCATGCAACCGGCTTCAGACTGCCCCGCCTGCCTCCATTGAATCCGCGCATGTGCCGGCAACATGTCCTTCTGTGAGCCGGCCGGCATTTTAGAACACAAAAAATGACCAAAATATAATTAATGATGCATGGTCTTGACTTGTTGTGCTCGCAGTGGTAGCGGGAACAAGAGGTTTTTCTTTATTTATAACTCTCCTCACATTTTTTGGCTTTGAAGTGAATCATGAATGTGCAGATATATGTGAACATGAGTTTTATGTGGAAGTTGAACTTGGAATATCGGGCTTGCGCGTGAACTATACCATGTCCAATGCTTCGTGTGTTATTGTTTGGAAAGTAATTGCTATTATTACATGACCCAAAAAAAATTATTTTGTGCCACATCAGTAGATGCAAGGACACACAACAGGCATGTTGACTGGATAAACATTTGAACTTAGCTATTATGAAGGAAATTTTGTATTGACAACAGTTTTAGATAGCAGGAGACGCCTAGCCTGCTCTGCCTCTGCTAGCTTATTTCTGGCTTCTTCCATCTCTTCTTTGGCTTGGGTGAAGAGAGCATCTGATTGCTCTTTTCTCTTCTTTAGGAACTGAGCTACTTTCTCAAGGGCTGCTGCATGCTTTCTTTCAGCCTTTACTAGCGCCACGAGGACACCAACAGCTGACGACTCCACCTGGCTTGTGTGTAGTCCAGCATCATCTGGGAATTTGCACCTTGTGTCTAATCCAGCATCATTAGGGAACTGGCACCTTGTGTGTAATCCAGCCTCATTTTAGAAACATAATCTCGAGGTTGACCATACTTCCCTCCTTGCAGGAGCTGCATGCTGACATGAAGTTACTTCATTTTTAGATCAATACTCAGAGCAACCCATATCGATTTTAGTAGAAGCGAGATAAACAGGACTCGCAGAAGTGAACTCAAAAGAAAAAAATATAAAAACAGACTACAAGGTGAGAACACCCACTTCCTACATCAAGCTAAAAACGAAAGCATTAGGATGATTAAGACTCTTCTTATTACACATCGAAGAACACGAGGCTAAGAGAAACAGAAACTACAACATATACACATCGAAGAACACGAGGCTAAAGGAAAGTAATTGAAAGGGTGTTACTTACCAAAGCTCGTTTTATAGGTTCGGTGCAGCTCCTCTTTAACTTGCCATGCTCCTTGAAGATGTCCCCAATATCCCGTGTTTGGTCTTCATTGCTCCTCTGCATGTTCGCACTCGTGGTTTTAAAATCTCAACATGGCAAGAAAAATATACTACTAGTAGTACTCATGCATATTGTGGGCAACATTAAAGCACTCGTTTGCAATGTTAGAGCATCTCCAACTGAAGCGCAACGCGCGGCACTTTAAAAAAGCGTTTACAGTGTTGATATCGATAAGTAGAGATAGAGAGTAGAGACTAGAGAGTAGAGGATAGTTCTCAGCATAGATATAGCATAGATAGATAAAAATAGATAGTTCAACTACTCCTCGTTGTCCGACTCCTCCTCGGTGATGTCCTCCTCCGATGTCTCAATGTAGGCGTTAAGATATCGATCATCGTCAGATTCCCAAGGCAATGCTGCTCCTAGCCTCATGTTGAATTGAGTGTCCGCTTTTCGCGTGTGCTTGTCCTCGCGATAGGCGGCTCACTCCGCCCTCCTCTTCTCCCTATCCGCCCTCCTTTGCGCGTAGAACTCGCGCTCGTTGATGATGTCATGCGGGAAGCGTTGGCGCCATAGCGCCATGGCTTCCTCGTCCATCTCGGCAATGCCGAGACGGTGCTCCCGCCTCCGGTTGTCGCGACGATCCTCGTCGGTGATAAGACGCGGTAGAGGCGCGAGCTCCTGCGCCCGCTCCCACATCGGCATGTTGGGGAAGTTCAATGTTCTATGAGGCCACCGGAGGCGCCACGCCACCGCGTCGTACGCGCGGGTGGCCCCGTTGGCAGTGTCTAAATTGCTGAGGCCGAGGCGCATCCCGTGGAACCGAATCTCGGCGGAGAAGCCGCTGGAGGGGCGCGTGCGGATGCCATGGTATCCCCAAGTTTCCCGGCGACGCGGCAGCATGGTGGCGCGGCGGCGGCGAGGCGAGATAGATCGGGGAGAGAGCGATGGCAAGGCACAGAGCTGGGAGAGAGCGGTGGCAAGGCACAGAGCGGTGGGAGGGCGTAGGATTTTATAAAGCGCGTCGGACACCGTGCGCCCGACAGATTTTTCCCACGCGCGCGATCCTTTCCTGACGTCCCTACTATCTCTACTCTCTTCTCTACTGTTATATTTATTTTATATTTAATATTTATCTCTAGTTCTCTACTCTCCACTCTTTTTTTCTTTTAAAAAACAGAGTTGGTGATGATGGTGTGCCTGCCATCCTGCAATATAGGCCGTCCGATTTATGTCTGGCGGATAGGAAGGAGACTTTGGAAATTTTGCAGAAAGATACCCACACCCCTCTCGGATTTGCAAATAAGGCCTTCCCTCGTTCATCCATTTCTCCCACAAGATAAACTACTCATACAAATGCATCTTGCTCCGTGCAACGCATGGGCATCTTGCTAGTTCAAAAAAGCTTTTCATCATTTGCCACACTACTAGTTGCAGATGAAGAACCTACCAAAGCACAGCGCGATACATGAGCGATGCACAATTACAAGCTGATATTTTGTATGACAATGGAGGTTATAACCAACTACTTTTACGGGAACAATAGCAACCAGGAAATTTGAAGGGCAGGTATGAACAAAATTGGAACTGCACATGTACAGCTAAGTGATTCAATACAGACATTACCAATCGAGGAGGAGAGGTCGCGGCGGCCTCTATGCATCATGGTCGGCAACAGGAGTCAGTTCAAATTCCACGACGGTGGTGCTTCTGCGCTTGGCGTCGGCTTCCGGGAAGCAGATCCGAGACCGTGGAAGATGGCACCGGGGAAGAGGCTCTGTGTACGACGACAACGATGGACCGGCTCCAGTGCGGCGTACGAGGTTGTCGATGAGGCAGATGCGTTGCGGCGGACGAGTGTGCCGATGTAGAAGGGGAGGAGCACGAAGGCTGTGGTGCCGTGGAGAAATCTATTTTGCGGTGGGTACAGAAAATGGGGAGTATTCAGGTGTCCTACTCTAGGTGCCAGAGCGGGGTTGGCGGGGTAGGGTGAACCTGAAGTTACGAAAACAGCCCCCTACCAAGCATCATTCGTAGGCCTGTTCCGAAGGCTATGATGGTGACTTCGCACTGCTCGAATCAGGGTCGCGGGAGATTTTCCTGCCGATCTCAAAATTTTGTGACACTAAACTCCCCGTGTGGCATGCTGGGTGATTGGGCTAAGCAACTAGCGATTAGTACTAGTAACTACTAGTACTCCCTCCGTTTTTATTAACTTTGCATATTAGGTTTGATCGAAGTCAAACTTCCTAAATTTTGACCAAGTTTATTTATAGAAAAATATAAACATTTACCATAACAAATATGTATTAATGAATCTAATGGTATTTATTTGTTACTGCATTGTATACATTAATATTTTTTGTTATAAACTTTCTGAGAGTTTACAAAACTTGACTTTGACCAATGCTAATACGCGGACTTAAATAAAAATGGAGGGAGCACACATTTGTTTTCTTAGTTTGTACTGAATTAATCATTTGTTTTAATTGTGAAATAAATATATAGGCTACTGACTTCGAATGTAATGGTCTATACAATTCAATAGTTACAATCACCGTTGAATTCCAGGATGTATACGAGGTCTATAGTACTTCACAATATGCTCAAACTCACATAATCCCAGTCAAATGAGAATCTAAATGCATTTCATAGTTATTACTTTGTAGGATGCAACAAAACCAACCATAACTCTACATCATCCATTATAAAAGCAACATTTTGAACACATCCCAATGTGTGAGTGAAACATGTAGAGAGAGCTTGCGAAGATGGAGCAGATAGGGCAGGAAACATTGTATGTATGTGGACGAGAGAGTAGGAGACAAACCTAACGAGATAGAGAGAGAGAAAGAGAGAGGAAGAAGTTAGGTCTGTGATAAAGATGGAGACATGTAATATACGTGAGATGCTTGTGCATCGGGATTCTATACACGTGGAAGGAGAAGAGACAACAGGTTTGATGAGAGAGCTGGAAAAACATGGACGAGACGGGAAGGATCTCGTGGGTTGAGGGATTGATAATTTTGTGCGGGGGAGAGAGGGATTGGTAATTTTGTGAGGGAGAGAGAGGGGGGAGGAGTCAGTCAGCCGTCGTCACATCATCCTGCTTCCAAATGGCCCCGCATTCTCTAGTGCAGTGTGGTCACCGTCTTCAATCTCCTTGATGCCCTCTTTGAAGATTGAGTGTTGTGCACGCTGGGGTGCAGAGAAGCACAAGCAAGAGTGGTCACCATATAACCTAGGATGGGGATGAATTGTGTGCTCGGGGGAGGGGGTGTGTGTGTGCGGTGTGTGTGTGTGTGTGTGTGTGTGTGTGTGTTGTGTGTGTGTGTGTGTGTGTGTGTGTGTGTGTCAGGTATTGAGAGAAATCAAACCCATGGAGAGAAATGTGTGTGTATGTGACGGAAAGCTACATGCTAAATAGGGTTTTCACGAAGAGATTGTGCGTGCGTGATAGAGAGCGATGTGCGGGCCTTGAGGTGGGCAGGGGCCGGGTGAGGGTGTCAAAATGTGTGCGTTGATGCATGTGTTACATGCGATCGTGCGAGGGACGGACGAATCAAGAGAGATGGTTTTTGTGTTACGGATGCTCCTCTCTCTCTCTCTCTGTCACACACACACACAAGTAAAATAGAAGACTGTTCTCTCATGTATACACAATGTATTGGCATCTACCTATGTCTCACTCATGCATGATCATTTGCACATTCACACCTCACTATGTCTCTATCACACGCACACCGTCTCCACATTGACCTTCTGCCACAACACACATATTGACATAGACACACGTTCTCTCTGTGTCACACACACACAATCAGTATTAAAAAAACTAGGGCGCACCTAAAATGTCCAAATCCAAATAAACACGAACTGGAGCTAAATTCAAATATATGGAAATATTGTAGCATCAAGAACTTTTCCAGGAAAAAAAAGTTGAGTGGTATTCGGGGACTGTTTTCACACACACAAAAAGGTTTGGTCGATGTTCTTCGAGTGCGACACGGTGACGCACCGTTCGATTGACCGCGCGGCCGTGGTTCACGCACTTGCACAGGATTCCGCATCGTGGCTGTGGTAACTAATATAAACGCTGCCTCGGTCTAATGTTTACGTGTACTAGTATGGTTTTCTTTTAAGTTTGACCAACCCTATATAAAACAAAACTAAGCTCCCATATGCGCACTCATCAATATGCCGCCGCCGCCGTTGTGCATGTCGGCGCCCGCCTGCTCCGGCCAACAATTTCTCACCCATCACCGCCGTGTCGCCGCCATCCCTGTGCCATGAAGTTGAAGGCTCGCCCGCTCACGTCGTCTGCAGTCCCTCCTCGCGATGCTGCCGCGCTGCCAAGCACGCAAGCAGCTGGTGGAGCCGCGTCCATGCATGCAGTGTATGAAGAGGAGGACGAGCGCATGCTCGAGCACGCTGGCGAGGAGGAACTAGCGTGTCAATGCTGTCTCCGCCCACGCGGAGGAGGCGCGCATGGTGGTTGTCACGGCGGAAGCCGGTCGCGCCCGCGCCGAGCCCGCAAACTGGGTGCGGATGCGGAATCTACCTTTGAGACCTTGAATGCCGCCGCCGCCAGGCCCTCCCCTGAACCGCCTGCCACCGCCATGCTCCCCCCACCCCCGCCGTCCGTTTAACCCCGGGCACAATCCATTTTTTCCGGCGAACTACATTCCACACCCAACACTCATAAGATAGATCATGGGCACCCTGCCACCCGAATATAGATACTGGGGTAGCTTCTCTGCCGTTTTCTTCCTTCGCTCCATCAAAATTCTTTCACAAATCGACTGACCCAAATTATACTACTAGTACGAACGTATTAAGTACAGTAGGAACACGAAGATATGAGCACTAGTACCAACTACAATAAGAACAGTAGTAAGACATAGTACTAGTACTACTGTACATACTAAAGAATTCAAATAACGAGAAAGAACATAAAGTTCAAATAACGAGAAAGAACATAAAGTTCAAATAACGAGAAAGAACATAAACATAGTTCTGTTGGGGGCTCAGCACAACACACCCCTGAAATAAAACTAAGCAACTAGTCTGCTTGACACTACAGTAGAACCAGCATGAGCGACGACACTGCCACCTTACTCGGAGTCTGAGTTCGAGTCCATGTCCTCAACTTCGTCCTCGTCCCTCTTCCTCTTCGCATGAGCGACGCTTCTTTGCTTGAACCGGACACTGGGCTCTGCGTCTTCATCCAACCCTTGTAGATATTTAAACAAAGGTAGGCATCCATTGCTGCGTACAGGATGTGATGTTCATCTAATGTCTTCGACTCCCATGCATGATGAAACTCGTGGTGAGGTTTCTTCAGTTTAGCGTATGAAGGATCAATCATGGCTGCTACCATGGTCAGCATTGAAGGCTGAGAGGAGGACACGAGGCTTGCCTTCTAGAGATCGAAGGGATAGCCTACAACAAGGACTATCCGACCCAGGACATCCCTGTCATTCCTGAAGTCTACAGTAACGAATTTCACTCTTTTGTCCTTGAGGAAGTTCTTAAAATACTGGCACTCAATGTCAGCATGGCATATGTGGTAGACCAAGCACACGTTATGTACACAAACCTAGATCATGGAGGGCTTCTTCTTCTCTGCCTCCTTTAGAATCTTCTCTCTTTCCAGGACTGTGGTGTACTCAACATCTAGCCTAGCGACCCGCTCATCCTTTGAACTGTTGAACATGCGTAGGAAGCGAGCAAGGCATGCTTTGACCATCGCAGATCCACGTGTGTAGATGACGATGAACTCATCGCCGGTGATGGCTCTAACCTGGTACTCACCCGCGACAATGGAGATTTGGGAGGCCATGGATTTTGGAGGGGGGTTAGGAGAAGTCTGACTGGTGTAATGTGAAAGGACGAGACGACTGGGGGCGAACTGCTGTAAGGTAGTCCCTCATTCCAAAATAGATGACACAGCTTTGTACTAAAGTTAGTACAAAGTTGGGTCATCTATTTTGGAACGGAGGGAGTAGTAGAAAACGGGGACCAGTATGGCGTGCGAACGGCATGGGGTTGTTGGCTTGTCCGGTGGATAAATGGCTGCAAGCCCCCATAGAGTTCTCGAGTACTATGCGGGGCCCACTAGATGTCATGTCTACTAGACCCATATCGTAGGCCTGACGGTATAGCTTCTGCCTGTTCGCACACCATGCCGGCGCGTGGATGTAACTTCACTTAATTCTGTCAACCGTCGTGCCTCCCATGACCTTCGCCTCCCTCGTGCGGTCGCACCCTTTGAGACTTCGACCGGCTATTAATGAGCATTTTTTTGCCTAGTCCGGATGCATGATACTCCCTCCGGTCCTTTTTACATTCGTCAACCGTTTGCATAGTGTTTGACCAAATTTATACTAAAAATATCAATATCTACAATATTGATTATAATGAGTATAAGAACTATGTTTCGTAATGAGTATAAAAATATTGATTTGACATTGTGAATGTTGATACATTTTTCTATAAGTTTGGTTAAAGCAGAGGTACATTGACTTTAGACAAAACTTAAATGCACAATGCTGACTGGTTCCTCTGTCGAGGTGCGTGCCATGTCCTATCTAGTCATCACAACAAGGTTAGCTATTAGAGTACTACTACCTCCCTTCTAGTTTAAAGGGCTCGATTCAAAATTTTCACCTACTCTTACCAAGATAGAGGCGGTGGAATAGTTTTTGTAGTATGCAAAAGTACTCAACTAATGTTGTCGTTCTTCACAAAAAATGTGTTTACCAATGCATTATCGCATTGCATGCATGCATGAACACTTGTTACTCTAACCCCCCTCTTCTTTAATTCTTTGCCACATCAGCATGTTTGCTATTCCCATGTGCATGATATTAGCTAAGATACCACCATTATGGCCAGCCTTAATCATCGCATGCAATAATTTAGTGCACCTTGAAATATGAACATGTGTGGGGCATGTATGTTTTTAATGACTTGAGACTATACCTAGACTGGCTTGCAAGATGACTTATTATGCACCGTTCCCCATACCTGCAGGAAGCCCGTTCGTCTCCAAATCTTTTCCTCTCCATGTGTGAAAACAATATGCCTGCTTGACTCTCCTTCTCCCACCAGCGGTCCAACAACTCCACCCCGTGTGGAAAAATCTGCATGCATGACTCTCCTCCCCCCACGCTCGTCCAATCCGTTGTGACCAGCAATATTTCCACCCCTTCCCTCCCCCGTAATTTACTCCAACAAATATGCCCATGTAGCTTTTACGTTAATCACGCAACATATCTTACGGGACGCTGCTTCAGTTACTTAACTGCAGGTGCATTGGGTCATAGACATATGGGCCCAGCAGGGGTCTAGCCCACATGTCAGTGACGCAACTGGACCTGCAGTTAAGTCAGTGCATCTCAGTCCATATCTTATGTAGGTGTGCCATTGCTTGCTATAAATACTGCGCCTCCCACGACATTCGGAAGAACACTCACGTTCATCGCTATCTCCTCCCCCTCCCTCTCACGTTGACCACCATGGCATCGCCCCTCCCAAGTCCTATGCGCCCCTCGCTGCACTGCGCGGACGGTCACGTGTCGCTGTTCCGTTCCTCACCGCCACTAGTCGAGGAGGATGCATCAGCGTTCCACTCCTCACCGCGACACATCAAGGTGGATGCGTCGGCGTTCCCAATCTCGCCAGCACGCGGTCGGAGGACATGTCGGCTCCCCGCTACGAGGAGAACACCGTGCCGCCCGTCGAGCCCCCCAGCCTTGAGGAGCTTTGAAAAGAAATGGATGCCGCCTTGTGGGAGGCTTTGCCTCCAGTAGAGCGCGCCAAAATAGAGGCGGAGAAGAAGGCCGGGGAAAAGAAGCGCGCCGCGGGACAAGCTGCCTGGCAGGCCTATGTCGCGTTCGAGAGAGTCAGGCAATTGGCGCTTTTGCAGAAGGCTCGTGCGAGGGCCGTGAGGGTGGCGGAGGATGCCCATGCCAAAACCCTGAGTGCAATCGGACCCAAGCGCCTCATCTTTGCTTGGCGGTACATGGACCAGGTGCATGCTTCCAGCAAGGAGGAGTACCTGTTGGTGCCGGATCACCACGCCGGTGAGATCACGCTCGTGCGCCGGCAAGCCGCTAATCAGCACCTCGCGAGTTGCGAGGCCGAGGAAGAGGTGTTGTGTCGGGGCGCTGGGAAACGGCCGCACACTAGGGCACTCGTGGCGTGCCGCAAGCGCTCCTGCAAGCATCGTGGCTTTTAGTAGGAGTGAAATTTAGTTTCATAAGGCGATCTCATTAGTTTTGGGATGCAAATGATAAATCCTGAACATTCAGGAATTGTTAGCATCCTTAATTAAGTATGTTAAAGGGAAAGTTTGGAAACCTTGTGTATCCGTACGCATTTTGTAAGTACGTGCATATAGCACAAACTTTACTATATACTATCGCACTACACGTCTCTCTCTATATATGCTTGCAGATTGTGCTACTCCCTCCGTCCAGGTGAATAAGTCATCTTTGGTTGTGCACCGTGACCAAGAAGGAGGGAAGACTTATACACCTAGACGGAGGGAGTACTACTATTACTTATGTGCGTGGAAATGCACGTTTTAACATTCCGATACGGTTTTTGTAAAAGTAAAAAAACAACACTAGTCAAGCTTGTGAAACGATTCAATGCCAAACAAATGCAGCAATGCTCGTTCGATTGTTTACTTTTAGCTTCCTTCTTTGTGGTTATTTCTCTATCGTACTTTGTATGAAGTATCTCACTGGTCGGAAAGGCATGCAAATTCCCAAACCACTTCCTACACCCTATATCAATTTTTTTGCCTAACAAGTTTTGTCGTGCAATTGGAATTCCAACTTGAGTACTACTACTAGTAGGAGTACCAGGGGCCAGTTCTTTTAGGCTTCTAGATTAGTAATCCCATAACTACTACCTTGTCCTGGTTTATTGGTCCCCATTGTAATCTGTGTCAAATTTTGATCGTAAATTTAACTAATGAAATGTTAATGCATGTCACATGCACTAACATTTTATCAGTTAAATCTTTGGTCAAAATTTAGCACAAATTACAATGGTGATGAATAAACCAGGTCGAAGGTACTAGTAGTAGTTTATAAGCCCAAATAAATGAGTGAGGCGCCTTAATGTTACTCTCCACTGTGACTAGTCTTATGGGAAAAGCTGGGGAAGAGAGGACTTATTTTTTAAGCCGCCAAAAGAACTGGCCCTAGGAGTAATAGCAAGGGATACTAGGAGTAGTAGCTAGGGATCGAGTGTGCGAGATGAACCGGAGAAAGTAAATGCAGAGAGATGAAATGCAAAAAAGACGGAGGGATGTGATGGTTGCTTATCCGTTTATTTTACCAGGCCACTTATTACTGGGAGTAGTTAGGTTTTGTGATATGACGGCTTTGCTGCCGCGCCACGAGCGGGGTGAGTCTCCCGTGTAGCGCCGCCCTCTACACTAGTACTACATCGGTCGTGGTTTATCCCCCATTGAATTTGACTGAAGATTTAACTGACAAAATGTTAGTGCATGTCAACAAAAACAATATCGTTGGATTCGTATTTGAACATAGTTTTCAATGATATAATTTTAGGTGACATGCATCATCATTTATCGTACTATATATAATGTTAGTTCAAGTTTTGGTTGTACTAATCTATAGTAAGGTGCTGCTACGTCTTGAGCTTGCGTTGGTTTTCCTTGAAGAGGAAAGGGTGATGCAACAATAGTAGCATAAGTATTTCCCTCATTTTTTGAGAACCAAGGTATCAATCTAGTAGGAGGCTCTTCAAAAGTCCCACGCACCTACACAAACAAACAAAGAACTCGCAACCAACGCAATAAAGGGGTTGTCAATCCCTTCACGGCCACTTGCGAAAGTGAGATCTGATAAAGATAGTATGATAAGATAAATATATTTCTGGTATTTTATGATATAGATTGGAAAAATAAAGATGCAAATAAAAGTAGATTGAAAGCTTATATGATAAAAGATAGACCCGGGGGCCATAGGTTTCACTAGTGGCTTCTCTCAAGATAGCATAGGTATTACGGTGGGTGAAAAAATTACTGTCGAGCAATTGATAGAAAAGCGAATAATTATGAGATCATCTAGGCATGATCATGTATATAGGCATCACGTCCGCGACAAGTAGACCGACTCCTGCCTGCATCTACTACTATTACTCCACACATCGACCGCTATCCAGCATGCATCTAGAGTATTAAGTTCATAAGAACAGAGTAACACATTAAGAAAGATGACATGGTGTAGAGGGATAAACTCATGCAATATGATATAAACCCCATCTTTTTATCCTCAATGGCAACAATACAATACGTGCCTTGCAACCCCTGCTGTCACTGGGTAAGGACACCGCAAGATTGAACCCAAAGCTAAGCACTTCTCTGATGGCAAGAAAGATCAATCTAGTAGGCCAAACCACACTGATAATTCGAAGAGACTTGCAAAGATAACTCAATCATACATAAAAGAATTCAAAGGAGATTCAAATATTTCTCATAGATAAACTTGATCATAAACCCACAATTCATCGGATCTCGACAAACACACCGCAAAAAGAATTACATCAAATAGATCTCCACAAGAGAGGGGGAGAACATGGTATTGAGATCCAAAAAGAGAGAAGAAGCCATCTAGCTAATAACTATGGACCCGAAGGTTTGTGGTAAACTAGTCACAACTCATCAGAGGGGCTATGGTGTTGATGTAGAAGCCCTTCGTGCTCGATTCCCCCTCCGGCGGAGCGCTGGCGAAGGCTCCAAGATGGGATCTCGTGGATACAGAAGGTTACGGCGGTGGAAATTGTTTTTCGTTGGCTCCCTAGATGTTTTCGGGGTACGTGGGTATATATAGGAGGAAGAAGTAGGTCGGTGGCCGCCCAAGGGGCCCACGAGACAGGGGGCGCGCCCTTTAGGGGTGGGCGCGCCCCCCACCCTCGTGGTCGCCTTGGCTGCTTCTTGGCTTGCACTCCAAGTCCTCTGGATCACGTTCGTTCCAAAAATCACGCTCCCGAAGGTTTCATTCCGTTTGGACTCCGTTTGATATTCCTTTTCTCCGAACTATTGAAATAGGCAAAAAAACAGCAATACGGGCTAGGCCTCCAGTTAGTAGGTTAGCCCCAAAAATGATATAAATGTGTAAAATAAATCCCATAAACATCCAAAAGGGGTAATATAATATCATGGAACAATCAAAAAATTTAGATACGTTGGAGACGTATCAAGCATCCCCAAGCTTAATTCCTGCTCGTCCTCGAGTAGGTAAATGATAAAAACAGAATTTTTGATGTGGAATGCTACCTAGCATAATTCTCAATGTAATTTTCCTTATTGTGGCATGAATGTTCAGATCCAAATGATTCAAAATAAAAGTTCATATTGACATATGAAATAGTATTACTTCAAGCATACTAATAAAAGCAATCATGTCTTCTCAAAATAACATGGCTAAAGAAAGTTCATCCCTACAAAATCATATAGTTAGGCTATGCTTCATTTTCGTCACACAAAAATGTTCCCAAATTCTACACCCCCGATGACAAGCCAAGCAATTGTTTCGTACTTAAATAATCTCAAACTTTTTCAACTTTCACGCAATACATGAGCGTGAGCCATGGATATAGCACTATGGGTGGAATAGAATATGATGATGGGGATTGTGTGGAGAAGACAAAAAAGGAGAAAGTCTCACATTGACGAGGATAATCAATGGGCTATGGAGATGCCCATCAATTGATATCAACATGAGGAGTAGGGATTGCCATGCAACGGATGCACTAGAGCTATAAATGAATGAAAGCTCAACAAAAGAAAACTAGTGGGTGTGCATCCAACTTGCTTGCTCACGATGACCTAGGGCATTTGAGGAAGCCCATCGTTGGAATATACAAGCCAAGTTCTATAATGAAAACTTCCCACTAGTATATGAAAGTGAAAACATATGAGACTCACTATATGAAAAACATGGTGCTACTTTGAAGCACAAGTGTGGAAAAAGAGATAGTAACATTGCCCCTTTTTATTTATTTTCTTTTTTTCTTTTTTTTCTTTTCTTTTTTTCTTTGGCCTTTCTTTTTTTTGGCCTTTCTTTTTTTTCTTCTTCTTTTTCTTGGGACAATGCTCTAATAATGATTATCATCACACTTTTATTGATTACAACACATGAATTATAGCTCGAAACTAGAACAAGATATGACTCTATATGAATGCCTCTGGCGGTGTACCGGGATGGTGCAATGAATCAAGAGTGACATGTATGAAAAATTATGCATGCTGGCTTTGCCACAAATACGATGTCAACTACATGATCATGCAATGGCAATATGACAAAAGTAATGTGTGTCATAATGATAAACGCAACGGTGGAAAGTTGCATGGCAATATATCTCGGAATGGCTATGGAAATGCCATAATAGGTAGGTATGGTGGCTCTTTTACGGAAGATATAATTTATAATTTATGAAGTATTCATGCTATTATATTATCTATTTTTGATGTTTATGAGCTTTACAAAACACTTTTATATTATTTTTGGGACTAACCTATTAACTGGAGGCCCAGCCCAAATTGTTGTTTTCTTGCATATTTCCGTGTTTCGAAGAAAAGGAATATCAAACGGAGTCCAAACGGAACGAAACCTTCGGGAGAGTTATTTTGGGAACGGAAGCAATCCAGGAGACTTGGAGTAGACGTCAGGTAAGCTTCGAGGAAGCCACGAGGCAGGGAGGCGCGCCCCACCCCCTGGGCGCGCCCCCACCCTCGTGGGCCCCTCGTGGCTCCCCTGACCGACTTCTTTCGCCTATATATGTCAATATACCCTAAACACATCGAGGAACACAATAGATCGGGAGTTCCGCCGCTGCAAGCCGCTGTAGCCACCGAAAAAAAATCGGGACCCTGTACCGGCACCCTGCCGGAGGGGGGGATCCCTCATCGGTGGCCATCTTCATCATCCCGGCGCTATCCATGACCAGGAGGGAGTAGTTCACCCTCGGGGATGAGGGTATGTACCAGTAGCTATGTGTTTGATCTCTCTCTCTCTCTCTCATGTTCTTGATTTGGCACGATCTTGATGTACCGCGAGCTTTGCTATTATAGTTGGATCTTATGATGTTTCTCCCCCTATACTCTCGCGTAATGGATTGAGTTTTCCCTTTGAAGTTATCTTATTAGATTGAGTCTTTAAGGATTTGATAACACTTGATGTATCTCTTGTGTGGGATGCCCGTGGTGACAGTGGGTCATTCTATTGATTCACTTGATGTATGTTTTGGTGATCAACTTGCAGGTTCCGTGACCTTGGGAATCAATGCATAGGGGTTGGCACACGTTTTCATCTTGACTGTCCGGTAGAAACTTTGGGGCACTCTTTGAAGTACTTTGTATTGGTTTGAATGGATGAATCTGAGATTGTGTGATGCATATCGTATAATCATACCCACGGATACTTGAGGTGACATTGGAGTATCTAGGAGACATAAGGGTTTTGGTTGATTTGTGTGTTAAGGTGTTATTCTAGTACGAACTCTATGATAGATCGAATGTAAAGAATAACTTTGTGTTATTTTACTACGGACTCTTGAATAGATTGATCAGAAAGGATAACTTTGAGGTGGTTTCGTACCCTACCATAATCTCTTCGTTTGTTCTCCTCTATTAGTGGCTTTGGAGTGACTCTTTGTTGCATGTTGAGGGATAGTTATATGATCCAATTATGTTATTATTGTTGAGAGAACTTGCACTAGTGAAAGTATGAACCCTAGGCCTTGTTTCCTAGCATTGCAATACCGTTTACGCTCACTTTTATCACTTGCTACCTTGCTGTTTTTATATTTTCAGATTACAAATACCTATATCTACCATCCATATTACAGTTGTATCACCATCTCTTTGCCGAACTAGTGAACCTATACAATTTACCATTGTATTGGGTCTATTGGGGACACAAGAGACTCTTTGTTATTTGGTTGCAGGGTTGTTTGAGAGAGACTATCTTCAACCTACGCCTCCCACAGATTGATAAACCTTAGGCCATCCACTTGATGGAAATTTGCTACTGTCCTACAAACCTCTGCACTTGGAGGCCCAACAACATCTACAAGAAGAAGGTTGTGTAGTAGACATCAAGCTCTTTTCTAGTGTCGTTGTTGGGGAGGTGAGTGCTTGAAGGTATATCTTTAGATTTTGCAATCAAATCTTTTTGTTTCTTGTTTTATCACTAGTTTAGTCTATAAAAGAAAATTACAAAAAATGGAATTAAGGGTGCCTCATATGCTTCATCTTTTTAATGTCTTTCGTGAAAATAATGGGAAGGAAAATTGTCCTCAAGTACTAGAAGAAGAATTACATAGAATGCTTGGCATAAAATATGTGAATGATGAGCATGATTGCAATGTTGTTAGTATGAATTCTTTGAATACCTATGATGCTAATGGTATGAAAAGCCACAAGCTTGGGGATGCTATGTTTGATGAAGATGATATTTTTTGTCCCCCAAGTTTTGATGAGCAAATTTATAATGATGATAGCATGCCTCATATTTATGATGATTATTGTGATGACACGTATGCCATAAATAATAAACATAACCATGAAACTTGTCATCATGATTTTAATTTTCTATTGGATTATGCTTCACATGATAATTATTTTATTGAGTGTTCTCCCACTACTATTGATGAGAATAAATTTCCTTATGTGGAGAGTAGTAAAATTTCTATGCAAGTAGATCATGAAAAGAATGCTTTATGTGCTATTTATATGGTTGAATTCATTCATGATGCTACTGAAAATTATCATGAGGTAGGATCATATGCTTCTACATATTGCAATAATGTCAAGTTTCCTCTGTATGTGTTGAAAATCTTGAAGCTATGCTTGTTTTGATTTCCTATGCTAGTTGATTCTCGTTCTCATAAGTTTTTTGCTCACAAAATTCCTATGCATAGGAAGTGGGTTAGACTTAAATGTGCTAGTCATATGCTATGTTTCAATTCTTACCTTTTATGTGAGCATCATTGTCATCATCATGCCTAGCTAAAAAGGCATTAAAGAAAAGCGCTTGTTGGGAGACAACCCAATATTTACCTTTACTGTTTTTGTGTGTTCACATGATTATGTTACTGTAGTAATCATGTTTTATAACTTTTGTTTCAATAAAGTGCCAAGTAAGACCTTTAGGATAGCTTACGGTGATAGTTGTGTTGATCCTGCTGAAAATCAGAAACTTTTGCGCCCAGTAAATTAGTTTTGATAATTCAAAAAAACATGATTTTGATCTGATTATTTTTGATCTGGATTCGTAAACAAATTGCTCAGCTTTTACTAATTTGGTAGGATCTTTGGAGTTGCATAAGTATTCGGGAGTTACAGATTACTACGGACTGTTCTGTTTCTGGCAGATTCTGTTTTCTATGTGTTGTTTGCTTATTTTGATGAATCTATGAGTAGTATCGGAGGGTATGAACCATAGAGAAGTTGGAATACAGTATATATTACACAAATATGAATTTAGAATGAGTTCACAACAGTACCAAAAGTGGTGATTTATTTTCATATACTAACAGAGCTCATAAGATTTTATGTTGAGTTTTGTGACGTTTTCAAGTTTTGGGTAAAGATTCGATGGACTATGGAATATGGAATGGAAAGAGCGTAAGCTTGGGGATGCCCAAGTCACTCCAAGGCAATATTAAAGGACAACCAAGAGCCTAAGCTTGGTGATGCCCCGGATGGCATCCCCTCTTTCGTCTTCATTCATCGGTAACTTTACTTGGAGCTATATTTTTATTCACCACATGATATGTGTTTTGCTTGGAGCGTCATTTTCTTTTGTTAGCATTTGCTTGCTGTTATTTAGAATAATGTTTTTCATATTTTTTTCAATAAAAATGTCAAGGATAGCCTTTGCCATGCTTATTTTGCAAGTATACATGTTGCTGTTTCAAAACAGTAAGTTTACCGCTGTTGGAAAAATTCCCTAGAAAAGTCAAAAAATGATAAAATGTTGAAACTTTTTGCATATTGAGCTATGATAAATTTTATACAGTGTGGTAGAATTTAATAATGTTTGGATTTAGGGAAGTATTGATACTCTTGTATTCTTACAGACTGTACTGTTTTGGCAGATTGCTGTTATGTTTGCATTGTTGGCATATGTTTGCTTGTTTAATGATTCTATTTGAGGATAGGAGTATTAAATATGCAGATACATTTAGTATGCAATGTGGAATAATAATTTTTGTTATTTGCTACAGTAGAGAATGATAAGGTTTTTGCATTGGTTTATACTAACTCATCTCACGAGTTCTTGTTGAGTTTTGTGTGGATGAAGTATTTGGGATTTAGGGAAACCGAGATATAAAAGGAATTAAGGAGACACAAAAGCTCAAGCTTGGGGATGCCCAAGGCAGACCAAGATAATACTTCAAAAATTCTCAAGCATCTAATCCCACCTTTCTTCTTCAACAATTATCGGTTAGTATCGGTTGAGCCTAAGTTTTTGCTTCTTCACATGATGAGTGCTATCCTTGAAATGTCGTTTTATTTTGTTTTGCTTGCTGTTTGAATAATATCCCAAGATCTGAAATTCTTGAATGAGAGAGAGTCTTCACATAGCTACATAATTATTTAACTACTCATTGATCTTCACTTATATCTTTTTGGAGTAGTTTGTCATTAACTCATGTGCTTCACTTATATCCTATGAGTAAATGGTTGAATGATTTGAATATCATAAATCTGAAATTATATATGTTTCATATGCTTATCCCATGGGGAATAATGACTTCACATATAAGAAGTAGAGGTGGTAAATTTATTGAAAGTTAGCAAACATTGTATTTGTCACTTGAACAATTCATGAAAGAATATTGAAGGAAGAGAGATTTCACATATAATATACTATCTTGGACATCTTTTGTAACTGTGAGAAATCATTGAAATATGACATGCTAAAAAGGTTGATGTTGGACAAGGAAGACAACGTAATGGGTTATGTCTTCTTATAGCCAATATAATGTATATTGTCATGGATCATACAACATGCTGAGCTTGCCTTTCCCCTCATGCTAGCCAAATTCTTTGCACCAAGTAGAGATACTACTTGTGCTTCCGGATATCCTTAAACCCGGCTTTGCCATGAGAGTCCACCATACCTACCTATGGATTGAGTAAGATCCTTCAAGTAAGTTATCATCGGTGCATGCAATAAAAATTGCTCTCTAAATATGTATGATCTATTAGTGTGGAGAAAATAAGCTTTATACGATCTTGTGATGTGGAAGCAATAAAAGCGACAGACTGCATAATAAAGGTCCCTATCACAAGTGGCAATATAAAGTGACGTTCTTTCACATTAAGATTTTGTGCATCCAACTATAAAAGCGCATGACAACCTCTGCTTCCCTCTGCGAAGAGCCTATCTTTTATTCTTGTCGTATACCTTATGCAAGAGTCATGGTGATCTTCACCTTTCCTTTTTACATTTTATCCTTTGGCAAGCACATTGTGTTGGACAGATCCTGATATATATATATATATATCCAATTGGATGTAAGTTATCATGAACTATTATTGTTGACATTACCCTTGAGGTAAACGGTTGGGAGGCAAAACTATAAGCCCCTATCTTTCTCTGTGTCCGATTAAAGCTTTGAACCCATAAATATCACGTGAGTGTTAGCAATTGTGAAAGATTAAATGATAGTTGAGTATGTGGAGTTTGCTAAATCAAAGCTCTGACATAGACCCTTCCTGAAATTAAGATGAATTGCAATTGTTTGATGACTGAGAACCGTTTGTTAGTTTTCAGGAAAGTTTATGATCTATACTCTAACATGTGAATAGCTTGTTACTTGATCATGAGAAGCTTTATGATATGAGCTACTGTTATGACATATAATGATGCTAGAAAAGGTGATTGAAATTATCATTGGTCAAACTTGTGCACCTGCTAGCATTCACACTTCATAAATTATTTCTTTTATCATTTACCTAATCGAGGATGAGCGGGAATTAATCTTGGGGATGCTGATACGTCTCCAACATATCTATAATTTATGAAGTATTCATGCTATTATATTATTTTTTTTGGATGTTTATGGGCTTTACTAAACACTTGTATATTATTTTTGGGCCTAACTTGTTAACCGGAGGCCCAGCCCAAATTGTTGTTTTCTTGCCTATTTCAGTGTTTCGAAGAATAGAAATATCAAACGGAGTCCAAACGGAATGAAACCTTCAGGAGAGTTATTTTTGGAACGGAAGCAATCCAGGAGACTTGGAGTAGACGTCAGGGAAGCTTCGAGGAAGCCACAAGGCAGGGAGGCACGACCCACCCCCCTGGGCACGCCCCCACCCTCGTGGGCCCCTCATGGCTCCCCTGACCGACTTCTTTCGCCTATATATGTCCATATACCCTAAAACCATCAAGGAACGCAATAGATCGGGAGTTCTGCCGCCGCAAGCCTCTGTAGCCACCGAAAACCAATCGGGGCCCTGTTTCGGCACCCTGCCGGAGGGGGGGATCCCTCACCGATGGTCATCTTCATCATCCTGGCGCTATCCATGACCAGGAGGGAGTAGTTCACCCTCGGGGCTAAGGGTATGTACCAGTAGCTATGTGTTTGATCTCTCTCTCTCGTGTTCTTGATTTGGCACGATCTTGATGTACCGTGAGCTTTGCTATTATAGTTGGATCTTATGATGTTTCTCCCCCTCTACTCTCTTGTAATGGATTGAGTTTTCCCTTTGAAGTTATCTTATCGGATTGAGTCTTTAAGGATTTGCGAACACTTGATGTATGTCTTTCGTGGGATGCCCGTGGTGACAATGGGGCATTCTATTGATTCACTTGATGTATGTTTTGGTGATCAACTTGCGGGTTGTCACGCCCAATATGCGACCCTATCCAAAAGGAACTCGATGGTCTCACTAAGGATAGACCCGCATATTGAAACGCTTTTGCAAGGTGGATATCATTACATCAACATTACATAAATAGATGGGGATACATACAAGAGGCATACAATGCCACACGAATACAACATCATCTTACATAAGAGCACCATCCGACTGCGGATGAAAACAAAAACAGAAACTCAAACAATATCCACCCTGCTAGCCCAGGCTGCCGACCTGGAACCTATCCCCTGATCGAAGAAGAAGCAGAAGAAGGACTCCAAAAGAAGCAAACATTGCTCTCGCATCAAGATCATCGCAAAACCTGTACCTGCAACTGTTGTTGTAGTAATCTGTGAGCCACGAGGACTCAGCAATCCCATTACCATGGGTATCAAGACTAGCAAAGCTGAATGGGAAAGGAAGGGATAAAGTGGTGAGGTTGCAGCGGCGACTAAGCAAGTATGGTGGCTAACATACGCAAATAAGAGCGAGAAGAGAAGCAAAGGAACAGTCGTCAACTAGTAATGATCAAGAGGTGATCCTGAACTCCTACTTATGTCAATCATAACACAGAAACCGTGTTCACTTCCCGGACTCCGCCGAGAAGAGACCATCACGGCTACACACACGGTTGATGCGTTTTATTTCGGATCTGGTGTCAAGTTATCTACAACCGGACATTAACAAATTCCCATCTGCCACATAACCGCAGGCACGGCTCTCGAAAGTTTATACCCTGCAGGGGTGTCCCAACTTAGCCCATGATAAGCTCTCGCGATCAACGAAGGATACCTTCTCCCAGGAAGACCCGATCAGTCTCGGAATCCCGGTTTACAAGACATTTCGACAATGGTAAAACAAGACCAGTAAAGCCGCCCGATGCGCCGACAATCCCGATAGGAGCTGCACATATCTCGTTCTCAGGGCAACACCGGATAGGTCAGCTTACGAGTAAAACCAGACCTCGAGTTTCCCCAAGGGGGCCCCGCAGTCTGCCCGGTCCAGACCAGCACTTAGAGAAGCACTGGCCCGGGGGGGCTAAAATAAAGATGACCCTTGGGTTGGCCGACCCAAGGGAAGGGTATAGGTGGTGGTGAGGCAAATGGTAAAACCAAGGTTGGGCCTTGCTGGACAAGTTTTATTCAAAGCGAACTATCAGGGAGGTCCCATAAATCACCCGACCGCGTTAGGAACGCAAAAATCCGGGAACATAACACCGGTATGACGGAAACTAGGGTGGCAAGAGTGGAACAAAACACCAGGCATAAGGCCGAGCCTTCCACCCTTTACCAAATATATAGATGCATTAATAATATAAAAGATATTATGATATCCCAACATAACCCTGTCCACCATGGAGCAATCTTCAACATCACCTGCAACTAGCAACGCTATAAGAGGGGCTGAGCAGAAGCGGTAACATAGCCAAGCAATCGTTTGCTAGGAAGGGTGTCAAAGGTAAGAGGTTCATGGCAATTTGGGAGGCTTGAAGAGCAAATGATAGGTAACGCAGCATAGCGATAGAACGAAGCAACTAGCATAGCAATTATAGTAGTGAGATCCAGGGTAGCGATCATCTTGCCAGAAATCCCGCAAGGAAGAAGAACGAGTCCATGAAGAAGATGAAGCCACGAAGACGAACCACACGTAGACGAATGAATCCTCACGATCGCAACGAAACGGGAACTATCGAGAAGAAGCACACAACATAGTAAACACACCACACATGAACAAGACATGATGCACAACCAAGCATGATGCATGACAAAGCTATATGAGGCTACCCATGGCAAGAGAAGTTGCATACAAGAGCAACAAATCAAGACAAGTTTAAATGAGGCCGGAAACAACATATAACAATTCCGGTAAGTCCTCATATGCAAATTTAGAAATTGGTCCAGAACTGAATAAACCTTATGTTCAAGTTTTTAAACAGCAAGTTAAGATGCACCACGATGAACTACACGAAATTCTAGTCAGGTTACATATAAAGTTCATTAGATTCGGAGCTACGACCTAGAAGATATGAGCAAAACAAGTTAACCATGGCATTGATGCAAAAGGCATACAAACATCAAGCAAACACCTCAAAACAAGGATGCAACAAGGTAATATGGATCTACATGCAAAATCAAGCAAGTTTCATATAGAGCACACTCAAAGCGGAGCAACGGTTCAACACATACACTCTATACAAGTCATAACAACAATCTGTCCAAAACAGCAACTAGGCATATTGCAAGCATCAAAACAACAAGCTACAGCACCCCAACATAATAAGAAAAGGCATGGGCATGAAGTACAGGTAAAGCATGACGAAACATGAACACTGAGCTATCTCCAGGAACAACTAGAACATGCTCAAAAAGACATGGAAAGATTGCAAATAATAACAATTTCAGACTTATCAGGAAATAACATCAGGTTGCAATGTTTAGAGCTATCAAACAGCATGTTACAGGAACTTATCATGGCAAACAAAGCCATGGCATGACTCTACTAATTGCATAGAACAAAAGTCCCTTACTGACTATGATCCAAAAAGGCACAGAAAATATGATGGCACCCATGTAAACATGGCAAGTTATATGACAGATTCATACATGGCAGAAACAGCAATAAGTAGGCATGTTGGTGAGCTTGAACATCTCACCACAGAGCAATACATGGCATGGAAAGGCAACCAACAGTAAGAATACATGTTTATGAAGCTAAGAATGGCAAGAACAAGTTCATAGGGTGTATGGATCACTAGCAAAACACATGGCCAAAACTGAACTTAATGTTAACAGGCTGACAGCAACATTATTTAGCAAGTTTGGAGCAAGATAACAACATGATACATCAGGCTATAAATGCAACCAGGGGCACGAATGGATAGAGCATGACATGTATAACAATTCATCCTTAGTGAACATCTCCAGATTATGCATAGAATAACTAGTAGAAGCATGTTTACATAGCAACAAAATATAACAGAATCAGCCTAGCAAAACAGTAACAGCAAGTACCCTACTTAACAAGCTCGATGCACTCAGCACACAAGTCACAAAAATACATGGATTTCATCTCTGGAAAGATGGCATAGCATAGCTCAAAACACATGTAGAGCTCATGCTCATAGGATGCACACATCAAACATGGAAAAAATGACAAATGAGCATGTTATAACAGTTCCAGCAGATTAACATCAACATGCACACTTCTAACAGCATTTCGGGCATTAAGATGAGCTCAAATGAAACTTATGCAATGGAATGAAATGAAGTACTTGTCGAGACGAACAATTTGACATATTACACGCACGAAGCAGAGCAGTATGCACAGAGTTATGATGCGATGAACATGGCATGATTATGCAAAAATATTCGGGACTTAGCCAAAAATATACGCTCGTGGAAAGCTGGACGGGACGGTTCGGAGATGACCAGATCCGAGACGGGGCGGTGTTTGGATCGTCTCCTGGTGGATCTAGTCCAGGCGGGATGGCTCCGAACTCCGGCGAGGTTGGCGGCCTCCGGCGAGGGGAGGGCGAGGCGCTGGCGAGGAGACGGGGCGGCGTGGAGCCGCGGATCTGGTCGGCCGGCGCCGGATCCGGGCAACGACGGCGGCCGGTGAGGGGCAGGGCCGGCCAGGGCGGCGCTCCGGCGGAGGGAGGCCGAGTCAGCGGCGACGAGCGCGGTTTCCGGCGAGGACGCGGGGCCGGCGAGGCGCAGGGAGGCGCCGGCGGCAAAAGCGGAGCGGGGCCGCGCGGGGCTGGCGGCGGCGGAGATCGGCGCCGGCGGTCCAGGCCGGCACGGGCGGCGGGGTAGGCGCAGAGGCTCGGGCGGCCGCGCGGGAGGTCCGGGCCGCGGCGGGCGAGCGGCGGCGACGTTCGTGCCCGGGCGGGCCAGATCCGGGCCCCGGTGGGCCGCGGGAGGTGGGAGGCGGCGGCGACAGGTGTCGAGCCCCGATTGGGCGTGGGCGGCGGCGGATGTGAGTCTGGTGGCGGGCGGACATGTCCGGCGCAGAGAGGGGAAGTTTTTATGGTTTCATTTGCGCGAATTTCGGGGGGGGGGGTGCCCATATTTATTGGTAGAGGGAGCTAGGAGAGTCCAAATGAGGAGCGGTTTTCGGCCACGCGATCGTGATCGAACGACCGAGAGCATTGAGGGTAGTTTGCTGGGTTTTGGGCCACTTTGGAGGGGTGTTGGGCTGCACACAAAAGAGGCTTTTACGGTTACCCAGTTAACCGTTGGAGTACCAAACGACCTCCAAATGGCACGAAACTTGACAGGCGGTCTACCAGTGCTATACAAGGCCGCTTGGCAAACCTCGGTCATTTCCGAGAACGTATAACACCCACTCACGAAAAGAGGCAAAAGGGGGCGCCGGAGGACATAGGAGTGCCAGATTGCAAAACGGACAACGGGGAAAAAGCTCGGATGCATGAGACAAACATGTATGCAAAATGAAATGCACATGATGGCATGATATGAAATGCATATGATGACATGGCAAAGTGCAACACGCACGCAAATGACATGGCAACGATGGCGAATAACTGGCGGACACCTGGCACATCGGATCCGGGGCGTTACACGGGTTCCGTGACCTTGGGAATCTATGCATAGGGGTTGGCACACATTTTAGTCTTGACTCTCAGGTAGAAACTTTGGGGCACTCGTTGAAGTACTTTGTGTTGGTTTGAATGGATGAATCTGAGATTGTGTGATGCATATCGTATAATCATACCCACGGATACTTGAGGTGACATTGGAGTGTCTAGGAGACATTAGGATTTTGGTTGATTTGTGCGTTAAGGTGTTATTATAGTACGAACTCTATGATAGATTGAAGAAAGAATAGCTTCATGTTATTTTACTACGGACTCTTGAATAGATCGATCAGAAAGGATAACTTTGAGGTGGTTTTGTACCCTACCATAATCTCTTCATTTGTTCTCCGCTATTAATGGCTTTGGAGTGACTCTTTGTTGCGTGTTGAGGGATAGTTATATGATCCAATTATGTTATTATTGTTGAGAGACCTTGCACGAGTGAAAGTATAAACCCTAGGCCTTGTTTCCTAGCATTGCAATATCATTTACGCTCACTTTTGTCACTTGCTACCTTGTTGTTTTTATATTTTCAGATTACAAATACCTATATCTACCATCCATATTGCACTTGTATCACCATCTCTTCGCCGAACTAGTGCACCTATACAATTTACCATTGTATTGGGTGTGTTGGGGACACAAGAGACTCTTTGTTATTTGGTTGCAGGGTTGTTTGAGAGAGACCATATTCAACCTACGCCTCCCAAGGATTGATAAACCTTAGGTCATCCACTAGAGGGAAATTTGCTACAGTCCTACAAACCTCTGCACTTGGAGGCCCAACAACGTCTACAAGAAGAAGGTTGTGTAGTAGACATCAGGCATCGAGCAGGCCATCCATGAAATGGAGTGGCTATAGGGGACGTTCCGCCAGTTGAATATATGAGCAAGTTACTACAAGATTTGGTCCGAATAAGCACAAAATAAATCAGGATGGCTATAATGGAGATCAAACTAATCCTGTGGAGTAGCATAGTAGATGAACAGCGAAGCTAGGACACAGACTAGAAACATGAATTCTACCACAATTTTGAACAGGAAGGATAGAAAGACATACGGTGCAATGGGAGCAGCACCGTTGGCGTGGAGGTTGTCGCCCATGTCATTGAGGAAGAGGTTGTCGAGGTCGGGGAAGAAGTCGTCGTCGGTGAAGTCGTCACTGCCAGCAGTCGTGAGAGTGCGCTCCCCAAATTTCAATAGCGCCCGCCGGATGGAGCGCAGGAGGGAGTGACTGTAGGGGATGTTGCGGCCGCCAAATGGAGCACAGGAGTAGCCCACGAAGCAGTAGATGGTGCTCCTCCCTAGTCTCTATTCTTATCTCTATCTCTACTACTTTTCTTTGTTTTTTATAATATACTAGTTATAGCTGTCAAATCGAATAGTACTACACCGTCCGCTGCACGCCCGGCTGAACACGCCTCCTCGCCTCCATCAAACCCCTCTGTTAAACCCACATGCAAACTGAGAAACCTACTCCGGCCCGTGGGAGGAAATTTGCCGGTTTCCGTTGGAGAATAATACAATCACGTCCAATCCATTTGAGTTCATTGCGTGTATGATTCTCCCTCTATAAAAAGTTAATTGCATCCTTAATCTTGTATTCTAAGTACTCTGTGGGTTCCACTGTCAGTACAGTGTACATGACTTCCAAGCTGGCTACAGATTCATACAGAAAGTTAAAAAGAAACAAATCCATCCTTAATCTTGTACTCTAAGTACTCTGTGGGTTCCACTGCCAGTACAGTAGCGAAAGAAGTATATGTTAAAAAAAATAAAAAGCTAAAGTTTAGGACATAATTCAAACTCAGGTCATCGCGCTGCGAGCATCTGGCCCAGACCAGTACACTAGGTGTTGGTTGCGGAGAATGCAAGAGACAAACCTTTATAACAATGAGCCCGTCCGTCGCAACGGATCCAAAGTAGAATAATACATCTGATGGATAGAAAGCAAACTATGACAATTTTACAAAAGATACCCGCACCTCTCTCCACATTTACAGATAAGGCCTTGCCTCGTTCATCCCTATGTCCCACAACCTCATTGCTGAGCAATTAAAAAAGGAAGTCTCTGGAACAATCTGGCATGGTGCCCGCTACCGGCGCCGTCCATCCCCATGCCTCCGCCTAGTCCGACCACCAGTCACCACCACGACCCACTGCTCCTCACCTCTATCATCTTTCTCAAGATATCATTTTTTTTGATGAAATGACACTACAAAAAAAGACACATCCGTGACATTTTGGGCCGAACGAAAAAAAATTCTGTCATACTTATGACACTTCTATGACTAATTGTGACAAAACCCGGTATCATCATAGATGTGCTAGGCTCCTACTTCTATGAAAAAAAATAATGACAGAAACTGGGCTTTTCATCCTGGGAGGGCCGGAGACGCAGCTGCATGACATTCTTTGGGTCATCCATGACAGAAAAACTGTGGTAGAAGCGAGGGCGAGGAAAATATCGGGGTGTTCCCGGTTACGGTGGGTGTTCGGGGCCGAGCGATGCACGGAGGTTTGTCCGTTTCTCTCGTACACACACGCGCGTGAGTGCGACGTGTTGGGCTCTAACTGAACCCGGGCGATTGCACTACATGCTATGGATTACTAAACCCGAGCGATCGATCGATGGCTGTTAACTGAACCCGATCGAGCAATTCCTTTGCTACTGCTGCTAACTGAAGCCGATCGATGCTGCCTCATGATGAACAGTGAGCGTTGCTGGGGGGTTTGGATGGACAGTTCCCGGTGGGGGTGGATGAACAGGACCCCGTGATGTTTCCTCTGGATGAACATGACCCCGATCGATCGAGCCGGTTGGGGCTGGATGAACAGGACCCCGTGGAGGGCAGGATGAACAGGACCACCCCGTGGAGGGCTGGATGAACAGTAGACTGTGGAGGGCTGGATGAACAGTAGCCCGTGGAGGGGTGGGGTTGAACAGGAGCCCGTGGAGAGGGCTGGTTGAACAGTAGCCGGTGGAGTAGCGCGTGGTGGAGGCTAGATGAACAGGAGCCCGTGTATGAACAGTCGCAGGTGGAGGCCGGAGGAGGTCGACGGTGGATGAACAATAGCCCGTGGTGGCTGGAGAGGGTCAACGGTGGAGATGAACAGTATCCCGTGGAGTCCCATTTTGCGGTGCGCCACACCCCTCCCGATGAACAGGACCCCCGTTTCCACCGTAGCGCTCCAACACAATTCCGTTTCCTCCATTTTTGCGGTACGCCACACCCCTCCCGATCAACAGGACCCCGTTTCGACCGTAGGAGGTCCAACACAAGTCTGTTTCCTCCATTTTGCGGTATGCCAGACCCCTCCCGATGAATAGGATCCTGTTTCGAACGTGGCCGGTCGAACACAAGGCCGTTTCCTCCGTTGTGCGGTATGCCAGGCCTCGTTTCCCTTGGTTGTTCCGTCCAAGCCAGTTGGCTCCCACGTGTTCCATTGCCTCCCGATGAACACGACACATTCTGTTGCCTCCCCATGAACACGACGACGACGCAATTTCTCCGTTCCGACCCAGCCATGTACACGAGCCCTGGCCATACGTATGCATGAGTAGACATTCGAGACCCCGCTCGTATGTACGTGCGTGGCCGTATTTTCTTTCTTGCACACTGGCCGCTATACGTACGTGTACATGCTACGTACGCGCCTCTACTACGACACGTGCGCACCTCTACATCGACCAGTATGTACGTACATGTTCACGACCAGAATGACAACGCTACTTATGCTTCAACCAGGTGGGTCCCGACTGTCAGGCACTTCCTTGCTTGCAAAGATGTAGCTGGTGGGTCCCAGCAATCAGGGGGCGAATTGTTTTTTTGCCCTGACACACTTCCTTGTGTGCGAAGATGTAGCTAGTAGGTCCCAACAGTCAGGGGGAAACGTTTTTGTTCACGAAATACGGTTGCTCGTTCGGTGGGTCCCTGCTATCAGGGGAGGAATCATTATTTTTCGCGTAATAAGGAGGCACTTCCTTGCTGCGGCCGTGGACCCAGCTGTCAGCCTCTCCACGTATAGTCCACGTCCGATGGAAGCTGTTCCTTGACCATGTTGACCACGCCGCGCCGAGAGCACCAGGGCGGTGGACGACGGCGAGGCCTATGAAGGGGACGATGCGGAGCCGGGGAAGATGCGGCAGTGGATGCCCATGCTTAGAGGAGTATGAGGGTTCACTGGTTAGCTGCGGTGTGAGGATGCCATCGCTGTAGAATAACAGGGGGTGTGGGTGATTAGAGGGATGGCCTGGCCAGCGGTGGGAGTAGTAGGGGCGGTGAGGTCTCCACGGCATCGCAGCCAGCCACGGGAGGCAGGAGCACGAGGCACGATCGGCGCTGGTTTGGGCGGCTGGAGCAAGAAGACCAGAGGTTAAAGAAGCACTACGGCCGTTGGATGGACATCGTATGGTCACTGGAGCTAGAATCGTGCATATTGACTAAGTTGACAAAGCCCTCCGTCCCCGTCAATTTAGTAGGCCCACAAGTCAGCCTCCCACTATACTGGGTCCCAGCTAGCAGGGGGAGTATTCTTTTTTTTGTGCGAAATAGGGAGGCACTTCCTTGTGCGCGAAGATATAGCTGGTGGGTCCGAGCTGTCAGCGGCGGTAACGTTTTTTCGCGAAATACAGAGGCCCTTTTGGTGGGTCCCAGAGGTCAGGTGGAGGAATCATTATTTTGCGCGTAATAAGGAGGCATTTCCTTGCGTGTAGCCGTGGACCCAGCTGTCAGCCTCTCCACGTACAGTCCACTTCAGATGCATGTCGGTCGTTGACCACGTTGACCAGGACGCGTCGAGAGCACCAGGGTGGTGTACGACGGCAAGGCCTAGGAAGGGAACGACACGGATCCAGGGAAGACTCGGCAGTTGTTTCCCACGCGGAGGGGAGTACGACTGTATGAGGGTTTACTGGTTTGTCTGTCGCCGCCGGAGAATAATAGCAGCTGTGGGTGAGTAGAGGGATGGCTAGGCCAGCGATGGGAGTAAGGTGGGGCGGTGAGGCCTGTGCAGCAGCACAGCCGGCTGCGGGGAGGAGGGAGCAGGCACTCCCGCCGACGCTTGTTTGAGCAGCTGGAGCAGTAAGAGCAGAGATTGAAGAAGCATGACGGTCGTTGGATGGACATCCAAAAGTCACTGCTTGTGTGTCAACCTTTTTTTAGGAAAGCCTCAAATCTGTGGAAAATAGCATATAGCCCATCTGCCATCATTTCTAATAATTTATAGCCCATTTGCTAATTCTTAAGGTTTTTTTGGAGCCCATATTATTTTTGTTAGCATTACAGCCCATATTGTGGCCATGGTTAAAAAAATATACGAAATTTTGCATATTTCTGTGCGGTCCGAACTGTTTTTAATCCTGAAATTTTGAGTCACATTCAAACTGATTTTAAAAATAAACGTATATCAATATAAAATCCAACAAATTGTCCACGCATAAAAATCAATGCAATTTAAAATCTCGAAATGAAAAAAGAAATTTGAAACTAATTGCCGGTTTGATGTGTTTTAAAAATGTACAACCCATTTCTCATTACTGATAGTCCATTTTCTCGGCCAGCCAAATGAAGCTCTCCTCGTCTTGAAAGATTTGTAGCCCAACAGGCCTGACAATTCGACTTACTTGGCAAATCACAAAAAATCTAGGCTGTCGCCGTGGACCTAGCTGTGGCCGTGGACCCAGCTCTCAGCCTCTCCACGTATAGTACTCTTCTGATGGAAATCGGTCATTGACCACATTGACCACGCCGCACCGAGAGCGCCAAGGTGGTGGACGACGGCGAGGCCTAGGAAGGGCACGACGCGGAGCTGGGGAAGATGTGGCAGTGGATGCCCACACGGAGAGGTGTACAAGGGTTCACTAGTTCGGCTGCGGTTTGAGGCTGCCGTCACCGCAGAATAACAGGGGATGTGGGTGAGTAGAGGGATGTCCTAGCCAGCGGTGGGAGTAGTTGGGGGCGGTGAGGCCTCCGCGGCATCACAGCCAGCCACGGGAGGCAGGAGCACGCGGCACGACCGGCACTGGTTTGGGCGGCTCGAGCAAGAAGACCAGAGGTTGAAGAAGCACTACGGCCGTTGGATGAACATCGTACAGTAACTGGAGCTAGAATTGTTCATATTGACTAAGTTTACAAAGCCCTCCGTCCCCATCAACTTGGTAGGCCCACAAGTCAGCCTCCCACTATGTTGGGTTCCAGCTAGCAGGGGGAGTATTCATTTTTTTTTGTGCGAAATAAGGAGGCACTTCCTTGCATGCGAAGATAGCTGGTGGGTCCGACCTGTCAACAGGGCATGTTTTTTTCACGAAATACAGAGGCCCTTCTGGTGGGTCCCAGATGTTAGGTGGAGGAATCAAAGACTTGAGAAGGCATATAGAACAAGCTAGTGTACCAGTAAAGATACGTTGCTGAGTTTTAGAAAAAAGAGAGACGTGCTCATGTAGCTGGTTCGAATCCAAACCTAGACTATGACTATATATGGTGCTATGTGATAACCCACAAGTATACGGGATCAATTGTAGCCTCTTTCGATAAGTAAGAGTGTCGAACCCAACGAGGAGCTAAAGGTAGAACAAATATTCTCCCAAGTCCTATCTGCCACTGATACGACTCTACGCACGCTTAGTGTTCGCTTTACCTAGAACAAGTATGAAACTAGAAGTACTTTGCAGGTGTTGTTGGATAAGTTTGCAAGAATATAAAGAGCACGTAAATATAAACTAGGGGCTGTTTAGGTACCGATGCAATAAAGTAAATATAGTGAGTGTGGAAAAGTGGTGGTAGGAGTTGTGAAATTTTCCCTAAGCAATTGACTACGTTACTAGACCGGTAATCACTATTGCAATTCTATTTGAGGGAGAGGCATAAGCTAACATACTTTCTCTTCTTGGATCATATGCACTTATGATTGGAACTCTAGCAAGCATCCACAACTACTAAAGATTATTAAGGTAAAACCCAACCATAGCATTATAGTATCAAGTCCCCTTTATCCCATACGCAAGCAACCTACTTACTCGGGTCTGTGCTTCTGTCACTCACGCCACCCACCATAAGCAAATCATGAACATATTGCAAACCCTACAGCGGGAATCCCTCACGTTTGCGCGACACGGAGATCACCATAGGACCGCACCAATAATAAAACATGCAACTCAAACCAATCATAGCAATTCATCAATCACTGATAGGACAACGAAAATCTACTCAGACATCATAGGATGGCAACACATCATTGGATAATAATATGAAGCATGAAGCACCATGTTCAAGTAGAGGTTACAGCGGGTTGCGGGAGAGTGGACTGCTATAGATAGATGGGGGAAGGTGATGAGATGTTGGTGAAGATGGCAAAGGTGTTGGTGAAGATCGTGGTGATGATGATGGCCCCCGGCAGCGTTCGGTGGCACCGAAAGCAAGGGGTACAGAGCCCCCCTTCTTCTTATTCTTCCTTGACCTTCTCCCTAGAAGGAAGAAGGGTTTCCCCTCTGGTCCTTGGCTCCCATGGTGTGGGAGGGCGAGAGCCTCTCCGAGATTGGATCTATCTCTCTGTCTCTCTCTGTTTCTACGTTCTGGGATTCTGCCCTGGCACCGTTTCTTTTATATCCGGAGATCCGTAACTCCGATTGGATTGAAACCTTCACCCAGATATTTTTCCAAAAATTAGCTTTCTTGCAACCAAAGAAGGGCATCAACCACCTTACGAGGGGCCAACGAGGGTGGGGGGCACGCCCACCTGGAGTGGGCATGGGCCCCTGTCTCGTGGCCACCAAGGGCACCGTCTCGCGTTGATTTTACTTCCCAAAAATCACAAATATTCCAAAATAATTCTCCGTCCGTTTTTATCCCGTTTGGACTCCGTTTGATATGGGGTTTCTGTGAAACATAAAATATGCAACAGACAGGAACTGACACTAGGCACTGGATCAATATGTTAGTCCCAAAAATAATATAAAAGTTGCCAAAAGTATATGAAAGTTGAATAATATTGGCATGGAACAATCAAAAATTATAGATACGACAGAGACGTATCAGCATCCCCAAGCTTAATTCCTGCTCGTCCTCGAGTAGGTAAATGATAAAAAAGATAATTTTTGATGTGGAATGCTACCTAGCATAATCTTGATCATATATCTAATCATGGCATGAATATTAAGACATGAGTGATTCAAAGAAATAGTCTATGATTTGACATAAAAACAATAATACTTAGGGCATCCCAACAAACAATCATTTATTTCAAAATATCAATGCTTCAGAATGTTATCCCTGAAAAATCACATAGTCTTGTATGCTCCATTTTCTTAACACAAGGTACCCCTCATGCCTATCTCGGTGTCAGCCAAGCAATTGTTTCATACTTTAGTATTCTCAAACTATTTCAACTTTCACGCAATACATGAGCGTGAGGCATGGATATTGCACTATAGGTGGAATAGAATATGATGGTGGGGGTTATGTGGAGAAGACAAAAAAGGGAGAAAGTCTCACATCGACGCGGCTAATCAACGGCCTATGGAGATGCCCATCAATTGATGTCAATGTGAGGAGTAGGGATTGCCATGCAACGGATGCACTAGAGCTATAAGTGTATGAAAGCTCAAACTGAAAACTAAGTGGGTGTGCATCCAACTTGCTTGCTCATGAAGACCTAGGGCATTTGAGGAAGCCCATCGTTGGAATATACAAGCCAAGTTCTATAATGAAAATTCCCACTAGTATATGAAAGTGACAACAAAAGAGACTCTCTATATGAAGAACATGGTGCTACTTTGAAGCACAAGTGTGGTAAAAGGATAGTAACATTGCCCC
This sequence comes from Triticum aestivum, assembly GCF_018294505.1. NCBI lineage: Eukaryota > Viridiplantae > Streptophyta > Magnoliopsida > Poales > Poaceae > Triticum > Triticum aestivum. The sequence goes on from NC_057807.1 coordinate 106,211,169, forward strand.
TTTTCTTTTTTTTCTTTTTTTCCTTTTTTGGGCGGGCTTCTTTGGCCCCCTTTTTTATTTAGGCTTCTTTGGCCTCTCTTTTTCTTTATTTTTTTTATTTTTCTCTTTTTTTTGGGGGGGGGCAATGCTCTATAATGATGATCACTTTTATTTACTTACAACTCGATATTACAACTCGATACTGGAACAAAGATATGACTCTATGTGAATGCCTCCGGCGGTGTACCGGGATGTGCAACCATCTAATGTAGCAATGACATGAAAAAACGGACAAGCCATGAAAACATCATGCTAGCTATCTTATGATCATGCAAGGCAGTATGACAATGAATGCTCAAGTCATGTATATGATGATGATGGAAGTTGCATGGCAATATATCTCGGAATGGCTATGGAAATGCCATGATAGGTAGGTATGGTTGCTGTTTTGAGGAAGATATAAGGAGGCTTACGTGTGATAGAGCTTATCGTATCACGGGGTTTGGATGCACCCGCAAAGTTTGCACCAACTCTCGAGGTGAGAAAGGGCAATTCACGGTAACGAAGAGGCTAGCAATGATGGAAGGGTGAGAGTGCGTATAATCCATGGACTCAACATTAGTCATAAAGAACTCACATACTTATTGCAAAAATTTATTAGCCCTTGAAACAAAGTACTACACGCATGCTCCTAGGGGGAGGTTGGTAGGAGTTAACCATCGCGCACCCCTGACCTTCACGCAAAGATAAACAATCAAAATACAATGCGGGCCAATTTGGTTACATAGTTAGTAGACCATACGTGCATGCTTCGGGAATCACAAACCTTAACACCAACATCCTTACTGAACACAACCATCTACTAGTACCTCCCACGTATTATCATCTCTATATCGCAAAACTATTGCAAGGAATCAAACATATCATATTAAGTGATCCACAAGTTTTATGTAGGATTTTATGACTAACCATGTGAATGACCAATTCCTTGTTGGGGAACATAGTAATTTCAAAAAAATTCCTACGCACACGCAAGATCATGGTGATGGCATAGCAACGAGAGGGGAGAGTGTCGTCCACGTACCCTCGTAGACCGTAAGCGGAAGCGTTATAGCAACGCGGTTGATGTAGTCGTACGTCTTCACGATCCGACCGATCCAAGTACCGAACGTACGGCACCTCCGAGTTCAGCACACCTTCAGCTCGATGATGATCCCCAGACTCCGATCCAGCAGGGTGTCGGGGATGAGTTCCGTCAGCACGACGGCGTGGTGACGATGATGATGTTCTACCGATGCAGGGCTTCGCCTAAACTCCGCGACGATATAACCGAGGTGGAATATGGTGGAGGGGGGCACCGCACACGGCTAAGGAACGATCACGATGATCAACTTGTGTGTCTATGGGGTGCCCCCTACCCCCGTATATAAAGGAGTGGAGGAGGGGAAAGGCCGGCCCTCTCTATGGCGCGCCTAGGGGAGTCCTACTCCCACCGGGAGTAGGATTCCCCCTTTCCTAGTAGAACTAGGAACCCTTCCATGTAGTAGGAGTAGGAGAGAAGGAAAGGGAAGAGAGAAGGAGAAGGAAGGAAGGGGGCACCCCCTCTCCCTAGTCCAATTCGTCTAGTCCAAGGGGAGGGGTGCGGCCACCCTTTTGGCACTTTCTCTCCTTTCCCGTATGGCCCATTGAGGCCCAATACGAATTCCCGTAACTCTCCGGTACTCCGAAAAATACCCGAATCACTCGGAACCTTTCCGAACTCCGAATATAGTCGTCCAATATATCGATCTTTACGTCTCGACCATTTCGAGACTCCTCGTCATGTCTCCGATCTCATCCGGGACTCCGAACTCCTTCGGTACATCAAAACTTATAAACTCATAATAAAACTGTCATCGTAACGTTAAGTGTGCGGACCCTACGGGTTCGAGAACTATGTAGACATGACATAGAACTATTCTCGGTCAATAAACAATAGCGGAACCTGGATGCCCATATTGGCTCCTACATATTCTACGAAGATCTTTATCGGTCAAACCGCATAACAACATACGTTGTTCCCTTTGTCATCGGTATGTTACTTGCCCGAGATTCGATCGTCGGTATCCAATACCTAGTTCAATATCGTTACCGGAAAGTCTCTTTACTCGTTACGTAATGCATCGTTCCGTAACTAACTCATTAGCTACATTGCTTGCAAGGCTTATAGTGATGTGCATTACCGAGAGGGCCCAAAGATACCTCTCCGACAATCGGAGTGACAAAACCTAATCTCGAAATACGCCAACCCAACATGTACATTTGGAGACACCTGTAGTACTCCTTTATAATCACCTAGTTACATTGTGACGTTTGGTAGCACCCAAAGTGTTCCTCCGGTAAACGGGAGTTGCATAATCTCATAGTTACAGGAACATGTATAAGTCATGAAGAAAGCAATAGCAACATACTAAATGATCAAGTGCTAGGCTAACGGAATGGGTCATGTCAATCACATCATTCTCCTAATGATGTGATCATGTTAATCAAATGATAACTCATGTCTATGACTAGGAAACTTAACCATCTTTGATTCACGAGCTAGTCAAGTAGAGGCATACTAGTGACACTATGTTTGTCTATGTATTCACACATGTATTACGTTTCCGGTTAATACAATTCTAGCATGGATAATAAACACTTATCATGAAATAAGGAAATAAATAATAACTTTATTATTGCCTCTAGGGCATATTTCCTTCAGTCTCCCACTTGCACTAGAGTCAATAATCTAGTTCACATCGCCATGTGATTTAACACTAATATTCATATCTGTATATGATTAACACCCATAGTTCACATCGTCATGTGACTAACACCCAAAGTGTTTACTAGAGTCAATAATCTAGTTCACATAGCTATGTGATTAACACCCAAAGAGTACTGAGGTGTGATCATGTTTTTCTCGTGAGAGAAGCTTAGTCAACGAGTCTGTCACATTCAGAGCCGTATGTATTTTGCAAATATTCTGTCTACAATGCTCTTCACGGAGCTACTCTAGCTAATTGCTCCCACTTTCAATATGTATCCAGATTGAGACTTAGAGTCATCTGGATTGGTGTAAAAGCTTGCATAGTTGTAACTTTTTACGACGAGCTCTTTTATCACTTCCATTATCGAGAAATATTTTCTTAGTCCTCACTAAGGATATTCTTGACCGCTGTCCAATGATCTACTATTAGATCAAAATTGTATTCCTTTGCCAAACTCAGAGCAAGGTATACAATAGGTCTAGTACACAGCATAGCATACTTTATAGAACCTATGACTGAGGCATAGGGAATGACTTTTCATTCTCTTTTCTATTTTCTGCCGTGGTCGGGATTTGAGTCTTACTCACTTTCACACCTTGCAACACAGGCAAGAACTCCTTCTTTGACTGTTCCATTTTGAACTACTTCAAAATCTTATCAAGGTATGTACTCATTGAAAAAACTTATCAAGCGTCTTGATCTATCTATATAGATCTTGATGCTCAATGTGTAAGCAGTTTCACCGAGGTCTTTCGTTGAAAAACTCTTTTCAAATATTCCTTTATGCTTTCCAGAAAATTCTACATCATTTCCAATTAATAATATGTCATTTACATATACTTATCAGAAAGGCTGTAGTGCTCCCACTCACTTTCTTGTAAATACAGGCCTTTCCAAAAGTCTGTATAAAACCATATGCTTTGATCCACTCATCAAAGCATATATTCCAACTCCAAGATGCTTGCACCAGTCCATTGATGGATTGCTGAAGCTTGCACACTTTGTTAGCATCTTTAGGATTGACGAAACCTTCTGATTGCATCATATACAACTCTTCTTTAATAAATCCATTAAGGAATGCGGTTTTGACATCCATTTGCCAGATTTCATAAAATGTGGCAATTGCTAACATGATTCGGACAGACTTAAGCATCGATACGAGTGAGAAAATCTCATCGTATTCAACCCCTTGAACTTGTTGAAAACCTTTTTGCAACAAGTCGAGCTTAGTGGATAGTAACACTACTATCAGTTTCCATCTTCCTCTTGAAGATCCATTTAACATGGCTTGCTGATCATCGAGCAAGTCAATCAAAGTCCATACTTTGTTCTCATACATGGATCATATCTCAGATTTTAAGGCCTCAAGCCATTTCGCGGAATCTGGGCTCATCATCGCTTCCTCGTAGTTCGTAGGTTCATCATGGTCTAGTAACATGACTTCCAGAACAGTATTACTGTACTACTCTGGTGCGGACTGTACTTTGGAAGACCTACGAGGTTTTGTAGTAACTTGATATGAAGTTTCATGATCATCATCATTAGCTTCCTCACTAATTGGTGTAGGAATCACTGGAACTGATTTCTGTGATGAACTACTTTCCAAATCAGGAGAAGGTACAATTACCTTATCAAGCTCTACTTTCTTCCCACTCACTTCTTTCGAGAGAAACTCCTTCTCTAGAAAGGATCCTTTCTTAGCAACGAATGTTTTGCCTTCGGATCTGTGATAGAAGGAGTACCCAACAGTTTCCTTTGGGTATTCTATGAAGACGCACTTCTCCGATTTGGGTTTGAGCTTATCAGGTTGAAAACCTTTTTCATATAAGCATCGCAACTCCAAACTTTAAGAAACGACAGCTTAGGTTTACTGCTAAACCATAGTTCATACGGTGTCGTCTCAACGGATTTAGATGGTGCCCTTTTAACATGAATGCAACTGTCTCTAATGCATAACCCCAAAACGATAATGGTAAATCAATAAGAGACATCATAGATCGCACCATATCCAATAAAGTGCGGTTACGACGTTTGGACACACCATAACGTTGTGGTGTTCTAGGTGGCGTGAGCTGTGAAACTATTCCACATTGTTTTAATTGAAGACCAAACTCGTATCTCAAATATTCGTCTCCACGATCAGATCGTAGAAACTTTATTTTTCCTGTTACGATGATTTTCCATTTCACTCTGAAACTCTTTGAACCTTTCAACTATTTCAGACTTATGTTTCATCAAGTAGATATACCCATATCTGCTCAAATCCTCTTGTGAAGGTCCAAAAATAACGATACTTGCCACGAGCATCAACACTCATTGGATCGCATACATCGGTATGTATTATTTCCAGTAAGTCAGTAGCTTGTTCCATTGTTCCGGAGAACGGAGTTTTAGTCATCTTGCCCAAAAGGCATGGATCGAAAGCATCAAATGATTCATAACCAAGTGATTCCAAAAATCCATCTTTATGGAGTTTCTTCATGCGCTTTACACCGATATGACCCAAACGACAGTGCCACAAATAAGTTGCACTATCATTATTAACTTTGCATCTTTTGGCATCAATATTATGAATATGTGTATCACTACGATCGAGATCCAACAAACTATGTTCATTGGGTGTATGACCATCGAAGGTCTTATTCATGTAAACAGAATAACAATTATTCTCTAACTTTAAATAAATAACCGTATCGCAATAAACATGATCAAATCATATTCATGCTCAACGCAAACGCCAAATAACATTTATTTAGGTTTAACACTAATCCCGAAAGTATAGGGAGTGTGCGATGATGATTATATCAATCTTGGAACCACTTCCAACATACATTGTCACTTCACCCTCAACTAGTCTCTGTTTATTCTGTATCTCCTATTTCGAGTTACTAATTTTTTAGCAACCGAACAAGTATCAAATACTCAGGGGCTACTATAAACATTAGTAAGGCACACATCAATAACCTGTATATCAAATATACCCTTGTTCACTTTGCCATCCTTCTTATCCACCAAATATTCAGGGCATTTCCGCTTCTAGTGACCATTTTCTTTGCAGTGTAAGAACTCTGTTTCAGGCTTTGGTCCAGCTTTGGTCTTCTTCAAGGGAGTGACAACTTGTTTGCCATTATACTTGAAGTTTCCCTTTCTTTCCCTTTGCCCTTTTTCTTGAAACTAGTGGTCTTGTCAATCATCAACACTTGATGCTCTTTCTTGATTTCTACCTTCATCGATTTCAACATCACGAAGAGCTTGGGAATCGTTTTCGTTATTCCTTGCATACTATAGTTCATCACGAAGCTCTAGTAACTTAGTGATGGTGACTAGAGAATTCTGTCAATCACTATCTTATCTGGAAGATTAACTCCCACTTGATTCAAGCGGTTGAAGTACCCAGACAATCTGAGCATATGCTCACTAGTTGAGCGATTCTCCTCCATGTCTTAGCTATAGAACTTGTTGGAGACTTCATATCTCTCAACTCGGCTATTTGCTTGAAATATTAACTTCAATTCCTGGAACATCTCATATGGTCCATGACGTTCAAAACGTCTTTGAAGTCCCGATTCTAAGCCGTTAATCATGGTGCACTAAACTATCACGTAGTCATCATATTGAGCTAGCCAAACGTTCATAACGTCTACATCTGCTCCTGCAATAGGTCTGTCACCTAGTGGTGCATTAAGGACATAATTCTTCTGTGCAGCAATGAGGATAAACCTCAGATCACGGATCCAATCCGCATCATTGCTACTAACATCTTTCAACACAGTTTTCTCTAGGAACATATCAAAATAAACATATGAAAGCAACAACGCGAGCTATTGATCTATAACATAATTTGCAAAATACTACCAGGACTAAGTTTCATGATAAATTAAAGTTCAATTAATCATATTTCTTAAGAACTCTCACTTAGACAGACATCTCTCTAGTCATCTAAGTGATCACGTGATCCAAATCAACTAAACCATGTCCGATCATCACGTGAGATGGAGTAGTTTCAATGGTGAACATCACTATGTTGATCATATCTACTATATGATTCACATTCGACCTTTCGGTCTCCGTGTTCCCAGGCCATATCTGTATATGCTAGGCTCGTCAAGTTTAACCTGAGTATTTCGCGTGTGCAACTGTTTTGCACCCGTTGTATTTGAACGTAGAGCCTATCACACCCGATCATAACGTGGTGTCTCAGCACGAAGAACTTTCGCAACGGTGCATACTCAGGGAGAACACTTCTTGATAATTAGTGAGAGATCATCTTAAAATGCTACCGTCAAACAAAACAGAATAAGATGTATAACAGATAAACATCATATGCAATCAAAATATGTGACATGATATGGCCATGATCATCTTGCGCCTTTGATCTCCATATCCAAAGTACTGTCATGATCTCTATCGTCACCGCCACGACACAATGATCTTCATCATCTTGATCTATATCAATGTGTCATCATATGGTCGTCTCGCCAACTATTGCTCTTGCAACTATTGCTATCGCATAGCGATAAAGTAAAGCAATTATTTGGCACTTGTATCTTATGCAACAAAGAGACAACCATAGGGCTTCTGCCAGTTGCCGATAACTTCAACAAAACATGATCATCTCATACAACAACTTATATCTCATCACGTCTTGACCATATCACATCACAACATGCCCTGCAAAAACAAGTTAGACGTCCTCTACTTTGTTGTTGCAAGTTTTACGTGGCTGCTACGGGCTGAGCAAGAACCGTTCTTACCTACGCATCAAAACCACAACGATAGTTCGTCAAGTTGGTGCTGTTTTAACCTTTGCAAGGACCGGGCGTAGCCACACTCGGTTCAACTAAAGTTGGAGAAACTGACACCCGCTAGTCACCTGTGTGCAAAGCACGGCGGTAAAACCAGTCTCGCGTAAGCGTACGCGTAATGTCGGTCCGGGCCGCTTCATCCAACAATACCGCCGAACCAAAGTATGACATGTTGGTAAGCAGTATGACTTGTATCGCCCACAACTTACTTGTGTTCTACTCGTGCATATAACATCAATGCATAAAACCTAGGCTCGGATGCCACTTTGGGGAACGTAGTAATTTCAAAAAAATTCCTACGCACACGCAAGATCATGGTGATGGCATAGCAATGAGAGGGGAGAGTGTCGTCCACGTACCCTCGTAGACCGTAAGCGGAAGCGTTATGACAACGCGGTTGATGTAGTCGTACGTCTTCACGATCCGACCGATCCAAGTACCGAACGTACGGCACCTCTGAGTTCAGCACACCTTCAGCTCGATGACGATCCCCGGACTCCGATCCAGCAGGGTGTCGGGGATGAGTTCCGTCAGCACGACGGCGTGGTGACGATGATGATGTTCTACAGATGCAGGGCTTCGCCTAAACTCCGCGACGATATGACCGAGGTGGAATATGGTGGAGGGGGGCACCGCACACGGCTAACGAACGATCACGATGATCAACTTGTGTGTCTATGGGGTGCCCCCTGCCCCCGTATATAAAGGAGTGGAGGAGGGGAAGGGCCGGCCCTCTCTATGGCGCGCCTAGGGGAGTCCTACTCCCATCGGGAGTAGGATTCCCCCTTTCCTAGTAGAACTAGGAACCCTTCATGTAGTAGGAGTAGGAGAGAAGGAAAGGGAAGAGAGAAGGAGAAGGAAGGAAGGGGGCGCCCCCTCTCCCTAGCCCAATTCGGACTAATCCAAGGGGAGGGGTGCGGCCACCCTTTTGGCCCTTTCTCTCCTTTCCCGTATGGCCCATTGAGGCCCAATACGAATTCCAGTAACTCTCCGGTACTCCAAAAAATACCCGAATCACTCGGAACCTTCCCGAACTCCGAATATAGTCATCCAATATATCGATCTTTACATCTTGACCATTTCGAGACTCCTCGTCATGTCCACGATCTCATCCGGGACTCTGAACTCCTTTGGTACATCAAAACTTATAAACTCATAATAAAACTGTCATCGTAACATTAAGCGTGCGGACCCTACGGGTTCGAGAACTATGTAGACATGACCTAGAACTATTCTCGGTCAATAAACAATAGCGGAACCTGGATGCCCATATTGGCTCCTACATATTCTACGAAGATCTTTATCGGTCAAACCACATAAAAACATACGTTGTTCCCTTTGTCATCGGTATGTTACTTGCCCAAGATTCGATCGTCGGTATCCAATACCTAGTTCAATCTCGTTACCGGCAAGTCTCTTTACTCGTTACGTAATGCATCGTTCCGTAACTAACTCATTAGCTACATTGCTTGCAAGGCTTATAGTGATGTGCATTACCGAGAGGGCCCAGAGATACCTCTCCGACAATCGGAGTGACAAAACCTAATCTCGAAATATGCCAACCCAACATGTACCTTTGGAGACACCTGTAGTACTCCTTTATAATCACCTAGTTACGTTGTGACGTTTGGTAGCACCGAAAGTGTTCCTCCGGTAAACGGGAGTTGCATAATCTCATAGTTACAGGAACATGTATAAGTCATGAAGAAAGCAATAGCAACATACTAAACGATCAAGTGCTAGGCTAACGGAATGGGTCATGTCAATCAGATCATTCTCCTAATGATGTGATCCCGTTAATCAAATGACAACTCATGTCTATGGCTAGGAAACTTAACCATCTTTGATTCACGAGCTAGTCAAGTAGAGGCATACTAGTGACACTATGTTTGTCTATGTATTCACACATGTATTACGTTTCCGGTTAGTACAATTCTAGCATGAATAATAAACAATTATCATGAAATAAGGAAATAAATAATAACTTTATTATTGCCTCTAGGGCATATTTCCTTCATTCCTGTCATCTCTCTAAATAGATATAAGTGAAGCAAGAGAGTTTAATTATTTCTACAAAAGATATGGCCATGATCTAACAAGTATAAGTGAAGCAAAATAGCATTCTACAAATGGCGGTTTCCATGTGAAGAGAAACAGGCAATCCAAACTTCAAATGATATAAGTGAAGCACATGAAGCATTCTATAAAGCCACACTCAAAAGATTTAAGTAAAGTGCAATGAGCATTATATAAATCAACCAAGGACTATCTCATACCAGCATGGTGCATAAAAGAAAAGTGAAAACTAAATGCAAAAGACGCACCAAGACTTGCACATATCACATGAACGAAACGAGTACGAAAATACCGATACTTGTTGAAGAAAGAGGGGATGCCTTCCGGGGCATCCCCAAGCATAGACACTTGAGTCTCCTTGAATATTTACTTGGGGTGCCTTGGGCATCCCCAATCTTGAGCTCTTTCCTCTCTTCCTTTCCCTCATATCGAGACCTCCTCGATCAAACACTTCATCCACACAAAACTTCAACAGAAAACTCGGTAAGATCCGTTAGTATAATAAAGCAAATCACTACTCTAAGTACTGTAGCAAACCAATTCATATTTTGTTTTTGCATTGTGTCTACTGTAACATAACTTTTTCATGGCTTAATCCACTGATATAAATTGATAGATTCATCAAAACAAGCAAACTATGCATCAAAAACAGAATCTGTCAAAAACAGAACAATCTGTAGTATTCTGAACATTCACCATACTTCTGCTACCCCAAAAATTCTACCAAAATTAGGAAAAATAAAAAATTTGTACAGAAAGATATTTCAAAAATAATAAGAACCATTTGACATTCCAGTTAAAAACGAAAAATCGCGCACTACAGCCAAAGTTTCTGTCCTGCACCGTACAAACCAACAAGCATTGTAAACATCCTAAAGGCAAACCTTGGCACATTATTTTTATAATACAATGGAATTGTACAAGGGGGTAATTATTTTTTATGAAAAGTTTCTGTAATTAAGATTCACAAAGTTTCCGTGAGCATGAACAAAGTTCAAGGAGCTCTCCCACTTCAACAATGCTTGTCTTTCTCACTTTCACTTTCCTTTTTGAAAAGTTTTGGGTTCCCCTCTTTATTTTTTTTGATTTTAAACTATATAAAAGCACTCAACATAAATAAATGACTCTCTAAAACTTCCAGGTTGTCTCCCTGGTAGCGCTTTCTTTAAAGTCATTAAGCTAGGCATATAGTGCTCAAGTAATGGACCCACCCAGATCCCAAGGTATATCAAAGCCAATTTTAATTAATAATGATTTCTAATTTAGTAGTGAGCACAAAGTAACATAAATCATGTAACAACGAAGTCTAACTCTTTTCCTATGCATCTGCATGTCATAAAAGAACAATTCATGCACACCAAGTAAAGGCTAATGCACAGTATAAGCAGTTTCTTGCAATTTTATCATGTTGGAAACATAGAGAGGTGGAGATATAGTTCCTCTCTCGTAATAATTGCAAGTAGGAGCAGCAAGAACATGCATATTATATCTATCAAAATCATCATGTGCAATGGTAAAAGGCAACCCATCAATATAATCCTTGATAAGCACAAACTTCTCCAGTATAGTGTAGTTTGGAGAATTCAAAAAGATAATAGGACTATCATGCGTGGGTGAAATAGAAACAATTTCATGTTAACATAAGGAACTATAACAAGTTCATCTCCATAAGCATAATTCATATTGGCATCTTGGCCACAAGAATAGCAAGCATCATCAAAAAGGGGTATTTCAAGAGAATCAATGGGATCATAACAGTCATCATAGCAATCATCGTTCGGTAAGCACGAAGGGGAATTAAACAATATATGAGTTGGAGGGTTACTCTCATTAGAAGGTGGACACGGGTAGCTAATCCGCTCTTCCTCCTTTTGTTCTTCGCTCTCATCATCTTTTTCATCCAATGAGCTCACAGTTTTAGTAATTTCTTCTTCCATAGACTCCTGCAAAATATTAGTCTCTTCTTGGACAACGGAGAATTTCTCAATATATAGTTTAACATAGGCATTAGAAGCATAATTATCATAACAATATTCAAGCATGGCAAAATTTTCAGATGTGTGGGGAGTAGCATCATACTTTTCAATCAAAGAAGCAATTTCATAAGCACTCTTAAAAGCAACAAATTCTTTAATTTGTTGAACATCATAGTAATTATAAACACCCTTAGCATATGAAGGTACGATTCCATTATCACAAAACAAGCATTGGTAGGGAAGGTTTTTCTTAGGGTTTTCAAAACAACAAGTAACATCATATAATTCACATAAAGTCGAAGCATAGCATTACAAACGATGAATTTGATCAAGGAAAAGTTTCCCTTTTTCAGATATACGGTGTCGCACATAACAAGCATGCTCATCTAAAGATTTTCCCTCAACTAAGCTAGTTGGGGTTTCAGCACGAGCACAAAGGGATCGAAGATGATCCAAGTAAAAAGCTGCAGTATTCTGATAGATTTTGAGTGGTTCTTCAACCATTGGTGTAGTAGGTACAACTATTTTTTTGGTATTTTGCATTTCCTACCCATAACTAAAGATAGAAAACAACTAAGAACAGCAAATAAAAATTACTTAGTGATAAAGCGAACAAGCACACACGAGAATATTCACCCCACGCTATGACTCCCCGGTAACGGCGCTAGAAAAAGGTCTTGATAACCCACAAGTATACGGGATCAATTGTAGCCTCTTTTGATAAGTAAGAGTGTCGAACCCAACGAGGAGCTAAAGGTAGAACAAATATTCTCTCAAGTCCTATCTGCCACTGATACGACTCTATGCACGCTTAGTGTTTGCTTTACCTAGAACAAGTATGAAACTAGAAGTACTTTGCAGGTGTTGTTGGATAAGTTTGCAAGAATATAAAGAGCACGTAAATATAAACTAGGGGCTGTTTAGGTAAAGATGCAATAAAGTAAATATAGCGAGTGTGGAAAAGTGATGGTAGGAGTTGTGAAATTTTCCCTAAGCAATTGACTACGTTACTAGACCGGTAATCACTATTGCAATTCTATTTGAGGGAGAGGCATAAGCTAACATACTTTCTCTTCTTGGATCATATGCACTTATGATTGGAACTCTAGCAAGCATCCACAACTACTAAAGATCATTGCTGTAAAACCCAACCATAGCATTAAAGTATCAAGTCCCCTTTATCCCATACGCAAACAACCTACTTACTCGGGTCTGTGTTTCTGTCACTCATGCCACCCACCATAAGAAAATCATGAACATATTGCAAACCCTACAGCGGGGATCCCTCACGCTTGCGTGACGCGGAGATCACCATAGGACCGCACAAATAATAAAACATGCAACTCAAACCAATCATAGCAGTTCATCAATCACCGATAGGACAACGAAAATCTACTCAGACATCATAGGATGGCAACACATCATTGGATAATAATATGAAGCATAAAGCACCATGTTCAAGTAGACGGTACAGCGGGTTTCCGGAGAGTGGACCGCTATAGATATACGGGGGAAGGTGATGGAGATGTTGGTGAAGATGGTGAAGGTGTTGGTGAAGATCGTGGTGATGATGATGGCCCCCAGTAGCGTTGGCGCCACCAGAAGCAAGGGGGAGAGAGCCCCCTTCTTCTTCTTCATCCTTGACCTTCTCCCTAGATGGGAGAAGGGTTTCCCCTCTGGTCCTTGGCTCCCATGGTGTGGGAGGGGCGAGAGCCCCTCCGAGATTGGATCTATCTCTCTGTCTCTCTCTATTTCTACGTTCTGGGATTCTGCCCTGGCACCGTTTCTTTTATATCTAGAGATCCGTAACTCCGATTGGATTGAAACCTTCGCCCAGATCTTTTTCCAAAAATTAACTTTCTTGCGGCCAAAGGGCATCAACCTCCTTACGAGGGGCCCACTAGGGTGGGGGGGGGGTGCCCACCTGGAGTGGGCGTGGGCCCCTGTCTCGTGGCCACCTCGGGCACCGTCTCGCGTTGATGTTACTTCCCAAAAATCATAGATATTCCAAAATAATTCTCCGTCCGTTTTTATCCCGTTTGGACTCCATTTGATATGGGGTTTCTGCGAAACATAGAACATGCAACAGACAGGAGCTGGCACTGGGCACTGGATCAATATGTTAGTCCCAAAAGTAATAAAAAAAGTTGCCAAAAGTATATGAAAGTTGAATAATATTGGCATGGAACAATCAAAAATTATAGATACGTAATGAAACTGACATATCCAACATTCGCTTCTCCTCTTCTCTACTTACTCTGCCTAGCATCAGAAGCTCCGGCCGCAGCAACCATGTCTGCTGGCTGCTTGTCCACCTGCTCTTCAGCAGGCAACAACCATATATGTGCCAAGTCGCCACCTGTACCATTGGCTGTGGGTCTCATCACACCCCCGCCCGCACGCGCACCGCAGCCGGTTGCTCATCGTAACCCGCTGCCATTGGTGTGGTGCCACTGTTGCAAATCACACAGAGTCGTCCGTCGCGTCTCAACCACAATCCTCAACCCTGGCCGAGTCTTGTACAAATGCCCGAATCATGGGGTAATAATATGTTTAAGTGTTGTTCTGGTGCTTTCAGTTGCTGATTTTTTAATAGTTTGGTTGACGATCTTCCAATTTGATTCGTGCAGAAAAGGGATGATTTGTGTGATTTGTATTTCCGGGAAGTTGCTGGCGTGGGGGAGTGCAACTACGCTGATTATTTGGTTAGCCGAGGAATCCCAATACCGGCAGGTTGGGGTGTTGGACAAGTAACTGAAGGAACAGTAGAAGAGGAAGATGCAGAGCAGAAGGTTAAAGATGCAGTTCCTCTGATCATGGCGAAGCAACAGCTGTTGAATGGCCTTGACAACAATGAGGAGATGAAAGAGCTTGTGAAGATAATGAGAAAAATCGATGTGCTCCGTAGGATGGTTATCTCTTTATTTGCAGTGTATGTAGCACTCGTGATGTATTCAGTGGCTATGACATGAGCACTTTGCTGAAACTAGTAATGAATGAAACCTGTGTAGTAGGCTGGGCATAGTGTTGTGAACATCTAATGATTTCTATTAATGGAAATCAAGGGGTATCCCCTTTTGCTCATAAATAAATAAATAGTAGAGGCCCTTTTGGTAATAAATAAATAAATTAGCAGAGGCCCTGTCGGGTCAGCTTTGTTCTGATTCGAAGACGTCAAGCAAATTGCAGTCCAACAGCAAACTATGTCATCAAATTCAAGTTTCACAGCCAAATATGAGTACAACTAAACAACAATGTCATCATGTTTTAGTCGTCATACTATCACCAAACACAAATCAGCATACATAACAAGTGATGTTCTCACAGGAAAATACTAAACAACATGTTCATCAAGTTTCATTTGTCATAGCAAACACAATTTCACATAGTAGATAAAAAACGTCTTCTGACAGGCAAATTCGACAAAAGCAATGTAATCATCATCCGTAGCAGTAGCGTCAACATCTTCGCCATGTGTATCAGTCTGAATCGTAATTCCCCACGGTGTCATCTTCTTGTTTGTCCTCAATGTCCTCAAACGTTGGCTTCTTCTTGATCAAATCTTGTATGTCCACAACATGACATGCAATCTTTTCGCCGGCATCATTGACGTGATGGTTCTCAAAGATATTAGGAACATATGTGTTATCTTGTAAATCAGGAGCAGTGTAAGCATCATCTTGTTGTGCAACTTCATCAAACGAATTGCTCTGCTCAAACCTTTGCAATACTCTCCAGTCATCGCTACGTGCAAATGTGTCTTCCAAGAAAAATATCAGTGTTGCTTGATTTGCCAAAATAAAAGGCTCATTGGTCTGGTACGCTGCCTTGACATTGATGGATTTGAAATAATCATCAGCTCTAGGTTTTGCGATCCTGGAAAACAGGTTATACCAATGACACAATAGAACCACACACTAATGATCCTCGAAACTAGAGATATACTGCAACTGAACAATGTCTGTTATGTTAGCATACATTTCAGTTATCTCCTTGTCATACGTATCTGTGCTGATGATGGCACTGTTTTGTGTCTTCCTGCCTTCGTCTCGTGCAAGGGTGTTGTAGCGCACATCTCCAACAACGCAAGATTCATAATGTCTTACCCGAGTATCAGGACCCATTGCTAGTGAGTAAAGGGCATCATCAACTGCCTGCCTATCCTCTCGCATCTTCTTAACCTATGGTTAGAAAATAGACAAGCTGATCATCTTATGTACTCAATATATTAAAAAAACTGATAGTGCAATTCAAAAGCTTACTTGGCTCTTGAACCATTTCGCAAATCCTGCCATAACCAGTTTCTCAATGTTTCTTGGATTTTGCGGCAGTAACACCTTTTTGTAGATGCCGCACAACAAGTTATCGCGTCAAACATCTAAATATATAAGAATGTGCTGCAAGTTTAGTAGATTATGATGTATAAGCTGCAGTACTTAGCACTTAGTTGATATAAGGTAGTATCTCAGGACAGTTATTCAACACATATCAAACTATTTTGTCCAAATCTTTAGGTTTGTCCTCTTGTCGACTCTTCCCTGTAACTCGAACAGAATAATCAAAAACATTGAGCCCGGGATTGTCTTCACCCACCTCTTTGCTAAGCTGATCGGCTGTTTCAATGTATTTTGAGCAGAATTTCAACAATTCTGTAGCAATGTAGGCCTCTACAATGGAACCCTCGGGTCTAGCTCTGTTCCTAACATAGCCCTTGAAAGTACCTAGCCGCCTTTCAATAGGGTACATCCAGCCATACTGTACTGGACCTCTAAGTAGTGCCTCATCAGGTAGATGAACAGCCAAATGCACCATCACATCAAAGAAGGCTGGAGGATATATCTTCTCAAGGTCGCATAGGATAGTTGGTATCTTGTCTCTAAGACGCTCCAAAGCATCTATCCTAATATTTCTACTGCAGAGTTCCCTAAAGAATTGTCCCAACTCTGCAACTGCTCTGTATAAGTCAGGGCGGCTGAGGGAGTCCTGGATTAGGGTGTATCCGGACAGCCGGACTCTATACTTTGTCCGGACCATTGGAGCGTGAAGATACGAGACTCAAGACTCCGTCCCGTGTCTGGATGGGACTCTCCTTTGCGTGTAAGCCAAGCTTGGCAATCCGGATATTGTATTTCCTTCCTTGTAACCGACTCCGTGTAAACCCTAGCCCTCTCCGGTGTCTATATAAACCGGAGAGGTTGGTCCTTAGGAGGCCGATCACAACTACAATCATAATCATCATAGGCTAGCTTCTAGGGTTTAGCCTCTACGATCTCGTGGTAGATCTACTCTTGTACTACTCATATCGTCAATATTAATCAAGCAGGAAGTAGGGTTTTACCTCCATCGAGAGGGCCCGAACCTGGGTAAACATTGTGTCCCTTGTTTCCTGTTACCATCAGACTAAGACGCACAGATCGGGACCACCTACTTGAGATCTGCCGGTTTTGACACCGACATTGGTGCTTTCATTGAGAGTTCCTCTGTGCTGTCGCAGCAAAGCTTGATGGCTCGTCTCGTTGTCAAGGACAACATTACCTCGGGGGAGCTCTGGCTGTAGGCCAAACTCTCCGACTTGGCGGCTTCATTATGGCCGCCCCACTGGCTGTCGCGCCGACGATGGCCTCTCAGGTCATCACGCATAACCTTCGCATCAATTCGGAACTCGCCGAATAGATGGATCCGATAGAGCTATCCTCCCTCAATGAGCTCTTGGATCGCATCGCCGCTTTGGGAGTTGCTACGGACTATGACCGGATCGGGCTTAAACCTGACCGAAGGGACATTAAATTCTCGTCGGCCACCCATGAGATAGCGGTAGTGGAGGAACCACATGCGAATTACCCCTCTACTTTGAGGACGAATTATGTCCGGATCACCAAATTCCCTGAGCGGGACTCCTGCTCAAGGGAATACATGACCCAGATCCCGGACTTAGGATCAGGTATTCGGCCGAAAAAATTGGCAGCACCTCGGATCCCGAGCTGTCAGGCTCGGAAGCTCCCATGCCCCTGGGTGCTAGATCGGATCAGAATCCGGATTCAGCTAATCCCACCCACCTGGACTTAAACCGTCTCTCCCATATCAGGTAAGAGCCCTAGGAGACAGTACATCGCTACTGGGCCAGATTCCTCCTTGTGCTAAACAAGGTCAATGACTGCCGCGAGGAGGAGATAGTCTCACTTTTCTGCAAAAACTGCACGAACAAGGGAATCCTTAATGCTATAAGTCACCGTGACATAGTACACTTTGCGTACTTGGCAACCATAGTACATAAGTACTGTGCGATGGAAAGCGCCTGGAAGACTCACACAGAATTTTGGGATAGTACGGCTCTCACCAAAACCTTTGTCCGAACTAAACGGGCGACCTCTAGTAAGTCGGCCGATCCAATCCCCAAGAAACCAAAGCCCACCCCAGGGCGGGGAAGCGTATTGCAAGAATGGCTCAATGGGCCATGTAAACTCCACAGTACTCCGGACTCAACACCAACTCATAGCCTTAGGGCATGTTGGATACTCCAGCAGGTTGCAAAAAGTGGCGAGGATCTTCCTGCAAGCCATAAAGCAGAACAACATCCCGCCATTGAACACAATACGGTACTAACAGTCTTCGAGACTTTTGCCTCAATCAGTAGGCGCAAGCGAGCTCATCGAAGCTCCGCTGAAATTTGCCATGTGGAAAAAATAAACCCATGGTACGACACTACTATAACTTTCAATGCCAGTGATGAACCTCGATTCCAGACTGTCCAGGCACCAGCCGCTCTGGTCCTTAGCCCAATCATGGACGGCTTTCGGCTCACTAAAGTGCTCATGGACGGTGGAAGCGGATTAAACTTGATCTACGAAGAAACACTCAACAAGATGGAAATTGATAAAAGCCGCATTGAACAAAGCGGCACAACCTTTAGGGGAATTATCCCTAGTCGGGAAGCACGGTGTGCGGAAAAAAACACACACTCGATGTGGTATTCGGCACCCGGAGAATTATAGGTCCGAATAAATCACAATCCAAGTGGCTCCTTTTAGCAGTGGATACCATGCCATTCTAGGGCGGGACGCGTTTACAAGCTTTGAAGCTACACCCCATCACGAGTACATGAAGCTTAAAATACCCGGACCCAATGGAATCATCACTCTAGCCAGTGATCCGGACGTCGCACTTCGCACCGAAAACAAAACCACAGCACTAGCCCTGGAAGCATTATCCGAAGCCCTAGCAGCCAAAGAATTAACAACACTGCGGGTCACCGTGCATAGGGACGACGTGATACTCGACAAGCGATCCAAGTCCACCTCATTTAAACCCGCAGACGAGATAGTCAAATTCCAAGTCCATCCAATGGACCCCATGAAGATAGCTTCCATCGGGACACAGTTGAGCCCCGCAATGGATGCCGCACTGCGAGACTTCTTACGCGAGAATTGGGACATTTTCGCCTGGCACCCATCGGACATGCCGGGCATCCCACGTAGATTGGCCGAACATAGCCTTAACATACTAAAAGGATACAAACTCGTCAAGCAGAATCTAAGGCGGTTTTTAGAGCCCAAACGGCAAGCCATGCATGGGGGAAGAGCTAGCCAAGCTACTTGAGGCCGGATTCATCAGAGATATCAAACATCCGGATGGGCTGGCGAATCTGGTAATGGTACCAAAGAAGGACAAATCCTGGCGCTTACGCGTCGACTTCAAAGACCTCAACAAGGCTTGCCCCAAGGATCCCTTTCCCCTCCCTCCCATTGATCAAATCATCGACGCCACAGCAAGACACGACTCGCTGTGTTTCCTCGACGCATACTCTGGATACCATCAAATAAAGATAGCAGAGTCTGACCAAGCTGCAACAGCTTTCATCACGCCATATGGCCCGTTTTGCTTCAACACTATGCATTTCGGGCTTAAGAAAGCCGGCGCAACCTATCAACGCATGATTCAAACATGCCTGGAAAAGCAAATTGGCAAAACAGTGGAGGCATATGTGGACGACGTGGTCATAAAAACAAGACACGTCGAAACCCTAATAGATGACTTGAGGCTTACATTCGATAACCTCCGGACTTACGACATCAAGTTGAATCCGAAAAAATGCGTTTTCGGCGTCCCCTCGGGGAAACTGCTGGGCTTCATTGTTTCCAATAGAGGAATTGAAGCGAATCCGGCAAAAATCCGAGATTTGTCACAGTTGGCTATACGAACAGACCTCAAGCACATCTAGAAACTAGCTGGATGCGTGGCCTCTTTGAGCCGCTTTATCTCCAGGTTAGGAGAAAAGGCACTACCTCTTTACCGCCTTCTTCGGCGCACCAAACACTTCGTGTGGACGGATGCAGCCGCGGCCGGACTCAATGAAATAAAGACCTTACTGGCCAGTAATCTAGTCCTAACAGCGCCAAATATCGGCGAGCCTATGCTGCTGTACATAGCTGCAACACATCAAGTTGTAAGCGCAGTGCTCGTCGTCGAACGAGAGGTTGACGGATACAAATTCCCGCTCCAAAAGCCGGTTTATTACGTATCCACGGTCCTCACCCCATGCAAATCCCGATACCCACACTATCAACAAATAGCATACGCGGTCTTCATGGCATCCCAGAAGCTGCGACACTACTTTCAAGAGTGTTCGATTACGGTAGCCTCCGAAGTACCACTCAATGACATAATAAATAACTGCGACGCTACGGGCCGGATTTCTAAATGGGCTATCGAGCTCCTTCCGTTCGACATAATATACAAACCACGGCGGGCCATCAAGTCGCAAGTACTGGCTGACTTTGTCGCTGAATGGACAGAAGCCGAACTCCCTAAAGAGTACGGCGCGTACTCCAACTGGATCATGCACTTCGACGGCTCTAAAATGCTGGCCGGATTAGGAGCAGGTGTAGTCCTGACGTCTCCCACAGGAGACACGGTCCAGTACGTCCTCCAAATATTATACACAGACTCCAACAATGCAGCCGAATATGAGGCTCTGTTGCACGGTCTTCGGATGGCAGTCTCTATGGGCATCCAACGCCTGGAAGTGCGCGGGGATTCGAACCTCGCAATATCACAAATAAACGGAGACTTTGATGCCAAGGATCCGAAAATGACGACCTACCGTAATGCCGTCCTCAAAATGTCAGCTCGGTTCGAGGGGCTCGAATTCCACCATGTGGCTCGAGAAAACAATCAAGCGGCGGACGTCCTCGACCGCATCGGCGCTAAACGCGACCCTGTCCCACCTAACATATTCCTGGAAAGGTTGTTCAAGCCATCTGTAGTATGGGAAGGGGAGTCCGGCAATACTAGCACGGATCTGAACACACCTGTCGGATTTCAGTTTCCGGCAGACCCTCAAGGTTCGAACTCTGGGGTGCACGCGGAGATCACACCCCTTGCCTACCCATGTCTCGTCGCCTCGCAAGGATCTTAAACTACACGAAGATCAACACAGAGGACACGAGGTTTATACTGGTTCAGGACACCATTGTGGTGTAATACCCTAATCCAGTGTGTGGTGTGGTGGATTGCCTCTAGGACTGATGATGAACAGTACAAGGAAGAACATCGTCGCGAGGGTCTGTTCTTGGCTGGTGCGATGAACTGCTAGGGGAGTTCAGTCGCCTCTCTTTCTCTCTCTCTAGATGCCAATGTCTCGGATCGATCTCCTCTACCCTGTGGGTGGCTAGTCCTATTTATAGGCGGAGGCCCTGGGCCTCTCCCCAAATATTGAGTGGGAAGGGCGCCAACAATTGGCCATTTTGAAGGGAAACATCTAGTACACTTATCCTAACTAAAGTTGGTCCTCGCCTGCCAAAGGCCCTGACGATGATGCCGACTTGGGCTCCACGATGACCTCCGTTCTGCCATCCTGCGGGTCTTGGTCTTGTTGCACCAAAATGGTTGCCTTTGCTTGATTCTCTCGCCTGCGCTTTCCCCCTTTGCACCAAAGAGGAAACAAGGACTCTGCGCCGGCCGGCGCCCGCCTGGCGCCCGCCTGGCGTTGGTCGTCATGGCTTGCGTCATGGGCACCTCGTGAGGTACCCCGCCTTGATCTCTCCGCCTCCTCGCGAGCCAGCCTGACGAGGCTATGCCCGAGGAAGCCTCCTGTCGTCCGCCCCGCGTGGCTTGGTCCCTCGCGAGGGTCTTGAGCATGTGTTGATGAAGATGGGCCGTACTGGGCCGCTCCTTGAGCCACGCCGCAGGCCGCAGGCAGGCAAGTCTGGGTACCCCCGTTCCCAGAACGCCGACAGTAGCCCCCGGGCCCAAGGCGTGCCTGGACTTGTCTTAGCAGAGAAGCGAAGGGGCAAGTGCGAAGCGCCGCGGGCCCTAATAGCCTGCGGCCTTGGGCGCCGCGTGGCGATTGATTGGACGTGGGCGTCCCGGCTCCCCCATGATGCCTCGGTAACTGCACGATTTGACAAGTCCCTGCACGCGAAACGGGTCATGATTACCTGCGATCGTGGTGGCCGGCGGTTGGCCTCCCTCGGCTATATGTACGGAACGGCGCGAGCCCTTCCAGTTCACCCCTTCTTGCTGCTCCCCTTCTCCTTCCTAGCCGCTCGCCATCCCCATGGCCCCGCCGAAGAGGTTCTCGGCCGCGGAGAAGGGAAAGGCCCACCAGGAAGGGCCTGGCTCTCCTCCAGCCAATTGTGGCCGGGGCTGCCCTCGCAAGCACCCTACGGCCTCCGCCGTGGCCTTTTGTGGCCGCCGGAATAGCCCTCAGCGCGGCGGTGGGCGTTCGGCCGCCAACGAGAGGTACACTAAGGCTGCGCGACCCCCAAGGCCACGCTTTCGCTCGGCGGAGGTGCTGCTGGAGTTCGTCGTGTGGTCGGCGGACCCGACTGGCACCTGGCTCCAGCTCCCCCGCTTCTTCATAGGTGAACTTCCAGCTGGTGCCCCGGGCAGCCATTGGCTTCAGGCAGATGGTTGCTACAGCAGGGCCTCATGGGCTACTCTAGAGTTCTCCACCGCCGGGGAGGCGGCCTTGACCCGCGGCTGGCAGACATTTGCCAGTGCGCGTGCCCTGAGCCGTCGATGCACTCTACACTTCAAGTTCGACGACGACGCCACCCTCTATGTGAGGGTGTTCGGGGAAGACGGCCGCCATGCCGGATGCTGCCCAGAAGATGATGACCATGGCCGCACGCCCAACCTTGGCATTGGTCGGGGCGAAGGTGGCGGAGGGCGTGCGGGCAGCGGTGCCTGAGGCCCACCAAGCTCTGGTGACTCCCCCTCGGACGGCAGCTCCTCCAGTGGCGGTCGCGACCTGCCCCCTCGTCGTCGCGCTCGCATGGGAGAGGGTAGCGGGTCGGCCCGACGCCACGCTCCGGTGAAGCAGGAGGTGGAATCCAGCTGAGTTCCGGAGGCAGTACGGGCCTTTGCTGAGAGTTGGCGCCGGGCAAGTCGTGCCCGCTTTTGCTTTCCTTTCTCTCCTGTGCGAAAAGAATTTAATCCGGTGCCCCACAGGGCGTGCTGAACTGTCGTTGTTTAATTGGTGCACTGCTTCTACTGTTTATGTGCTATGTTTTCGTTCTGCATGTCTATGTGTGGAAATCACTTATCTTGGGGGGAGCTCGTGACGGTCCTCGCCTCCCGAGGTTAGGGACTCGTCCTGCGCCTTGTGTCCTGCAGAGTTTAGTTAGCAGGGGTACTCTGCAGCCTCGGTAGCCAGGGCAACCAACTCAAGCCCCGTGATCATGTCGCGATGCCCGTGGGGCACGGAATGGGAGGGGTGCTCCCGCAGCGGACTCGAACAGGGAAGTTCCAAATCAATGGGCAGAAAAACACTCGCGAGGGTGCCCACGCTCCTCCCTCGTGAGACTTCGCGCGAGAGAAAACGAAACAAATAAGAGAAATGGACGAAGGGTCGCGAGCTCGAAATGGCAACAGCCTCAGAAAAACTTCAAATAGAAACAAACAAGCCAACTGCAGAAAGCAAATGAAAGAAGCCGCGTCCGGCACCTAGTCTAGTCTTCGATGTCTTCTCACCAGCGCGGAGCTAAGTGCTGCCACTGGGCGTGGGCGGGAGCCCCTGAGGCCCGAGGGCGGCTCTCCGGAGACTCCGGGGCGTGTACAGCCCCACTCATTATTACGTGAGAGTGTCACGGCTGGCGAGGTTCACAGCCATTTGCCTTCTTCACAGGCACCGAGCCTTTTCCAAAATGCGGCTACTTCATAGGCATTCGCCTTCTCCACAGGCACCGGGCCTTTTCCAAAATGCGGCTACTTCACAGGAATTCGCCTTCTTCACATGCACCGGGCCTTTTCCAAAACGCGGCTACTTCACAAGTATTCGCCTTCTTCATAGGCACCGGGCCTTTTTCATGGGTAAAATCTTCGGAGATGTTGAATGTTCCATGCGTTCTGGATGGGCACCCCCTCCTGGGTCTCCAGGCGTGCGGATCCAGGCCTGGAAACATGAACAACCTTAAACGGGCCCTCCCACATGGGAGAGAGCTTGTGCAGTCCCTCCCTGGAGAGAACCCGTCTGAGCACGAGATCCCCTACCTCAACAGTCCTGGGGCGGATGTTGCGGTAGTGGTATCGCCGCAGTGCTTGTTGGTACCTTGCTGCCCGTAGTGCAGCTTCTCGGTGATGTTCCTCCCCCAGCACGAGATCCGTCCCCCGCATGGCGTCCTGCTCTTCTTCGTCGAATGACAGGACCCGCGCGGAACGACACCTGACCTCGTGAGGGAGAACGGCTTCAGCTCCATAAACCAGAAAGAACGGGGTCTCGCCAGTCGGCTTGGTTGCGGTCGTGTGGATTGACCATAGCACAGACTGGAGCTCGTCGTGCCAGCCCCTGCCGCAGGCTTCCAGCTTCTTGAAGGTCCTCGTTTTGAGGCCCCTCAGGACCTCCGCGTTGGCTCGCTCGGCCTCACCGTTGCTTCGCGGGTGCGCCACCGAAGTGTAGCATATCTGTGTTCCAAGGTTAGCACAATATGTTTTGAAGAGGTTACTGGTGAACTGCGAACCGTTGTCGGTGATGATGCAGTTCGGCACCCCGAATCGGCTCACGAGGCCCTTGATGAACTTGATCGCGGAGCCTGCGGGGATGGTGCGGACAGCTTCCACCTCAGCCCACTTGGTGAACTTGTCCACGGCGATGTAGAGGTAGCGGTAGCCTCCTAGCACCCAAGGGAGCGGACCCAGGATATCCAGCCCCCAGACTGCGAATGGCCATGAGAGGGGTATAGTCTGCAGACCCCCCGCCGGCTGATGGATCTGCTTGGCATGGAACTGACAGGCCTCGCAAGCTTTCACCAGTTCCACAGCGTCGTTGAGTGCCGTGGGCCAATAGAATTAGAACCCGCTGCGGAACGCCTTGCCAACGAGAGTTCGTGACGACGAGTGATGCCCACAGTCCCCACCGTGTATGTCTGCTAGTAGCTCCTTCCCTTGCTCCCTGGAAATGCAACCTAGGGACACATCATTCGGTCGTCTTCAGTAGAGCTCCCCATCCTTAAGGCAGTATGCCTTGGCCTGCCGTGCCACACGTTCCGCTTCCTCCTCCTTTTCCGGCAATGTGCCTCGTGTCAGGTAACTCCTGAGCTCTGTGATCCAGCACCCCTCCTAAGGCTCCAGCGCTAGGAGCGGGCACACTCCTGAGGTCGGGCCGCAGACCGGGGCTCTCAAGGCAGGGGGCTGGGGTAGCTCCCCTCGAGGCTGCGCCGTGATTCATAGTGATGGCATCGCCGAGGGCTTGAAGATCCGCTCCTCTAAGACGCCGGGCTCCTGAGGCAGCCGCCTGGATGCCCTTTGGGCGATGTCATCAGCCTCTTGATTGGTGCCGCGAGGCACATGCTGCAACTCCAGCCCCCAGAACTGCTTCTCCATCCTGCAGACTTCCGCGAGGCAGGCTTCCATGTGCTCGTCCTTCGGCTCGTATACTTTGTTGGAGAAGTTGACGAGGAGCTGCGAATCCCCCTTGATGGTGAGACGGTTCACCCCCAGGGTGACTGCGGCTTTCAGACCTGCTATCAGGCCTTCGTATTCTGCTATGTTGTTGGAGACCTTTTCTCCGTGCTGGAAACAGAGTTGCACGGCATAGTAGAGTTTGTCTTGAGTGGGAGATACGAGCACCGCACCAGCCCCCGCGCCGTGTCGGAAGAACGCCCCATCGAAGTACATGACCCATCCGTCCGGTGCCTCACTTCCTGGGGAGAGTGATCGATCCTCGCCAGCCTCAAGGCCTGGCGCTTCCGCCCATTCCACCACGAAGTCCGCAAGCGTGGCCCCTTAATGACTCTAGTTGTGCTGAATTCTATCTAAAACGCTTGCAGCTTGATGTTCCACTCAGCGACTCTTCCGGCTGAGTTGGGGCTCCTCAGCACCCTCTCCAAGGGATATGCTGAGATGACCTTGATGGGATGGCCTTGGAAATAGTGCCACAGCTTGCGCGAGGCTACCAACAGCGGGGGGAGGAGTTTCTGAGGCATGGGGTACCGCGCCCTCGCGTCCCGCAACACCGTGCTGACGAAGTACATAGGGTGCTCAACGAGGTGGGGAGTGCTGGCGCTACTGGCGCCCTCCGGAGGCAGGGGCGCCTCCTGAGATGCAGGCGATAGCACACGGTTCCTGGAAGCCCCCAGCCCCCTCGTCATGGTGATGGTCGTCATTCCTTCTTGGCGGCGGAGGCAGAGGAGCGAGGCCTGCATTGCCCTGTGGGCGGTCCTCGCGAGGCTGATCCCTCCAGGCTCCCTCGCGAGGCTGGTCCTGCCAACGCTCCTCGTGAGGTCGGTCACGCCACTCCTGGCGAGGGCCACGGTCGTCCCATCGTCCTCCGCCACGTCCTCCTCCTCGGTCGTAGCCCCGGTCGTTGCGCTCGGGGCATCGACCGAAGTGTCCTTCTCGAACGGCCATGAGTTCTTGGCATTCGTTGGTGTTGTGGGTGTGGAGGTTGTGGTAGGCGCAGAACGGTCGGCTGCCCTTGGACGACTTCGGCCGGTCGCTGCCGCGCTTCGTGCTGGTTCTGCTACAAGCACGGCTGCTCCTTTGCGCTTCACGTCCTTGGCCTTGGACTTCTTTTCTTCTGGGTCAGCAGCTGGAAGATCGAGGAGGGAGAGGCGTCCTTCCTCGACTCTTGCGCACCTGGTCGCCAGGTTGAACTGCTCCAGAGACGTGCACAACTCCTCGTGGATGGCGAGCTCCTCCTTCATCTTGACGTTGCGACGCCATCAAAGAACGCTAAGATGATGTACTCATCGGTCACCTTGGGGATCTTGAGGCGGGCGCTGTTGAAGCGTTGGATGTATTTCTGCAGGTCTCCCCAGGGTGTTGCTTGATGCGGCGCAGGTCACCCGTGGCCGAGGGCGGTCGCGAGTGCCCTGGAAGTTGGCGATGAAGCGGCTACGCATCTCGTCCCAGGATGAGATCGAGACGGGAGGCAGGTAGTGGAACCACATGCGGGCACCGTCCTTGAGCGCCATGGGAAACCAGTTCGCCATGACCTTCTCATCCCCGTTGGCCGCCTCGATGCCCAGCTCGTAGAGCTGCAAGAACTCCGCTGGGGTCGGCTGTATCCTCATAGCGAGGAGGCAGGTCCAGCTTGAACTTTCCGGGCTAGGCGACGCTACGCAACTCGGTGGTGAAGGCGCGGTAACCTACTGTGGTCACTGGAGCCCTTTGCTGACGCGGGGCTTGCTCTTGGTGGTACCCACGCACTACCGCCAGGGGCAGTACGGGGTCTTGGCACGCTGGTGCAGGGACGCGGTCTTGTAGTGCTGGTGTAGGAAGCACGGGAGCGCCTTCTTGAGGTCGAGGGATTTCTTGGCAGCTTCTTTCTTGTCCTGCAGCCGGTGAATACGGTGGGTCACGTCCAGGGGCCGCCCACCTTGGAGCCAGGGCGTCGTCTTGGGGGAGAGGTGGCGGATGCACTCCCTGAGCCGCGTCGCCCATGCCTGGAGGGCGAGGCAACGAGAGGGACGGCGCGGGAGAGCCCCCTACGGCGCTGACGAGCTCGGTGATGCGAGCGAGCCATTCTTCGTAGAGGTCGTCGATGGGGCGGTAGTGCAGGAGCTCACGTTCCAGGAGCAACGCGGCCTGCGCGTCCGTGGGGGCGCGACGAGCATGAGATGATGAACCAGCTGGGGTCAGTGACAGAGTGGTGGTGCGGCCTTCCCGCCGCACCGACGGGTGCAGCGAAGATGCTTGCTGCTTGTTCCCCGCCGGGCCGGTGGCGGCGTTGGCGGAAGGCGACGGAGAATGACGAGGAGGCCCATCGACAGGAGCCATGTGGGCGACGTGAGCAGCGAGGGCAGCCCGGCGTTCGACGCGGGCTCGGCGGGCGTCCGACGTGGAAGGAAGATTCCGGCGCACCCCTACCTGGCGCGCCAAATGTCGGATATCGGGTTCCGGCAAAACCCTTAAGGTTCGAACACTAGGGTGCGCACGAAGATCTCCTCCTACCGAATCCCTCTCTCAGCCTCGCCGCGATCCCTAAGCTAGATCGATGAACAACACAAGAGACACAAGATTTATACAGGTTCGGGCCACCATTGTGGTGTAATACCTTACTCCTGTGTGTGGTGGTGGATTGCCTCTTGGGCTGATGATGAACAGTACGGGGAAAGAGCAGCCTCGCGGGAAGAGGTGTTCTTGTCTAGTGTGGTGTTCTACTTGTGTAGGGTTCGATCTGTCTCTGGATGAGATGCCTCTAGATGAGTTGCCTTCTACTGTGGTGGCCAGCCCTATTTATAGAGGCCCTGGTCCTCTTCACAAATATTGAGCGGGAAGGGATCCAACAATGGCCATTTTGAAAGGGGACAGCTAGTACAAGCTATCCTGACTAAAGGTGGTCTTCTCCTGCCAAAGGCGCTGGTGGTGACGCTGTCTTGGGCTCCATGGTAACCTCCATCCTGTCATCCTGCTGGTCTTGGTCTTGTTGCACCAATATGGAAACCTTTGCCTGATGCCTCGGTACTCCGTGCCTGCGCTTGACTCCTTTGCACCAAAGAGGAAACGAGGACACTACACGGGCTGGCGCCTACTTGGCGCCTATTTGGTCTTGATCGTCATGGCTTGCATCATGGGAACCTCGCGAGGTACCCCTTGCCTTGATCTCTCCACCTCCTCGCGATCCTGCCTAGCGAGGCCACTCCTAGGAGGCCTTGTGTCGTTCGCCCCGCGAGGCTTAGCCCCTCGCGAGGGTCTTGAGTGTTTGGTTGGTGAAGACGGGCCGTACTGGGCCACCAATTGAGCCACGCCACAGGCTGCAGGCAGGCAAGTCAGGGGACCCCCGTTCCCAGAATGCCGACATAAACTACTTTGGCATACAGTGAGATTAACAGTGTCTATCAGCTATCATTCAGCGCTACACCGACATGCACGAGGCCTTAGTCTAGAATGCGCGTACCGTGGGAGAAGCTGACCGCCGTGCGTCTCCACACAAACATCGCCAGTGGTGGCGGCGCTGACCGCCGCGCGCCTCCACAAGAACGTCGCCAGCAGTGGCAGCGCGGCTAGAGGACGGCGGTCTACGAGAGCGTACTGTGGGAGCGAGACGATCGCCATGCGTCCCCTCGATGAACTGTGGTGCCGACGTATCGGCGCGGCGGAGAGGGCGGCTTTGGTGGAGCGAATGGAGTGGTGGGGGACGGGGGAGGGGTTTGGGGAATATTATTGGCTAGTTGGCCGAAGGGCGGTTGAATCTAGGATTTGGGGGGAATTTTTGGGTGGGGGGGGGGGAGGATTTTTGCACGGTGGGCAGGGGGAATTTGGCGCATGGTCGGTTTCTCCAAGTGCAGTCCCACGTGTCAATGAAGAGGCAAGTCGAAGCGCGTTCCATTTGCGTGAGCCGTGCGCAGGACCGAACGTGTGTGGGGTGCAATGCGCCCGCGACAGGGGTGTTGTGAGTGTACCGCCTTTTTTCCTTTAAACTAGGTGCTTCGCCCCCTCAAAAAAAACTTGTTGCTTCGCGCGATCCATCGATACTACTACTAGTAATCCGGTAATCCCGACTAAAACGGCGCGGCCGGGTCTTTTCCCGCGCGATATGCTGGGAGGTTGGCTTAGTTGTGTATTTTAGGGCGAGTAATTCTACACCTACGTAATCCTAGTTACGCAATTAACGTAATGTGAAACGTGTGAGCTATTGATTGTAGATTGGGGGGAGGGAGGGGCCCACCACCATGAAAATCAGGGGAGCAGAGATAGAGGAAATTTACGTTAACCCTTTCGTAGGTTCTCGTAGATGTAGAAAGATGTGAAATGCGTGAATGTGTAGTGGACGTACTATTGGAGTGCCTAAGATAAATTGTGTATGTGTAGACCCTATGTGTTTATTTTACTTCGCATGTTAGCTTTGTCTCGGTTCAATAAAAAGCAGAGATGGTGATGATGGTGTGCCTGTCATCCTGCAATATAGGCCGTCCGATCTATATCTAACGGATAGGAAGGAAACTATGACAATTTACCCGCACTCCTCTCCACATTTGCAGATAAGGCCTTCCCTCGTTCATCCTTTTCTCCCAAAAGATCTTGATCTTCCGTGCAACGCACGGGCATCTTGCTAGTACTCCTACAACATACTATATTATTGTGAAAGATCATATACACCGGCCAAGATTAATGCAAACACGGCAGATTTTCATTACATTTCGTACTTTTATAGGATAGAATAAAATAAACCCGACCCTAAACCTATTCTATGGTGGCGACCGACGTCCTCCATCTGCGATCTCTATGTACGGGGGCGGGGTTCAAGACCCGTGAAGTGAAGGTGCGGTCTCCGGCGAGGAAGATTAGAACACGGGATACGGACCAACCAGTTGGAACACCATGCCCTACCGCCTCCCATGCCCTACTCATCTTCGGAGGAGTCCCCGACCTCGGCGGTGCCGGACGTTGGACGGCAGAAAGTAGGACGCGTGGCTGATGGTGCTCCCGTCGTCAGCCGCCAGCGTGGCCACCGCTTGTGCGGTCGCATCCGCGTCCGGCTACACCGCTATTGCGTCGCGAGAGGCGACCTGAGCGAGGGCAGTGACCTCCAACTTCATCCCCGAAGACAAGCTCTCTCGCAGAGCGTTCGCGCTTGCAGTCATGGCGGATGTTGTGCCAGGTAGGAGGACGATGCGCTATGGTGTGGAGGTTAGCTGGGCGTTGCCGCTTTAAGTAGCGCATTCCAGTGAGGCCAAGCATCCTTGTGCATCATTAAGTCACTGGAGTTGGTTCCTCGAGCACCGAGCCTCTTAACACCGGCATATGGACGAACGACATGAATGCGGGCAACTAGAGCCGGCTGGGAATGCACTGCACGAGGGACGAGGAGTTTTGGTGTGCCAGGGTAGTCAGCTGTGGTCGTGGCAACGTTGGAGATGCCCTTTGCTCACATGCGATCCTCGCATGTCATTGAAAAAGCAAGATGACCAGGCATGGTCTCGGGTCCCGAGGATGCAGTTGGCCACGCTACACCACTCCGCGGACGCGTCCCGGCGCCCCGTGCATACTCGACGAGCCGGGTGTTGGGGTGTGTTTGGATTGTGGCCAAAGTGCACCTTAGCAAAAATTTGGTCATTACCCAAAGATTGGTCTTTGTTTGGATGGTTGCCATTTTTTTGGCATGCCAATGAACTCTAGCCAACTCTAGTTCGTTTTTCTTGCCAATGTCGGCCAAATCATGGGCAACCAAAACCTCAACCAAAATTTTGGCTACCCAATTCTTTGATGGGGCAACCTTGGGCACAAACCAAACATACTGTTGGTCGTGACACATGTCGGGTTTTGGGTTCCGGCAGACCCTTGAGGTTCGAACTCTAGGGTGCGCACAAAGATCTCTCCCCTACCAACTCACGTCTCGAAGCCTCGCAAGGAATCTAGGCTAGAAAGAAGAACACACAAGGGACACGAGGTTTATACTGGTTCAGGCAACCATTGTGGTGTAATACCCTACTCCAGTGTGTGGTGTGGTGGATTGCCTCAGGGGCTGATGATGAACGATACAAAGGGAGAACGGCCTCGCGAGGGGCTGTTCTTGGGCTGGTGCGATGAACTGCTTGGGTGAGTTCATTCGCCTCTCTCTCTCTCTAGTCAACCCAAAAGTCTCTCTCTACTCTGTGGTGGCTAGCTCTATTTATAGAGGGAGGCCCTGGGCCTCTTCCCAAATAATGAGCGGGAAGGGCGCCAACAATTGGCCATTTTGAAGGGGAACATCTAGTACACTTATCCTGACTAAAGTTGGTCTTCAACTGCCAAAGACTCTGACGGTGACACCGTCCTGGGCTCCACGGTGACCTTCATCCTGCCGCTCCGCTGGTCTTGGTCTTGTTGCACCGAAACGGTAACGTTTGCCTGATGCCTTGGCCTGTGCTTGCCCCCTTTGCACCAAAGGGGAAACAAGGACACTGCGCAGGCCGGCGCCCGCCTGGCACCCGCCTGGTCTCGATCGTCATGGCTTGCGTCACGGGAACCTCGCGAGGTACTTGCCTTGATCTCTCCGCCTCCTCGCGAGCCCGCCTGATGAGGCTGCTCCTGAGGAAGCTTCCTGTCATCCGCCCCGCGAGGCTCGGCCCCTCGCGAGGTTCTTGAGCTTGAGCTAATGAAGCTGGGCTGCACTGTGTCTTGAGCTTGAGCTTGAGCCACACCGCAGGCCGCAGGCAGGCAAGTCTGGGGACCTTCGTTCCCAGAACACCGACATTAGCCCTCGGGACCAAGGCGCGCCCGGACCTAGCTTAGCAGAGAATCAAAGGGGCAAGTGCGAAGTGCCGCGGGCCCCAATAGCCTGCGGCCTTGGGTGCCGCGTGGCGATTGATTGGACGTGGGCATCCCCTCTTCCCCACGATGCCTCGGCAACCGCATGACTTGACAAGTCCCTGCAGGCAAAAACGAGTCATGATTACCTACGGTCATGGTGGCTGACAGTTAGCCTCCTCCGGCTATAAGTACGGCACGGCGCGAGCCCTTCCAGTCCATCTCTCCCTGCTCCGCCTCTTCTTCTTCACCTCTCCCCCTTGACTCGTCGCGCCCCATGGCGCCCATGAAGAGGTTTTCGGCCGTGGAGAAGGGGAAGACCCGCCAGGAGGGCCTGACTCTCCTCCAGCCAAGCGCGGCCGGGGCCGCCCTCGCAAGCATCCCGCGACTTCCGCGAAGACTACCCGAGGCCTTGGCGGAGGCCGCTTGAACGGTGGGGGGAGATGCGCCGTGGCCGTGCGGCCTCCCCGCCCTCAATTCCATTCTGTGGAGTTGCTGCCGGAGTTCGTTGTCTGGTCGGAGGATCCGGCCGGTACTTGGCTTTAGCTCCCTTACTTCTTCGCTGGCGAGCTGCCAGCTGGTTCCACGAGCGGGCTCTGGCTCCAGGTGGATGGCTGCTGCACCAGGGCCTCTTGGGTGGCGGTGGAAGTTTCCGTTGCCGGGAACGTGGCGTTGACTCGCGGCTGGCAGACGTTTGCCCGAGCGTGTGGTCTTGGCCAGTGATGCACTCTCCACTTCAAGTTCGATGGTGATGCCACCCTCTTCATGAGGGTGTTCGGAGGAGATGGCCGCCGTGCTGGGTGCTGCCCCGAAGGTGATGACGACGGCTGTCCGCTCATCCTCGGCAACGGCAGCGATGAAGGCAAGGTCGGGCGTGCGCTCGGCGACGCCCGCAGCTCTTCAAGCTTCAGCGACTCTCCTTCCAATGGCAGCTCCTCTAGCGGCGGCCGTGACCAGCCACCGCGCCGTCGTTCTCGCTTCAAGGGGGAAAGTGGATTGTCCCACCACTGCGCCCAGGTGAAGCGTGAAGAGGAGATCGCCTGAGCTCCGGAAGATGACACAAATCTTCTTCTTCATGCTGTAGACGGCCGGGCCGCGCCTATTTTGCCTTATCTGCATAGAGAGAGGAGCATGGAGCCCCGCGGGGGTGTGCTAGACTATCCCTTTTAATTATCATGCTATTACTTCAATCTTTGTGCCATGCTATGGTGCTGCATGCTCATGCGTAGAAACAACTTAGCTCGGTAGGAGGGACTCGTTGCGGCGCCAGTCTCGGGAGGCTTCGGCCAGAGGCCTTGTCACGGGTCTTCGAGGTCTCTAAGGAGAAGCTTGTTGGAGGGTTAGGTTTCAGCTCCCGGTCACGGGGAGGGCAAGCTTGAGCCCGGTGTTCGCGTTGTGATGCCCGAGGGGCATTGACTGCGAGGAGTGCTCCCGCTGCGAACCTAGGCCGGGGAACCTCGCGAAATTAAACTAGGCGACGCTTGTGAGGGTGCCCGCGCAGCCTCCCTCGCGAGGGTCACGAAAGGAAAGCAGGATCAAGCAGGGGGTAAAGACGGAAAGCATGGGCTAGGCGCCGCACAACACTGAAAGCAACTCCAACTAAAGCTTCGAATAAAGAAGAACTAACCAACTTTAGAAAGCAAATGAAAAGCCGCGTCCGGCACCTAATCTAGTCTTCGACGTCTTCTCACCAGCACGGAGCTAAGTGCTGCCACCGGGCGTGGGCGGGAGCCCCCGAGGCCGAGGGGCAGCACTCCGGAGACTCCGGGGTGTGTACATCCCCACTCATTATTACGTGAGAGTGTCACGGGCGGCGAGCTTCACAGGCATTGGCCTTCTTCACCGGCACCGGGCCTTTTCTTGAGGGGGGAGCGAGCTTCACAGGCATTGGCCTTCTTCACAGTACCGGGCCTTTTCCCAAAAGCGGCAAGCTTCAGAGGCATTGGCCTTCTTCACAGGCTCCGGGCATTTTCCATAGGCACTGGGCCTCGCTCATGGGTAGAACCTTCGGAGATGTTGAATGTTCCACGCGTTCGGGATGGGCACCCCCTCCTGGGTCTCCAAGTGCGCGGAGCGGGACCTGGAATCATGAACAACCTTGAATGGGCCCTCCCACATGGGAGAGAGCTTGTGTAGCCCCTCCCTGGAGAGGACCCGTCTGAGCATGAGGTCCCCTACCTCAAGAGTTCTGGGGCGGATGTTGCGGCAGTGGTATCGTCGCAGCGCCTGTTGATATCTTGCCGCCCGCAGCGTGGCCTCTCAACGGTGTTCCTCCCCTAGCACGAGATCCGTCCCCCGCATGGCGTCCTGCTGCGCCTCGTCAAATGCCAAGACCCGCGCGGAACGACGCCCTACCTCGTGAGGGAGGACGGCCTCAGCTCCGTAGATGAGGAAGAACGGGTTTCGCCAGTTTACTTGGTTGCGGTCGTGCGGATAGACCACAGCACAGACTGGAGCTCGTCGTACCAGCCCCTGCCGCAGGCCTCCAGCTTCTTCTTGAAGGTCCTAGTTTTGTGGCCCCTCAGGACCTCCGCATTAGCTCGCTCAGCCCGGCCGTTGCTCCGGGGATGTGCTACTGAAGCGTAGCATATCTGTGTTCCAAGGTTAGCACAGTATGTTTTGAAGAGATTTTTGGTGAATTGCGAAACATTGTCGGTGATGATGCGGTTAGGCACAACGAATCGGCTCATGAGGCCCCTGATGAACTTGACTGCGGAGCCCGCTGGGATGGTGTGGACAGCTCCAAACTCAGCCCACTTGGTGAACTCGTCCACGACAATGTAGAGGTAGAGATAGCCCCCTGGCGCCCAAGGGAACGGTCCCAGAATGTCCAGCCCCCAAACCGTGAATGGCCATGAGAGGGGTATGGTCTGCAGGCCCTGAGCCGGCTGATGGATCTGCTTGGCGTGGCATTGGCAGGCTTCACAAGCCTTCACTAGCTCGACAGCGTCATTGAGTGTTGTGGGCTAGTAGAACCCGCTGCGGAACGCCTTGCCAATGAGGATTCGTGATGATGAGTGGTGCCCACAGTGTCCACCATGTATGTCTGCCAACAGCTCCTTCCCTTGCTCCCTGGAAATGCAACGTAAGGACACGTCGTTTGGTCACTTCCGGTAGAGCTCTCCGTCCTTGATGCAGTAGGCAATGGCCTGTCACGCCACACGCTCTACGTCCTCCTCCTTCTCCGGCAGGGTCCCTTGCGTCAAGTAGTCCTTGAACTCTGCGGTCCAACATCTTTCCTGAGGTTCCAGCGCCAAGAGCAAGCGTGCCCCTGAGGCCGGGCCACAGGCCGGGGCTCCCGAGGCAGGCGGCTGAGGGAGCTCCTCCCTAGGTTGTGCCGTGCTTGATAGTGATGGTGCCGCCGAGGGTTTGAAGAGTCGCTCCTCAAAGATGCCAGGCTCCTGAGGAAGCCGCTTGGACTCCCTCTTGGCGATGTCATCAGCCTCTTGATTGGTGCCACGAGGCACATGCTGCAACTGTAGCCCCCAGAATTGTTTCTCCATCCTGCGAACCTCCACGAGATAGGCTTACATGTGCTCATCCTTCGGCTCGTATACTTTGTTGGAGAAGTTGACGAGGAGTTGCGAATCACCCTTGATGATGAGGCGCTTTACTCGCAAGGCGACTGCAGCTTTCAAGCCTGCTATCAGGCCTTCGTATTCTACTATGTTGTTGGAGACCTTTTCTCCATGCTGGAAGCAGAGTTGCACGGCGTAGTAGAGCTTGTCCTGAGTAGGAGATACGAGCACTGCGCCAGCCCCCGCGCCATGTCGGGAGAATGACCTGTCGAAGTACATGACCCAACTGTCCGGTGCCTCGCTTCCCGGGGAAAGCGACCGGTCCTCGCCTGCCTTGAGGCCCGGTGCCTCTGCCCATTCCGCCACGAAATCTGCAAGTGCGGCTCCCTTGATGACTCTGGTCGTGCTGAATTCTAGCTAAAATGCTTGTAGTTCGATGTTCCATTAGGCGACTCTTCCAACTGAGTTGGGGCTCCTGAGTACCCTTTCCAAGGGGTATGCTGAGACGACCTTGATGGGATGGCCTTGTAAGTAGTGCCGTAGCTTGCGTGAAGCCACCAACAGCGCGAGGAGGAGTTTTTGGGGCATGGGGTACCGCACCCTCGTGTCCCGTAGCACCGTGCTGATGAAGTACACAGGGTGCTCGATGAGGTTGAGGGTGCTGGCGCAGCTCGCGTCCTCCGGGGGTTGAGACGCCTCCTGAGACGACGGAACCCCAGCGCTTGGTCGCTTGGAGAGGCCTCCTCCGCTCCGGTTGCGCTCCCCTGCTGAGGTTAATCCTTTTCGGCTGCGGTCGCGGTCTTCGTGAGGCTTTCTTGGCTTTGCTCTACTTCGGCCCGGACGGCGGCCGCGGCCTTGATCCAGCTCTCCTCTCTAACCGCCACCAGGGCTGCGTTGGCGGAGTAGGGGGTGGCTGCAAGGTAGAGCACCAGGGGCTCCCGAGGGCGCGGAGCTACCATCACCAGAGGGCTGGTAAAGTACCTCTTGAGATCTTGGAATGCCTTGTCGGCCTCTTCAGTCCATTCGAAGGGGACCTTATTCTTCATCATCTTGAAGAGGGGAAGTGCTCGCTCCCCCAGCTTGGAGATGAAACGTCCTAGCGCGGTTACACGCCCAGTGAGCTTCTGAATTTCTCTGAGGGTCTTCGGCGGGCTCATGTCTTCGACTGTCTTGACCTTCTCTGGGTTGGCCTCGATGCCCCTGTGGGACACTAGGAAGCCCAGGAGCTTGCCCGAGGGGACTCCAAACACTCACTTCTCCGGGTTGAGCCGCAGGTCCACTTCATTGAGGCTCGCGAAAGTTTCTTCCAAGTCCTGTATCAGGGATTTTGCCTCCCGAGACTTCACCACAATGTCATCGACGGAAGCTTCAGCATTCCTCCCGAGCTACCGGCCCAAGGCGTGCATCAGCCGTTGAAAGGTCGCGCCTCCGTTGCGCAACCCAAATGGCATGCAGGTATAGCAGTACACTCCACAGGGGTTCAGGAAAGCCGTTTTTTCCACGTCTTCTACTGCCATCTTGATCTGGTGATAGCCCGAGAAGGCATCCAGGAAGCACAATAGGTCACACTCAGCGGTAGAGTCGATGATCTGGTCGATGCGAGGGAGTGGAAATGGATCTTGCGGGCAAGCCTTGTTGAGGTTGGTGAAGTCGACACACATGTGTTCCTTTCCTCCATTTTTCGGCACGACAACCGGTTTAGCCAACCAGTCTGGGTAGCGGACCTCGCGAATAACCCCTGCTGCCTCTAGCTTGCAGGTCTCTTAGATGATGAAAGCTTGCTTTTCAATGGACTGCCGCCTCGCCTTCTGCTTCATGGGGCGCACATTGGGGCACACGTTGAGATGATGTTCAATCACATCCCTTGGGACCCCTGCTAGCTGATCAGGTTCCCATGCGAACACCTTCTTGTTAGCGCGCAGGAACTTCACCAAGGCCTCCTCCTGCTCGGGTTCGAGGTTGGCGCCTATGGTGAAGGTGGCGCCAGTGGATCCATCCTCGTCGACCGGCACCTGCTTGGTCTCCGCCTTGTCTTGGGTGAATAGCTGCATCTTCTTAGCCGGCTCAGCCCCCTTGGGCTCGAGGGCGTCTGTGCTGGCGGGCTGCGCCACTGCGGCCGTCTTGAAAGCAAGCTTGAGCGCCTGCAGTGCATCCCTTGAGTCTCCAGACACGGTAAGGACGCGGCTGCTCCCGGGCATCTTCATGAGGTTGTACGCCAGGTGAGTTGCTGCCATGAACTGGGCCAAGGCTGGGTAGCCGAGGATGGCGTTGTACGGGAGGCCGATGGGGGTGATGTCGAAGTCGATCAGCTCCGTGCGGAAGTTGTCGTGAGTGCCGAAGGTCACCGGGAGGCGGATCTGTCCCAAGGAGCCGGTGGAACCGCCTCCGACGCCCGAGAAGGGCCTGCTGGGCTGAAGCCGCTCTAGCGGCACGTGGAGGAGGCTGAAGGCCTCCACCGAGAGCGTGTTGAGGCCGGCACCACCGTCGATGAGGGTCCTGGTGACGGCCACTTGGCAGATGGTGGAGGTGCACAGCATCGGGAGCACGCCCGAACAGGCGGGGTTGGAGGGTGATCATCCGAGCTGAAGGTCAGATCAGCCTTGGGCACCACCCAGCCCGGGGGGGCCTCTCGGTGCTTGAATGCTGTGCCAATCTGGCAGGCGAACGGCTTGATGTGGCGGCTCGAAGGTGGTCCCCGTGAGCCGCCCAGGAGAGCTGCGACGACCGAGGGCACAGGTGTAGCATAGTGGGCGAGGAAGAGGTCGCGCAGCTCCTCCCAGGAGGCCACAGAAGCCGTTGGCAGGTGGAGCAGCCACATGCACGGAACGCCGGTGAGGGCCATGGGAAACTAGTTAGCCATGATCATGTCGTCGCCCCGGCCTTGAGGACGGCCTCCTCGTATGCCAGCAGGAAAGCCAGCGGATCCGTCGCGCCATTGTAGCGCGGCGGCATCTCTGGCTTGAACTTGCGCGGCCACTGCACCTGCCGCAAGGCGGGGGCCAAGGCTCGGAGCCCCCTGGCCCCAGTGCTGGCATCGGCAGCCGGAGCGGGCGGCGCATTGTCCGCCATGAGGGCGAAGCGCGGTGTTGATGGAGGGCGGGTCGACGGAAGGGAGAGCTTTGGCGCACCACTACCTGGCGCACCAAATGTCGGGTTTCGGGTTCCGGCAGACCCTTGAGGTTCGAACTCTGGGGTGCGCACGAATATCTCTCCCCTACCAACTCACGTCTCGAAGCCTCGCAAGGAATCTAGGCTAGAAAGAAGAACACACAAGGGACACGAGGTTTATACTGGTTCAGGCCACCATTGTGGTGTAATACCCTACTCCAGTGTGTGGTGTGGTGGATTGCCTAAGGGGCTGATGATGAACGATACAAAGGGAGAACAGCCTCGCGAGGGGCTGTTCTTGGGCTGGTGCGATGAACTGCTTGGGTGAATTCAGTCGCCTCTCTCTCTCTCTAGTCTACCCAAGAGTCTCTCTCTACTCTATGGTGGCTAGCTCTATTTATAGAGGGAGGCCCTAGGCCTCTTCCCAAATAATGAGCGGGAAGGGCGCCAACAATTGGCCATTTTGAAGGGGAACATCTAGTACACTTATCCTGACTAAAGTTGGTCTTCGACTGCCAAAGACTCTGACGGTGACACCGTCCTGGGCTCCATGGTGACCTCCATCCTGCCGCTCTGCTGGTCTTGGTCTTGTTGCACCGAAATGGTAACCTTTGCCTGATGCCTTGGCATGTGCTTGCCCCCTTTGCACCGAAGGGGAAACAAGGACACTGCGCAGGCTGGCGCCCGGCTGCTCTCGATCGTCATGGCTTGCGTCACGGGCACCTCGCGAGGTACCTTTCCTTGATCTCTCCGCCTCCTCGCGAGCCCGCCTGATGAGGCCGCTCCTGAGGAACCTTCCTGTCGTCTGCCCCGCGAGGCTCGGCCCCTCGCGAGGGTCTTGAGCTTGAGCTAATGAAGCTGGGCTGAAGTGGGCCTCTGCTTGAGCCATGCCGCAGGCCGCAGGAAGGCAAGTCTGGTGACCCCCGTTCCCAGAACGCCGACACCACAGCACTAACGCCACCCTTGGCATACTGAAACTGACCGTGTCTAGCAACGATGAGCATGTCGCTCACCGCGGTCGCCATGTCCAGAGGCAGTGCTGGAGCTGCGCCACGTTGTTGGCCCCCACGACCCACATGAACGATTGCCGGTGGCGAGGAGGTCGTGGGCCTGCTCCTCCATTGGACTAGTCTGCGCTATGTTGTCCTGATAGGTGTGCCCCACATGTCGGTTTCCCTGTTTTCCCGGCCATATTCGAGCATCAGTGCTCCGTGTTGCGCATTAGGCCTTTCACTATGTAGGCCAAGCGAGACAACTTATTGTTTATTTGATCCATTCAAGTATAATCATGTGGCGTTTGCTTATTTCTCATTCCTCTCCAACCCTCTTCTCCATCGATCATGTCGCCCTCTGGTCAAGTCCATCCTCCCGCATGCCTCATTTGAACATTCCGCCGAGTATCATTCGCATGTGGGCCTAGACCATGCTTGTATTTCCAATGTTTTGTAATTTGTCCGACATGCATACAAACAAACGGTTCGTTTAAAGTTTCACTTTGCCTCCACTACGTGCCACTTCACGTCTTAGTTTTGACAACCCATTCGGTTCAGGCCCCGACACATGTTGACAAGATCGATTGATGTTCAGAGATCAATTGCGTGTCATGCAAGGAGATAAAGGTTTGGTCTGTTTCTATGAAATAAATGACCCGCGGGGGGGGGGTCTGTGGGGATTAGAGGGAGTATATTGTACGTTCATAAGCGAAACGAACGTATTGTACCCACCCTAGTCTTCTTTCAATCGATCTCCGGACCCCAAGATGAAATCGAGAGAGAACGAGTCGGGGCATGTGTGATACCTAAGGCGGATTCAAAATTTTGAACCGGTGATCATAGCATCCGCAAATCATATATAAAGGGTATTCAATGTTCGTTTCGTTTTTGAACGTACAATATACTCCCTCCTATCCTTTCTAGTTTACATATAAGTTTTATCTGTCGTCAAAGTATCTCTACTTTGATCAA
Source organism: Triticum aestivum (assembly GCF_018294505.1). Classification (NCBI taxonomy): domain Eukaryota; kingdom Viridiplantae; phylum Streptophyta; class Magnoliopsida; order Poales; family Poaceae; genus Triticum; species Triticum aestivum. The sequence continues at coordinate 106,252,057 of NC_057807.1, forward strand.
AAAAGTATCAACATTCAACAACGCCCAATCAATATTGTTAGATTCGTACATCCTCCTAGATTTGTACTCGAGATGGTTTCCAATTTGTTTTCAACCACAAGAATGTGCTTGTTCTCGCGCATGCTCTTCCTACTAGGATTTCGCCACGTATAGCCTGTCCAATAGTAACTTTTTTAAGCTCCCTGTCCAATAGTACTAGTGGAGTACTGACAACATCTGTACTAGAGTATGCAGTGCTCATAGTAGTACTCCCTCCTTCCATTTATATAGGGCCTATGTGGAGGAGAGAGATGTGAAAAAGTAAGGGGAGTGAGCTCTCATGCAAGAGCCTAGCTATATACGCATTCCTAGTTAAATACAATAAATATGAAGAAAGAGATGGAGAGGAGATGGAAAAAGAACTAATACAATAGCCAACCTTATAATTTTTTTTGCGGGAAATAGCCAACCTTATAGCCCACACTACTGTATGAGTGCATATAATAGATGATGGCTATAGATGACATGGCAGTTCCTTATAGCCATCGACTGGCTATGTTATTAACCATGCCCTAATGCGTTTTTGAAAAGCGCATTTGACTATTGACAAGATTAATAGTACATGATATATATAATGTGAAAATTATATCATTGGAAGCTCCTTTCACATATGAATTTGACTGTATGCTTTGTGTAAGTTGCATGTCATATATTATTACTCTAACATTTCACTACTAGGGAAAAGCCTAGCAGCAGCGCGGGTTTTGGGCCTATCAGTAGCGTGGGCAGGAGCGCTACTGATAAGGCGCTACAGCTAATGCTTAGCAATAGCGTGTCTTAACCCACGCTACTGCTAAATTGACTTAGTAGCAGCGGTTCTTTAGAACATCGCTACTGGTAGTTAGTAGTAGCGCTTCTCCTTACCCGCGCTACTACTATTATTTAGTATTTTATTTCTTTTCTTTTTCATGTTGTATTCATACACCTTTACACAAGTTTTCATACAACAGGAATTTAGAGATTGTTTTTACATCATAATGAGTTATTACATCATGGGGTGAAAGAACCGTGGACTAGTTTCAAGTGGATGTCCATCCACTTGAAACTAATCCGTGGTTCTTTCACCCAATGATATAATAATATCATCATCATCATCATATCATTAACAACTTAGCATCATAATACATCATTGTCATATAACACCTCCTCAATATCATCGTTTTCATCATTGACATCACATAACACCTCCTCAAGATCATCATTATCAACTCTAACACATTACCACATAATAAACATATTGTACCTCATAGGACCTATTACATTCGATTAAGACCTACTACATTTTCTAAGGTAAAATAACAAAAAACAAGATAGCCCCTGACTCTCCATTATGGAGAATGGAGATTAGCCTGTCTCCCATTCTTGCCTTTCGCTGAATGTTACTTCCAAGAACCTCCTTGCGAATGTCCATACATTTCTTCCATTCTCTGATGATCATGTGTTCACGGGTTTTAGAAATCCGATATGCACAGGTGAGCTCCGTAGATTTACCTGGCAGTATGTTCAGAACTGAGAGGCGACCATGCAGAGACATCAGATGAGGCACACAATCCATCGGGAGTTTCTGTTGAAAAACATAATAATAACTTCGTAGTTAGCAATGATGTACTAGTTTTAGAAGTATGCAAAAAATGCACGGATGTCGTAATAGTAAAAAATCTTACCAGGGTATCTCCAGAGAAGTTATCGTTGTTCAACACATGCACTAGTGGCACGTATTCACCATAATTTGGAGGAGTTCGATAATAGTCATTGTAATTCTCAAGAAGAGTACAAAATGCGATCAGATGATTTTTCTCCTTATACGTTAATTGGGTGCCTTCGGTGTAGTGGGTTTTATCTACCATCTTCCGCACAGTCTTTGAAGAATCAAAATAAGCTGTCAATGGAAATAAGCTATCAACTATTTTGAAATAAACAATATAAATTAGTTAATAACTATGTTTGAGAAACTCACATAGCGGTACAATCGGAAGCGTATCAACAAGGACCCAAATGTCCATATTGTCTTCCTCGCTGTCAGGATCACCAAGATCCATGGTGACAATCATACCCTCATAAAAACCATACATTTTGCAAAGTGCTTCCCAATTTTGGCAACCAAAATGGGTTACGCTCTGAGCATTGCACAGATTTACTTCAAAATCCATATCATGATGGGTCCTTAGGTGTATTTTCTTTGTTTCGAAATTTTCATGGTCTTCAAAACCCATCCTCTCCAAGACATAGCGTCTTGCATGGCATGGGATAAGCTAGTCGAATTGTAAAATATGAAAATTAGACGTTGAAATAGTTGAAGTCATGCTTAATGGAGAAAAAAACACTTGTCGTTGTTGCGTACCGTTTCACAATCGAAGGTCTCCTCGAGCTTAATGCTGAAGCGCCGATCTTCGTCCAGCCGAACGAACCTGTCGCACATACCTCGATCGTCGTGGCACCAGCTACACTCCCCCGGGAGACCGTCATCGTCCGAGTACGACATTTCCTACAATCATAATTCAAAGATTAAACTTGTACATATTCTAGTACAAGTCATGCCAGAATTCACGACAAAATCCGGCATGACCTTTGCTAAAAAAGGACATATCGAGCGCCTGAAATTTGCCGGAACGGAAATTAATCAACACTCCGGCAAAACATAGGCCACTCGGAGATGTAAACTGAACATGAACGGCCACTTGGGCAACCACATATCCAATTTCAGCAACAACACAAGATATACAAGGATATTTGGCTGGTCTCACCTCGATGTCGGAGGGGGTCGGTGACTGGGACGACGGCAGGGATGTCGGAGGGGGTCGGTGACGGGGACGACGGAGGTCACCTGAAACCATATAAGTTATCACTAACAACAAACATGACATGTTCAACTAGTTTTATTAATTCAACTAGTTCTTACTAAATATAAACTTACTATAAATAGAAAAAACTAGTTCTTTCTAAAAATAAAGTAGTTCAACTAGTTATATTAATTATCTTACTAAAAATAGATTAGTTCTGTTAATTCAACTAGTTCAACTAGTTTATTAATTTACTTACTAAACTAGTTCAACTACAACTAAAGTAGTTCAACTACCACTACTACTACTAAAAATCTAGTACTAACTAAGCAACATCTAGTACTAGCTAACCCTAAATTAACATCTACTTCTACTAAATCTAGTACTAACTAGTGGCAGGGGGTGGGGGGCGATGGAGAGGTAGCTAGGGGCGGCGAGGTCGAGGGCGGTGGGAGGAGGGCTGCCAGCGGCGGAGGAGGGAGGGGCGGCCGCAGGCGGAGGGAGGATGTGCGAGGAGGATGGAGGAGGGACGGAAGGAGGCAGTACCTCGGCGGCGGACGAACGAAGGCGGCGGCGGCGGCAACGCACGACGACGGTTGACGCGGGCGAGAGTGAGAGTGTGAGTGAGAGGGCCGGTCGTGCGCGTGGGGATAAGGTAGGGATAGTTGTAGCGCATTTGCCAAAACGCGCTACAGCTAACCTGAGTAGCAGTAGCGCTCTACAGTAAAGTGCGCTACTGCTATAGCTAGCGGGGGGCCAAGGTCATGGCAAATATAGCAGTAGCGCTGTATGCGATACACGCGCTACTGCTATTTCCGAGTTAGCAGCGCGTTTCGTAGACACGTGCTGCTGCTAAGTAGCAGTAGCATGGTATTTTGAAGAGCGCTGCTGGTAAGATTCTGTGTATAGGCTTTTCCCTAGTAGTGTTTGGTCAAAGTTAGCCTCGAAAAATGCATTAGGCCTTGTATAGTAAATGGAAGGAGGGAGTAGTAGTGGAAGTGGATCCTCTGACATAGGTATCCCAGCCTTACCCTCCCTTTCGGTCACTTACTGGCGGACCCCATGCTTGCTAGGCCCCGCATGTCAGTTACTCAATGGGTTCGGCCACATCAGGGGATCCTCATCCGTAGTATACTCCCTCTGTTTTTATTTACTCCGCATAAAACGGAGGGAGTGGTAGTATAAATGACGCGGGCGGGGAAGGGGGAGGGACGTTGGTTTGCTCTCCACTACGGTCCCACAAGCGAGCGAAAACACAAGACGAAGCGTGTTCCATTGGGTGAGCGACGTGGAGGGTCCAGCGTGCTGGGCTACAATGCGAACGCGACAAGAGTGATGTACAGTCAAAAACGATTGACCGGTCGTCACCGGAACCACTATTCACACGAGAACCTTCGCTGCTCGGCCTACGCCAGCCACTGCCCTAAAACCACACCCAATCTCCAGCCCCTTCCCCCACCTTTCGATCCCCTAGCCCCCATCAAGCGTCCCCCGCAAAAAAAGCATCCCCTAGTTCGCCGGAAAGCCATGGTGCACCACAAGATCACATACTACAAGATGCTGACGCCGGAGCGCCGCGCAGAAATCGCGGCGGCAGTCGGCGCCACAGACCTCCGTTCCCAAGCTCACTTTGCGGTGGGCCAATCCCCGAGTTCTCTGGAGCCAAGCTACGAGGAGGAGGAAGCCGATCCAGTGTTCATGGAGGAGGTCGCAGCGCAGAAGGCCCCCGATGGGTTTGAGACGATGGACATCGACTTCGTGCAGGCGTCCGAGTCCCCGATGGTGCAGGAGGACCAGCGGTTCAACCTGGCAATACTAAAGGAGGACCGGGAGGCAAAGGATCAACTCGACGCAGAGCGTGCGCATGCCGCTGCCATCGAGGCTCTCCTGCAGGCGGAACTGGATGTCGTGGATGTGAACCGGGTGGCGGAGGCTCAACTTGAGGCGGAGCGCGCGGATGCCACTGGCATCGAGGCCCTCCTGCAGGCGAAACCGGACGTCCTGGACTTGAACCGGGCGGCAGAGGCTAAACTCGACACGGAGCGCGCGGATGCCGCTCTCATCGAGGCCCTCCTGCAGGTGGAACTGGACGTCCTGGACTTGAATCGGGCGGCGGAGGCTCGACTCGACGCGGAGCGCACGGATGCCGCTGCCATCGAGGCCCTCCTGTAGGCGGAACCGAACATCCTCGACTTAAACCGGGCAGTGCTCTCATCCATGCAGAGTGCCCGCACGCTCCGCATGAACGAGTAGCTGGAGGCCGAGGACAACCACGGTGCGGAGACACACGTCGGCAGCTATGGCTAGTTCACGCCGGCAGACAAAGACGACGAGGCCATCTCGTTCCGCGAGCAGTGATAGTTTTTCTTTATGTTGTTGTTTTTATGGATCTTTTGCTATGTAAAAACATATATTGTTATGCAAGTCGCCTGACATGGGTTAGTCTACCATTTCAGGCGGTTGGATGAATATCCTATGTCTCCTAACCCTTCTTCCTCACCTCTTCTTCTTCCCCAACAGACCACCGCATGGGCCGTACAGATACTCCCCAACATGCGGTTGGATAAACATACTCTATGACCGAAAATTATGTGTCAACGGTAGGATTTCTGAGTTTGGTTTGTTCACATGCGATAGCACGTGTCAGTGAGAGTGCGTTCCATTGGTTGGGTTTGCGGCGTGCAGGAGCGGCTCTGTGATGGTGCGGTGCGACCGCGACATGCAGGAGCGACCGTGTGAGGGTACGGTGCGACCACGACAGCCGTGCGCAAGTGTACCTCCTTTTCATTTTGAAAACTTTAGGCAAGCTTGGCAAAAATGTGTGGCGAAGTATGGCAATGCAAGGCCTGGACCCAAATAGGATAACTACGTACTACATACAAGGAGTACTAGTGTTAAAAAAGAAAGGAGGGATTTTCCTTCGCGGGATTAATCGATACAAATCCTCCTTTCACGTGTCAATTAATGCGTATTTTTTTCTCCAAAGCCCAAAGAGCTAACCATCTCACTCCTCATCGCTTGATTAATGCAGCGCCAGGCAAACCAACCTTCTCACTTCCGCATGCATGCAGGGGATATTAATGTCCTAGGTTGCTATTATGAGGCAAACCCCATCGATTTTGCCTCAATTAGTGTTAGTGGCCTTTTGCAAATTGTAATTTTGATATACTAGCCTTGTGTACAAAAAAATCGAGGTAGTAACTATATTTGACTTCCTTCCCCATTGCGGTGACGTCGACGATATCCTGAACGTTGTGGTTTGGCGAAGTGTGTTCGATGCAGAACACCATTGAGGGAGACCACGGTAAGTCATTCGCAAGTGCCTCCTGCAAGCTGAGACAACCGCCTTATTTTCATCCAGGAAGTCCGTTGAACCAAAGGACGCGTAAATGTACTAGTACTACTCGTACACAATAGTGTCGTCCGTCCAGCTTAGTGCGGTGAGATGGTTTCTAGAAGAAGACGATGGAGAAGCGGAGTCATCGAAGAGTGAAATGATGGTTGCTTTGTCCATGCTTTGTGATTTGACGTCTGATACGCCTCCAACATATCTATAATTTATGAAGCATTCATGTTACTTTATTATCTGTTTTGAATGATTATGGGCTTTATTATACACTTTTATATTACTTTTGGGACTAACCTATTAACCGGAGGCCCAGCCCATATTGCTGTTTTATTGCCTGTTTCAGTATTTCGAAGAAAAGGAATATCAAACGGAGTCCAAACGGAATGAAACCTTCGGCAACGTGATTTTTTGGAAGATTATCATCCTGGAGACTTGGAGGTCAAGTCAGAAGATACTCGAGGAGGCCAGGAGATAGGGGCGCGCCCCTTGTCTCGTGGGCCCCTCGAGCACCTCCCGACCGACATCTTTCGCCTATATAAGCCTACGTACCCTAAAACCATCGAATATCAAGATAGATCGTTTCCGCCACCGCAAGCCTCTGTAGCCACCAAAAACCTCACGGGAGTCCATTCTGACACCCTGCCGGAGGGGGGACCCAACACCGGTGGCCATCTTCATCATCCCGGCGCTCTCCATGACAAGGAGGGAGTAGTTCACCCTCGGGGCTGAGGGTATGTACAAGTAGCTATGTCTTTGATCTCTCTCTCTCTCGTGTTCTCTCCATGGCACGATCTTGATGTATCGCGAGCTTTGCTATTATAGTTGGATCTTATGATGTTTCTCCCCCTCTACTCTATTGTGATGAATTGAGTTTCCCTCTTGAAGTTATCTTATCGGATTGAGTCTTTTATTTGAGAACACTTGATATATGTCTTGTCGTGTTTATCTGTGGTGACAATGGGATATCACATGCCACTTGATGTATGTTTTGGTGACCAACTTGCGGGTTCCGCCCATGATCCTATGCATAAGGGTTGGCACACGTTTTCTTGACTCTCCGGTAGAAGCTTTGGGGCACTCTTTGAAGTACTTTGTGTAGATTGGATGAATTTGAGATTGTGTGACGCATATCGTATAATCATGCCCACGGATACTTGAGGTGACAATGGAGTATCTAGGTGACATTAGGGTTTTGGTTGATTTGTGTCTTAAGGTGCTATTCTAGTACGAACTCTTTAATAGATCGATCCGAAAGAATAACTTTGAGGTGGTTTCGTACCCTACCATAATCTCTTCGTTTGTTCTCCGCTATTAGTGGCTTTGGAGTGACTCTTTGTTGGATGTTGAGGGATTGTTATATGATCTATCTACGTTATTATTGTTGAGAGAACTTGCACTAGTGAAAGTATGAACCCTATGCCTTGTTTCCTATCATTGCAATACCATTTACGCTCACTTTTATCATTAGTTACCTTGCTGTTTTTATATTTTTCAGATTAAAAATACCTATATCTACCATCCATATTGCACTTGTATCACCATCTCTTCGCCGAACTAGTGCACCTATACAATTTACCATTGTATTGGGTGTGTTGGGGACACAAGAGACTCTTTGTTATTTGGTTGTAGGGTTGTTTGAGAGGGACCATCTTCATCCTACGCCTCCTACGGATTGGTAAACCTTAGGTAATCCATTTGAGGGAAATTTGCTACTGTCCTACAAACATGTGCACTTGCAGGCCCAACAACGTCTACAAGAAGAAGGTTGTGTAGTAGACATCAAGCTATTTTCTTGCGCCATTGTCGGGTAGGCTAGGTAAGCAGCACTCACACCCCGTCAATCAAGCTCTTTTCTGGCACCGTTGCCGGGGAGGTGAGTGCTTGAAGGTATATCTTAGATCTTGCAATCGAATCTTTTTATTTCTTGTTTTATGACTAGTTTAGTTTATAAAAGAAAACTACAAAAAAATGGAGTTAAGTTTGTCTCATACGCTTCGTCTTTTTAATATCTTTCGTGAGTTTGATGGAAAGGAAAATTGTGCTCAAGTGCTAGAAGAAGAGTGCATTAAAATGCTTAGTACTGAATCTTTAAATGATGAGCATGATTGCGATGTTGTTAGTATAAACTCCTTGAATATGTTTAGTACTAATGATGATTGCTCTAGTCATGATGAAAATATCTCTTATAAGCATGTCAACCTTTGTGGAGTGCATGTTTGCATGAACACACCAAATAGAGAAGATATATATTGCAAGAGGCATAAGCATTTAGAAACTAAATGGTTGTAAGAAAGGCTAAATGTGAGTGCTGAAAATTTGAATTTCCTTTGCCGTACTTGTGAACTTTGCAATGAACATGGTCATTCACATCTCCTATGCAAATTGTTTCATGATCGAATCGTGTCCAAAAATTGTGATGATTTGATCTCCCTTGCTCATTACAATGAACTTAGTTTGCTTTTGGATTATGAAGAATTGAAACGTTTACTTAAGGACCTTCCAGAATTTGCCCAAAAGAAATTCCTTGATATTGATCTAGAGAATATTTATTTGTATTGCGCGGAGAATTGCATTGAAAATCCTTATATTGCCAATTACATAAATAAAAGAAAGCAAATAGAAGATGATGAGAATACTAATGAAAGGGAAGAGACTTCCCAATATCCTCCTATTATTTCTTATGATGAATCAGGTAACGAGGAGGAGCTTTCTATTCAACCAATCTTGTCAATAAGGAGCTCAAAGAGGAAGGTTGAACCCACACATAATGTGAAGAAGAAAAATAGAAGAAGGAGCAACAAAGGTACAAAGGTATCCCTCCCAAATGATGTTGCTCCTACTACCCATTGTGATGATGATAATTGCTTTATTATTGGTGCTATCCATATTTTTAATGATGAGAGTGATTATGCTTATGATATGAAAGGGCCCAAGCTTGGGGAAGCAATGTTTGATGAGAATGAAATATTTGAGAATATATTTGCTGAAATTAATGTTTGTCCCAAGCTTGGGGATGTTATGTTTAATGAAGATGATATTTTTAGCATCCCAAGTTTTGATATGCAAAGTTGTTATGATGATAGCATGCCTCCTACCTATGATGATTATATTGATGAAAGTGGGTTTGGAAGAGTGTCAACTTTAGGAAGTAGTGATCCCACTATTTTGGAGGATGTTGAATTTTATTGTGATGAATACGAAAGTGGATTTGGAAGAGTGTCAACTTTATTTAGTGATTCCACTATCTTGGGAGAGGTTTCAATCGACTATGATGAGAACGAAGTTACTACTTATGATGATTATTGTGATGAAACTTATGCTATAAAAATTAGTGATGATTATATTTACAAATCTTGTCATGATTATGATTACCCTTTTTCTGAACATTACTCTTTTAATGTGGAAACAATTTTTAGTGTTCAAGTCTCTTATGATACTCCGACTATCCCGAATGAGAAGAAATTTGCTTATGTGGAGAGTAGTAAATTTTATATGCTTATAGATCATGAAAAGAATGCTTTATGTTCTGGTTATATTGTTGAATTCATTCATGATTCTACTGAAAATTATTATGGGAGAGGAATATATGCTTGTAGGAATTGCAATAATGTCAAGTTTCCTCTCTATGTGCTGAAAATCCTGAAGCTATGCTTGTTTGACCTTCCTTTGCTAGTTGATTATTTTTCCCATAAGTTGTTTGCTCACAAAATCCCTATGCATAGGAAGTGGGTTAGGCTTAAATGTGCTAGTCATATGCTTCATGATGCCCCCATTATGTTTCAATTCTTATCTTTTATGTGAGCATCATTGTCATCATCAAGCCTAGCTAGAAAGGCATTAAAGAAAAGCGCTTGTTGGGAGACAACCCAATACTTATCATTATTGTTTTTTTGTGTCCACATGATTATGCTACTATATTAGTCATGTTTTATAGCTTTTGTTTCAATAAAGTGCCAATTAAGACCTTTAGGATAGCTTACGGTGATAGTTGTGTTGATCCTGCTGAAAATCAGAAACTTTTGCACCCAGTAAATTAGTTTTGTTAATTCACAGAAACGTGCTCTTGATCTGATTCTTTTTTCTATGGATTGGTACACAAATTTCTTAGGCCTTCCTAACTTGGTAGGATTTTTGGAGTTCCATAAGTATACATTTGATACTGTTAGTATTTGCTTGCTGTTATTTAGAATAATGTTTTGCATCTTTAGTTTCAATAAAGAAGTCAAGGATAGCCATTGTCATGCTTATTTTGCTAGTATACATGTTGCTGTTTGAAAACAGAAAGTTTACCGCTGTTGCAAAAATTCCCTAGAAAAGTCAGAGAGTGATATAATGTTGAAAATTTTGGCATAATGAGCTCTGATAAATTTACTACAGTGGGAGTTTTATTTCATAATTTTGGGAGTTAGGTAAGTATTGATAGTCTTGCATTCTTTACAGACTGTACTGTTTTGGCAGAATGCTGTTATGTTTGCATTGTTTGCATATGTTTGCTTGTTTAATGATTATATTTGAGGATAGGAGTATTAAATATGCAGAGGCATTTAGTATGCAATGTTGAATAATAATTTTAGTGATTTCGTACAGTAGAAAATGATAAGGTTTTGCATTGGTTTATACTAACCTATCTCACGAGTTCTTGTTGAGTTTGTTGTGGATGAAGCTTTTGATAAAAAGAGAAACCATGATATGAGAGGAATTAAGAAGACACAAAATTTCAAGCTTGGGGATGCCCAAGGCACCCCAAGATAATATTTCAAGAAGTCTCAAGCATCTAAGCTTGGGGATGCCCCAGTAGGCATCCCACCTTTCTTCTTTAACAACTATCGGTTAGTATCGGTTGAGCCTAAGTTTTTGCTTCTTCACATGAGTTGTGCTATCCTTGCAATGTCATTTTGTTTTGCTTTACTTGCTGTTTGAATACAATACCAAGATCTGAAATTCTTTAATGAGAGAGAGTCTTCACATGGCTACACAATTATTTAGCTACTCATTGATCTTCACTTATATCTTTTTAGAGTAGTTTGCCATTTACTCGTGTGCTTCACTTATATCCTATGAGTAATTTGTTGACTTAATTGATTGTCATAAATCTGAAATTATATATGCCTCATTTTCTTACCCCATGGGGAGTTATGACTTCACATCTAAGAAGTAGAGGTTGTAAATTTATTGAAGGTTAGCAAGCATTGTATTGGTCATTTGAACAATTCATGAAAGAATATTGAAGGAAGAGAGATTTCACATATAAATACACTATCATAGACATCTTTTATAATTGGGAGCACTCATTAAGTATGACATGCTAAAGAGTTGATGTTGGACAAGGAAGACAACGTAATGGGTTATGTTTTCCGACATCTCAGTTAAAGTATATTGTCATGGATCATTCGAACATGTTGAGCTTGCTTTTCCCACTCATGCTAGCCAAAATTCCTTGCACCATGTAGAGATACTACTTGTGTTTCCAAATATCCTTAAACCTAGTTTTGCCATGAGAGTCCACTATACCTACCTATGGATTGAGTAAGATCCTTCAAGCAAGTTGTCATCGGTGCAACCAATAAAAATTTCTCTCTAAATATGCATGACTTATTAGTGCGGAGAAAATAAGCTTTGTACGATCTTGTTATGGAAGCAATAAAAGCGACGGACTGCATAATAAAGGTCCATATACAAGGGGCAATATAAAGTGACGTTCTTTCGCATTAAGATTTTGTGTATCCAACCCTAAAAGCGCATGACAACCTCTCCTTCCCTCTGCGAAGGGCCTATCTTTTACTTTATGTCTTTTACTTTATGCAAGAGTCAAGGTGATCTTCACCTTTCCCTTTTTCATTTTATCCTTTGGCAAGCACTTTGTGTTAGGGTGATCCTGATACATATATCCAAATGGATGTAAGTTAGCATGAACTATTATTGTTGACATCACCCAAAGGTGAATACGTTGGGAGGCAACACTATAAGCCCCTATCTTTCTCTATGTCTGATTAAAACTTCATAACCACAAGTATTGCGTGAGTGTTAGCAATTGTAGAAGACTATATGATAGTTGAGTATGTGAAGTTTGCTAAATCAAAGCTCTTACATAGACTCTTCCTGAAAATAAGATGAATTGCAATTGTTTGATGACTGAGAATGAAGTTTGCTAGTTTTCAAGAAAGTATATGGTCTATGGTTTGACATGTGAATTGCTTGTTACTTTATCTTGAGAAGTTTTATGAGATGAACTACTATTATGACATATTATCATGCTAGAAAAGGTGATTGAAATTATCATTGATCAAACTTGTGCACCTTCTAGAATTCACACTTCATAAATTCTTTCTTTTATCATTTACCTACTCGAGGACGAGCAGGAATTAAGCTTGGGGATGCTGATACATCTCCAACGTATCTATAATTTATGAGGCATTCATGCTACTTTATTATCTGTTTTGAATGATTACGGGCTTTATTATACACTTTTATATTACTTTTGGGAGTAACCTATTAACCGGAGGCCCAGCCCATATTGCTGTTTTATTGCCTGTTTCAGTATTTCGAAGAAAAGGAATGTCAAATGGAGTCCAAACGGAATGAAACCTTCAGCAACATGATTTTTTGGAAGATTATCATCCTGGAGACTTGGAGGTCAAGTCAGAAGATACTCGAGGAGCCCAGGAGATAGGGGGCGCCCCCTCCCCCCCATAGGGCGCGCCCCCCTATCTCGTGGGCCCCTCGAGCACCTCCCGTCCGACTTCTTTCGCCTATATTAGCCTACGTACCCTAAAACCATCGAATATCAAGATAGATCGGGAGTTCCACCGCCGCAAGCCTCTGTAGCCACCAAAAACCTCTCAGGAGTCCATTCTGGCACCCTGCCGGAGGGGGAACCCAACTCCGGTGGCCATCTTCATCATCCCGGTGCTCTCCATGACGAGGAGGGAGTAGTTCACCCTCGGGGCTGAGGGTATGTACCAGTAGGTATGTGTTTGATCTCTCTCTCTCTCTCTCGTGTTCTCTCTATGGCACGATCTTGATGTATCGTGAGCTTTGCTATTATAGTTGGATCTTATGATGTTTCTCCCCCTCTACTCTCTTGGGATGAATTGAGTTTCCCACTTGAAGTTATCTTATCGGATTGAGTCTTTTATTTGAGAACACTTGATGTATGTCTTGTCGAGTTTAACTGTGGTGACAATGGGATATCATGTGCCACTTGATGTATGTTTTGGTGACCAACTTGCGGGTTCCTCCCATGAGCCTATGCATAAGGGTTGGCACACGTTTTCTTGACTCTCCGGTAGAAACTTTGGGGCACTCTCTGAAGTACTTTGTGTTGGTTGGATGAATTTGAGATTGTGTGACGCATATCGTATAATCATGCCCACGGATACTTGAAGTGACAATGGAGTATCTAGGTGACATTAGGGTTTTGGTTGATTTGTGTCTTAAGGTGTTATTCTAGTACGAACTCTTTAATAGATCGATCTGAAAGAATAACTTTGAGGTGGTTTCGTACCCTACCATAATCTCTTCGTTTGTTCTCCGCTATTAGTGGCTTTGGAGTGACTCTTTGTTGCATGTTGAGGGATTGTTATATGATCTATCTATGTTATTATTGTTGAGAGAACTTGCACTAGTGAAAGTATGAACCCTATGCCTTGTTTCCTATCATTGCAATACCGTTTACGCTCACTTTTATCATTAGTTACCTTGCTGTTTTTATATTTTCAGATTACAAATACCTATATCTACCATCCATATTGCACTTGTATCACCATCTCTTCGCCGAACTAGTGCACCTATACAATTTACCATTGTATTGGGTGTGTTAAGGACACAAGAGACTCTTTGTTATTTGGTTGCAGGGTTGTTTGAGACAGACCATCTTCATCCTACGCCTCCTACGGAATGATAAACCTTAGGTCATCCACTTGAGGGAAATTTGCTACTGTCCTACAAACCTATGCACTTGCAGGCCCAACAACGTCTACAAGAAGAAGGTTGTGTAGTAGACATCAACGCCTCACTGCTTTGTGATTTGTGATAGAAGGGACAGGCGAGTAGACTCTATGCTCTATACTGTACATGCGCCCAAGCATGGGAGAAAGAGGAGAAACGTTGCATTTTTCTATTCCTTCAATCAATCAATCGGGAAGCTTCGGTTCCATCCTTTTGGCTTTCGCAACACCGTCCACAATGGTTCCCACGATGCCAAAAGCTATTTTCACATTTGGCTACACATTGTGGATGCCCTTAACCGTACCACTTGGTTTTGCTCTTGTGTGCCATCTATACAAATCTCAATTATATTGATCTAAAAAATTATAGAATCAAGATTAGTAAAAAAGGAGGTGATTTTGCCACGCGGATGGTGGGGGAGGTTTCTTATTTTTGGAGGACATTGTCCTGGCGGTTTGCTAACATACGGTCCCACGTGTCAGTGCTTTACCAAGCCGATCTGCGTCCCACATGAGGCAGAACAACGGCAGAAGCAACACGTGGTTAACTTGAAGAAGATGAGGGAGAAGCGGATTCAGCAACGAGTGAAATGATGGTTGTTTCGTCCCTCCAACTTCTTTTTTTAGCATTATTACTTCGTCCCTCCAACTTAACTGCGGGAAAGGTGCAGCTTTGTGATTTGACGCCTCATTGCTCATTACTACGCCGGTGCCATGACTGGGTGCTTCACCCCGGCTGCTCTGCACTGTATTCTGGTATCGCACGTGGACCCAGTAGCTTGATGTCCCACATGTCGGTGAAAGGGACTAGAAGATTTATGAAGGCGAGCTCTCCACTCTTACGACAGAGGAGTACACGACATGACGGCCCAGTGAACTGTCACTTGTACTGTATAGTACTATAGTTTTGCTGTTTCGCACGATCCATTGATACAAACCTGATTAAACAGGAAAGGGCGGGATTTTTCCCCACGGTATATGATACTAGCCATACATTTCAAAGGCAATTTTAATGTATGCAAACTGAGTAATTAAGTAACAATATGATATGTAGTAAAACTAAAAACACATATGATTTATTGTGTTAGAGTGTAGTAGTAGTGTTGTATTGCATAGTTGATAGATGTAACACGCGAGAACGTGTAGAGATGTTGTTTTGGAGGGCCTACAGAGAGAAAAGTGTAATACTCTCACCGACCTTCAGAATAAGCTGATTACGGTCACTATATACATTTTGCGGTGATTATACGGTCACTTGCTCACGGTTCAACATCGGATTGCACTCTGTTGACCGGCCAAATAGTCTGCGTGGCACCATGTTGACTAGTTAAATTAACCACATTCCTTGTGGGTCCCACCTGTCAGTTCGCGTAGGGAAAAGGTTAAATAAACACAAATTTACATAGGCGCGACAAGACTCCAACCCGTGTGCGGGAATCACCTGGTTGTGTGTGTGTCTGTCAGGGCCTGATGTGTGCGCATGCACGTGTAGGTTAAGCACTTGAGCGTGAGAGTGTGTGTTGGTCGTGTGGTGTACTCGTGTGTGCATGCATCCGTGCGTGTGAGTGTTGCATGCGTGTGTGGTTGCGTGTGTACGTGTGAGTGTTGCGTGCATGCGTGGGTGCATGTGTTCGTGTGAGTGTTGCGTGCATGCAGTTCGTGTGCATGCGTGCGTGTGTGTATAATCACCACACCGGCTCCTGTATGTTAAAATAGACCGCTCCTGTATTGGTATGCTGAGCCATCTATTTTAACATACAGGAGCTGGTGTGGTGATTATACACACACACGCACGCATGCACACGAACTGCATGCACGCAACACTCACACGAACACATGCACCCACGCATGCACACAACACTCACACGTACACACGCAACCACACACGCACGCAACACTCACATGCACGGATGCATGCACACACCAGTACACCACACGACCAACACACACTCTCATGCTCAAGCGCTTAACCTACACGTGCATGCGCACACATCAGGCCCTGACAGACACACACACAACCAGGTGATTCCCGCGCACGGGTTGGAGTCTTGTCGCGCCTACGTAAATTTGTGTTTATCTGACCTTTTCCCTACGCGAAATGACAGGTGGGACCCACAAGGAATGTGGTCAATTTAACTAGTCAACATGGTGCCATGCAGACTATTTGGCCGGTCAACAGAGTGCAATCCGATGTTGAACCGTGAGCAAGTGACCGTATAATCACCGAAAAATGTATATAGTGACCGTAATCAGCTTATTCTGAAGTTCAGTGACCGTATTACGCTTTTCTCTCTGTAGGCCCTCCAAAACTACATCTCTACACGTTCTCGCATGTTACATCTAACAACTATGCAATACAACACTACTACTAGACATTAACACAATAAATCATATGTGTTTTTAGTTTTACTACATATCATATTGTTACTTAATTATTCAGTTTGCATACATTAAAATTGCCTTTCAAATGTATGGCCAGTATCATATACTGTGGGGAAAAAATCCCGCCCATTCCTGTTTATTCGGGTTTGTATCGATGGATCGTGCGAAACAGCAAAACTATAGTACTATACAGTACAAGTGACAGTTCACTGGGCCGTCTTGTCGTGTACTCCTCCGTCGTAAGAGTGGAGAGCTCGCTTTCAAAAAATCTTCTAGTCCCACAATGATATCACGAGTATGACGTCACAACGAGAGATTCCCTTGAGTGTGTATATGCAAGGGGGAGTGGATAGAAGCACCAGGAGAATATTTTTTGTGTGTGTGGTGTCTGTGTTGGTATGTGTGGGTGTGAGAAGATAACGAGACGTGGGGGCAGAGGGTGTGTCACCGCGTGAGGTCGGGTGGGTCGAGGTGAGGCCCTTCGTTCGGTTCCATCCTGCGCCACATTGGTCGGCCCGTGACGCATTTAGGGAGACCCATGGATGACTAGTCGTACAAGACAAAGATAGCATAATTGTGAAGGACTCTGTGTCCACTGAAAAAGCCGGCTAGGATTTGTAACCTTAGGTTCTCAGACTAAGGTAACCCCTTTATATCTGATATTACTATTCATCCAACCTAACTTTAAGGGGCATCCTACAGAATGCTCTGCTAGAATCATACTCGTCGATTAGGAAGAGAGGTGTGAGACAATGCGTGAGAGACAGGCCTAAAGATAATGTGTGTACAGGGGACACGTAGGCATGTCTATGTATATAGAAAGGGTCGATGGGGATTGTGCGTGTGTATGCTTGCGAGAGGAAGAATGCTTGTGATAAAGGTTAGTAAAAACCAGTCGTAAATGGTTATGAGAGGGAGGGAAGGTTATATCAAGAGCATGTGTGCGAGAAAGACACCTCGGTAGAGAGTGTGTGAGCATGTGTCAGAGACCATCGATGGAGAGTGAAACTACATGTAAAAGGCTGTCATACATATTGATTAAAGATATAAATTGTATCCAAATATTAGGATGGGATCATGATATTTGCAATTCACGTAAGGAACGGTCATTGATCCATCAGACATCTAGATTCTATCGAATTTGAGCATGTCTATGTTATTATTCGACACAATTGATCCACATAGTTAGTATTTTGAACTCCAGACAATGCATCGCTTTAGCAATCGAATATAAACGTGAGTATAGTTCATGTTGTGTGTGTAAAGCACATTATACATACGAAAGTTACACAATGAACATTATAAATAGCTACCTATGAACTAGCATGCATTTAAATTCAACTTAAGGTGGTTTAAAAAAAATCGAATTCAACAAGAAGTCCATTCAATTATTTGAATTTGATATCATGGCATTTGTAAATCATACCTAAATTATGGGGGCACTGTCGGTGTCAAAACCGGCGGATCTCGGGTAGGGGGTCCCGAACTATGCGTCTAGGCGGATGGTAACAGGAGGCAAGGGACACAGTGTTTTTACCCAGGTTCAGGCCCTCTCGATGGAGGTAAAACCCTACGTCCTACTTGATTAATATTGATGATGTAGGTAGTACAAGAGTAGATCTACCACGAGATCAATGAGGCTAAACCCTAGAAGCTAGCCTATGGTATGATTGTTGTGATGTAATGTTGGTCCTACGGACTAAAGCCCTCCGGTTTATATAGACACCGGAGAGGCTAGGGTTACACAGAGTCGGTTACAATGGTAGGAGATCCACATATCCGTATTGCCAAGCTTGCCTTCCACGCCAAGGAAAGTACCTTCCGGACACGAGCTGGAGTCTTCAATCTTCTATCTTCGTAGTCTGGAAGTCCGGCGGATAATGATAGTCCGGCTGTCCGGACACCCCCTAGTCCAGGACTCCCTCAGTAGCCCCCGAACCAGGCTTCAATGACGACAAGTCCAGCGCGTTTATAGTCTTCGGCGTTGCAAGGCGGGTTCTCCCTTCAAATTCCATGTACCAGCCGAATGGTGTCCGGCTTCATCTTGAATACTGTGCTCCTCGGCTTCCACGCCAAATAATGGCCATCTTCCACGCGTTGCATGAATGCGAAAAGTCAGGGTGCCTTTTGCATTCCACCCCCTAATTGTGCGAGTCGTCCGCCTATTAAAGAGGCTAGAATCCAGATCCAAACCGCACCATCTTCCTCCCGCGTATACCTCATCGAAGCGCCTCAGACCTAGAAATCCATTCCACCATGGATCATCAACGCGGCTCTTCTTCGCGCGCTCCCAGCCCACCGCCGGGGAGTTGGAGGAGGTGCTCTATCTCGCACAATGAGCTAGTGAAGCTCCAAACGGAGGGGTTTCTCCCTCCGGCCTTCATGGTTCCGGTCCGAGCCGGACTGGTTACTTATCAAGGTGGGAGGCAGGCGGAGGACACTCCAAGCCCCAATAAGGGGGAGCGAGTGTGCTTTGTCCCCTATCTGATAAGGGGGCTCGGATTTCCAATACATCCGTTCCTCCGCGGGCTCCTGAAGTTCTACGGACTCCAGCTCCACCACCTCACGCCCGCCTCTGTGCTGCATATCGCGGGCTACGTAGCTCTTTGTGAGCTATTCCTGGGCATCGAGCCCCATTTTGCATTGTGGAAGAGGCTGTTTTGCCTTGTACCCCGTTCTCACCAGGGGTCCATATATCAAGTGGGCGGCGCCGAGATATGGCGCATCGCCGGGACCGGATACCTATCCGGCACTCCCAAGAAGGCGCCCAAAGACTGGCCCTCGGAGTGGTTTTATATTGGGGACGCCCCGCTGCCGGACCCAGTCCGGATCGGCCTCCCGGAGTTTAATACTGCTCCCTTGAAGAAACGCCTCAGCTGGCGCCCACGGAGCCCCCGTTTGGAGGAAGACAAGAGCGTCCACTACTTGATGGGCCGGATAAGGTTAATGACTCATTCTGGCTTGACCATGATCGGAGTCATGGCGACGTGTATCAAGCGAGGGGTGCAGCCACTGCAATACAGAGGCCATCCCATGTGGGATTTCAACGGGGAAGACGACGCGACCCGGCACGGCCGCAAAGGGCCGGACTCGACCGAGGATCTGGTGAAGATCCTGTCCGGCCTGTACAAGGGGGAGAAGGAGGACTTCCTTCGCCCGAACCCTTTGGAGGGGTTTTCCATGATCAACCCCAGAGGATGGGTAAGCGAACACCTCGAAGGGTTTTACCCGTGCTTTCGAAGTTTAAGCTTCTTATATTATGTCTTCGGCGCAGGGTCTACGCCGGACTGTGGAGGACATGGTGAGTCCCTCTCCACAACCCGAGGATCCGGAAGGATCGCTGGGTCCGGCCTCCGAGGAGGATCCAGACATCGAGGTGGAGCTGATCGACGGGGTGTATCACCAGCTCAGCATAGACAATGCTTTGGTCGCCATTACGGCGGACTACCCCGGACTGAATTTGGCTTCACAGGTGACTGCGACCGAAGTCCGGACACCCGTATTTCTTCCTTGTGCCTTTCTGACCCTCGCAAAATGATGGTATTTCGCAGGAAGCGCCTTTACGGCAGGAAGCCGAGCCCGCAACGGCTGACCAACAGAGGCCAGTCCGGTCCAGCAGGCGGAAAAGGAGCGCAGTGCGGACGGAAACGTCGTCGCAAAGGTATAGCTCGTATTCGAATTTTTAGAGCAACGTTCCGAGGAAACGCCTGAGTGCTCATGATCTCTACAGGAGAAAAGCGCTCGCCGGACCGCGAGCGCAGGAATTGCTGATCCAATCCACACCGGTCAGGCTCCAGCGCCCGGACTGGAGGGGGAGGCAAGCGCAAGACGCGAACCGGATCCTGCTCCAACGGAGGATACCGACAGACTGTCCGCCACCAAGTCCGAGGTGGAGAGCGCTATGAATCATAGACGCCGCCGGACAGTATTTCAAGAAGCGTGCTTTTCCCCTGAGGCATTGGATGCCTTTAACGCAGGGGACGCGCATCTCCGTGCTGCTCAAAATGGTTTCACCAGAGCCACGGAGCTGTATGTGAAGGACATACGGGTAAGGGAATTTTAATGGTTGTATACACCAGTAGCCCCCGAGACTTAAATTAGTTATGTTAACTAATTTAAGGATCATTGTAAATTTCAGGCACTTAACGAGAAGAATGCCCAGCTGTCTCGGGAGCTGCAAGATTGCAAGGCCCAACTTGAGGCCGGACTTGCTGCCGCAGGAGGAGACGGAAACACCCCCCTTGGTAACACATTTTTGTTAATAAGTATAAGCGCTGTGCGGCGTGCGCGTGAGTCTAATAATGACACTGCAGGTACCGCCGGACAAGATCCGGACAGGCAAGCCTTGCTGCGCCAGCTAAAGGCCGGTGAGAGTGTGCTGAATAGGGTTCAGCAGGAGAGGAACAAGCTCCAAGATGCCAACGCCAAGCTCGGGGAAGAGCTGAAAGGCGCACAGGCCGAGCTGTCCGGCTCCGTCAAGGAGAATCAACGACTTCGTCGCGGCATATATAGTAAGTGCTTGAGCGAAATCTTTTGAAAAGAAGAGTTCGGCGAGGAAGTAATTTGACATGATATGTCTTGTAGGTATACTCACGGGTCGTCCTGCAGAGGAGATGCCCATATCGATGGGTGATCCACTTCCCGAACTGTTGTAGCTACTCGAACGAGTTCGGCAGGCGATGAGTGGTGCCGTTCAGGCTTTATGGCCAGCCCTCACCCTGCCCGAGAGCCTCGGGGAGCTTGCGGAGAAGCTGCAGGGAGTGCGGCAGCGCTTCCGTTTGTGGAAGATTTCGGCTTGCCGTCAAGGTGCCAGGGAGGCGTGGGCCATGGTGAAGACGCGGTACAAGAAGGCGGACCCCAACCATATGGCCGAAGTTGGACCGGTGGGGCCCGACGGGAAGGAGATCCCTGTGAGTTTAGTGTACAGCCAAGTAGAGTTGGCTGCTAAATTTTCCCAACGGGACTGTAAACTAGACAGCCTGTTAGACGGGATTGAGGAGGAATACAATCAATAAACTTGACAATGTATGTTATCCTTTTAAAATGACATGTGAAATGCCTTCTAGCCGGATTGTAGATCGTTTGTCTTTGCCGACCTTTTCGCTTCGACCTCTGGACCCTAGAGTCCGGAGTGTGTCCGAATACCTTCTCGGTTATGAAAGAACCGGGGTATGCATGGAGACCAGGCGTAGGGGTCATTAGTGCTTTATCAGACAAGTGCCCAACTAGTTATGTTATATTACATGGCTAGTAAGAAACATCTTCCAGGGAGAATAGTTCCGTTAAGGGTTCCTTTCGCTGGGGAGGCATGCCCTAAAGTGCATGGCCGGACTGCAAAGAGGGCAGTAAAACATCTGGGGGCAGATAGATAAATAAACAAAAAGTCATCTTTTAAATCACCGACCGAATATTCCCTTAAGAACGCTAGCTTTCGGCTTCACCCAGTCTGAGGTACACATCCGGCTGACCCGGCAGTAACAATCGCAGAGGTGCTCCCTTTACCTCCTAGCCGAACAATCGGGAACGTAGGGGTAAGCACAGGAGCCAGGCAACCCAGCTTGGCCAAAACTTAAGTCATATCGATGCATATAATGGCGATTAAAAGGTACATGTGGAAGCTTTGACACATGTGTTGGGTATGAAACCCGTATAGTTGAGCTTCTGTAAAAGAAGCCCCCAGGGAATAACGAGTGCGGATGGCACATCATGCGTATGCAAAGAATGCTAAAATATGCCCCGAAGGGCTTTTGAGTTAAAAGGATAAAAAGAGAAACAAAAGACAGCCGAAGTGTAAAAGATTGGACGGGGGAAGGGGACGAACTCTTAGTCCGGCGCTAGGCATAGAATCGTCGGAGTCGGGCTGCGTTCCATGGGTTCGGCTCGAGTCGGTTGTCCGACGCATTTCGTAGACGGTATGCTCCGCCGGTCAATACTTGATCAATAATGAAGGGGCCTTCCCATCTGGGCTTGAGCTTGTCCTTTTTCTTGTCCGGCAGGCGTAGAACTAGTTCGCCAACGTTGTAAGTCTTGGCCCGTACTTCTCTGCTTTGATATCTTCGGGCCTGCTGCTGATAAAATGCGGAACGAGCCTTCGCGACGTCACGTTCTTCCTCCAATGTGTCCAAGCTGTCCTGCCGATCCAGCTCGGCCTCTTTCTCCTCATACATGCGCACTCGAGGTGAGTCATGAATAATGTCGCAGGGCAAGACTGCCTCTGCTCCGTATACCATAAAAAATGGTGTGAATCCGGTAGTACGGTTAGGCGTTGTCCGCAGCCCCCAGAGTACGGAGTCGAGCTCCTCAACCCATTGGGTGTCGGATTTAGTGAGTGACCTCACCAGTCTGGGTTTAATGCCGCTCATTATTAGACCGTTTGCTCTTTCCACTTGACCGTTGGTTTGAGGGTGATAGACTGACGCATAGTCGAGCTTGATGCCCATATTTTTGCACCATGACTTAACCTCATCGGCCGTGAAGTTCGTGCCGTTGTCGGTGATGATGCTGTGGGGGACTCCGTAACGGTGTACCACCTCTGATATGAAGTCTATCACTGGTCCGGACTCTGCCGTTTTAACCGGTTTGGCCTCTATCCATTTGGTGAATTTATCCACCATGACCAATAGGTACTTTTCTTGTGGGCTCCCCCTTTCAGGGGTCCAACCATGTCAAGCCCCCAGACCGCGAACGGCCAGGTAATGGGTATGGTTTTGAGGGCGGTGGGTGGCATATGGCTCTGATTAGCAAAGAGCTGACAACCGACGCATCGTTGGACCAAGTCCTGTGCATCTGCCCGAGCCGTCGGCCAATAAAATCCTGTACGGAATGCCTTTCCTACCAGGGCTCGGGCTGCTGCGTGGTGTCCGCCTAGTCCGGCATGAATTTCAGCCAGGAGGTTCCGCCCTTCTTCTTCGGAGATACACCTTTGAAGGACTCCGGTTGTACTTTTCTTATAAAGTTCTCCCTCGTGGACCTTGTAGGCCTTCGATCGCCGGACTATGCAGCGGGCCTCATTTTGGTCCTTGGGAAGTTCCTGCCTAAGTAAATAGGCTAGGAAAGGTTCTGTCCACGCGGCGATTACTGCCATTATAACGTGGGCGGAGGGTGTTATGTCATCTGCTGAATCACCGGTTGGTGCGGTTTTCTCCGGTTTGTCGCTACCGGGCTCCTCTTCCCATAGTACGGATGGCTTGAAGAGCCGTTCCAGGAAGATATTTGGAGGGACGGCATCACGTTTCGCACCGATGCGTGCCAGGATGTTGGCCGCTTGGTTATTATCTCGGGCTATGTGATGGAATTCGAGTCCTTCAAACCGAGCTGACATTTTCAGGACAGCATTGCGATATGCTGCCATTTTCGGATCCTTGGCGTCAAAGTCTCCATTTATTTGGGATATTGCAAGGTTTGAATCCCCGCGCACCTCTAGGCGTTGAATGCCCATGGAGACCGCCATCCGGAGACCATGTAATAGGGCCTCGTATTCGGCTGCGTTGTTGGAGTCCGTGTACATTATTTGAAGTACATACTGGACAGTATCTCCAGTGGGGGACGTCAATACGACGCCAGCCCCCAGTCCGGCCAACATTTTGGAGCCGTCGAAATGCATGGTCCAATTGGAGTATGCGCCGTACTCTTTAGGGAGTTCGGCTTCAGTCCATTCGGCGACGAAGTCAGCCAAAACTTGTGACTTTATGGCTCATCGAGGTTTGTAAGTTATGTCAAATGGCAAGAGCTCAATGGCCCATTTTGCAATCCTGCCCGTTGCGTCACGGTTATTTATAATGTCATTGAGTGGTACTTCAGAGGCCACTGTTATCGAACACTCTTGAAAGTAGTGCCGGAGCTTCCGAGACGCCATGAACACCGCATATGCTATCTTCTGGTAGTGCGGGTAACGGGATTTGCAGGGGGTTAACACAGTGGATACATAATACACTGGTTTTTGAAGAGGGAATTTATGCCCTTCGGTCGCTCGTTCTACGACGAGGACCGCGCTTACAACCTGATGTGTGGCCGCAATGTATAACAACATTGGTTCGCCCAGAGTGGGCGCCGCCAGGACCGGATTTGTTGCCAGTATGGCCTTTATTTCTTCGAGTCCGGCAGTGGCAGCATCCGTCCACTCGAAGTGTTCGGTGCGCCTAAGGAGGCGATAGAGAGGCAGTGCCTTCTCTCCTAGACGGGAGATAAAGCGGCTTAAGGCTGCCACGCATCCTGTTAACTTTTGTATTTGCTTGAGGTCCTTTGGAATATCCAACTGTGACAGAGCTCGAATTTTGGCCGGATTTGCTTCAATTCCTCTACCGGATACAATGAAGCCCAGCAGCTTTCCGGCTGGTACGCCGAAGATGCATTTTTCCGGATTCAACTTAATGTCATATGCTCTGAGGTTTTCGAATGTGAGCCTCAGATCGTCTACTAGAGTTTCGACGTGTTTTGTTTTGACGACTATGTCGTCTACGTATGCCTCGACTGTTTTGCCGATCTGGGTGGCCAGACACGTTTGAATCATGCGCTGATATGTTGCGCCGGCATTTTTAAGTCCGAAGGGCATCGTGTTGAAGCAGAATGGTCCGTATGGAGTGATGAATGCCGTTGCGGCTTGATCTGCTTCCGCCATCTTGATTTGATGATAGCCAGAGTATGCGTCCAGGAAGCACAATGAATCGTGTCCTGCTGTGGCATCGATAATTTGGTCGATGCGGGGGAGAGGGAAGGGATCCTTTGGGCAGGCTTTATTGAGGTCTTTAAAATCGACACAGAGGCGCCAGGATTTATCCTTCTTTGGTACCATCACCAAATTTGCTAGCCAGTCCGGATGTTTGATATCTCTAATGAATCCGGCTTCCAATAACTTGGCCAGCTCTTCTCCCATTGCCTGTCTTTTGGGCTCGGAAAATCGTCGAAGGGCCTGTTTGACTAGCTTAAATCCTTTTAGGATGTTTAGGCTGTGTTCTGCCAACCTGCGAGGGATTCCGGGCATGTCCGAGGGATGCCAGGCGAAGATGTCCCAATTTTCCCGGAGGAATTCGAGCAGTGCGGCGTCAACTTCGGGGTTCAACTGTGCCCCGATGGAAGCCGTCTTTGTTGGGTCCGTTGGGTGGACCTGAAATTTTATTATCTCATCTGCTGGTTTGAAGGAGGTGGACTTGGATCTTTTATCAAGAATCACATCGTCCCTGTTTACCGTAGAGCGCAGTGCGGTGAGTTCCTCTGCCGCTAAGGCTTCGGATAGTGCCTCGAGGGCTAGTGCGGCTGTCTTGTTTTCGGCGCGGAGTGCTATGTCCGGATCACTGACAAGAGTGATTATTCCGCTGGGCCCAGGCATTTTGAGCTTCATGTACCCGTAATGAGGTATTGCTTGAAAAATTGTGAATGCCTCTCGTCCTAATATGGCGTGGTAGCCACTGCTGAACGGGGCCACCTGGAACGTGACTTCTTCGGATCTGTAATTGTCTGGAGAGCCGAACACCACGTCGAGTGTGATTTTTCCAGTACAGCGTGCTTCCCGGCTGGGGATTATTCCTCTAAAGGTTGTGCTGCTTCACTCAATACGGCTCCAATCGATTTCCATTTTTCGCAGAGTTTCCTCGTAAATGAGGTTTAGTCCGCTGCCGCCATCCATGAGGACTTTTGTCAGTCGAAAGCCGTCCACAATGGGACTAAGTACCAGTGCAGCTGGTGCTCTGGTTGTTCGGAATTTGGGCTCATCGCTGGCGTTGAAAGTAATAGCTGTGTCGCTCCATGGATTTGCTGTTGCTACTTGGTAGACTTCGGCGAGTCCGCGGATTGTTCACTTTCGCATATTGTTTGATGCGAAGGTCTCGAAGACTGTTAACACCGTGCTGGTATTGTTGGAGTGGTTTCCCGGAGCAAGAAGTTCTTCACCACTTTTGGCCACCTGCCGCAATATCCAACATGCTCTAAGGCTATGTTTTGGGACGGCTCCCTCTGCACTATGAAGTTTGCAGGGTCCATTGAGCCATCCCTCCAGTACGGTTCCGTTTCCCTTATCGGGTTTCTGTTTCTTGGTTTTTGCCTCTGGGGCGCGAGTGTACGGCGCCCTTTTGCTGCGGACTGGGTTTGGGGCCGGATTATCCCAAAATTGATTTTCAGTTTTCCGGAAACTTTCCATCGCACAGTACTTTCGTACTATGGACGCCAGATCGGTGAAGCGCGTAATCTTGCGACGATCAATGGCGTTCAGAATTCCCTTGTCCGTGCAGTTATTGCAGAAGATTGAGATTGCGTTTTCCTCTCGGCAGTCCTTTATCCTATCCATAACCAGGAGGAATCTGGCCCAGTAATGATGTACTGTTTCTGAAGGCTCTTGCCGTATTAGAGATAGATCGCATGGGTCCGGGCGGGTGGGTGGGATAAAATCCGGATCCCTGCCCATCTTTGGGCTCAAAGGCCGAGGGGCTTCCGAATTCGGAAGCTTGGTTTGCTGGAGACAGTCCAGCGAGTCCGGAGCGACGCATGATTTCAGGTTCAATGCTCGATCAAAGTCCATCCCTCCGCGGGAATCCGGCATGGAGGGTTCGGGAATCCGGACACGGATTGTTTTCAACACTGGCAAAGAATTGCCGAGTTGTTCCTCTACCACAGCGACGTGGTGGGTGGCCTGGGGAGAGTTAATCTCTCTCAGGTCGGTTTTAAGCCCGATCTGATTGTAGTCTGTAGCAACTCCCAGGGCGGCGATGCGATCCAAGAGCTCGTTAACAGACGAGAGCTCAATTGGATCTAACTGTTCGGCAGCTTTAGGGCTGACGCGAAGATTGCTTCCGACGACTTGAGAAGTCATTGCCGAAGCGGCGGCCGGACAGGCGGTCATAAGAAAGCCACCAAGCCGGATAGTTTGGCCGGCGGCCAAGGCCCCTCCGGCGAAAATACTGTCTTTGAAGACGGGTAAAGGCATCCGCTCTATCGGCGACGACACAGAGGAACTCTCAATGAAAGCACCAATGTCGGTGTCAAAACCGGCGGATCTCGGGTAGGGGGTCCCGAACTGTGCGTCTAGGCGGATGGTAACAGGAGGCAAGGGACATAGTGTTTTTACCCAGGTTCGGGCCCTCTCGATGGAGGTAAAACCCTACGTCCTGCTTGATTAATATTGATGATCTAGGTAGTACAAGAGTAGATCTACCACGAGATCAAGGATGCTAAACCCTAGAAGCTAGCCTATGGTATGATTGTTGTGATTTAATGTTCGTCCTACGGACTAAAGCCCTCCGGTTTATATAGACACCGGAGAGGCTAGGGTTACACAGAGTCGGTTACAATGGTAGGAGATCCACATATCTGTATTGCTAAGCTTGCCTTCCACGCCAAGGAAAGTATCTTCCGGACACGAGCCGGAGTCTTCAATCTTCTATCTTCGTAGTCTGGGAGTCCGGCGGATAATGATAGTCCGGCTGTTCGGACACCCCCTAGTCCAGGACTCCCTCAGGCACCAATCTTTGCTCTGATTTTGTACATAATAGCATATGTAGTCGTGTACAAAACAGATTCAAATTTAGCTCATCCATTCCAAAATAATCATAGTTATAGGATTTTCAAGTGTCAAAATTTCAAAAAGAAGAGGATAATTTAATGAGGTTTTCAAACATAGAAGGTCAAATTTAACGTTGTCTATTTAGGTCAATCCTCAAAGTTCAAGAGTACTCTAAAGTGAATGCTTGTGTTTCAAAATTTCGACCGAAGCGCCAAAAGAGCCTCTACTCGCCCGAAACCGCGTGAGACCAATGTTTGGTAGTACAAGGAAATTACTTTTCTAATAACTCCAACCCGTGAAACCTACCGGCCCGACATCCAAAGGTCTAAACCGGGGTAGGTTTGTAGCTTCATCTAGACGCCACACAACCGCCTCCAAAAAACATTCATACACAATGGCCGCCTAAGCACACATGCGCGCGGCCGAAATCACTCCCGCCCACTATTTGGGACACCTGGGATTACCATCCTACCCCCGACCCGTAGTAGGTCCGAAATTTAAGAGGGGGGCAAAGTTTGTACTTCCCCCAAATTTCAAACAAGCGCGTCCCATCTTCTGTTCAAAAAAGCCAAAAACAAGTGTGTCCTAGACCGAAACATGGTTCTCCCCCCTCCCCCCGCCCACCCGTCCGATTCCCCATTCGACTCCGTGGGCGCAAAAACTACCTCTCCACCAGCCGCGAAACCCCGACGTCCTCCGTCCGCCACCCCATCCCACCCACCAATCACCGCCCTCCTCCATCACGCTGGAGCGGATACCCCGACATCGTCGTCCACCACAACCTCAACCACAACGCGCTCCACGGCTAGTAGTTTAAGCTGAGGCCGAGCCGTCCGTACCCGAGCCAGTTCAACCACGCCGTCCTGCACCTCACTGCTGCCGCTCCAACTTCGCCACCCTCCACCGCACCGGAGTTGTTCCTGCTACGCCGTCCATCACCGCCTCGGATCTAATTCCCCTCCGCTGATATATGGCTACGGCAACACAGTCAACAATTTGGCCATGGGTTTGTCCAAGGATCCACGGTTCTCCAAAACATCGGTTCCCCCGGGAGAAAAAAGAAGATCACCACGACATATGGAGGAGACCCCACTAGCAACCGATAAGTGTACTCATCTTCCCTTATTCGTGCAAATCTTACGTGTCTGCTTGCACGGTATTCATCCCACAGAAGACACTAGTTGATCGCTTCTTCTTGATATTAGATGTTCCTAGTAACTCGCGATGCACAAGGTTTCTCCTCATATACTATTTCACCTTAGCAAGAGGTCTGTCGCCCCCCTGAATTTCAATTCCTGGTAAGTTGATTCCCAATTAACGGAAGCATTCCCCGGCGTAACAGGCGCTAGTCCACCTATTACGCAGGGGAAGCAGCACCTCAGTGTTTATCTTAGGGGCGTGTGGGGCCTAGAGCTAATAGCGCCCGATCTGGAGGTCGGCCAGGATTAAAGGGATGGCCTAGGGGTGCTGCCAAGCATAGCGGTGGTGTGAGGTCGAGGGGAGGGCGGGGCGACGGAGGCAGGGGTCTGGGCTAGTGGTCGCTGGCGGTTCGAGAAAGATCATCAACAGTGACTGGCGGGAGGTAGACGAAGGCCATCTGCTCGTTCCTTATAGATCGGATGGTTCATTAAAAAAATCGACTGACCTATTTATTTTCATTCGACTGTTATCTTGATATGACCACATGTGGTGGTGTGCTGGAGGAGTACCTGCATTTCCTATGCTCATATATTACAAAATCATATAGAGTAGAATCTAATAATTTTGTTTGCCATGCAATGTTGTAGAGCTATCATATGTCTCCTGTCATTTATTTTTCAGCCACCTACTATCTGCTACTTTTACAGTGCACTAGTTCTGCGCACACTTCACCCATACTCTCACTATTGTGTTTTTATGCAAGGGTATTTCAGAGTCTGCCTCGAGAGAAGTAGAAAAGAAAAGATAGAAGTTGCTCCAGCTTTCTACGCAGGTAAGCACGGCACGTTACAGTGCTATAAAGGGTGCAATGTCAGCAGATGGAGACGGTAAACGTAGATCTGGAGTTGATGACCTCGCTCGCAATGAACCACCATCCCAGGTGCTTGCTTTAACTTCGCGGTGTCATATGTGGTTGCATGTTCCATATGGTGTCTAGCTTGTATTCTAAAGGCTGAAGTCGGTCTTTATTAACATAAGGAAAGATATTTTCTACATGAACCACCATCCCGTGAGCACCAGAAGACAAATAGCTAGTCAGGGCACTGGCCGAGCCAGTGACAAGCCCAGCAAAGACAGGCATCACCTAGAAGCCAACTAAAAAGCCGCGATGGTGGAGAAGCAGCCCGCCTCCCACCAGCCTCTCATGTCCTAGATGATCATGATCACCACTCCAGCCGGATGTCTTGCTTGTATTGCTTCCAATTTGGTTAAATTGCATCTGCTTAGCTTACACATTATACCTTTGAATATGACATGCCTTTCTGTTTTTGGTACATACTAGTACATCTGTGTATTAACCATGTTCTTACATCAAACTAATGTTCTTGTGTATCCCTCATCAATCACTTATGATGAGGCAGTCAGGCAAGTGGACTACTCCTCATTTAAAGAATGTAGCGTCAGCCTCCCGACATGATTCTCAAGAAAAAACAAGGCTAGATGAAGATAGTGAACGTAGCTCTGTAGTTGATTACCGCATTTCCCCTACACTAGCATCGCACGTGCTTGCTCTAACTTGGCAGTGTGATATGTGGTTGCATGTTGCATATGGTGTCTAGATTGTAATTCTTCAAATCTGGTTAAACTTCATGTGCTATTCTGCTTAGCTTATACATTATACCTGTTAATGTGACATGCCTTCCTGTATTTAGTACATAGTACATCTGTCTATTAAGCATGTCCTACATAAAACTATTGTTTTTTTATCCCGCATCAATCAATATGACGAGACACCTTTAGTATATGCAGTGCAATAATAGTTGCATCTTTCATATGATTTATAGCATGTGCTGCTTCTAATTTGTTGAAATTCCATTTATGATGGGACGCTTTTAACTTGGCAGAGTCATATTAGTTGCATCTTTCATGTGGTGTCTAGCTTGCATTGCTTCTTATTTGTTGGAATGGTTTCTGCTTAGTTTACACAAACAGTTGTGAACATGCCATGCCGTCCTGTTTTTCGCACATATTCCATCCTGGTATCATGTGTTTGCCTTACATCAAAGTAGTGATTGTCAGTATTATGCATGAATGAGTTCTGGAGAGAGAATTTTATTACTTTTTCTTGTCGGTTTTACTTGACAATTCAAAATCAATAAAGCGAAAGGAAGTTAGCAAGGCAGCGGATAAAGGTGCTCCTTCCAAACAGAGGGCCTCTACAGTTTCTACTCCTCCATCCCCCCAAGATGATTTCCAAGAGAACACATGCATAGACACTCAACGTAGCTGTGTTTATGATGAACACGTCTCCCCTAGTGCACCATCACCGGTGCTCCCTCTAACTTGGTACTGTTATATGTGGTTGCATGTTATGTGTGATGTATAGCTTGTATTGCTTCTAATTTTGTTGAATTCCATCTGCTTACTTTACACATTATACTTGAATAAGACACGTGTTCCTGTTTCTACTGTTGTGTAACCTGCAACAATCACTTATCATAAGACACGTTTGACTTCAGAGTGTGATATAGGTTACGTCTCGCATTCTTTTCTAGCTTGTACTACTAATTTGTTGAAATGGCACTTATGACGAGACAGTTTTAACTTGGTAGAGTGATATTCGTTGCATCTTTCATATGGTGTCTAGCTTTCATTGCTTCTAATTTGTTGAACTGCATTCTCCTTAGTTTAGACATCATAAGCTATGAATATGCAATGGCACTAATGACTAGATACCTCTAACTTGGTAGTGTGATGTTGTTTGCATCTTGCATATGATTTATTTCTTGTACTGCTTCACATTTGTTTAAACGCCATTTATGATGAGACACTGTTAACTTGCCAGAGCGATATTTGTAGCATCTTTCATATGGTGTCTACCTTCCATTGCATTGCTTCTAATTTAGTGAAATGTCTTCTGCTTAGTTTACACATCATAGTTCTGGTTATCTCTTCCGCCCTGTTTTTCGTACATATTACATCCTCCTATCATGTGGTTGTCTAACATCAAAGTTTAGTTCATCTGTATCACGCATCAATTTGTTTTGAAGAACTAAATTGTTATTTGTTTTTCTTGTCGGCTTGACTTAACATGGCACAGAGAAAGAGGAAGAAACACGGAATGGCAGGGAATGGGAACTGGAAGAATCCTACAGATTCTGCTGGTACTGATGGTGCAATAGAAGGTCAAAGTCCAGCGGAAAATTCTACAAATAGGGTACCGATGCTACACGAGCTGCAGAAAAAGCCAAACAGAAACAAATAGCTACCACCAACCAAGCAGAGACAACCCTAGTTCTTGCAACACCTTCCATAGTACTACCAGCTGCATGACTTACTCGTGCGTCAACAGAGCTAGTAGCACGTTCCCAAGCTCCCTTGCCACCTGACACTACTTCCCAAGCACTCTTAACACAAGACGAGTTGGCAAGATCAGATGAACCTTGTGAGCTTCAACAGCAATAAGGTAGTTGCTGGAGTCAAGTTACAGTTGTATGCTTCTTTATATGTAGTCTCACAGTTTGATGTACACTAACACTTCCTATGTTCGTTGTTGGACGACCACCTAGGTGCAAGAGGAAACAAACATCAGGGATAATGCTCGATAGGTTAAGTAAATCTAGAGGAGGAAGAATGGAGATCCATTTTGAGGCAGGTTTAAAAAGGCCACGTGATGCTACAGAGTCAGCCAAGTTAGTATCAGAGGCAGCGGTTGCCGTTAGGTGTCATGTACGTATCCTCCCAACATGGATTCAGTACAAGAATGACAAAGACGAAACCCAGTTCAACACCTTCCTCGACCATTTATCTGTAAGTATGGTTATGTATGGAAAGTAGTAATATCATCTTGCTCTGTCCCATACTTTCTAGGTTGCTGATAATGAGACTCCCATAATTTTCAACATATAAGGTTCAAGTTGGATAATCAAGATGATGCAACCAGACAAGCTTGCACCCATGTTTTCAAGTCTGCTCTGCGACAATATCAGTATAACTTGAGGAAAACTCACTTTGAAGGCAAGGCTAACAGTGAACTTTCCCAAACATCTCCAGTGTAAAATATATCGGATGAAGACTAGAGGGGCCTCGTTAAACACTGGTCTGATCCGAAGTATCAAGTACATTATATATATGTGATCAGATCACATGTTGAAGTCCTATTTACGCATGTGCCACACAAATCTATCTTCTTGTAGGTGAACTGTTCCAAGAACAAGGCCAACCATACTGTCGGAGTAATGGGCCACGGGTAGGCTGACCCGGGACCCAAGATCTTTCAAGACATCGGGGCAGGCCGCGCCCCTCAGCCGAGTCCCAGCTGGCGACCTTTGAGAAGGCCGAGTCCCAGCTGGCAACCTTCGAAGAAGCCGAGTCCTTAGACGGCGACTCTAAAACAAGCCGACTCCGGGCTTGCGACCTTTCAGGGGGCCGACTATGAGAGTCGGCCCGCGACCTTTCACGAAGACCGACGCAGGGTACGGCCCCGACGTGGCCGTCCCCTCAAACCCACGGGAGGAAGGCATGGCTAAAGTGAGCCGTATCACCGGGAGATCTCCGGTGAGGCGCGGCACTGTTGCCATGCCTCCCCTGACTTCAGCCACAGTGCACGAGACACTGTGCCCACGACGGCGGCCTGTACGGCCCGAAGATCATCGGGCCCCCTGTCAGTGAGAGAGAAGAAGATGGCCGGAGGGTCCGAAGACGGCCCTGCGGGAGTCGGC
Organism: Triticum aestivum; assembly: GCF_018294505.1. Taxonomy (NCBI): domain Eukaryota; kingdom Viridiplantae; phylum Streptophyta; class Magnoliopsida; order Poales; family Poaceae; genus Triticum; species Triticum aestivum. Next base: position 106,285,905 of record NC_057807.1, read on the forward strand.
CTCCCCGGAGTCGGCCGCCTCCTAGTCAGGGCCCCACAAGCCATAAACCAGATTGGACGGGGAGTGGCGACAGTGACCGCCTGACAGATGGCGGCACTGTTCCCACGACCCCATGACCGAGCCTGCGTCACCAGGAGCGTCGCACAGTGCTCGGCCTGTCCGCGGGGCCCGCCAGCCGGCGGGCCCCAGAGGCCGGCAGGGGAGATGGCTGCGAGAGAGACCGACGGCTGGGGGCCACGCCCAGTCGGATTACCATTGTACCCCCGGGGGGGTAGGCCTATATAAACCCCCTGGGGCACCCATGCAAAGGGTTGGACCTTGGATAGGTTTAGACACATAGCAAACCAAGGGAGAGAGCTAGCCTTGCTCCCTCCTGCCTCCTGAACAGCTCAAGGAGCACCATTGTACTATCATACCTTAGTGATCATGCGGGGACCCCGCAGAGCAGCAGTAGGGGTGTTATCTCCCCGGAGAGCCCTGAAGCTGGGTAAGATTCGCCGGCGCGCATGTCTGCGCCTCATCCCGTTTCCAGGCACCGGCGACATTCTACTCGCCCCCACCATGATAAGCCACCCGTTGGCATATGTCGCATCCAACCCCCGACATTTGGCGCCCACCATGGGGCGAGGTGCACCGTCGTCCGGAGATCTGTTCTGGACGGGAACCCTCTTCCTCCCTGGCGAGCGCAGCCAGCCCGGCTCGCCAGATGGAGTCTGCATCGACATGCTGCGCGGCGCCGAAGCCGCCTACGCCGCGAGCGGCCTCGCCGAACTCATCGGTGAGGTGCGCCTCTCCGACGAGCCTGCACCGAGTGCAGGCACGGGTGGCCCCGAGAACCTTCTCGCGGGCCTCCTCGACCAGCTCCACGTCGTCGGCGAGCCCGCCGTAGACTTGGAGTCCGTAGGCTCCTCCGACCCGATGCTGGTCGACTCCGACGCCGTATCGCTTGATATCTTCCCCACCAACGTGGTGGTCTACGACGAGCCGCTTCCGTACGAGGAGAGTGGCGGAAGCGCCATCACGGAGGTGCTCGTCATCGGTCACGGCGAGCACTCCGGCGAAAACGCCCAGGACCCGCTGCCAGCGGCCCTGCAAGACCTGGCCGCGCCCATCCCAGAGGATGCGGGCACAGAGATGCTGGAAGAACGCCGCCTTCAGATCATCGAAGGCGCTAAGAAGTTGGCGAGCATGAGGCGCTTGTCAGAAGCATACCAGCGTGACATGGATCGCGCCGTAGGCGGCTCGCCGGCTCCGACTGGGCCGAGCCGTCTAGGTGCGGTCCGAGAGCGCGGCGCAGCCATCGCCGACTTGCTCGGGGCAAAACGCCCCGTGTACGCCACCCCTGCGGAGAACATCCGCGCCGCCCAAGCGGCGACCGAAGAGCTGAAGAACTTCGAAGGTGAAGAGCGCCGTGTAATGACGGAGCGAGTCCAGCAGCTCCTCGACGCGGTTGCTGCACAGAACGCGGCGGGCGGCCGTGCAGACGCGCTGCAGCAGCCAAACAACGACTTACCCCCTCGACAAGATCAAGGCGCGACCTCCCGGACGCCGACTGGCGGAGTCCGCGGAAGGAAAGAGAAGGAGCCGGCTGTCAGTCACAGCCGGACGCGCATCACCATCGAGCGCGACCAAGACGGCCGCCCCAGAGCTGTGGAACGGCGAGATGATTATCTGCCTCCCCCACCCCGAAGAGAGCGGCGAGTTTCTCTGCCGCCTGTTGAGCATCCGACTCTCGGAGGTCGCCTTGGCCGCCGAGAGGGAGTCGGAGAGAATGACGCCCGCCACCGGATCGACCGACTCCACAGATCCCTGGCGTTAGAAGAAGAAGATGAGTTGGGTCCGCCTTGCTTCGGGCCCCGCATCAGAGATGAGCCTTTTCCCAAAGGGTTCACGCTTCCCCGAGACACGCCCAAGTACACCGGATCCGTGAAGCCGGAGGACTGGCTGATAGACTACTCCACAGCCGTCAACATAGCCAACGGCAACAAGCGAGTCGCCGTGAAGTATGTTCCCCTCATGCTCCAGGGCACGGCCCGGACATGGCTAAACAGCCTGAAGCCCCGCAGCATCAATAGTTGGGTCGACTTCACCGAAGCCTTCATTCGCAACTTCACCAGCACGTACAAGCGACCTCCCAAGCCGCGCCAGCTCTCCTTGTGCGTGCAAGGCCCTGAAGAATCAACACGCGACTACCTCACACGCTGGGGCGAACTTCGAAACTCCTACGAGGGCGTGCACGAGGTGCAGGCCATCGAGTACTTCACGGCCGGGTGCCGAGAGGGCACCCTCCTCAAGCACAAGCTCCTCTGCAACGAGACCGAAACCCTCGACGAACTGCTAGTCATAGCAGACAAGTACGCTACGGCCGACTCTTCTATGAAGACGGAGATTCAGGTCAACGCGGCTGGCAAGGTGGTTCCCCAAGGCCCCAGAACCCCGGCTGGGGACGCCAGCCGAAGATAGCAGCAGAACGACAACAAGCGCAAGGCCCCCTAGCCGACTTCCAACAGTCGGCAGGTCGCGGCAGTAGAAGATCAGCAGCCAGAGGGGCAGCCTCCGGCCAAGCGGCAGAAAGGCGGCAAGTCCAGCTGGTTGCCGGCTTTCTCCTATGAGCAGATTCTGGATGGTCCTTGCAAGTTCCACAGCGGCGCGAAGCCGTCGAACCACACCACAAGAAAGTGCCACTGGCTCGCCAGGATCGCCAAGGGAGACGGCCTCGCCCCTACGCCGCCTGCGGGGCCGCCGCCTCCCCCGCCGCCCCAGCAGCCGGCGGCTCGGCCAGTCGGCGCAGTCCAAGATGAGTTCCCAGAAGAGCACGGAGCATATGTAGTGTTCACCAGTCTGGCAGATGATCGGTGCAGCAGGCGCCAACAACAGCAAGAAGTCAACGCAGTGGCAACAGAAGCTCCTGAGTTCATGCATTGGTCCGAGAAGCCTATCAGCTGGAGTCGGGCGGATCACCCAGAGGTGATGCCGAGTCCGGGCTCCTACGCCCTGGTTCTAGGCGCGATCTTGGCCACTAATAGGCGGGCCGCCCGTTTCTCGCGGGTCCTGATAGACGGAGGCAGCAACATAAACATCCTGTACAAGGACACCATGGAGAAGCTCGGAATCAGGCGGAGGCAGCTGCAGAGCAGCCGCACCGTGTTCCATGGAATCGTACCCGGTCTCTCCTGTTCACCAATCGGCAAGATTCTGATAGACGTCCTCTTCGGAGACAAAGATCACTTCCGCCGAGAGCCAGTCTGGTTCAAAGTGGTGGACTTGGAGAGCCCATACCACGCCCTGCTTGGCCGGCCTGCCTTGGCCAAGTTCATGGCGGTTCCCCACTACGCCTACCTCAAGATGAAGATGCCGAGTTCCAAGGGGATTCTGACTGTCGCCGGCGACTACCGGAAGTCGTCCGCTTGCGTGGCCGAGAGCAGTCGGCTGGCCGAGTCTTTGGTGATCGCAGCCGAGAAGCGGCTCCTTGATCGGGTCGTGGTGATGGCCGGAAAGCAGCCAGAGATGTCGCCCGATCCCAAGGAGTCGGAAGCAGAAGGATCATTCAAGCCAGCTAAAGAAACCAAGAGGATACCTTTGGACCCGGAGCACCCAGAGGAGTACGCAGTCATAGGCACCGGCCTCCACAGCAAATAGGAAGGGAGCTCGTCGATTTCCTCCGTGAGAATCGGGACTTCTTCGCATGGTCTCCCAAAGACATGCCAGGTGTACCGACGGAATTCGCCGAGCACAAGCTACACGTCAGGCCGTATGCGAAGCCCGTCAGGCAGCCCTTATGCCGCCTGTCAGAAGAGAAAAGAAGAGTCGTGGGAGAAGAGATAGCCCGGCTGCTGGCAGCCGGATTCATCATGGAAGTGTTTTTTCCGGAGTGGTTAGCAAACCCAGTACTGGTACTGAAGAAGGATGAGCAGTGGCGGATGTGCATCGACTACACCAGCCTCAACAAAGCCTGCCCGAAGGACCCGTTTGCTCTGCCAAGGATTGATCAGGTGATAGACTCCACAGCCGGATGCAAGCTGTTGAGCTTCCTGGACGCCTACTCAGGATATCACCAGATCAAGCTGAATCCAGCGGACAGACTGAAGAGCGCATTCATCACGCCATTTGGAGCCTTCTGCTACCTGACAATGACGTTCGGCTTGAGAAATGCTGGCGCCACCTTTCAGCGTTGCATGCAGAAGTGCCTCCTCAAGCAACTCGGCAGAAACGCCCACGTCTATGTGGACGATGTGGTGGTGAAGACGGAAAAGCGTGGGACGCTGTTGGAAGACCTCAAAGAGACCTTTGAAAATCTGCGCCGATTCCAGATCAAGCTCAACCCTGAGAAGTGCATGTTCGGGGTCCCAGCCGGCCAACTCCTCGGCTTTTTGGTCTCCGAGCGCGGCATAGAGTGTAACCCTGTGAAGATCAAAGCCATTGAGAGAATGGAGGTACCCAGCCGACTGTTGGACGTGCAGAAGTTCACCGGCTGCTTGGCATCAATCAGCCGATTCATCAGTCGGCTGGGCGAGAAAGCTCTGCCCTTGTATCAGCTGATGAAGAAGACCACCTTTTTTGAGTGGAACCACAAGGCAGATGAGGCGTTTCTCCAACTGAAGAAGATGCTGGCGACTCCCCCTGTGTTGGCGGCTCCGACTCCCAAAGAGCCCATGCTCTTGTACATCGCCGCCACCAGCCGGATAGTCAGCACAGTCATTGTAGTTGAACGCAAGGAGGAAGGCAAGGCGCTCCCGGTCTAGAGACCAGTGTATTACCTGAGCGAGGTACTGTCGACCTCCAAGCAGAACTACTCACACTATCAGAAGATGTGCTATGGCGTGCATTTTGCCGCCAAGAAGCTGAAGCCCTACTTTCAAGAGCATCCAATCACTGTGGTTTGCACCGCTCCACTCGCCGAGATCATTGGAAGCCGAGATGCCTCCGGCCGAGTGGCCAAGTGGGCTATCGACCTAGCCCCTTACACCATCTACTACCAACCTCGCACCGCCATCAAGTCGCAGGCGCTGGCCGACTTCCTCGTCGACTGGGCCGAGCCCAGTACCTGCCGCCAGCGCCCGACTCTACTCATTGGCGGCTGCACTTCGACGGCTCCGAGATGCGCACCGGCCTTGGAGCCGGCGTCATCCTCACCTCCCCCAAAGGCGACAAGCTCAAGTACGTGCTGCAAATCTACTTCGCCGCCTCCAACAACATCGCCGAATATGAAGCGCTCATCCACGGACTCCGGCTTGCCAAAGAACTCGACATTCGCCGGATCCTGTGCTATGGCGACTCCGACTTGGTGGTTCAGCAATCATCTGGCGACTGGGACGCCAAAGACGCGAACATGGCGAGCTACCGCTTCCTGGTGCAGCAACTCAGCGGATATTTTGAGGGGTGTGAATTCCTTCATGTGCCGAGAAACGACAACGATCAAGCAGACGCCCTGGCACGAGTCGGCTCCACTCGCCAGGCAATACCTTCCGGCGTCGCCCTTCAGCGCCTCCTCAAGCCGTCTATCAAGCCTTCACCAGAATCCGACTCCATCTTCGTGCCGGCTCCGCCAGAAATAGTCGGATCCGACTCCAAGGCCCCAGCGGTCGACCTCAAGAAAGCCACAGTCGGCCCGGGGACTGCGCCAGTCGGCCCGGGGACTTCCAAGCCCGGCCCGGGGACTGCGCCAGTCGGCCCGGGAGCTGCCCCAGTCGGCCCAGAGATTCCCTCAGTCCAGCAAGCGGCGGCAGACTCCAGCCCGCCACCTCCCAGCCCGGCCACCCTTGTCCAAGTCGCTGTGGTAGCAGTTGAGGAGATAGTAGCACCTTCATGGGCGCAGCCCATCCTCAAGTTCCTAGTAAACAAGGAATTACCAGCAGACGAAACCCTGGCTCGGCAAGTACAACGCCGAGCAGCAGCCTACACCATAGTCAACAGAGAGCTAGTCAGGCGCAGTGTCACTGGTGTCCACCAGTGCTGCGTAGAGTCAGAGCAAGGCCAAGCAATCCTCAGAGACATCCATCCGGGCGAGTGCGGCCACCATGCGGCTTCGAGGGCGCTCGTGGCCAAAGCCTTTCGGCACAGTTTCTTTTGGCCGACCGCCCTGGAAGAAGCTAAAGAACTAGTCAAAAAATGCAAGGGGTGCCAGATGTTCCGCTCCAAGCCCCTTCAGCCGGCTTCCGCGCTGAAGACAATCCCCATTGCCTGGCCCTTCGCAGTTTGGGGCCTGGACATGGTGGGACCATTCAAGACGGCCCGAGGCGGCCTAACTCATTTGCTTGTCGCAGTGGACAAGTTCACCAAGTGGGTGGAAGCAAAGCCCATCAAGAAATTAAACGGGCCCACAGCAGTGATCTTCATTGCCGACATCACAGTGCGGTATGGCGTACCGCACAGCATCATCACAGACAACGGCACCAACTTCGCCAAGGGCGCCCTGGCTCGTTTCTGCGCGATGCGGGGCATCCGACTGGACCTAGCGTCCGTTGCCCATCCGCAGTCAAACGGCCAGGTGGAACGAACCAACGGCCTCATCTTGTCCGGCATCAAGCCTCGATTGGTCGAACCACTCGAGCGCTCGGCCGGCTTTTGGGTCGAAGAGCTGCCTGCCGTCCTCTGGAGTCTGCGCACGACCCCAAACAAGTCAACCGGCTTCACGCCTTTCTTCCTCGTCTACGGTGCCGAAGCCGTCATTCCGACGGATATACAGTTCGACTCTCCACGAGTCTCCATGTACACCGAGGAGGAGGCTGAAGAAGCACGCCAAGATGGCGTCGATCTGCTGGAAGAGGGCCGACTGTTGGCACTCAGTCGGTCCGGCATCTACCAGCAGAGTCTGCGCCGATACTACAATTGCAAGGTCAAGCCAAGATCATTCCAAGAGGGCGACCTTGTGCTCCGGCTGATTCAGAGAACAGCCGGCCAGCACAAGTTGTCGGCGCCTTGAGAAGGTCCCTTCATCATCAGCAAGGTGCTAGGGAACGATGCCTACTATTTGATTGACGCTCAGAAGCCTCGAGCACGCAAGAGGGACGACTCCGGCAAAGAAACAGAGCGCCCGTGGAACGCGAATCTTCTTCGAAGATTTTACAGTTGATGCAGTATGTATCGCGCTACCCTCTTTTGTATTAAGTACTAAGACCTTAGGCCCCCCGGGACGAGCTCGGGGACTGCCTTTTTGACTATCTGTATGATATGGATTACGCTTCCGAATATGCTTTTCCCTTTTATCATATTGTCGGGCACCGGGTCCGACTAGTCGACCCGGGGACTCGCCATCTTGCGCTACGAAATGCTCCCTAAAGTCAGACAAGTAATGTGTTGCGCTCAAAGCCGTCTCCTACCGAAAGCCGCAGCTCGCATAGCGACTGTCGGTGGGCAGGGGACAAGCAAGAACGAGCGCACATATGAAAAATGGCTAAGGACTTAAGAGCTACGCATAGCTCAAGCCGGCTAACAGCCCCCCCCCTTACCGAGCCGACTCGCGGGCAGTCGGCTCGCCGTCTCGATTTTCATCAAAGATAGCCGACTCTCGAATAGTCGGCCTGTCGGTTTCTAGCCAACTTGCCAAGATATTCTAAACGACTAAGTACTTGCCTCCCTAAAGTAGCCACGCACTTGACCCGGCGGCGGTCCGCAGAGCAGCCGCCCAGCCGGCAAGGCGGTGACTAAAGGAAGGCGGCAAAGGAAAAGGTCTAAGGAACAAGAGGCAAGGAAAGGCGGAAATTAGATAAATATTTACATAAGGCCCTTGGCCGAATACACCCCGCGGGTGGAATTGTTCGAAACTGACAAGTTTTTAAAGAACAAAAGAGACAGGTAAAACTGAAGCACTCTAGGGGGCGGCCTCCGGAGTCGGAAGGTCGGAGGTGGCGGCGGTGTGGGAGGTCTGGGCAGTCGGTGGGGCGGTCTCGGCTTGGTCGCCTCCGGCGACAGTCACTTTGTCCTTCTGCGGCTCATTGCTAGAGGCGCGATCAGGCTGAGGCTGGCCGCCTGTTTCGTCCTCCGGCGCCTCCTCCTCGCCTCCGTCCTCCGACTCGTCCTCCTCCTCGGCACTGGAGCCGATCACCTCCGCCGAGTCCTCCTCGCACTCCGGGTGCATCCCGAACTACTCCGGCGGTACCTCCTCGCCGCCTTCGGTCCGCTTGGGCACAAAGACACTGGTGTCCGTGTACTCGGCGATCGCCGCCGCGCGCTCGACAAGGGCGCCTTCTACGGCCGCCAGCTTGGCCTGGGCCTCTGACCGGAACGCGGCCAAGCGGTCCAGGTCCAGCCTCGGATACCACCCTTTGACGAACTCCAAGGCCCAGCGTGCTCCGGCACGGGCCGAGGAGCCCCTCCAAGCCTCGAAGCGACCGGCGGCGACCTCCAGCCAGTCGGCCGTCCGGCTGGCGGTGCGCATAGTCGGCACCTCCGGCCACAGGGCAGCAACCACTTGGGCGCCGGCGCGCTGAAGATGGCGCAGCAGACGATGCGCAGGACGAAGACAAACCTCGATGCTCAGGAGCTGCTCGTCGATGGTTCGGGGGGCATTGGTGGCAATCACTTCGCCTTTCGCCCATCGCTCCTCCCGAGCCGCTTCGATGGCCAGAGGAACGGCCTGCGAGTGGCCGGGAAAGAAGTCTGCCAAGACGGGGAAAGAAGACAGTCAAAAAAACTAGAAATCAGCCCGACACAGAGTCGGAAGACCAAAGAAGAGAAAAAGTTACCATCGACGATGTCCTCGAGCTCGTGGTAGCCGGAGGTCAGCATCGCCTCCCGGTCGGTCCAGGCAGAGCGCTTGACCTCGAACTCGGCTATAAGGGCATCTTCCCGCGACTTGGCGTCTTCCTGCGCCTTCCGGAGCTGCTCTTTCTACTCGGCCAGCTGCGTCGCCAGCAGGTCGCGCTCTTGGACGAGCTTGTCGCACTCCTCCTCCTTGGCGCGGCGTGCGGTGTTGGCCTCGCCCAGCTGCTCCTGGAGGGTGGCGTTGGCGCCTGAAGATCAAAGTAAAAAGACAAGAACGTCATAACTAAGGAAGGTCGCCGGGGAGATCCGGCCCGACTGCTCAGCAGTCGGCCCGAATCTCGGGGACTACAGCCCGTGGGCGCGCCAGCGCGCCCCCGTGGAGAAGAAGGAAGACAGGTCGCCGGGGAGATCCAGCCCGACTGCTCAGCAGTCGGCCCGAATCTCGAGGACTACAGCCCGTGGGTGCGCCAGCGCGCCCCCGCGAAGAAGGTAGAATTAGCTCACCTCGGCTTTCCGTCAGATCGGCGGTCCGCTTCTTCAGCTCTTCAACGTTGCGGTTGAAGGCAGTGGCGCGGAGATTGTGGTATTCCTGCAAAGCCGGCAAAAGTAAAAGTTAGTCTTCGGAGCTCGCTAGAAGGAGTTCCGAGCCGCCTGCTGAGCAGCCGGCCCCGAACTCGGGGACTACACCCAGTGGGTGCGCTGGCGCGCCCCCACAGAAGAAGACAAAAATCAAAAAGGAGAAACGAAACATACCCGGACGGAGGTCCGAAGGGCCAGATGTGCCCTGGTGCAGAGTTGGAGGGTGTCGCCCTCTTCGCGCAGCTTCGACTGGACGTCCAGGAGGGCCTGGTTCAGTGGGCCGGTGCCGCCTCCCCCCAGCCAGCCGGTGGGCGCGGCACTAGAGGCCTCGACGTCCAGAGTCGCCGAACTTGCGGCGCCAGTCTCTCGAGCTCGCGGCGCTGAGCTCGTCCTCTCAATCCGGCGGCGTGTCGGCACGGCGACTTGAAGAAGCAGCTGCGCCTCGGCGTCGTCCGCAGTTGGAGGATCCTGCGGGTCCACCGGCTGTTTGCCATGCGGCCTCGAAGACGGATGCGGCGGGGGCGGCGGAGGCGGCGCGTGAGTATCCGAGCCTGAGATGTCGCCGCCCTCCTCCACGAGAGGGTTCGCGGTGCCGACCTCTCCGGTCTGCCCCGTGAACTCGTGAGCCGGCGGCACCGACGACAACGGGGGGACGAGCATCGCCGCTCGGCGACGAACGGCCTCTTCAGCATGCCGCTTCGCTGCGGCCGCGGTCTCGGCCTCCTCCAGACGTCGCTGGGCGTTGGCGGCCGCCTTCTCGGCCTCCGCCTTCTCCAGGCGGTCGGCCTCCTCCTCCTCGCGCTTCTCCCGCACGTTCTGTTCCGTCGCCTCCCGAAGGTCGGCGGCGGGATCAATCCGCCGAGTGTTGGCAGATGTTTCCACCGACCCCATGATGGAGGGGACGGCGGCTCTCTCAAGGGAGAGGGGAGCTCTGGAGAAGATTGGAGGGAAGATCAAACAAGAGTCGGATAAAGATCCAGCAAGAAAATGAAAGAGTAAAGGACTTACGAAGAAACCAGTGGCGGCCTTCGCACTTCCTTCCGGAAGCGGTTGGCCTTCGCGGCCGCCTCCTCCCGCTTGGTCGCGGCGGCGGCTCCCTTGAACTTCTTCGACTTGCCGCCGGGCGCACTCGGCCCGGCGTGACGCCTCTTCGCGCCGGCTTGGGTGGAGGGACCGGCCTTCGGCTGGCGGCGCGGGACGACTTCTGTGTCGACGTCATCCTCGGGCCAGTCGGCAAAGGTTGCCGACGCCCTGAGGCCGCCGTCTGCCCCCTCTCCGCCGCCTTCGACGTCGGCCTCCAGCGCCGCGGCCCCCAAGTCGGGGTCATCAACGTTGCTGGCCTCGCGATCTAGGACGTAATCGCGAGGCTCTCTGATGGCGCCGGCTGCGGGTGCTGTGAGGGGATTCTGCTCGAAGGTCGTCAGCAATAGTCAGAGTCCAAAGTCAGACACAAGGAAGATCGAACTACAGACGGAAGTAACTTACCATTGGAGGGGGGTTGTCGCGCGAATACGGCTCCTTGCCGAACCGCCACTCCTCCGTGAACCCGCAGTGGGCGATGTGGTTCACCAAGTTCGCCACCTCCCCACGCGACATGTCCTTGGTGCACAGCCGGCTCGGATCGTGGCGGCCGCTCATCTAGCAGATGAGGTGAGGCCGGCCCTGGAGCGGAAGAACTCGGCACGCCACGAAGGCGGCCAGAAGATCGGAGGCGACGAGCCCCTCCGACTGCAGCATGACTCGGAGCCGCGCCACAGCGCCGGCTCCAGAGGGCGAAAGCGATTTGGACCGATGGGACCAACTGGCCAGTCGGCCAGTCAGCGGCTCGGGGTCAAAAGGCGGCAGATTGACCCAGTCGCCGTCGGTGGAGATATTCTTCACATAGAAATAAGACTTCTGCCACATCTTCACCGATTTCACCAACGGGATGGGCGGAAAAGGATTGTCGGCCGTCGTGCACCGCACCGCGATGTAGGTGCCGCACTGGGCCGGCGTGCCGGCGGCCTGGGTACCGAGCTTTGAAGAGAAGAACTCCCCCCACAGCTCGAGGGTGGGGAGAACGCCGATGTAGCCTTCGCACAGGGTGGCGAAGGCGGAGAGAAGCACCACCGCGTTGGGGGTGAGGTGGTGCGGCTGTAGGCTGTGGAACTCGAGAAACGAGCGGAAGAATCCGCTCGCTGGAAGCCCCAGCCCGCGCATGAGATGCGAGCAGAAGATGACCCGCTCGCCCTCCGCCGGCGCGGGCCGGATCTCTCCCGCCGGCGCGGGGCGGGCCTGCACCAAGTCCGCGCTCGGGAGGCGGCGGGTCCGGCGAAGGAACTCGATGTCTTCCGCCTCCACGTCCGAACCGTCCCACACGCCGGAGCGCGGGGTGGGGTGCGCGGCGGAAGAAGAACTCATCGTCGGCGAGGAGGAGAGCCTTGGCTCGCGGCGAAGGAGGAAGGAAGGGCAGGAGAGCGGGGGAGAAGGTGCGCGTACATTGCCGCCCCGCTCCCTCCCGCCTACTTATAGCCCGATGGGCTGAGAAGCCGAGGGGGCGACGTGGGGATTAACTGTGCCCGAGGCCCCACGCCGCCCATGATTAACCCCCCACGAAGTTACTGCGCGCAGTAACCACCTGGCGGCCCGTCCTGTCACGCGCGTGGGCAAGCAGACTATCGCCTCCACGTGGCGCCGTGCGATAGGACCGTCTCAATAATGGCAGGGAAGCGTAACCGATACACCGCCCGTTTCCCGCCACGACTTACGAGCGGCGGCTCTTTGCGGAGCCAGTCCGACTTCGGCGAGGCGGACCAAGGAAACCGCAGCCGAGTCTCAGAGTCGGCGCCGGGAAGATTGAAACTGTTGAAGCCCCTCGAGGCGGCGCCCGCCGGGCTTCACCAGCTTCGGGGACTACTGTCGGAGTAATGGGCCACGGGTAAGCTGACCCGGGACCCAAGATCTTTCAAGACATCGGGGCAGGCCGCGCCCCTCAGCCGAGTCCCAGCTGGCGACCTTCGAGAAGGCCGAGTCCCAGATGGCGACCTTCGAAGAAGCCGAGTCCTTAGACGGCGACTCTGAAACAAGCCGACTCCGGGCTTGCGACCTTTCAGGGGGCCGACTATGAGAGTCGGCCCGCGACCTTTCACGAAGACCGACGCAGGGTACGGCCCCGACGTGGCCGTCCCCTTAAACCCACGGGAGGAAGGCATGGCTACAGTGAGCCGTATCACCGGGAGATCTCCGGTGAGGCACGACACTGTTGCCATGCCTCCCCTGACTTCAGCCACAGTGCACGAGACATTGTGCCCACGACGGCGGCCTGTACGGCCCGAAGATCGCCGGCCCCCTGTCAGTGAGAGAGAAGAAGATGGCCGGAGGGTCCGAAGACGGCCCTGCGGGAGTCGGCCTCCCCGGAGTCGGCCGCCTCCCAGTCAGGGCCCCACAAGCCATAAACCAGATTGGACGGGGAGTGGCAACAGTGACCGCCTGACAGATGGCGGCACTGTTCCCACGACCCCATGACCGAGCCTGCGTCACCAGGAGCGTCGCACAGTGCTCGGCCAGTCCGCGGGGCCCGCCAGCCGGCGGGCCCCAGAGGCCGGCAGGGGAGACGGCTGCGAGAGAGACCGACGGCTGGGGGCCACGCCCAGACGGATTACCATTGTACCCCCGGGGGGTAGGCCTATATAAACCCCCCGGGGCACCCATGCAAAGGGTTGGACCTTGGATAGGTTTAGACACATAGCAAACCAAGGGAGAGAGCTAGCCTTGCTCCCTCCTGCCTCCCGAACAGCTCAAGGAGCACCATTGCACTATCATACCTTAGTGATCATGCGGGGACCCCGCAGAGCAGCAATAGGGGTGTTATCTCCCCGGAGAGCCCCGAAGCTGGGTAAGATTCGCCGGCGCGCATGTCTGCGCCTCATCCCGTTTCCAGGCACCGGCGATGTTCTACTCGCCCCCACCATGATAAGCCACCCGTTGGCATATGTCGCATCCAACCCCCGACACATACCAAAGTGAAATTTGAACAGACGATAGGACCTCGTAGCTATATTGCACACTGCGAGGCTCTTGTAGTTAGCTGTTGTTTCACTCTTTTCGATGTACCATATTATCATATCTATATTGACTTGTCCCAAATGTAGAGGAAAGCCTGCAAGGACCAAAAAGTACCTGAACCAAATGTTGTGGAAATCTTCAAGCACACCAGCAAGAAGAAGGGCATGACTACACCAGTCAAAGCCGCTGTGTAAGTCCTTAATCCTCATGCCTTTTAACTACTACTTACTCCGACTTGTGCCTTGAACTGCATGGTTTGCAGCCAATGTCTATTACTCTTTTCAATTTTATACACAATTTTCTTAGCGTATCATTGCGCCTTACAAGGTTTAAAAGAGAGAGGTGATGTTCCTTTGATCTTGACCTGTAATCTAGTTCCGTGCTGGACTTGCCCACACAATGTTATAATTGCCTGTTTGTCTGTTCTCAGTCGTTTTGTGATATGAATGATTTCATACTATGCTTACCGTATTATAAACTTCATCTCTTTATCCTTAGCCCTCAATACAGTGTGAAGAAATGGACAATACATTAGCGATGGTATATGGTCATATGTTTGGAACCTGGTTTTATTATGTACTTTGCAATAAAATACAACTAATATTTTAAATGGGTTCACCAGAATAAGTTCTGTATATAGACCAAAGCTATTTTGTTTGGTGTTGTTGCCTCCTTAATATCTTCTGTTCTGGTACTACTAATGTAAAACCTCAACTTTCCAGCGAGCTATGGAAAAAATGGTGGAACCGCCACCTTCTGACGGTGGCGAGGCAACTATCACCGCAACGTCAGCTCTTGTTGTAGTGGGTCAGTACCTATCCACTAACAGTGCGAAAAGCATGTTCCTGCAAAATACTGGGTTGGTTGTTAAGTCAATCTCGTCCAAACTGCCTCATGATCAAGATATGCAAGCTCAAAACAATGTTGTATCTGCGCTCCAGACACAAGTCCATTCCCTAATAGAGACCCTTTGTGAAACAAGGAGAGACATTGTTCGATGTTGTCAAGATATGCATGGTTTTGAAACCATACTATCAGACATTTGCTATGATGTTCAGGTGCCTAGGAGAACTGAAGGCGAAGGTTATGGTGCTCCATCGGACAATACATCATGAAAACGTAACAGTCAGGTCAAATGAACTGAGCTTCTGAACTTCTGATGGTGCATTTATCTGCTAGACTATTAACTTTTATGCAAACCTTCCTTTTGTTTTATAGTTGTAATTTGTTTTGGTGCGATACAAAATTTGTTCTTAACGTGCAGCCATTGGCTGAAGAAAACAGCAAGCCATTTTTGTATAGTGTAGGGTGTTCCCTATATTTGCACTGGTGGCGAACTTTGATGCCCAGTGGATGTAATATGTGTAATACCCGTGATAGCCTAGAGTAAGTTGCTTGCTTATTAATTTCCTTATTGTCTTGTTTATTTGTTTTCTTGTAGTCAGTGTTGTTCTTTTTCCGCGGTTTGCTAGTGGCCGAAATAACCTATTTTCTAAAACTAGGCCACAATAACCATGGGCTACATATTTACTATAGTTAACATGGGCCTTCTATGGAACAATGGGCCTTCTAAGGGTCGTAGAAACAATGGGCCTTATACGGGCCGTAGACACAATGGGCCTTCTATGGGCCGTATGATCGGTTGGCCAAACATGGGCCAATAATAGACCACATTATGGCCATAAATGGGCTAGAGTTGAAATCGTCCGTTCAAGGGGCGACCATAATGGGCCGTCGTTAATCGGCCGTATTTGATGACGCTATGAAAACGGCCCAACGTATTAACGGGCCACAAACGGGCCGACTATAACCACGGGCTGAATTTGGCCCACAAGCAGAAAATGACAGTAATGGGCTGTAAGTAATCGAATGCTGGAAAAGAGCCCAAGAATAAATGGGCCCTGAGAAGGCCGAAAGATAACATGGGCTGGAAACGGCCCAACAGAATAATGGGTCGTTAATGGGTATAAAGTGATACACTGTTCATTACGGGCCAGTTTTACCACGGGCCATTAATGGCCGAGAGTTACTAAGGGCCTCATATGGGCCGAAAGACGTCATGGGCGATACATGGGCCGGAAGTTAAAACGGGCTGGAATTATATTGGAAGGCCCAAATGACGCTACTGGGCCTAATCCGGATAGGCCGTAAATGGGCCCTAGATTAGCGGGCTGTAAATGGGCTATATGCGAACAACCTGTTAACAGGCTTGCCGTGGGCCGGCCTGCCACCTTTTGACCAAGTCAAACGGGCCGGCCTTTTCACAGGAATGGGCCTCTATTGGGCCGTGCCACGTGTCGATGTATCATAGGCGCTTTGGGTCCAATGAGTGGATGACATCTGTCCCAACAGTGACCCGACACGTGTTTCCTCCAGCCAATGATGATTTTACACGTGGAAAATCGCCATTGGTCGGGGCTGTTAACGGGTTATCGGATCCAAAACTGGACCCGATAGCTTAACAGCGTTCCGTTACTGTGGATGCCACATGTCGGTCACCCTTGACGAAAGCACTTCTGTGACACGCGATTTATCATCATGAAAGTGGACACTTCCATGATGATAATTTTGGTAATGTCATGGAACACTTCTACGATAGCACAGGTATGACTATCTTGATTCTGTCATAAAATCGTCATGGATGTACATTCATGACAGAAAACGTGACCTACTGTGACAAACACGTATCATCACGGAAGTGTATTTTTTTGTAGTGTGGTCGGCATACCATTTTCCGATAAAATTCTCAAGATATCATTAGGTTTTACAAATGGTATTACTCCTGCATGGGTCAATCACAATAGGTGTTTTGTAAAAAAATGCATCTTGATGTTCGTGCAATGCACGGGCATCTTGCTAATTTTTTTGCATATAATTCCAAACACCACGTAGACATGGTCTTTGACCATTTTACAACAATGTTAGTATCATTGTTAGTGGTCAGCCGGTGCAAGTTATACCCCCGGATGTTTTAATCTTTTTTAGTAATGATATCTAGCGATTGTTAGCCACGAGCTCAACCTGGCGAATCCCACGCAACCGTCAGATTTCCATCCGACGGTGGCCTATTTTTAAGCCATAGTATTTGACAAAACTGCCACCCTTACACAAGTACTATAACTGCATCGCGGGCGTTTGCAACTGCCATGTCTCCCAGCGAATGTTTGCTGGGGATTGGAGTTAGCACCGATGGCGGTTCGTAGTCATTCCACGCTCGGGCATTGAACTTTGTAACTATTTTTAGATTAGAATATACTACTCCTCCAGTCCTACTCCACTACTACTCTACTCAAGCAAGTTAGGGCATAGTAGTAGGTACTGTAGGGAGTACCAGTACTGTGATCACTCAAGTAAGTTGTCTGGCATCGATATGACCCTACGCTGATGGTATGTGTCTTGTAAGTCAAGCAGCGTGCTGTATTCATCATCACATGTCCACTTCCCGCAGCACATATTCGCTTCTCCATCTTTGTCCGCACATAATCTCATCCAATCTTCCATCCCCGCTAAGGCGCCTCCCCCCTCATCCGAAACCCAAGCACTAACAATGGCAGAACCGAGCAGCGTCCGCCGAAAGAGTGGCTGGAATTCGCTCCCCACTGACGTAATCAAGCTCATTGTTTCGCGTGTGGACAATCTCAGAACCATGCCGCTCGCCGCGTGCTCGTCGGGGCTGTACCGTTTACTCAAAGCCCTCAGGCCGGAGCTTTTTAAGCCAGCTCCTTGCTTGTTGATGCCGCCCGATCTTCAGAAACGCCATGTCACGCAGCATAACGATCGTAGTGTGGCGAGCATCAACCCCCTTGACTACGATCCGATCCCCGTCACCCTCAACTACATTAATGGTATGTACTGGGTCAGCATGAACACGTCTTGGATGGTGCTCGTCGACGGTCACGGCAACTGGATGCTCGTGGAGGTCTACACCTGGCGATTGATCCCCCTTCCTTCGATTAACACTGCACTGCTTTGGCACCGCGGCCCAGAATCTCGGAATCTTACAGTAGCCAACATGATACCAAGTTTGATTTGCTCAAGGTTGTAATCTGCCAAGTGCCCACAAGATCTGTGAATTATAAAGACTTTAGGATAATTGCGTTCTTCAACCGTGGTCATGCCTATCTGACAGGTCACTTCAGTAAGTGGATAAATCTGCACGTCCATCGTAGGATCATACACCCTCCATGGTTCTCTGATGCCATTGAACACAAGGGCTTCATTTACGCTGTCGACTCCTATGGTTGGACGTATTGCTGGACTACTCCAGTCATCGCTACAAACGGCTATTACAGCAGTATGTTACTTTCCTATGATATCATGATGGCTGGATTATATTACTGTCAATATTTACTGAAAAATATTCATGCTCATAACATGATGTTCTTAAGATTGACTACATTAAGAGCCCTTTTTTATTTGAATCCAACTTGATATGATGTTGTAGGCCGCCTGGTGTCCCTACCCTTCCTAATCCCAGAACCTTTCAAAGAAAAGCGGCATGGCAGTTGCAGGTGGTTCTTGGCTCGATCAGACAACGGCGAACGATTGATGATCGTTCGCATGTACCGGACGTGCTTTTTCGCGGAATACAATCACAGTCACTGCAAGGTATTTGAGCAGGATCCCAGCTTCTCTGGGCCTTCAGGAATTTTTGACTGGAGGCTAGTAAGTAGCCTTGGTACACGCTCTGTGTTTCTCGGACTGAATTATCTGATTAACCAGGAGATAACCGACAGCAAGGATCATGATGGCAGCGCGGTTTCATTCATCAGGCAAAACTATGTGTACACAGCATACCATGCGTCTCTGCATGCACCATACCCTGATATGTGCCGCCACGCTCTGCAGCCCAAAGTAGGAGTGAGGGTTGTAAGTATCAGACTTCGACCTGCTGGCTGGAGTTTCCCCTGTCAGGCACCCATCTGGTTCAAGTCGTCAGCCAATCTCCACAGCTTAATAAATAGTAACGTCTAACTGAGCCAGTTAGTTAGATGCGTACACTTGGTGTAGTAGGATCTTTATTTAGTTTGATGCATACACTTGTTCTTTTTTTGTAGCCCTTTTGTAATGATGGCTGATGTTTGGTTTGGAAGAGAGAGTTGCATCTTTACTCTTCTGGCCTGCTTACTGCTTCTGTTGCACCCCCAGCCCTGGTTGCTGCTACTGCTGTTTTCAATGTACAATCAGTAGTATATTTCGTCTGTTGGTTGAATAAATGTGTTGTTAGAACGACAAACAAAATGTTTTGGAAGTCGTTGCACGGTCCGATCCTTTAGTGCCCCGTACCGTACGTAGCGCATACTATTTTTGGTACGGAACACGTTTTCCACTTGTTGATAACATGCAGCCCACTGATGAAGGCCCAATAGAGGAGCCCATAATTAACTGGAAGGGAGGCTCTCACATGAATTCGGCCCAGGTACATGCTCATGGTCCCCTAAACATAAATAAGTAAATAAATAAATAAAGCTAAATGCTCATGCACCAGTTCTTTAAATTCATGATTTAATAGGAGGATATTATTTCCTATGATAGTGTCGTTACATTCAGTCGATATTATTCTTATGCAAAGATAGCGACCGATCTTCTTTCTCCCACCATTTTCTTCCTGCAACCAGCGGACCCATGCAAATCATAGTCAACGTCATAAATAGTTCCGGTCAGCTTTATCCTCCGCCTTGGTGCGCTCGACACGGCGCCGCCGTCCGGCCCTGTCAACATAGTGAATCGGGAGAGGACTGTAGTTGTGAGTATGATAGTGCGGACCCACCAGGTCCACTCCCGAACACAAGCAAGCGCCTCTTTTACTACTCAGATGCACCCATCATTTTTTTACTCTAATCCACCCTGCTGATATCTGGGACCCACATCATTTTCAACGTATTGTCAATTTACGACAGAATTGCACAAATTTTTTTTGAGTAGTAATTCGGAGGAGCAGGCTATAAACTAGGTTGTGCGGTCTCTACAGCCCGTCTAACAACATGACCAGCCCAGTAGTTTTTTCTTTGGGAAAATAGGTAGCCCAGTATTTCTTTTTGAAGAATACCCAAGCTAGCCCTATTTGTTTCTCCGACTTACTGGGCTGCAAGTCTTTCAAGACAAGGAGGGATGCATTCCGGCCTGGCCAAAGAGTATGGTTAGTGTTTGTTAAAAGTAATATCAAAGAGGTTGAAAATTCCAAAAATATTATAGCAAATGAGAAATTAGTTTCTTTTTTTGTTTTTGTTCTTCACTGATATTTTATATTTCATTAGATTTAACATGAAATAGTACTAATTTATTTTTTTATTTTTTTTAGTATGGCTACTAATTTTTGGATTAAGAATATTTTGTTCCCCAGCAAAAATTTGTTCAAAATTTTGCACATATCTAGTTCAATTTTTTAACCCTGGTACTGACCAGAAAATGGGCAGCAATTCTAAAAATGGAAAATGGGCAGCAATAAATTCCATATGAATTAAAATGAGTAAAAAATATAAAAATAATATAAAATGGGATGTACACGCCACAGATTTCGAGGCTGACTTGTTTACGCAAGGCTTTCTCAGTCAACACACGATTCTAGCAGCAGTGACTGTTGGATGTCCATCCGATGGCCGACGTGCTTCTTCAATCTCTGATCTTCCTGCTCCAGCCGCCTAAACTAGCGCCGATGGGACAGCTTGCTCCCACCTCTTGTGGCCCGCTGTGATGCCGCGTAGGCTTCACCGGCCCACCCTACTCCCTCCGCTGGTCTAGCCGCAGGCAATCAACTGCCTCCTTATTACGCAAAAAAATGATTCCTCCCACTGACATCTAGGGCGCACAGGATGGCAGGCTGACCTGTGGGCCTACTAAGTTGACGCGTACGCAGGGCTTGTCAACTTAGTCAACAAATGATTCTAGCAGCAGTGACCGTTGGATTTGAATCGACGGTCCTGCTACTTCTTCAATCGCTGCTCTTCTTGCACCAGCCGCCCAAACCAGCGCCGGCGAGACCGCCTGCTGCTGCCTCCCATAGCCGGCTGTGCTGCCGCGGAAGCCTCACCGCCCCCTAATACTCCCACCACTGGCCAGGCCCTGTGACGATGGCAGCCTCACACCGCAGCCGAACCAGTAAACCCTCGTACTCCTCTCCGCGTGGACATCCACTGCTGCATCTTCCCCAGCTCCATGTCGTCCCCTTCCTAGGGCTCGCTGTCGTCCATAGCCCTGGTGCTCTCGGCGCGGCGTGGTCAACGTGGTTAAGGAACGACTTCCATCGGAAGAGTACTGTATGTGGAGAGGCTGACAGCTGGTTCCATAGGCCGCAGCAAGGAAGTGCCTCCTTATTACGCGGAAAATAATGATACCTCCACCTGACATCGGCGACCCACCGGACGGGCCACCTTATTTCGCGAAAAAACGTTTCCCCCCTGGCTGGTGGGACCCACCAGCTACATCTTCACATGCAAGGAAGTGCGTCTATATTACAGGCAAAAAAAATGATTCACCCCCTGACTGCTGGGACCCACCAGCTACATCTTCGCACGCAAGGAAGTGCATGACAGTCGGGACCCACCTGGTCGAAGCGTACGTAGTGTTGTCATTCTGGTCGCGAACGTGTACGTACATACTGGTCGATTGGTCTGTCTGCAGGCTGCAATGATGAACCGTGGCCATGCAAGGAAGGGCACATGTCGTAGTAGAGGCGCACATGTAGCATGTACACGTACATACAGTGGCCAGGGTGCAAGAAAGTAAATACGGCCATGTACGTACATATGGGTGGGGTGTCAAACGCCTACTCGCGCATACGTATGGCTAGGGCTCGTGCACATGGCTGGGTCAGAATGGAGAAACTACGTCGTCATCGTGTTGATGGGGAGCCAACTGGCTGGCTCAGAATGGAATGCGTCGTCATGATCATCGAGAGCCAACCGGCTTGGACAGAACAGCCGATGGAAACGAGGCCTGGCGTACCGCAGAACAGAGGAAACTGCCATGTGTTCGACCGGCCACGGTCAAAACAGGATCCTGTTCATCGGGAGGGGTCTGGCATACGCAAAATGGAGGAAACGGACTTTTGTTGGACCTCCTACGGTTGAAATGGGATCCTGTTGACCGGGAGGGGTGTGGTGTAGCGCAAAACAGAGTAAGCGGACTTGTGTTGGAGCTCTACAGTCAAAACGGGGGTCTTGTTCATTGGGAGGGGTGTGGCGTACCGCAAAACGGGACTCCACGGGATACTGTTCATCTCCACCGTCGACCTCCTCTAGCTCCACGAGCTACTATTCATCCACCATCAACCTCCTCAAGCCTCCACCTGCGACTGTTCATCCACGGGTTCCTGTTCATCCAGCCTCCACCGCGCGCTCCTCCACCGGCTACTATTCAACCAGCCCTCTCCACGGGCACCTGTTCAACCACCCCTTCACGGACTACTGTTCATCCATCACTCCACCGTCTACTATTCATCCAGCCCTCCACGGTATCATCATAGATGTGGTGGGGTCCTACTCTATGAAAAATATTGGGTGAGGACCGCCCTCAGAGCAAGGCTGGCCTTCCTCCTCTGCCACCACCACCTAGAAGGAACGACGACCAGGCCAAAGGGGCTGGGGGCTTCCAGGAGCCTCGCGCCATCGCGTGCATCTTGGGCGGTGCGCAGGCCCCAGCCTCTTAGCGCCTCTTCAAGCAGTTCGCCCGGGAGGTGAACGCGGCTCTCCCTAGGCTCGAAGCCATGCACTCGCTCAGGTGGTCCAAGTGCGCCATCACCTTCAGCTCGGCAGACCAGCTCAAGTGCGTGGCAACTGCCGGCGCCCTCCCGATGCTCTGCTCAACCTTCATCAGCAACGTTCAAGTCACCAAGACCCTCATCGACGGCGGCGCAGGGCTCAATGTCTTGTCCGTCGTGACGTTCGATAGCCTCCAAGTACCATACGATTAGCTACAGCCTACCAAGCCCTTCTCAGGAGTGACTGCCGGCTCCACCACCCCGATAGGGAAGATCTGCCTCCCTATCACCTTCGGCAAGCGCGACAACTATCGCACCGAGCTCATCGACTTCGATGTCGCCCACATTCGTCTTCCCTACAATGCCATCCTCGGGTACCTAGCCCTAGCCAAGTTCATGGCGGTGACTCACCATGGCTACAACGTCCTCAAGATGCCAGGAAACGGCGGTGTCATCACGGTTTCCTGCAAAGAAAAGGATGCAGTGTGCTCTCTCGAGCGCGCTTACCAGGATGTGGCGGTCGAGGACCTAGATAATGAAGGCATCATCTACCCTCCTGAGGCTGTCCCCAAGAAGAAGAAGCAGCTGTTGCGCCAAGGGCCTCAGGAGAGCGGCGTTACCACCTTAGGACCTGCGCCCATGGATGGGGCGCCTCCCTCCCTCGCATAGGAAGGAGCGCCTGGTGCCCTCCTTAGGCTGGGCTCGGGGGCTCTCTCCTGCAGGGCCTCTGACCTAGCCAACGTCATGAGGGAGGCGCTTGGGCACCATGTGGAGGCGTGCTTCGCCGCACGCTTCCCTCGAGAGGGCACGAGGCACGAGGTGCCTAGTCCTCAGGAGTTCATCACCAAGACAACCCAGGAGCTTCAGGAGCCAAGTGCCATGCGTGTCGGCCGCCGCCCACCACCCGGCGCGGCTCCCCATCTAGGCGATGATGGTGAGCTGCGCATCTCCATCGACTACCACGGGCTCAACAGGGCCGCATCTCAGGAGCATTACTGGTCATCACACACTTGTCGGTGTGAGGGCCCCCCTCATAGCTACGTTCGCATGTTGTACGGCCTGCCGAACGCGGCTATCACCTACCAACGGCTCATGTAGGGCGCCCTGGCGGCTTGCGAGGCCAGGCGCCAGGTGGTCCTAAGGGAGGAGGAGCCAGAACCTCCAGGATCTCCCGGGAACCGGTCACCGGACAACATCTAAGGAGTAACTTCTTCAGCACATGCCTCCAACTACCTCGACATCTCCTCGACAACTATGCCAGGTGACTCTTTCCAGTTTATTCAGTTGGTTGCGCCGCTCGGGCTGCATCATCCCTAGGCCGCATGGGTCCGTCACTGTGGCATGTATCGATCTCGCATCTATATGAACTAACTTATTGCTTGAGTCATTTCATTATTACCACCTGCTTATCCGTCGCCCTTCGCGGCCACCTGCGTGCTGACCGGCCTCCTTCTCATCCTGCAATGGGGGCTACGCATGTTGGCACGGCGCTTGTGCTCGGGTCTGTCCCTGCAATGCTGACAAACCTGAGTGGCCGAGCTCTGGCTCGTAGCACGCTCCGCGCATGTCACCTCACCAGGCCTTTGGTGCCTTCATCTTCTTGTGAAGCGACCAGCGACGGACCAGCAGACACTGTGCAATCTGCATTTTCTCCCTCATGCTAACCTGCAGGAATCTCCGGAGGCTGGCAGCGGGCGGCGCTGCAACGTCCTTCTCTTTTTCATGCAATCTACTTGCACGTTAAAAGGGGGGCTCTTGAACATCGCGTCTCAAGAGCTCCTACTGGCTCTCCAGCCCTCACCCCCTGGCCTTGACCATGGCACCACGACCTGGCATACCAGTGGCGGCTGAGCTCGCTCGAGGGTCGGGACCTGAGGACGCAGAGTGCCTACGAGAACGTGAAAAGGGAGGGGCCAGCGCGAGCCTAACCCAGTTGTCCCATCACTAGAGACGCATGGATCAGGCACGGCACAAGGAATCGACTCAAGATCACTAAGATAAATCATACATTCGAGTCGAGCCCAGTGCTATTACACATGATGTCTAGCTTTTATTGCCTTGTTTCGGTAGTGCCAGCCTCCTTTTCATCCTCAGGAAGCTGCTTGCACGCCAACGGGGACCTCCCGAGCATCGCATCTCAGGAGCTCTCACCAAACCTCAGGCCGGTCAGGTCCTGGCCTTGACCATGGCATCGCGACCTGGCATACTAGCGATGGCTGAAGCTTGCCTGGGGACTGGGACCTGCCGGTGTAGAGCATTAAGCTACTGCAAGGATGAAACAGAGGGGGAGCAAGGCCGAGGCAAGGCGTGCCACTGCAAACCTCGCCACCTTCACTAATGCGTTTCCGCTTGATCAACCTTGCCCCCCTTTCATCCCTTGGGTAGTTGCTTGCGTGCTAAAGGGGACCCAACACCACTTTGGACAAGGTCCTATGCATCTGCTCAGGCCGTCGGCCAATAGAAACTTGTACGGAAGGCCTTACTTACAAGGGCCCAAGCCGCAGCGTGGTGACCACTAAGACCAGCATGAATTTCGGCCAAGAGTTGTCGTCCCTCTTCTTCGGAGATACATCTTTGAAGTACACCGGTAACGCTTTTCTTGTGGAGCTCTCCGTCATGGACTATATAGGCTTTCGAGTGCCGGACAATGCAGCGATCCTCATTCTGATCCTCAGGGAGCTCTCGCCTATTAAGGTAGGCCAAGAAGGGTTCGGTCCATGGGGCAATTACTGCCATGATAAGATGGGCCGATGGTGTTATTTCGGTGGCTGAGCCCCCGATGATATCAGTATTGTGTTTGGAATCTGGGGGTATAATTGGGTCTGGACTGGTGTTGCTGCTCTCCCCTTGCCACACCATGGATGGCTCGAAGATCCTCTCCAAGAATATGTTAGGTGGGACGGGGTAGCGCTTAGCGCCGATGCGAGCAAGGACATCCGCCGCTTGGTTACTTTCTCGAGCCACATGATGAAACTCGAGCCCCCTTGAATCGAGCTGACATTTTGAGAACGGCGTTATGATAGGCCGCCATCTTTGGACCTTTGGCGTCAAAATCTCCATTTATTTGGGATATTGCAAGGTTTGAATCCCCGCGCACCTCTAGGCATTGTATGCCCATGGAGACAGCCATCCGAATACCATGCAATAAGGCCTCGTATTCGGCTGCATTGTTGGAGTCTGTGTATAATATTTGGAGCACGTACTGAACTGTGTCTCCAATGGGGGACGTTAAGACAACGCCCTCTCCTAAGTCAGCCAGCAGTTTGGAACCATCAAAGTACATGACCCAGTTGGAATATGTGTCGTACTCTTTAGGGAGTTCGTCCCATGTCCATTCGGTGACAAAGTCGGCTAGTACTTGGGATTTAATGGCCCGGTGCGGTTTGTATGTTATGTCGAATGGAAGGAGCTCAATGGCCCACTTTGCAATCTGGCCCGTGGCATCGTGCTTGTTTATTATGTCATTGAGTGGTATTTCGGAAGCCACCGTGATTAAGCACTCTTGAAAGTAGTGTCGTGGCTTCCGGGACGCCATGAAGACTGCGTATGCTATCTTTTCGTAATGAGGGTACCGGGATTTGCATGGTGTGAGGACAGTGGATACGTAGATACCGGTTTTTGAAGTGGGAACTTGTGTCCGTCCTCATCTCGCTCGACGACGAGCACCGCCCTCACCACCTGGTGTGTTGCCGAGATGTATAATAACATGGGTTCGCCGACGTTTGTCGCGGACAGGATTGGGTTGCTCGCTAAAAGAGCCTTTATCTCTTCCAGTCCGGCCGTTGTCGTATCCATCCACTCGAAGTGGTCGGTGCATCGGAGAAGGCGATAAAGCGACAATGCTTTTTCTCCTAGTCTAGAGATAAAGCGGCTTAAAGCTGCCACACATCCGGCTAGTTTTCGGACCTGTTTAAGGTCAGTTGGTGTAGCCAATTGTGACAAAGCTCGGATTTTGGCTGGATTTGCCTCAATTCCTCTATTGGAGATGATGAAGCCCATGAGTTTTCTGGCGGGGACACCGAAAACACACTTTTCCAGATTGAGCTTGATGTCATATGTACGGAGGCTGTCGAATGTGAGACGCAGATCATCAATCAATGACTCGACGTACCTAGTTTTGATGACGACGTCGTCCACATATGCTTCCACCGCCTTGCCGATTTGTTTCTCCAGGCATGTTTGAATCATGCGTTGGTAGGTGGCGCTGGCGTTTTTAAGTCCGAAGGGCATAGTGTTGAAGCAGAACGTCCCATATGGAGTAATGAATGCCGTTGCGGCTTGGTCGAACTCCTTCATTTTGATTTGATGGTATCGGAGTATGCGTCGAGGGAACACAGTGAGTCGTGTCCTGCAGTAGCATCAATAATCTGATCGATGCGAGGGAGGGGGAAGGGATCCTTAGAGCAGGCCTTGTTGAGGTCTTTGAAATCGACGCATAGGCACTAGGATTTATCCTTCTTTGGCACCATCACCAGGTTTGCTAGCCAGTCCGAGTGTTTTTTTCTCTGATGAATCCGGCCTCGATTAACTTGTCTAGCTCCTCCCCAATGGCTTATCGTTTGGGTTCGGAAAAGCGCCGCAGTGTTTGCTTGACCGGTTTGTATCCCTTGAATATGTTGAGGTTGTGTTCGGCCAACTCGCGTGGGATTCCTGGCATATCAGAAGGGTGCCAGGCGAATATGTCCCAGTTCTCGCGCAGGAACTCTCATAGCGCGGCGTCAACCGTTGGGTCCAACTGTGCCCCGATGGATGCTGTCTTCTTGGGGTCCGTCGTGTGGACTTGAAATTTGACTATTTCGTCTACTTTTTGGGTCGCTTGTCCAGGATTACGTCATCCTTTTTCACCGTGGAGCGCAACATGGTTAATTCTTTGGCCGTGAGGGCTTTAGAAAGTGCCTTGAGGGCCAGGGATGCGGTTTTGTTTTCAGCGCGGAGTGCTATGTCCGGATCACTGGCAAGAGTGATAATACCATTGGGCCCAGTCATCTTGAGCTTCATGTATCCATAATGAGGTATGGCTTGGAAGTTGTAAATGCATCTCGCCCCAATAGGGCGTGATATCCACTGTTGAAAGGGGCCACTTGGAAGGTTATCTCTTCGGACCGATAGTTCTCCAGCATGCCGAATACCACGTCGAGCATGATTTTTCCTGCGCATCGCGCCTCCCGACTGGGAATGATTCCTCGGAAGGTCGTGCTACTTTGCTCGATGCGGCTCCTGTCTATTTCCATTTTGTTGAGTGTGTCCTCGTAGATGAGTTTTAGTTCACTGCCGCTGTCCATGAGCACTTTGGTGAGCCAAAAACCGTCCACAATTGGATTGAGGACCGAGGCAGCTAGTGCCCGGATTGTCCGAAATTTTGGTTCGTCACTCGCATTAAAAGTTATGGCCGTGACGTTCCAGGGGTTTATTGCTGCGACTTGGCAGACTTAGGCGAGTTCGCGGAGGGCCCTTTTGTGCCGATTGTTTGAAGCGAAGGTCTCGAAGACCGTCAATATGTTGAGGTCGTCATCTTTCGGGGGTGTTGCTCTGAGGTACTTTTGGTGAGGATATCCTCGCCGCTCTTGGCCACTTGTCGGAGTATCCAACAAGCTCTAAGGTTGTGGGTTGGTATGGTATCCAGTGTTTTGTGTATTTTACATGGCCTATCAAGCCATCCCTCCAGAACGGTTCCGCGTCCCGTAATGGGCTTAGATTTCTTTACTATTGGGTCGGGCGCCCCGTGAGGGTGCATCCTTTTTGCCCGGACGAGGGGTTGAGTCGAAGGTTCCCAGCAAGCTGCCTGAGTTTTCCAGGCGCTTTCCATTGCGCAGTACTTCTTTACTATGGTTGCCAAGTCAGCGAAGTGTAATACGCGACGGCAGTTGATGGCGTTGAGGATTCCTTCGTGCGTGCAATTATTGCAGAATACTAAGATCGCGTCTTCGTCGCGGCAATCTTTAATCTTGTCTTTGACAAGGAGGAATCTAGCCCAGAAGTGATGGACTGTTTCCTGAGACTGTTGTCATATGTAGATGAGATCGCGTATATCTGGGTGGGTGGGTTGCTTTAAATCTGAACCCTGACTCAATTTGGGATCCGGAGTCTGAGAAACTTCCGAGCTTAATAGTTCGGACTCCGGGATATCAACCGATCTTTCAGGCCCACCATCTGATTCGAGGTTCGGAGGACAGGGCGTGCCGCTCCATGGACAGGTATCCAGCTCTTCGAGCTCGGAAATCCGAACATAGTTTGTCCTCAATATAGAGGAAGAGTTGTTGTTTCACTCCTCTACTACCGCTATCTGATGGGTGATCGGCGGAGATTTGATTTCTCTCTGATCGGGTTTAAGCCCAATCCGTTCGTAGTCTCACTACTAGGGAAAGGCCTACTAATGGTGCACTGGTTTTGCCTACCAATGGCTCATTACCAGTGCGCCATTAGTAGCACGCCACTAGTATTTTTACTAATGGCGCACCACTGGTGCGCCATTAGTATCTGGTATACTAATGGCGCACCATGCAGTGCGCCATTAGTTTTTCCCAGAGTGCGCCACTAGTGTCTTCTATACTAATGGCACACCACATGGTAGTGCGCCATTAGTAACAATTTTTTTAAATTTTTTTTCTTAATCTCAGGTCACTATTCCATCATAGTAACAATTTTTTCCAACACACAAGTTCCATCATATATACATACATAGCCAACACACAAGTTCCATCATATATACATACATAGCCAACACATAGTTCCATCGTTACATATTACAAAAGTTTCACATTGTTCATCCAACACCGTTATCCATCAATTCACAAAAGTTTCACATTGATACAAAATAAAAAGACAAATGGAAAAGAAGCACTCCATCCATGCAAGCTTCCGTGAATTAAATCAAATCTGCAAAATGATAAACAAGAAGTTAGAAGAAGAAAAAGAAGAAGACTAGAAGAATACTAGAAGAAGAAGAACACTAGAAGAAGAATAAGAAGAATTTTGGAAAAGAAGAAGGATAAGAAAAAGACTATAAGCTTATTATGTAAACTTGATCATTTTGTGCTAACATAAGTTATTTTGGAGCTAACCTATAGGAAACTAAGCATATAAGCTCTAAGTTAGTATATTAGAGCCAACTTAGGTAAAATGAAGCTAACCTATGTCATTTTGGAAAAGAAGAAGAATAAGAAAAAGACTAAGCTTATTATGTAAACTTGATCATTTTGTGCTAACATAAGTTATTTTGGAGCTAACCTATAGGAAACTA
The DNA here is from genome assembly GCF_018294505.1 of Triticum aestivum. NCBI lineage: Eukaryota > Viridiplantae > Streptophyta > Magnoliopsida > Poales > Poaceae > Triticum > Triticum aestivum. Next base: position 106,315,169 of record NC_057807.1, read on the forward strand.
AGCATGTAAGCTCTAAGTTAGCATATTAGAGCCAACTTAGGTAAAAATGAAGCTAACTTATAGGAAACTAAGCATATTAGAGATAACATAGGTAACTAAGTATATATATATATATATCATTTTGGATAACTAACCTATAGGAGATCTGACATACCTGATGCATTGTTCAGTTCTCATGCATTGTTCTTCTCCTTCTCCTTCTCCTTCCTCTCCCTGATGCGCCTAGAGCGGCGAGGCGGTGGAGGCAGTGGAGGCAGTGGGATGTAGCTAGTCTACTACCACAATTGGCGTGGTCATGTCGCCCAGCTGTGGGATCGCCGGCGCCACCACCGGTGCGTGGTCATTGTCAGGCACCACCACCATCACGAGGCCACCTTCAGGCACGACCATCGCTAGGTCATCCTCAGCGACCTCCATCTCTTGCCCATGGTCAGCCACCACCATCTCTTGCCCTTGGTCAGCGACCACCAGCGCTAGGTCATCCTCAGCCTGATGCCCATCGTCATCCTGCAGCTCCTCATCCTCACTCTGCTCCTCTTCTCCCGCACTCCAGTCTGGATCATCCTTATTGTTGTCTATGCTGCTGCCAGAATCGTTGTTGCTTTCGCTACAGCCAGAATCGCTGCTGCTTTCGCTACAGCCATAGTCGCTGCTGCTTTGGCTGTAGCCAGTGTAGCTGGTGCTGCTCCCATTACCTATCCAAAATGCAACAATGACCGTTAACAATCGATGTGAGACAAAGCCAAATGTAGAGGAATAAGAAGAGGCAGAACGTACCGGCATCATCATCGGTAGCATAGCGCATGCGACACATAGTCGTGTTGAACACCTTCACGATGAGCATGGTGGCGGCGGCGTCGTACCTGAAGAGAAGGAAGTACCCCAGCCACAGGTCGTAGGCACGGTAGAACTTCTCCCACCCACGAGACAAGTACATGTGGCCCTTCTTGATCACCAACTCCACATCCCACTGCCTGCCAAACCCGCTGCCGGCCTGTCGCAGCTTCACATTATTTAGCGGATCTTCACCCATCAGCATGTTCATAAAACTGTCAGGCAGCCTCTGCAGTTTGGGACAATGAGTGATGTAGCAAACAACAAATATCATAATGAGATGGGTGAAGGGGAGATCTCTCGTTTTATATACCTGTGTCATGGATGATACTGAAGTCTCAAGTATGATAGTGAAGAACTCGGAAGCATCCAACTCGTACTGCGGTGTCGTAGAGCAGCGGTGGCTGCTTCCCGCCATCTCTGATAAGCAGCAGAAGAGACCAATTAGTACCCTTACAACAGATCATAAAACATGCATGATAACAGGCATTAGTCGCAAGTACCCCATATGTCCTATTTTTAGCAAAGTCATGCTAAAATTCACGGAAAATTTCAGCATTACCTTTGCTGAAAATAGGACATATGGAGTACCCGAATTTGCTGGAATGGAAGTTAATCGACATTCCGGCAAACTCAAGGGCCTCTCGGGGTACCTGCAAATTCATCACGACACAATGGTCGGAGACAAGACCCAGCAAACTAGCACCACAATGTGCCCCTACTTTCATATGGATGAAAAGGCCGCAGATCGTATGGTCCTCTGCCTTTATCTGGTGCGCCATCAGTGTCTTCCACTCTAATGGCGCATCACAAATTAGTGCGCCATTAGTATATAGTAGTGGCGCACTACAAGCCCGATGCGCCATTAGAGTCAATCCAATCTATAGCCCTTTTCCTGGTAGTGTCTATAGCAACCCCCAAGGCGGCGATGCAATCCAGGAGTTCGTTTAAAGACGACAACTCCATCGGATCCATCCGTTTGGAGTATTCAGAGTCAACACAGAGGCGATTTTCAATGACTCAAGAAGTCATCATCGGCTTAAAGGCTGAACGGGCGGTCATGGTAAAGCCGCCCAGCCAGAGGGTTTGGCCTGAGGCCAGGGCTCCTTCGGAGGTGATACTGTCCTTGATAACAAGGAGGGCCAGCAATCCTGTCTTCGACGTCACAGTGGAACTCTCAATGAAAGCACCAATGTCGGTGTCAAAACTGGCGGATCTCAGGTAGGGGGTCCCGAACTGTGCATCTAAGGTCGAAGGTAACAGGAGACGGGGGACACGATGTTTACCCAGGTTCGGGACCTCTCTATGGAGGTAATACCCTACTTACTGCTTGATTGGTGTAGGATCGAAAGTATGTCTAGAGGGGGGGTGATTAGACTACTTGACCAAATAAAAATCTATCATTTTCCCAATTTTAGTTCTTGACAGATTTTAGCAACTTAGCACGGTTCAAGCAAACTTAACACAATTCAAGCAAGCATGCAAAGAGTACATGAGCAGCAGAAAGTAAAGCATGCAACTTGCAAGAATGTAAAGGGAAGGGTTTGGAGAGTGCAAACGCAATAGGAGACACGGATGTTTTTGTCGTGGTTTCGATTGGTGGTGCTATCATACATCCATGTTGATGGAGACTTCAACCCACGAAGGGTAACGGCTGCGCGAGTCCACGGAGGGCTCCACCCACGAAGGGTCCACGAAGAAGCAACCTTGTCTATCCCACCATGGTCGTCGCCCATGAAGGACTTACCTCACTAGCGGTAGATCTTCACGAAGTAGGCGATCTCCTTGCACTTACAAACTCCTTGGTTCAACTCCACAATCTTGTCGGAGGCTCCCAAGTGACACCTAGCCAATCTAGGAGACACCACTCTCCAAGAAGTAACAAATGGTGTGTTGATGATGAACTCCTTGCTCTTGTGCTTCAAATGATAGTATCCCCAACACTCAACTCTCTCTCACAGGATTTGGATTTGGTGGAAAGAAGGTCTGAGTGGAAAGCAACTTGGGAAAGGCTAGAGATCAAGATTCATATGGTAGGAATGGAATATCTTGGTCTCAACACAAGTGTAGGTGGTTCTCTCTCAAAAAATATATGTTGGAAGTGTAGGCATGTTCTGATGGCTCTCTCCACGAATGAAGAGTGGGTGGAGGGGTATATATAGCCTCCACATAAAATCTAACCATTACACACAACTTACCAATCTCGGTGGGACCAAATTAAGAAACTCGGTCGGACCGATTTAGAAAATCATGTGACCGTTAGGATTTTCGGTGGGACCGACATGCAACTCGGTAGGACCGATATGATTAGGGTTAGGGCATAACGTAATCTCGGTGAGACTAATTACACAAACTCGGTGAGACCGATTTTGGTAATGGACACACAGAGGGTTGATCAGGCAAACTCGGTGGGACTAATTCGCTCATCTCGGTAAGACCGAAACGTTACAAAAAGGAAACAAAGAGTTTGCATTGTAATCTCAGTGGGACCGATCGCTCATCTCAGTTTGTCCGAAACGTTATGAAGGGAAACAGAGAGATTACAACCCCATCTCGGTGAGACCGAGATCCCTATCGGTGAGACCGATTTGCCTAGGGTTTGTGGCAGTGGCTATGACATCTGAACTCGGTGGAGCCGGAAAGGAAGTATCGGTGGGGCCGAGTTGGACTTGTGGTTTAGGTCATATGTGGATGTGAGAAAGTAGTTGAGGGCTTTGGAGCATATCACTAAGCATTTTGAGCAAGAGCCTCATTAAGCAACACCTCATCCCTCCTAGATAGTATTGGCTTTTCCTGTAGACTCAATGTGATCTTGGATCACTAAAATAGAAAATGTAGAGTCTTTGCTTTGAGCTTGAGCCAATCCTTTTGTCCTTAGTATTTTGAGGGATCCACTTTTCTCATCCATGCCATGCCAATCATTGAGCTTTCCTGAAATATTTATCTTGAAGTGGTATTAGCTCAATGAGATATATGTTGTTAGGAATTACCAAAACCACCTAGGGATAGTTGCACTTTCAATCTCCCGCTTTTTGGTAATTGATGACATCATATAGATCAAAGCTTCGACAAATGATAATAAGATTGAAAAATATTGTCGCTTTGAGAAGTATGTGAAAAGTAAGAGCTCCCCCTAAATTTGTGCATTATTTAAAATTTGCTTTGGACTACAAATGCACAAGGAGTTAGAATCAAGGGTTACTCTTCCATGTCACATACATCTTGGTGGAGCGCTCAAAATGATAATAATTAAACACATGCACTCATCACCAAGCAAAGTGAATGATCATATAAGGATAATGTCATCCAACAAGCATTAAGGTAGCATATGATCAAACACATGATCATCCAAGTATCTCACAAAAGGTATAGAGTATCAAGCAAACAAGCAAGTAATGAAGTTCAACCACCAAAAAGACAAGAGAGAACAAAAGCAACACTCTCTCTCGAAGCCTATGATTTATCCATTTTCTCCCCCTTTGGCAACAAGTTACCAAAAAGTTCATAAAAATGCATAGTGCTAATCGACTCTCAGGCTTGGTCTTCATGGGATGGTGTAGGGATGGCTCCTTGGACGAAGACTTCTGTTGATGTTGCTGGAGCTGGTGGAGAGGGTGCTAGAGCTGGATGCACTGAAGTTGTAGCTGGTGCAGATGATGTAGCTCTGGTGTCTGCCACAGGCACTACAGCAGATCTCTATCCTCTGGGCACTCTAGCAAATGCATCAATAGTTGAGTTTCCCTTCTTCTCCTCCACTTCCTCTTGAAGTTGCTCAACTGCAGTCTGGATCTCAGTCACTTTGACATCAAGAGCATAGAACTTCTGCTCTATGATTCTCTCCAAGCTCTCTTGGTTCTGAGTCAGGTTGGCCAAGCCCTTCTAAATCCTCAGAGTGGAGGCAATCAAGTAGCCAAGCTATTCTTGCTTGCTCTTCAGGAAAATCTGAGATGCCTCTTCAGCAGTTGGCATCTTAGCAGCCTTCTCAGCCCTTGCCTTCTCCTTCTTCTGTTGTGCTTGCATAGAAGATGGTTCATTCTCATCCATCACAATAGTGTTATCCTCAAAGTCAGGATAGATGGCAGGTGTTCCTTGTCCAAGAGATATGTGCCAGTGCCCATCTTGGAGTTTATAAGCTCCTGAATATGTGGGGCATACCCACAACTCCTCTGATCAGTAGCAGTCCGCTTGATTGTTTCCACAATCAGGCTCATGACTTTGAACTTCTGAGGCACATCAAATATATGGAGAAAATTAATTGCATGGCCTCTGATCATCTTGTGATCACCTGACTTGGGCAACAAAGTATGCCTTAAAACCCAGTTGATAGTGGGCAGTCCTGACAACAAATAGTGTACAGATCCAAATTTGTGTGTCTCAAGTGCAGCATCTGGGATCTCTTTGTACATGTGAGCCATGGAGTTGTGATCTTTCTTCTTCTTGGTATAGACATCCAAGTCATCCTCATTCTCCTTTGGAGCATTGATCAATTCAGACCATTCCTCAACTGTTGACTGGTACCTGGTACCCTCAGACATCCAGACTATCCTCCCATCTGGGTAGAAATGAGTTGTGGAGTAGAATTGCATAATGAGCTCATCATTCCATTTTGTGAGCTTCTGCCCAACAAAGTCTACTACTCCACATGACTTGAAACTGTCATAAACTCCAGAATAGTGATCTTCATTTTTCCTGATGTACTCGCAATCAACCCATCTCATGTCACAGACTATGGGCTTCTTGTCAAGCAGCACTGTCTCATAGAAATCCTGTTGTTCCTTAGTATGGAACCTGTAGGCCACAACAGTCCTTCTCCTCACAGCATAGGGGTCAGTCAATCTCCACTGTCTCAGACCTGCATCCTTCCTGAGCTTCATGTCTTCTGCAACTGGGTGAGCATCATTATGATCTGGGATCTAGGGCTTCAGCTTTCTCAAGACAACTGAGTCTTCATCTTCTTCTTCAGCAGCTTCAGGCACTAGGCCTTGTTCTTCTCTACAGCTGGAATACTCCTGGTGTTCCTCTTGGGCGCAGGCTTGGGTTTTGGAGCAGCAGCTTTGGGAGCATCTTTGGGCTTAGATGGAGCAGCCCCTGACCTTATAGCATCTCCCATCAGCTTTTGAGCTTTAGGTGCTGGTGCAGCAACCTCTTCCTCTTCAGCTTCCATCATTGAGGGCTTTCCAACAACTCTGGCCATGGTCTTCTTGACCCTTTCCTTCCTTTTCTTCTCTGCCACAACCTGTTCTTTGGGTTCAGATCCCAAAGTTTCTTGAGTGGATGCTCTGGCCTTTGACATAGGAACTCTCTTGGCAGGAACCTTTGTCTTCATTCCTGGCTTGGTTGTGGCAGCTGTGCCATATTCCTTTTTCAGAACTTTCTTCTTTGAGGTGGCCTCATCCTCAACAGCCACATAGTCCTCATCCTCAGAATCTGAGGTCTTCTTCTTTCTGGCCCTGGTGGCTGCCTTTGGCAAGTTGCTGGGTGTGCTCCTGCTGCCATCATCATAGCTACTAGAGGGACTAGTGCCCTCACTCATCTGAACCTGCTCCTCAGACTTGTTCTGACTGTCACTCTGATCTGACATGGTGCAAACTCTGACAGCAAACCCTGTGAATAGATATAGATGAGGTAGAGTAGATGAGCATCACAAAGTACAGAGGTTTTTGCAAAAAATTGAGACAAAAACTTAGTTTTCGTTTTCCGCATAAAGCATTTCGGAGCTACCGATTTGTAAACTCGGTAATACCGAAGCAGCTTTTGGTACCTAAACTGGAGAACTCGGTCAGACCGAGTCACAGTTCGGTGGCACCAAGACTGCTAGGGTTTCACAAAGTCCTAAACTCGGTCACACTGATTTGCAATTCTCGTTTAGACCAAGAATCACGTGTGCACTGGCCTGAGCCAAATCGGTGGGACCGATTTCGACAACTCGGTCGGTCCGAGATGAGTTCGGAGGAAACCTAACCCTAAATTTTCAATACAAAACTAATCTACGGAGTGTTTCCACTAGATAGGAAGATCTCAATCGTGGCAAGATACATGGCAATGCAATGTGCTAGGAATTAGAGTGAGGAATACCACAAGGTTTCAAATCCATACCCTAGTTTGGCAATGGATTTGCTATGGCGGCAACGGCGGAGTTGAATCCCATTGACGGCGACAAGCTGCGGGAGGTCACAGGCAACGAGGAGGACAATCTGGAGACCCGAGGAGGTAGAGCAGGCAGTGCGCGGGCGAAGAGGTTCGGAAAAATTTCCAAATTTTGGCCCGGGGGTATATATAGCCTGACCCTGTCGGTGTGACCGAGTGGAACAACTCGGTGGCACCGAGATGCATAACTACAAGCAGTTACTGCAACTCGGTGGGACCGAAAAGTTCAAATCGGTTGCACCGAGATTGAAAACCTAGATCAACTTAGTGATTTCGGTGTGATCGAAATGGATGGATCGGTCAGACCGAGATGCACAAAGAGGTTTTGGAAGTTTAAGTCTATGACGAATCGGGGACTCCGAGTGCTCCTCACACAGAGTGGTTCGAATCTGACTTGATCAAACATTGTGATGTAGCATGAATAGAGTTTGAAACAAGAAAAGCATAGGTAGCTAGAGAAGGTTCTTAGGCATTCTTGTCCATCCACTTGGCAAAAGAAAAGAAACCAAATAATCAAAACTACAATTCGATGTCCTCGAACGAGTAAAATATGCAACCAACATGCTCAGATAATAAAATGACAAATGAAATATGTGGCAAAGCATGCACTACCATTCTAGCATCTATCAAGCAATTGGCGATGACTAGGTCATCTATATATGAGTATATTGACTTAGGAGTCAAATGAGAACATTTGATCATAGGTCATACTCATCGTTTAAGCACAAGTGGGGTTACCACTTCTACATAAAACATTGTTGTGTTCACACCATTAGAGTTGCTTTAGCTAAATTCTTAGAGTAAAGCTCCCCCTAGACGTGAGATCCCCCCTAAGAGGGATGAACTAACCGTGGGTTTTGTCGATGATGACTTCATGTAGGTGTTGGAGATGTGGACGCTCAATGTTGATGTAGATCATTTGCAGCAATCCTTTGGAGTGAGTTGCACTTTCAATACCTACATGGGTTAGTCCCATGTAACACCCACGATGCGGCTATATCTCTCACGTGTCGAGGCACGACTTAGAGGCAAAATTGCATGGTGGTTTTGTCGCAAGAAGGGTCATCTTCACACAATCCCATATAGTGAACAAGAATGGGATAAAGAGTTGGCTTACAATCGCCACTTCACACAATGAACGTATAATTCATACATCATTCAAATCACACGCATAGTCCGACTACGGACGAAGCCAAAAGAAAAGAAGATAACCCAACTGCTAGATCCCCGATCGTCCCAACTGGGCTACACTACTGATCAACATGAAGCGAAACATAGAAACGACCAAGATCTTCGTTGAGCTCCCATCTGAGCTCGGTTGCATCACCTGCACTGGTATCATCGGCACCTGCAACTGTTGTGATAGTATCTGGTGAGTCACGAGGACTCAGCAATCTCAAAACCCACGAGATCAAGACTATTTAAGCTTATGGGCAGGAAGTGGTAATGAGGTGGAGTTGCAGCAAGAACTAAGCAAATATGGTGGCTAACATACACAAATAAGAGCAAGAAGAGAAGCAACAGAACGGTCGTGAAGCTAGAAGTGATCCTGAAACTGCTTACGCACAATCATAACACAAAGACCGCGTTCACTTCCCGGACTCTGCCAAAAAGAGACCATCATGGTTACACACGCAGTTGATGCATTTTTATTAAGTCAAGTGTCAAGTTCTCTACATTCGAATATTAACAAATTCCCATCTGCCACATAACCGCAGGCACGGCTCTCAAAAGTTTATACCCTGCAGGGGTGTCCCAACTTAGCCCATCACAAGCTCTCACGGTCAACGAAGGATATTCCTTCTCCTGGGAAGACCCGATCAGTCTCGGAATCCTGGTTTACAAGACATTTCGACAATGGTAAAACAAGACCAGCAAAGCCGCCCGATGTGCCGACAAATCCCGATAGGAGTCGCACGTATCTCGTTCTCAGGGCACACCGGATTGGCCAGACGTCGGGTTGGCATAGACCCTGGTTGCCCAGGGGGCGCCGGACATCGCCCAGGTTGGACCAACACTCGGAGGAGCACTCGCCCGGGAGTTTAAAATAAAGATGACCCTTGAGTCTGCAGAACCCAAGGGAAAAAGGCTTAGGTGGCAAATGTTAAAATAAAAGTTGGGCCTTGCTGGAGGAGTTTTATTCAAAGCGAACTGTCAAGGGGGTCCCATAAATCACCCAACCGCGTAAGGAACGCAAAATCAAGGAACATAACACCGGTATGACGGAAACTAGGGCGGCAAGACTGGAACAAAACACCAGGCATAAGGCCGAGCCTTCCACCCTTTACCAAGTATATAGATGCACTAATTAAATAAGAGATATTGTGATATCGCAACATAATCCGAATCCAACCTGGAGCAATCTTCAACTTCACCTGCAACTAACAACGCTATAAGAGGGGCTGAGCAAAAGCGGTAACACAGCCAAACAACGGTTTGCTAGGCAGGGTGAAAAGGTTAGAGGCTGACATGTCAATATGGGAGGCATGATAAACAAGTGATAGGTAGCGCAGCATAGCGATAGAACGAAGCAACTAGCAAGCAAAGATAGAAGTGATATCGAGGGTAATGGTCATCTTGCCTGAGATTCCCCTAGGAAGAAGAACGAGTCCATGAAGAAGACAAACGGACGTAGTTGAACAATTCCTCACAACTCCGGAACGAAACCGAAGCTATCGAGAGAGAAGCAAACCGGAAAGAAGCAAACAACATGGTAAACAACCATCACATAATCATGGCATGATGCACAACGAAGTATGATGCATGTTCGGTCGAAAGAGGCATGGCATGGCAAAGCGCAACAAACAATACTACAAATTAAGTGGAGCTCAATATGCAACAAGTTGCATATTGACGAAACACCACATCAATTATTTAGTTCTCTCTCGTTTATGTACCCAACAATATTAAATGTTATTAAACATGGCAAGGGGTGAAAAATAAGTAAACTAACTATTTAGGCAAGTTTAAATGAGGCCGGAACAACAAACAACAATTCCGGAAAATCCCCATATGCATATTTTGAATTTGCTACTGTTCTGCCCTAAACACAATTTTAGAGTTGTCGAACATGCACAATAGTGTCACCATGTTAAACTAGGAATTTTTCTACCCCATTTACATATAAATTTTATTAAATTCGGAGCTACGGTTAATTAGTTATGAAATAAATCATTTTAGCATGGCATTTAAGCAAATTAAACAAACATCATTTTAAACATTTTAACATGGATGAAAGTGGCATAATATGAAACTAGACAAAATTCTAAGCATTTTACATATTTAAACCATTTTAATCCGATGCACGGTTGTGGAGTTATTACATGCATGATACTTGAGGTTTTTTCTGTAAAACTATAAATCACTGGATAATGGAGAAATTCGCTGAACAGGAAAAAAACACAAGGGTCTGAATCTCGAGTGGGCTTGGTTTCTCACCATGGCACTTGGGCCGGCTCGGTGCTGGGCTGGGGCAGAGCAAGTTGGGCCGGCTGGATATGTGGAGGGAGTCGGGCCGACTGGTGCTGGTCCACGCTGGCGCTGGAGCGGGTCAACGCAGGCGGGGCGGCAGCGCTCGCTCGTTCGACAGGGGAAAACAGAGGCAGCAGCAAAGGACAGCAACGACGGCGTGGGAATTGAAGGGGAGCGACGCCGGGCTGCAGATGTTGTTGCCGGTGGCGGATGGAGATTGCGGGCACGCCGAGGACGGCCGAAGACGGCGGTCCAGCGCCGGATCTGGACGGACGCGAAGTAGGGCAGGGTCGTCCTGCTCGTGCAGGGGCAAAGCAGAGGAGGCGAGCAGGGCGCCGGCGACTTGACCTGGCGATGGAGCACACACGAGCGACGGGGACTGAGACTTGACGGCAGGATCCGACGAGGAGGCGTCAGAGATGGCCGGATCTGGGCCAGAGGCGGACGTTGGCGGCTTCCGCGAGCGTCGGCCGTTCCTGCAGCGGTGAAGTACATAGAGAGAGGGAGATCGTGAGAGAGATTGAAGGGGAAGGAGAGAAAATAGTAGGGGAAGAAGGAAGGAGAGGTGCAGCCTTGTGGAGGTCGTCACCGGCGGCGAGGTTCGCCGGGGCGGCGGGTCGGGAGGAGGAGCGCTCGGGCGCTGTTGCTTCTTGAGGTGGAGCGCCGGGCATCTCCCGTGCGAGTGCTTGGACGGAGGAGACAGAGGAGAGCGAGGCCGTGGCCTCGATCCAACCTGGATCAAGCGCCGGCTGGCTGCGCGGTGAGGTGCTCGGGCAGGGGAAGCAACATCCATGGCGATCGGGAGGAGGCACGGGGGTTGGTCAGGCACAGAAACAAAGGAGGTGGGTGGCGACGGATCTGGGTGATGGGATGGAGAACAGTGGCTGCGGCTGGGGAGGATCCATAGGAAATAGGGTTAGGTCCGAAATGGACTAGGGGTAGACTATATATATATGGGGAAAAAGGAAGTTGGATCATCCGATCAAAATCCGACGGTGAACCGGAGATATTTTATAGACGTTTGGGGATGATCTGAATCCAATGGTGATGACTGAGCAGGTCAGGTTCGGGGCAGTTGTCGGACGCGCGCAAGAGGGGTTCGGTGGTTGTGCAGAGAGGGTCAAATGGTAAGACAAGAGGGAATCAAAAACCCGGTTGGACTCAGATCGGTCAACGAAGGCAAGGGGGGAACGCGGCAACTACGAACGGATGCAAGCTTTATGAAAACATGCAGATACAATGTGCATGATGCTATGAGATGAGATGCATGACATGAACAAAATGCAATGCAAAACAAAAGTCAAAAACCCAACCACGAACGAAATAACATATCACATAGCCAGAAATGGCAAGAGTTGGAGTTTCAAATATGGAAAGTTACATCCGGGGTGTTACAACACTCCACCACTACAAGAGGATCTCGTCCCGAGATCTAGGATGGCACCGGAGGGAAGCGGAAGAGCAAGAGGTAAAACCAAGTTGCTTCTTTGAAAAACGAGTGAAACCACGAACCTTGAGAGGTTGAACAAATTGAAAGAAAGAATACAATGGAGATGAACGAGATTGCAAACACTCTGTTAGCAAAGAGGAACAAGGAACATCACGAGAACCTTGTAGGTTGAAAGACATGGAAATAAGAGCTTCACGAATGAAAAGAATATGACCACATCGGTATAATGAGATAGCCAAGGAACAAGAATGACAGAATTTGGACAGCACTCCGATAGAAAAGAGAAGGAAAACTTGATAAGATGAAAAGTAATTGAAGAGATGACACAACTCTCTGGTTAAATGGATAAGCACGAAAATAACATGATCTTGACAAAACAAGGTGATGGGTGAAGAGCACAACATCACAATGCCTCCGGAATGAAAGAATAGAAGCTAGATTGTTGGGATAAAGGGACGGAGAAGCAAATGACATCTTCTGCCACAAATGAACTTGGAAAGCACCCTTGCAAAGAAGAATTGAACGGAGTTGTTGGAAAATCAACAACGAAAAGCACAAGCTTGTTATGGGCTTATGGCAAACATCTCAAAATGATGAGGTGACAACCGGCCACTAACAGAAACAATTGATTGGTTGAGATCAGTGAAGATAAGAGAAACTTCTTTCACCAAGAGGATAACTGGAGAACTTGGGTCATTGATAAGCACCACAATTAGCAACATTCCTTCGGGAAGGCTTTAGGTGAAATATGACACAACATAACTCCAACGAAGAGATTAATGGATTTAAAATACCTCAATCTTGACAACTTGAATCACCAAGGGAAATTGTCAAGAGTGACATAACACCACCTCAAAAGATAAGCTAGAAAGAATAGCACTTCAAAATGCAAGAAGAATAATACTTGAACTCCTCAGAAAAAAACATGTGTTGGGCACCATGTTTATTTTTGAGTATAGTCTGGCGGATCATAACCTCGAGAGAAACCTTGAAGAAAAATGAAGAATGAAAGGAATCCTTGACGAACCACCATGTAGAGCCTCCGTGAAGAACTCCGGTAAGAATGATCAAACGAAAGGAAAAATTGAAAACACAAGGTGAAGCCTTGCGATGATTTAGATGGAACTTTGCGATGATATAACCGAGAAAACTTGGAACTCCGGAAAAGAAAACATGAAACATCTCGAACCGGGAAATGTGACATGATGAACAACTCTGGAAAGAAGAAACTAGATCATTTGGATGAAACAATAATAAGAATTATGTTATGCGTATCCTTCACCAATTTAAATTGATGACAAGCAATGGATTTGGCATACTACTTATTCTCGTAGAAAGTCTTAAAAGAGATAGAGCGTAAACTTGAGAAGGTATAGATGGAACCACCGGTGGGATTTGGAAACAACGAATGAATTGATATGACAACGAAGGAAGTGAAATCTTGAACGAACCACCGTAAGAATTGAAAATGAACGTAGCAAAGGCACAATTCACCGGGAATAATTAGAAGACGAATAAAGATACTTGAAAGAATTTAGGTACAAGAGAACAAAGAGATCAAGAACTGACTAGAGTAAACTTGAACGATGCACCGGTAAGAATTGGAGAACGATAGATACACGCTGAGAATGAAGAATTCTGAGATGATGGGCTCTGGAGAATCAAACTGAAAAGACTCCTGAATTGCTCTGGATTGGGTGGAAAGAATTCTCACAATCGAAAACAATTATCAGGGGATGGCATCAAGCTTGAACTACGCACATTTGGAAGAACGGGTAAGGATTTAAGAGGAACTCTTCTTCGGTCTTCTGTGTTGAGAATGACGATGAGAAACACCACCATGAATTGTTGAGATACTCTGGGAGAATGAAAAACAAAGAGGTTGAGCCAACAATGAAAAATAATTTGAAATCAATCTTGGGAAACATCTGACTGATGAAATTCATTCTTATGTCAAACTTCGAATAGAATTTGGGAATGGCTCCGGGAAAATTAGACATGTGGGTTAGGGCCCACTCAAAACAAACACCGTTGAATTGATTGAAAGGGGGGATTGCACCGGTTGAATTAAATGGCTTGAATGGAAACACGAATCTTCTGAGATATCTTCAACACTCCGGATATGAACTGAGAGAGGTAAATAAATAAGAGAGCCTTGGATAAGAAATTCACATGGGAAGATATGTGAAACAAAAGGAAGAGACATAATCAACACCGAAGCTTGAAATTAATCCACCAGAAAAGAAAAGAGACAAAGAATAATAGACTTGACAATACAAGAAATATGTCAACTTGTGACCACCACTATTGGTCACTGAATGGTCACTGTTTTCAATTTGTGACCTTTTTGTGACCAAAAACATAAGGTCAAAAGCTGGCGGTCTTAAACTAACTATAGCGACCTTTCTTCTGGAATGGTCGTAGACGTTTATGACCAAAATACGTCTACTGTGGCGTTTTGGTCACTAGCAACCTCCCCAGGCCACGTAGGCATCCAGCGTGGCAATCTGATGTGGCACAAGATTCAGACCGGTCCAATTCAATTTTCTACATGGGCCTAGCCCAACAATTCGGCCTATTTGTGTTTTTTCTCATATTAATTTTGGCTAGGTAGATGGGCCAAGCCCAACAATTAAGCCTTCTCATTTTGGGGCCGTGGCCTTTTCTGCTAGAAAGTTTTAGTTTTTTGTAATATAAAAAAGGTCCACTAGTCAAATGGGTCCCAGATGTCAGGTACGTGGGTCCCAGCTAGCAATTTCATATTCTTCATATTTCAATTTAACAGTAAATGAATAACCAGTATTTAAATTGGCACAAACAAAACACACACATAATACTCCAAATATTATCAGACAGATTCAGTACAAAGCTCCTATTGTACAAATAACATATACTTTACAAGCTCTACACATAATAAGCTCTAACATATACAAGCTCTACAAGCTCTACACGTGATACATTTACAAGCTCTATACATATACAAGCTCTACAAGCTCTACAAGCTGCCCTGGTGTTAACCCTGTAGCTCTACAAGTGTCTTCAATCTTCTTCAACATGGAGCTCCTTCGGTAACGAGCATAAACTGGGCACCTGCATCATAACAGGCAGGCAATTTTAGATCATAAAAACAAATGTTCCAAGCACAGTTTAGAGAAAAGAACCAAGTAAATTTGCCCTCAATCATAAAAACAAAGTTTAGAGAAAACCAAACATGAACAAGCACTTATTATGCAGTTTTTAAAGTTTTTAATACATTTATTTTCTATTAGCAAAACTGAATATGCTACTTCCTGATTCATGGCTACATAGTCCAGCTAGCTACACCAGTTTGCTCTCATGCAAAAATTAGAAAAAAAAGAACAACAAATAAATCCACACTGATTTTTCTAACACATACAGTAACTTGCTGATATAACTTGTATAACTTGTATATTTGTCGACGGAAAACGGGATGCAAAATCATGTTTCAGTCTAGATCAATCTATCATCAGAAAACATGTATAACTCCCACTAGAATTTTTAATGCAGTTGTGAATTATCCTGAAAACTTGTGCACTTAATGATGGTCTACTCTGTTGCTTTGATGTGATGTGTAGTATGTAGCACTGACCTGCAACCTATATCGAGCTAGAAGAAATCAGGGCAGAAATAAAAAAGAAACGTCAAATGAATACACACGCACACACACATGTACGTATACTGAGTTTTGATCAGCTGTCCAAAATTCAGTAAGTAAAACAGAGTAGTCTTATCTTATGAAAACAGATTCTCAATCAGGTGCAGCATACAAATGTACATAAACACATGGATGTCGGTCATGTAGGATGTGAAGTGATCCTGGATTCTACTAGCACTGCACGACACTAACTAGTTCAGGCAGCAAAAGCAATTCACGGAATTTGAATTCGCCATCTGCTGCACACGGAGCATTGGATTGGAACAACTCAACAAATCCAACGGTGCCAAATTACAAGAGCAACTAAGAACCCAACTCAACCATATTCAGAAGCAGACCAACATCTGTGCAACAAGTTCAAAAGCATTAACTGAAGAGATTTCTTTTCAGAAAAGAAAAAAAGTAACTGAAGAGATTTGGAGAACACGATACTCGAAAGAACTTATAATGAAAACATCTTTGCTTAATCCCCCTGGATGGATAGGAATAATGCAACCAAGGCCTAAGTACCTAACTACTAGTATCTACTAATGATAGATACAGATAGCAAGATATATGCATACCGCATACCAGATACATCATATAATGATCAGTGTGTAGTGTATATATTCTGGTGAGTGTGTAGTGTGTAGTGTATATATTCTGGTTAATGATCAGAATAATTAAGGAAGGCCCTTTCAGTTAGCTAGAATCTTCCTAAGAGATGAGACCATTAGGACTAACTAAATAGGGCACAAAATTCAAATATAAAACAAAACCAGATGCATATGCTGACAATCAAGTAGGTGCATAACAGGGACCAATCAGCATGAACAGGACTATAGTTGCTGCTACAAATCTTAAGAACACACACTTTACAAACTATCCTATAGTATTTTCTTCCGAACATAGTTCAGTCTCTATAAACAGAAACTAAGTCTGTATGTACGTGGATCAGTGGATGCATCTATCAACCTTTCTGATCCAAATGTGAAACATGAGAGTGAGGCAAGTCACGATCCTCAAAAGGGACTCACCCCTTTCTGCTTCCTACATGAGAGTGAGGTTGGCCCCCTGCTTGTCCATCTTGTAGACCTCATACCAGTGCTCGGCCACCTTCGATCCGAGCGCTCCGAACCCGATTGCTAGCACGACACCTGCAGGCAAAGCAGTAAGCTACGGATCACAACAATATGCATCGTACGGCAACAATAAATATTTGGGCGCGGCAAAAAGGAAAACCCTATAATCCAGATCCCTGGGGTGTGCATGTCAGGTTACTAATTACTTGAGAAACTGGGATCAACTGGTCTTCTTGGTCTAGAGAGAGGCATAGAAGGCTAATAAGAGCATTTATAATGGGTGGAGTTTACAAGCACGATTAATTAATTGAACTGAAACTGAAAAGGTATATTAGTTACATTTAATAGATGAATGGAATTACCACATTTACTACACAAGGTTCTGCATGATATATCAGGAACATTTTGAACAATCAACATACGTAACAAGTTGTGAGCCATAACAATCGAAACTAAGCAGTAGTGTGTAAAGATGCACTAATATGTTGTTTCTTAAGTCTGAAGTTCCTGGCATGTCCAAATTAGAGGCCATCATCATTATTAAGGAAAATGATGCAGCCAAATGTGGGAAAAGAGGGGAACCCCACGCGCATGAGGTTTCCCCAGCCAAGTAACGGACACACCGCCCCACAGCAGATGCCATCACATGGCAGTAGCCACCAATATATCATGTGATTATTGCTGGTCAATGACCTAATGAGGCAAGGCAATGACAACCATAGCTGGGCTGCAATGGCATCTTGTGAAGCCGGTCGAAAGCATGCTAGTGAATGATGGTGTACTACTGGACCGGAGTTGTAAGTAATAAAAGAGATGTGCATGTGACATCTCATTTTGTACTCAATAAATATTTTTTTAGGGGTATACTCAATAAATATTTGGGATATTGCAATCCGTTTGGTATCTAGTAAATGGGCGAAATGCTGTTGGCTGTAATGGGTTTTCTGGGGGTAGCACCATAGCAATGAAACTAAAATAATGGTCAACAATCCTCCTACATATACTAGTTGTTCTTAGATGTCCTTGTCTATTCTCTCAAGGAAAAAAGAGAGGACGATGAACTCAGAAGGAGGTGCGTTAGATTGGGGTCGCAGGGTACTTGCAGCCGTTGGTGCCTGCAAGAAAAAGGAGCATCATTAGAAATCTAGAACTATGCAATTGGGGGCAGTCAGGCAAAGAAACGGTGAGTGAATGGATGAGTAGGTGGGTGCTTGGGTCGGTGGAGGAGACCACGGCGGTGCTGAGAAGACGCATGCGATAGGGTTCTGGCCGCTGCACTGGTAGTAGCTGTTGACGACGTAGGAGCAGTGCACCTTGACAGTGTCCAGGGCGAAGCAGGCGGCGTTGCGCTGGATGGGCTTGCAGTCGAGGCGGAGGACCTACCAACGCACGGTCCCCTTGCTGCCGATGTGGACGGTGCCGACCATCTTCATGAGCCTCTCCTTGTTCATCTGCGGAACCAGGCACCAAAGAAACAACCCGTGAGATCTCTGCCCTGCGGCGGGGCGCCCGATCTGAGCTCGCGATTCGGGGGAAGGGGTGTGGGAGGAGGAGGGGGACTGACCTTGCCGAAGGGGGTGGGTCACGGCATCGGCGCCGGCGGGTAGTAGGCTTGAGCGGGTAGCGGGGAGGGATGGGGGGGAGGAGCGGCTGGGGTGGCAGCGCAAGGGAGTCCCGTCTTTTTTGTGGGTGGATTATAGGGTTTTCCTTTTTGCGGCGCATGGGAGGGAGGACGGGGCGGCGACGGCGGATGTGGGCGCGGCCTGTGTGGGTCGAGTCGATCCTGCGGATTTTGCTGGAGAGAAGGGGAGGGGAGATGCAGATGGTGGGGTCGACGGCGTTGGGGTAGAGGGCGGAGGTCGCGGGGGGTCCGGCGATGGGTAGTGGGCAGAGTCGCTGGCGTTGGGGCGAAGGTGCTCGGCAGCGGGGCTGGATTTGGGGGAGAAGAGCAGCAGGTAGAGACGGATCTGGATCGAGGAGAGGGGCGGCGGGGGAGGGGTCTGGATCGGGGAGAGGGAGAGGGAGACGGCATCGCTTGACCTAGGGTTTCTCGGGAAGGAGGGGGTCGAGGGAGGAAGGGAGAGACGCTGGACTAGTAGGAGGCGGACGGCTCAGATCGAATACAGTGGGGTGATCCATGTGCTGCGTCCTGATTAGTTCGAAAATGAGCTATTAAAATTTCCTCTTCTTAGTGTTAAAAACAAGGGAGGTTTGTGAGGCAGCTACCAATTTTTTTTTGCAAAATGGCATCACTGAAATTTTCACTTAAGTTAGACCACCTTTAATCGATGATCATCAATTTGATTGCATTTCCTATCTTTCTAGGTATTTTGAGAAACAACCAATTCGGCAAGAAACGAGTCAAAT
This sequence comes from Triticum aestivum, assembly GCF_018294505.1. NCBI lineage: Eukaryota > Viridiplantae > Streptophyta > Magnoliopsida > Poales > Poaceae > Triticum > Triticum aestivum. The sequence continues at coordinate 106,334,175 of NC_057807.1, forward strand.
TTGAACTACATGTATCTTATAGTTTTCTATTTATTTTCTAAAAAATCATTTTTAGATACAAAAGTAGCTATTTCATCATAGACAAACCAATAGTTTTGCATTATTAACCACCTAACTAAGAAGGGTCATGCGGGCAAATTTGATCGCATTTTGAAATCAGCATAGGAAATTCACAAAAAAAATGAAAAACCTTCGCATTGTATGATTATACATCTAGAGGATGCATCTTGGAATGGCAAACAATGTTGCCTAAGGAAGTTTTCATTTTCTTTGGACGAAAAAACCATTTTCCATTTTTCGAGTGCCCAAAAGGAGGTTTTTTGTGAAGGACCTCCCAAATAATTGTTGCAAAATTGGACCAAATCATTTTTCTAAAATACTAGGCCATATTTAATGCACAATTGACCAAATGGTTGGGTGTCAAAAGTTTTGATCCACCTCTGGTGAAAAAGACAAATTCCCATCGATTTAGTTGGAAGCGGGTCAAATTTGAACTGCAGCTGCCTCGTAGTTTGCTCTTTATTTTTTTCAAAAATCATTTCTAGGTACATAAGTATCTATTTAATTAGAGAAACACCAAAAAATTCCAAGATTCAAGCACTAGCTAGGAACGGTCAAGCCCGCCGTTTTGACCGCATTTTGAAACGGGCATAAAAAATTCAAAAATAATCAAAAAAATTGGAAAACCTTCACATTGTGTCATTATACGTGATCAAGTTTCCAAGAAAAATAATAAACTTGTAATACGGTAATTATTTTAAAAAAGTGTTCTCACAAATGAGCTATCAAGTGTGAAGATTCATGACTTTCAAGGCAAATGATCAATCTTATGGCCACATTCATGGCATAGTTTGTTCAAATGATCTCATATTGTGCACAAGGGTGCATCTTGGAATTCCAAAAAATGTTGCCTAAGGGATTTTTCATTTTCTTTGCACGGAAAATTCATTTTCCATTTTCCGAGTGCCTGAAATGAGTTTTTTTGGGAAGGACCTCCCAAATAATTGTTGCAAAATTGGACCTAATCAATTTTATAAAATACTAGGCCATATTTAATGCACAATTGAAAAAATGGTTGGGTGTCAAAAGTTTTGATCCACCTCTGGTGAAAAAGATAAATTCCCGTCGATTCAGTTGGAAGCGGGTCAAATTTGAACTGCAGCTGCCTCGTAGTTTGCTCTTTATTTTTTCCAAAAATCATTTCTAGGTACATAAGTATCTATTTAATCAGAGAAACACCAAAAAAATTCCAAGATTCAACCACTAGCTAGGAACGGTCAAGCTCGCCGTTTTGACCGCATTTTGAAATGGGCATAAAAAATTCACAAAAAATCAAAAAATTGGAAAACATTCGCATTGTGTCACTACATGTGACCAAGTTTCCAGGAAAATAATAAACTTGTAATACGATAATTATTTTAAAAAAGTGTTCTCAGAAATGAGCTATCAAGTGTGAACATTCATGGCTTTCAAGCCAAATGATCAATCTTATGGCCACATTCATGGCATAGTTGGTTCAAATGATCTAATATTGTGCACAAGGGTGCATCTTGGAATGGGAAACAATGTTGCCTAAGGAAGTTTTCATTTTCTTTGGACGAAAAAACCATTTTCCATTTTTTGAGTGCCCAAAAGGAGGTTTTTTGTGAAAGACCTCCCAAATAATTGTTGCAAAATTGGACCAAATCATTTTTCTAAAATACTAGGCCATATTTAATGCACAATTGACCAAATGGTTGGGTGTCAAAACTTTTGATCCACCTCTGGTGAAAAAGACAAATTCCAGTCGATTCAGCAGGAAGCGGGTCAAATTTGAACGGCATCTGCCTCGTAGTTTGCTCTTTATTTTTTCCAAAAATCATTTCTAGGTACATAAGTATCTATTTAATTAGAGAAACACCAAAAAAATTCCAAGATTCAACCACTAGCTAGGAACTGTCAAGCCCGCCGTTTTGACTGCATTTTGAAACGGGCATAAAAAATTCAAAAAAAATTGGAAAACCTTTGCATTGTGTCATTATATGTGACCAAGTTTCCAGGAAAAATAATAAACTTGTAATACGGTAATTATTTTAAAAAAGTGTTCTCAGAAATGAGCTATCAATTGTGAAGATTCATGGCTTTCAAGCCAAATGATCAATCTTATGGCCACATTCATTTCATAGTTTGTTCAAATGATCTCATATTGTGCACAAGGGTGCATCTTGGAATTCGAAACAATATTGCCTAAGGGAGTTTTCATTTTCTTTGCACGGAAAATTCATTTTCCATTTTCCGAGTGCCCGAAATGAGTGTTTTTTGTGAAGGACCTACCATATATTTGTTGCAAAATTGGACCTAATCAATTTTATAAAAATACTAGGCCATATTTAATGCACAATTGATAAAATGGTTGGGTGTCAAAAATTTTGATCCACCTCTGGTGAAAAAGACAAATTCCCGTCGATTCAGCTGGAAGCGGGTCAAATTTGAACTGCAGCTGCCTCATAGTTTGCTCTTTATTTTTTCCAAAAATAATTTCTAGGTAAATAAGTATCTATTTAATCAAAAATACATGGTTTGATGGCGAGACATCGAGGTTTGGATGGTGGCCGAGGGCCCCAACTCTAGAGTGCGTAAGCTCGCATGCCCGTCGCGTGGTCACCACGTGACCGTGGCGTTGCCATGTGGTCTGGGAGGCCTAGGCATGTCTAGTGGATTGGGCACTCCTTAGGTAGATGCTAGGAAGAAAATCACAACATAAGATTCTCACGAGGAGACTAATCGATGCTCAAACATGAATAAGCAGCCAAGTGTTTGATTTGCGGTACGGGAAATGCACATGGCTAATGGACGTGAGTTTTGGCTGAGGATGATCAGTTACTAAGAAGACCGTCTTCACAAATTTTCACCCCAAAAGGAGGAGCCTAGGTGGTACTTGCTTTGCAAAGTACCACACTGGACATAAATACGAATGTTGAAGCTGGGCTCAAAATAATGAATGGATTGAGCTCGCATTTGGTGGAGGATGGTTATTTGGGCATAGGAAAGCACTGTAGAAAATGGATACCATTTGGACATGCCAAAGTGGTACTTCCTTCACAAAGTGTTGCTTTGAACATGATAGGAAAATGATATTGTTGAGTTATTTTTGAACTAGGCAAGGAAGGTTTTTGACATATTTGATGAATATATGCTCCAAGCAATTTATGAGAATTTTTTGGGAATTTTTGGAATAAAATATATAGGTTGCTTCACAACCTAGGGCAAAAATTGACACATGGACATGACACATAGGCAAAACTGATGAGATGGCGCCTAGTCATCACAACCCACCACAATCTACAAGGCTATGACCATCTATATTGGTCGTTAACAACTAGAAATAAGGCAGCGGACCTGCACTGTTTGCTTTGTGACCATTTCGTGTAAGGAAATTACGACCTTTCTGACCAAAATGGTCGCAATGGTTTAGGGTTTGGAGCCCCCCGAACAGCTTTTGACCAATTGGTCTCAAATGGTCATAGATCTATGACCAATTCTTCCAGGGTCACTGACAGAAGGTCACTAGTTGACATATTTCTTGTAGTGTGAAGCTCCGTTAGTATCTTCGTAAGAATCACCGGATAAGAACATTGACAGAAAAGAATGGAGAGACTTCCCATCAATAAAAGGATACTTGATTAAGAAATCTGAGTCCTTGAAGAAAAGGGTGGGAGGGCGGGAAAAACAAAGGCAACTTGGGCAGATAGAATGGATACTGTTGAGAAAACTTAGTATTGATCTCGTGAATGTTGAAATGATCGGATCCACTTGAAGAGAAGCACACCTGTTGGAAAAGAATTAACATGGCAACCTCGATGATCAAGAAGGATTAGAATTCACATAGAAATATGAGAACACCATTTAGGAAAGGTATGGAATCAACCCTTGACATTGAAGCAACTCGAATACCACAAACCAAAACAAAAACAAAGGATCTGGCTTGTAGAATAAGCCGGAACAAATACATATGATAGAGATTTACCCAATCCCATATCGTGCATCAGTCGGAAAGATATTCTACGAGACACTTGAATTCCCACTTATAAAACTCCCGAAACTTTCCGGTTATGCAATGGTGTTGGGGATACAGGGGAAGCAATATATATCACCCAAAACTAACAATCCCTACATCCAGCTGTATCCATCCGTCAACACATAACCAAGAAACCTTCGGAAATCGTGTACCTCAACCTTCGAAAAGCATCCGTTATACGAGCTATGGAAATACTCCCGAACTCCCCAGTACTGGGTGGCGTCGAGGTTGTCTTACCACTAGCTGCATAAAAGAGATTTTTGATGTCGGCGAAACTCAGGTATTCCAGAACTGCAACGATAAAATTATGACGACAACACCTCGGAGCTCAACTCCCCGGGACACTGCCACAACCCCTAAATGTCAGGAGGCACCAAGAACAATGTTCTCGTCATAAGAATATCAGAACGATCCCAAGATACCCGCGTGATCCTAAAAAAATTTAGTGAAATTTGAGGAGAGGAAAGACAAAACATCTACGTCAGGAGGCCTCACCAGAGCGACGAAGGGACTGAGGAGTAAAAAGAATCCTACTCTCCGATATATATAATCGTAAGACTCAAAACATTTTTGTTCTAGACTCAACAATGTGAGCGATTTGATCAAGCAAGGGGCTCCTAAGTCGGGGATGGCTCTGATTACCAACTTGTCACACCCACGATGCGGCTATATCTCTCACGTGTCGAGGCACGACTTAGAGGCATAACCGCATGGTGGTTTTGTCGCAAGAAGGGTCATCTTCACACAATCCCATATAGTGAACAAGAATGGGATAAAGAGTTGGCTTAAAATCGCCACTTCACACAATGAACATATAATTCATACATCATTCAAAGCACACACATAGTCCGACTATGGACGAAGCCAAAAGAAAAGAAGATAACCCAACTGCTAGATCCCCGATTGTCCCAAGTGTGCTCCACTACTGATCAACATGAAACGAAACATAGCAACGACCAAGATCTTCATTGAGCTCCCATCTGAGCTCGGTTGCATCACCTGCACTGGTATCATCGGCACCTGCAACTGTTGTGATAGTATCTGGTGAGTCACGAGGACTCAGCAATCTCAAAACCTGCGAGATCTTGACTATTTAAGCTTATGGGTAGGAAGTGAAAATGAGGTGGAGTTGCAGCAAGCACTAAGCAAATATGGTGGCTAACATACACAAATAAGAGTGAGAAGAGAAGAAACGGAATGGTCGTGAAGCTAGAAGTGATCAAGAAGTGATCTTGAAACTGCTTACGCACAATCATAACACAAAGACCGTGTTCACTTCCCGGACTCCGCCGAAAAGAGACCATCACGGCTACACACGCGGTTGATGCATTTTAATTAAGTCAAGTGTCAAGTTCTCTACAACCGGATATTAACAAATTCCCATCTGCCACATAATCGTGGGCACGGCTCTCGAAACTTTATACCCTGCAGGGGTGTCCCAACTTAGCCCATCACAAGCTCTCACAGTCAATGAAGGATATTCCTTCACCCGGGAAGACCCGATCAGTCTCGGAATCCCGGTTTACAAGACATTTCGACAATGGTAAAACAAGACCAGCAAAGCCGCCCGATGTGCTGACAAATCCCGATAGGAGTCGCACGTATCTCGTTCTATCTCGTTCTTAGGGCACACCGGATGGGCCAGACGTCGGATTGGCATAGACCCTAGTTGCCCAGGGGGCGCCGGACATCGCCCAGGTTGGACCAACACTCGAAGGAGCACTCGCCCGGGGGTTTAAAATAAAGATGACCCTTGAGTCTGCAGAACCCAAGGGAAAAAGGCTTAGGTGGCAAATGTTAAAATCAAGGTTGGGCCTTGCTGGAGGAGTTTTATTCAAAGCGAACTATCAAGGGGGTCCCATAAATCACCCAACCGCGTAAGGAACGCAAAATCAAGGAACATAACACCGGTATGACGGAAACTAGGGCGGCAAGAGTGGAACAAAACACCAGGCATAAGGCCGAGCCTTCCACCCTTTACCAAGTATATAGATGCATTAATTAAATAAGAGATATTGTGATATCCCAACATAATCTGGATCCAACATGGAGCAATCTTCAACTTCACTTGCAACTAACAACGCTATAAGAGGGGCTGAGCAAAAGCGGTAACATAGCCAAACAACGGTTTGCTAGGCAGGGTGAAAATGTTAGAGGCTAACATGTCAATATGGGAGGCATGATAAACAAGTGATAGGTAGCGCAGCATAGCGATAGAACGAAGCAACTAGGAAGCAAAGATAGAACTGATACCGAGGGTAATGGTCATCTTGCCTGAGATTCCACTAGGAAGAAGAACAAGTCCATGAAGAAGACAAACGGACGTAGTCGAACAATGCCTCACAACTCCGGAACGAAACCGAAGCTAATGAGAGAAGCAAACCGGAAAGAAGCAAACAACATGGTAAACAACCATCACATAATCATGGCATGATGCAAAACCAAGTATGATGCATGTCCGGTTTAAAGAGGCATGGCATGGCAAAGCGCAACAAACAATACTACAAATTAAGTGGAGCTCAATATGCAACAAGTTGCATATTGACGAAACACCACATCAATTATTTAGTTCTCTCTCGTTTATGTACCCAAAAATATTAAATGTTATTAAACATGGCAAGGGGTGAAGCATAAGTAAACTAACTATTTAGGCAAGTTTAAATGAGGCCGGAACAACAAACAACAATTCCGGAAAATCCCCATATGCATATTTTGAATTTGCTACTGTTCTGCCCTAAACACAATTTTAGAGTTGTCGAACATGCACAATAGTGTCACCATGTTAAACTAGGCATTTTTGTACCCCATTTACATATAAAGTTTATTAAATTCGGAGTTACGGTTAATTAGTTATGAAATAAATAATTTTAGCATGGCATTGAAGCAAATTAAACAAACATCATTTTAAACATGGATGAAACTGGCATAATATGAAACTAGACAAAATTCTAAGCATTTTACATATTTAAATCATTTTAATCCGATGCATGGTTGTGGAGTTATTAGATGCATGATGCTTGAGGGTTTTTGTGTAAAAATATAAATCACTGGATAATCGGAAAATTCGCTGAACAGGAAAAAAACACAAGGGGATGAATCTCGAGTGGGCTTGGTTTGTCACCACAACACTTGGGCCGGCTGGATCTATGGAGGGAGTCGAGCCGACTGGAGCTGGTCCACGCTGGCGCTGGAGTGGGTCAACGTAGGCGGGGCGGCAGCGCTCGCTCGTTCGACAGGGGAAAACAGCGGCAGTAGCAGGGGACAGCAACGACGGCGTGGGACTTGAAGGGGAGCGACGACGGGCTGCAGATGTTGTCGCCGGTGGCGGATGGAGCTTGCGGGCACGCCGAGGGAGGTCGAAGACGGCGGACCAGCGCCGGATCTGGACGAACGCGGAGCAGGGCGGGGTCATCCTGCTCGTGCAGGGGCGAACCATAGGAGGCGAGCAGGGCACCGGCGACTTGACCCGGAGATGGAGCACACATGAGCGACGGGGACGGAGACTTGACGGTGGGATCCGACGAGGAGGCGTCGGAGATGGCCGGATCTGGGCGAGAGGCGGACTTTGCCGGCTTCCGCGAGCGGCGGCTGTTCCTGTAGCGGTGAAGTACAGAGAGACAGAGGGGATCGTGAGAGAGATCGAAGGGGAAGGAGAGAAAACAGTAGGGGGAGAAGGAAGGAGAGGTGCAGCCTGGTGGAGGTGGTCGCCGGCGGTGAGGTTCGCCGGGGCGGCGGGTCAGGAGGAGGAGCGCTCGGGCGCTGTTGCTTCTTGAGGTGGAGCGCCGGGCATCTCCCGTGCGAGTGCTTGGACGGAGGAGACAGAGGCGAGCAAGGCTGTGGCCTCGATCGAACCAGGATCAAGCGTCGGCTGGCTGCGCGGTGAGGTGCTCGGGCAGGGGAAGCAAAATCCATGGTGATCGGGAGGAGGCACGAGGGTTGGTCAGGCACAGAAACAGAGGAGGTGGGTGGCGACGGATCTGGGTGATGGGATGGAGAACAATGGCGGCGGCTGGGGAGGATTCCTAGGAAATAGGGTTATGTCCAAAATGGACTAGGGGCAGACTATATATATATATGGGAAAAAAGGAAGTTGGATCATCCGATCAAAATTCGACGGTCGAGAATAAATAGCTTAGGGGAGTCTAACAAAGAACCAGAGATATTTTATAGACGTTTGGGGATGATCCGAATCCAATGGTGATGACTGAGCAGGTCGGGTTCCGGGCAGTTGTCGGACGCGCGCAAGAGGGGGTCAGTGGTTGTGCAGAGTGGGTCAAATGGTCAGACAGGAGGGAATCAAAAACCCGGTTGGACTCGGATCGGTCAATGAAAGCAAGGGGGAACGCAGCAACTACGAACGGATTCAAGCTTTATAAAAACATGCAGATACAATGCGCATGATGCTATGTGATGAGATGCATGACATAAACAAAATGCAAAATAAAAGACAAAAACCCAACCACGAAGGAAATAACATATTACATAGCCGGAAATGGCAAGAGTTGGAGTTACAAATATGGAAAGTTACATCCGGGGTGTTACATCCCACAAGGAACAAACAAGGATATCCGTAGACATAGAGTGATGCACACACAAGATGATGTCCATGAAAGTATTAGGTTACCTTGTCCCTTGTCTTACCAACAAGAGGGTTTGTGACTCCTTGAACTAATGCAAGATGTGGAAGTTGACTACACTTGTCCTTGCCACAATGATATGAGTGAAATATGTTGGCAGAGTCACCCTCAAGAACTCTCTAGTTCTTATTCTTCGGGATCCACATCATCTTGATGGGAATCCTTGGAGTTCTAGTTGTACTCGATTAATTAGAACTTGACGTAGTCTTGGGAACCCACTTGACCAAAGCCTTAGGAGCTTCTTCAAATGCATCAATCTCCTCTTGAAGCTTGTCCTTGCCTTTTTGCTTGTGGTCTTGTGGTGGAAGATCATCTTGAGCTTGTGTCCCTTTGAAGGAAGTAGGATCGTACTTCTCTTGTTGAGGAACAAACTTCGTCTTGGGGTATTGATCTTCTTCCCACTCAACTCCATTGGCATTGAACTTTCATTCAAAACCAACACCTTGGTTCTTCCGGTGTCTTCCTTGCTTGCGTACAATTTCCTCGAATTGCTTACTCCCGGCAAGGCTCTTGTAAACACCTTTCTATATAATTCCCTTCAATAAGCTATTTTCTTGCTCAAGTGTAACTTGGCTAAGAGAATCATTAGTGGAATCAAGAGAACTACTAGAAGGAACAACATTGGATTTAGCATGATTATTGTTACTACTAGAGGAAGAATCTTTCTAGTTCTTGTTACTAGACTTGACTTGAGGCATGTAAGTGGATAAGAGTAAACGCTTGGCAATGTAAGAAGAACTTTTCTTACGAAGATCATCATTGATTGCCCTTAAGAACTCATGCTCTTGCTCAAGGTTGAGCTTTTCGAAACGTAACTTCTCATGAGTCCTTAAAAGTTCTCAATGATCTTCTAAGATAGTTTGATGAGCTAACTTAAGAGTGTTTAGTTCTTTAGTTAGGTGCTCAATCTTCTCCTTATCATTGTCCTTTGTATTATCTTGATTAGCATAATTAATTGACGTTTTATCATAGTATTCATCACTAGAGTTGTCAACAAGTAAATCATCATCACCTAACAAGTCATCTTCATCACTATTGAAATCAACATACTTAGGGTGTGATACCTTTGGGCCTTTAGCCATGAAGCATCTTCCAAATCCTTCATTTGGTGAATCAAATATGTCATTGGAGTTGGTTGACATAAGTGCTAGACCGGCAACACCTTCATCTTGAGTATATTCGGAGTCGGAGTGATAGCTTCTCTCGTAGTGATTATCGGAGTCGGAGCTGGATACCCATTCACCAACATGAGCTTGATGTCTTCGTTTTGTGTAGCTCCTTGATGACTTGTCCCTCCTTTACGAATCCTTGCTTCTCTGGGATGTTCTTCGTTCATAACGATCATCTCTACTCCTTCTCTCTCTTGATGGTGATTCTTCTCTTCTACTTCTCCTTTTTGGAGAATCTTCTCTTCTTTTGTAGGGTGCAGTACACTCATTGGAATAGTGTCCGGGTCTTCCACAATTGTAGCAATTGTGCTCACGACTAGAAGATCTTTTGTCATTGTAGGACCTTGACTTGGAACTTCTTTCCTTGCTTCTACTCTTGTATAACTTGTTGAAGTTCTTCACCATTAGGCTCAATTCTTCATTGAAGGTTTGTTCCTCACTTGATGATATGGGAGCTTCACATGAGGCGTTGTAAGCACCACTTGACTTGTTGTGCAACTCCTCCTTATCCTTGAGTGACATCTCATGAGCAAAAATTCTTCCTATGACTTCTGTTGCCTTGAGATCTTTGTAACTGGGCATCATTTGGATCAATGTGCACACGGTATCATATTTTCCGTCCAAAGCTCTTAGGATCTTCTTGATGATGAATTTGTCGGTCATCTCTTCACTTCCTAACCCGGCAATCTCATTTGTGATAAGAGCAAGCCTAGAGTACATTTCAGCGACACCTTCACCATCCTTCATTTTGAACTTGTCAAGCTGACTTTGAAGCACATCCAACTTGGATTCCTTGAAGGAGTCGGTACCTTCATGCATATCAATGAAAGTATCCCAAATTTCCTTTGCACTCTCAAGACGGCTGATTTTGTTGAGTTCTTCGGGGCACAATCCATTGAAGAGGATATCACAAGCTTGAGCGTTGTATTGCAGCATCTTCAGCTCTTCCGCGGTAGCTTCACGGTTCAGTTCTCTCCCATCAAAGAATTCACCTTGCAAGCCAATACACACAATAGCCCAAACGGCGGGGTTATGTCCAAGAATATGCATTTTCATCTTTTGCTTCCAACTAGCAAAATTAGTACCATCAAAGTAAGGACCTCTACGGTGCTAATTTCCCTCGCTAGGCGTCGTACTCTCCTAGGTTGTGAAACCAAGGCTATGACCACCAAAAGCTATGGAGATCAAAGCAAATGGATACCAAGGTTCTGATACCACTTGTAGGATCGAAAGTATGTCTAGAGGGGGGTGATTAGACTACTTGACCAAATAAAAATCTATCATTTTCCCAATTCTAGTTCTTGATAGATTTTAGCAACTTAGCACGGTTCAAGCAAACTTAACACAATTCAAGCAAGCATGCAAAGAGTATATGAGCAGCTAAAAGTAAAGCATGCAACTTGAAAGAATGTAAAGGGAAGAGTTTGGAGAGTGCAAACGCAATAGGAGACACGGATGTTTTTATCGTGGTTCCGATAGGTGGTGCTATCGTACATCCACGTTGATGGAGACTTCAACCCACGAAGGGTAACGGCTGCACGAGTCCATGGAGGGCTCCACCCACGAAGGGTCCACGAAGAAGCAACCTTGTCTGTCCCACCATGGCCGTCGCCCATGAAGGACTTGCCTGACTAGCGGTAGATCTTCACGAAGTAGGCGATCTCCTTGCCCTTACAAACTCCTTGGTTCAACTCCACAATGTAGTCAGAGGCTCCCAAGTGACACCTAGCCAATCTAGGAGACACCACTCTCCAAGAAGTAACAAATGGTGTGTTGATGATGAAATCCTTGCTCTTGTGCTTCAAATGATAGTCTCCCCAACACTCAACTCTCTCTCACAAGATTTGGATTTGGTGGAAAGAAAGTTTGAGTGGAAAGCAACTTGGGAAAGGCTATAGATCAAGATTCATATGGTAGGAATGGAATATCTTGGTCTCAACACAAATGTAGGTGGTTCTCTCTCAGAAAATATATGTTGGAAGTGTAGGCATGTTCTGATGGCTCTCTCCACAAATGAAGAGTGGGTGGAGGGGTATATATAGCCTCCACACAAAATCTAGCTGTTACACACAACTTACCAATCTCGGTGGGACCGAATTAAGAAACTCGGTCGGACCGATTTAGAAAATCATGTGACCGTTAGGATTTTCGGTGGGACCGACATGCAACTCGGTAGGACCGATATGATTATGGTTAGGGCATAACATAATCTCGGTAGACCAATTACACAAACTCGTTGAGACCGATTTTGGTAATGGACACATAGAGGGTTGATCAGGCAAACTCGATGGGACCAATTCGCTCATCTCGGTAAGACCGAAATGTTACGAAAAGGAAACAGAGAGTTTGCATTGTAATCTAGGTGGGACCGATCGCTCATCTCGGTTTGACCAAAACGTTACGAAGGGAAATAGAGGGATTGCAACACCATCTCGATGAGACTGAGATCCCTATCGGTGAGACTGATTTGCCTAGGGTTTGTGGCAGTGGCTATGACATCTGAACTCGGTGGCGCCGGATAGGAAGAATCGGTGGGTCCGAGTTGGACTTGTGGTTTAGGTCATATGTGGATGTGAGAAAGTAGTTGAGGGCTTTGGAGCATATCACTAAGCATTTTGAGCAAGAGCCTCATTAAGCAACACCTCATCCCTCCTTGATAGTATTGGCTTTTCCTATAGACTCAATGTGATCTTGGATCACTAAAATAGAAAATGTAGAGTCTTGTGCTTTGAGCTTGAGCAGATCCTTTTGTCCTTAGCATTTTGAGGGATCCACTTTTCTCATCTATGCCATGCCAATCATTGAGCTTTCCTGAAATATTTATCATGAAGTAGTATTAGCTCAATGAGATATAGGTTGTTAGGGATTACCAAAACCACCTAGGGATAGTTGCACTTTCAATTGGTCTTGATGAATATGAGTATTACAAGAGTTGATCTACCACCAGATCGTAATGGCTAAAACCTTAGAAGTCTAGCCTATATGATTGTGATTGTCTCTACGATATAAACCCCCCGGTTTATATAGACACTGGAGGGGACTAGGGTTGTACAAAGTCGGTTACAGAGAAAGGAATCTTCATATCCGAACGCCAGGCTTGCCATCCACGTCAAGGAGAGTCCCATCCGAACACGGCAGAGAGTCTTCTGTCTTGTATCTTCATGGCCCATCAGTCCGGCCCACGCCACATAGGCTGGACGCCCGAGGACCCCTTAATCGAGGACTCCCTCAGTAGCCCCTGAACCAGGCTTCAATGACGAGGTGTCCGGCGCGCAGAATGTCTTCGGCATTGCAAGGCGGGTTCCTCTTCCAATCACTACAAAGTACCTTACTTAAAGAACTGTATTTGGCCTTCCGTTTAATGTCACACCCATCGGCTTCTGTGCCTCCACACCTTTTGTTTCCACATGTCGAGCGAATACGAGAGATCTGGGTATTTTTCGCACATAAACCCCCGGCTCTGTAAGAACGGCCTCTATTTAAAGGGATTGAATCTCAGATCCGTTCCACACCCAACGGAATATCCTCAGAGTCTCTCGCCAGGGCCAACCATTCAACATGACCATTGTCCCTAGTTCTTCCTCCCGCCCTCGCGGCTCCAAAAAAGGCGATTGGGAGAAATGTTATGTATCCCATGGGCAGTTGGTTAAGCTCCAAACACAGGGATTCCTTCCCCATGTAGATCTGGTCCCTGTTTGAGCAGGATTGACCCCCTTCATAGATGAAGTTCTGGCGGAAAATTTCCCCAATCCAACCAGGGGGAACGGGTGTGCTTCGTATCCTACTTGTTGAGAGGCGTCGGGTTTCCAATCCACCCTTTCCTCCGATGACTCCTGGAGTATTACGGCCTCCAACTGCACAACCTCACGCCGGCCTCTATCCTGCACATCGCGGGTTTTGTTGCCCTTTGCGAGTTTTTCCTGGGCTGCGAAGCCCACTTTGATTTGTGGAGAAATCTATTCTGCCTCGTCCCTCGCAACCAAGAGGGGTCGATATTCAAAGTGGGCAGCACCGAAGAATGGCGCATAGCCGGGATCGAATACCTGTTCGGCATGCCAAAGAAGGCGCCCGAAGAATGGCCCTCAGATTGGTTCTATATTGAGGACGTCGCTCTCCCCGACCCAGTTCGAATGGGTCTTCCCAAATTTTGAAATGCTCCGTTGAAGAAACGCCACAGCTGGCACCCTTGAAGCCTCAAAGAGGAAGATATCACGGAAGTCCGTCAATTGATGGGCAACATAAGGACACTTGCCCAGTCCGGATTATCAATAATCGAAGTAATGGCGACTTCCATAGTGCGGGGGGTCTAGCCACTCCAATACAGAGAGCTTCCCATGTGGCACTACAATGGGGAAGATGACGCCTCACGCTGCGGTCGGAAGGGTCCGGACACCCCCACCGCTTTGGTCAAAATATTGGCCGAACTGTACAAAGGGGAGAAAGAGGAGCTTACTCGTCTTAAACATCGAGATGGATTTTCCATGTACAGTCCTCCTAGCCGGGTGAGTTCTAATCCCACCACTTTACTCAACCCTCTCCCTGAGTCACTTTTAATGGTCATTAACCCATCTATTTGTAACAGGAATGGCGGAAGATTACCAGGGGGATCCATAGCCCCGCCCCACAGCCAGAGAAACAACCGGGACCTCGATCCCGGATTCGAAGAGGATCCGAACATATTTGTGGAGCTCGAGGATGGAGTATTCTACCAGGTGAGCTATGACGACACGGAAGTGGCCATCATCGCCGACTATCCCGGCCTCCTCCCTGCCTCGCATGTAAGTAATCAAGAGACACCTTCTTCGAAAGATCTTCCTCATTACACCTCACCCACTGCACTATTTCGTGCTCCAAAGGGGAGGCGCCCGACGCCTCAACGTGCACCAGAGGCATCTCCTAGGAGAGCGGCGCCCGCGCCGAGCAACTCTTCAAAGAGGAAAGCGAATGACAATACAACAGAACCCTCATCAAAGAGGTATAGTCTTTTACTCATGCCTCCTGGCAGTCACATCAAACTGTGACAATATTCGATGTGTCCTATCAGGAAAAGCATTCGCCGGACTATGTCCGGAGATCCTACCGGCCGCGCCACCACAAGTCAGGCTTCGGACCCTACATTAAAGGCAAGGGCTGATATGAGAGTGACGCCGGATTGTCCTTCGGCAGAGGATTTAGATGATTGTCATTCGCCGGATTGTCACAAACTCCCAAGTGGAAAGCGCTATGAATCATCGGTGCCGGTGGGCAACTCTTCACGACCCCGGATTTACAAAACAGGCATTCAACACCTTCAGCTTGGCTAATGCATACATCCGAGCTGCTCGAGATGGGCTTACCAAAGCCACAGACCAGCATTTGAAAGATATGCGGGTAAGTATACATACACATTGGTACGAATCTGGTAATTATATACCAGTAGCCCTAGAGACTTGAAGCAGTTGACACAACTGATTTAAGGATCATTGTATAACCAGGTGCTCACAAAGAAGAACAACCTGTTGTCCCAAGAGTTGGAAAAATGTTGGACCCAGCTAGCTGCTGCTACCGCCGAACTGGAGAAATCCAAGGAGGCCTCGCCTGATAATGTTCCCCTCCATAAAAAACATAATTATATACCAGTAATATTGATACTTTCTACATTCCCCATGGCAGGATCGTCAGATCAACTGAAGGAATCCCTGAAAGTCGCGCAAGCGGGTGAACAATAGGCCAAAAGGTAGCTGGTCGCGGGTGAACGTGTGCTGACACGGGTCAGGGATGAGAAAAATAAGCTGCAGGATTCCAACACCCTGTTGGGCGAAGAACTAAAAGATGTGCGAGTCCAGCTGTCCAACTCCGTGAAGGAGAATAAGAGACTACGAGGTGGCATATTCAGTATGCTTTGCGAAATTGCCTCCATACAATTCGGCGAGGACAAGTTCTGACAGATTTATGTCTGCAGGTATGCTGACTAGCCGTCCTGAAGAGGAAATGTTCGGATCTCAAGGCGACCTGCTACAAGGGCTATCCCAAATGCACGAGCGAGCTCGGCTAGCAATGCGGAGTGCTGCCAAGGCTTTATGGCCATCCGCCTCCCTTCAGGAAGTATGGCGGAGCTCGTAGAGCTATTCAAAGGAGCACGGCAGCGTATTCTATTATGGAAGAAATCAACCTGCCAAGAAGGTGCGCGGGAGGCCTGGGCCATGGTGAAAACACGGTACACCAAGCTTGATGTGAATTATATGGCCCGGGTCGGGCCTAAGGGGTCAGATGGAAAAGAAATTCTAATTAGTTTGGTATATGACCAAGTAAGGGTAGGCGCCAAATATTCCCAACAGGATTATGTTGTAAGCTAGACAGCCTGTTAGACGGCATAGCGAAAGAAGTTTTTGAGTCAAAGTGACTATGTACTTCAATTGACATAATTGTCCCTTGCCGGATTGTAAAATGATTGTCATGGCAGACCTTTTCGCTTCAACATCTAGACCCGAAGGTGCGGAGTGTTTCCGAATACCAAAGCGGCCATATAGACCGGGGTATGCGTGGAAACCAGGCGTAGGGGTCATAGTTGCTTGAGCAGACAAGTTGTATCCGGCTAGCTATGTTATATTACATTTTAATTGTAAGAAACATCTTCCAAAGAGAATAGTTTCGTTAAGGGTTCCTTTCCCTGGGTGAACTTGCATTAGTGTGCATGCCTGAACTATGATTGAAAAAATCGCAGTGTATGTGACATCTGGGGGTTCATTTTGTAATGAGTGTAACAAGTCTTTAGTCCGCCGACCGAATATTCCCTTAAGAACGCTAGCTTTCGGCTTCACCCAGTCTGAGGTAGACATCCGGATGACCCAGCAGTAACAATCGCAAAGGTGCTCCCTTTATGCCCTAGCCGAACAAACGGTAATGTAGGGCATAAGCACAGGAGCCAGGCAACCCAGCTTGGCCAAAACTTAAGTCATAACGATGCATATAATGGCGAATAAAAGGTACATGTGAGGAAAAAGACACATGTGTGGTGAGCTTAATGCTCGAATAATAATAATAATAATAATAATAATAATAATAATAATAATAATAATAATAATAATAATAATAATAATAAGCTTTTGTACAAGAAGCCCCCAGGTATTATGGCTGTACATATTTAAGGATGTGTACGTCATAGGTGCGCAGTTTAGTTGCACAAGAGCTTAAAGCTAGAAAAAAAGTTAAAGAGAGGGAAAAAATGGAAACAAAGGAAGATGAAGACGAATAAAGAGTCCGGCTCTAGGCGTAGAATCTTCGGAGTCTGGCGGCATTCCACGGTTTCGGCTCTAAGCGGTTGTCCGATGCATCACGCAGGCGGTACGCTCCTCCAGTGAGAACTTCATCTATGATGAAGGGACCCTCCCACTGGGGCTTGAGTTTGTCCTTTTTCTTCTCTGGTAAGCGTAGAATGAGTTCGCCAATGTTATAAGTCTTGGCCAGTACTTCTCTGTTTTGATATCTGTGAGTCTGCTGTTGATAAAATGCGGAACGGACTTTTGCAACATCGCGCTCCTTCTCCAGGGTATCTAAGCCGTCCTGCCGATCAAGCTCGGCCTCTCTCTCTCTCTTCATACATGTGCACTCGAGGTGAGTCATGAATAATGTTGCAGGGCAACACAGCCTCTACACCATACACCATGAAAAAGGGTGTATATCCGGTAGTGCGATTGGGCGTGGTCCGCAGCCCCCAGAGTACGCAGTCGAGCTCCACAACCCAGTTCTTGTCTGATTCTTTCAAAGACTGCACTAATCTGGTCTTAATGTCGCTCATAATAAGACCATTAGCTTGTTCGACTTGTCCGTTTTTTGTGGATGATAGACGGAGGCGTAATCGAGCTTAATGCCCAGGTTAGCACACCAAGCTTTCACCTCGTCGGCTGTAAAATTGGAGCCGTTATCGGTGAAGATGCTGTGTGGGACGCCATAATGGTGCACAACACTGGATACGAAGTCTATCGCTGGTCTGGCCTCGGCAGTTTTAACTAGTTTGGCCTCTATCCATTTGGTGAATTTATCTACCATGACCAGCAGATATTTTTTTCTTATGGCTTCCTCCTTTAAGGGGTCTGACCATATCAAGCCCCCAGACCGCAAAAGGCCAAGTAATGGGGATTGTTTGTAGAGCGGTGGGAGGCACATGGCTTTGGTTGGCGAAAAGCTGGCATCCGACACAATGTTGGACAAGGTCATGTGCATCTGCTCAGGCTATCGGCCAATAGAAACCTGTACGGAAGGCCTTACTTACAAGGGCCCGAGCCGTAGCATGGTGACCACCGAGACCCGCGTGAATTTCGGCCAACAGCTGCCGTCCCTCTTCTTCGGAGATGTATCTTTGAAGTACTCCGGTAACGCTTTTCTTGTAGAGCTCTCTGTCATGGACCTTGTAGGCTTTCGAGCGCCGGACAATGTAGCGAGCCTCATTCTGATCCTCAGGGAGCTCTCGCCTATTAAGGTAGGCCAAGAAGGGTTCGGTCCATCGGGCAATTACTGCCATGATAAGATGGGCTGATGGTGTTATTTTGATGGCTGAGCCCCCGATGATATCAGTATTATGTTCGGAATCTGGGGGTATAATTGGGTCTGGACTGGTGTTGCCGCTCTCCCTTGCCACACCACGGATGGCTTGAAGAGACTCTCCAGGAATATGTTAGGTGGGACGGGGTCGCGCTTGGTACCATGCGAGCAAGGACATCCGCCGCTTGATTACTTTCTTGAGCCACATGATGAAACTCGAGTCCCTCGAATCGAGCCGGCATTTTGAGAACGGTGTTACGATAGGCCGCCATCTTCAGATCTTTGGCGTCGAAATCTCCATTTATTTGGGATATTGCGAGGTTTGAATCCCCGCGCACCTCCAGGCGTTGTATGCCCATGGAGACAGCCATCCAAAGACCATGCAATAAGGCCTCGTATTCGGCTGCATTGTTGGAGTCTGTGTGTAATATTTGGAGCACGTACTGAATTGTGTCTCCAGTGGGGGATGTTAAGACAACGCTCGCTCCTAAGTCGGACATCATTTTGGAACCATTGAAGTGAATGACCTAGTTGGAATATGTAACGTACTCTTTAGGGAGTTCTCCTCTGTCCATTCGGCGACGAAGTCGGCCAATACTTGGGATTTAATGGCCCGGCGCGGTGTGTATGTTATGTCGAATGGAAGGAGCTCAATGGCCCACTTTGCGATCCGGCTTGTGGCATCACGGTTGTTTATTATGTCATTGAGTGGTACTTCGGAAGCCACAGTGATTGAGCACTTGAAAGTAGTGTCGTAGCTTCCGGGACACCATGAAGACCGCGTATGCTATCTTTTGGTAACGAGGGTACCAGGATTTGCATAGTGTGAGGACGGTGGATACGTAGTATACCGGTTTCTGAAGTGGGAACTTGTGTTCTTCCTCCTCTCGCTCGACGACGAGCACCGCACTCACCACCTGGTGTGTTGCCGAGATGTATAATAGCATGGGTTCGCCGACATTCGGCGTGGCCAGGATTGGGTTGCTCACTAAAAGAGCATTTATCTCTTCCAGTACGGCCGTTGTTGCATCCGTCCACTTGAAGAGGTCGGTGCGTCGGAGAAGGCGATAAAGCGGCAATGCTTTTTCTCCTAGTCTGGAGATAAAGCGGCTTAAAGCTGCCACACATCCGGCTAGTTTTTGGACCTATTTAAGGTCAGTTGGTGTAGCCAATTGTGACAAAGCTCGGATTTGGGCTGGATTTGCCTCAATTCCTCTATTGGAGGCAATAAAGCCTAGGAGTTTTCCGGCGGGGATGCCGAAAACACACTTTTCCAGATTGAGCTTGATGTCATATGTATGGAGGCTGTCGAATGTGAGATGCAGATCATCTATCAATGACTCAACGTGCCCAATTTTGATGACGACGTCATCCACATATGCTTCCACTGCCTTGCCGATCTTTTTCTCCAGGCATGTTCGAAACATGCGTTGGTAGGTGGCGCCGGCGTTTTTAAGTCCGAAGGGCATAGTGTTGAAACAGAACGGCCCAT
This sequence comes from Triticum aestivum, assembly GCF_018294505.1. Classification (NCBI taxonomy): domain Eukaryota; kingdom Viridiplantae; phylum Streptophyta; class Magnoliopsida; order Poales; family Poaceae; genus Triticum; species Triticum aestivum. The sequence goes on from NC_057807.1 coordinate 106,354,050, forward strand.
ATGGAGTAATGAATGCCATTGTGGCTTGGTCGGACTCCTTCATTTTGATTTGATGGTATCCGGAGTATGCGTCGAGGAAACACAGTGAGTCGTGTCCTGTAGTAGCATCAATAATCTGATCGATGCGAGGGAGGGGGAAGGGATCCTTAGGGCAGGCCTTGTTGAGGTCTTTGAAATCGACGAATAGGCGCTAGGATTTATCCTTCTTTGGGACCATCACCAGGTTTGCTAGCCTGTCCGGGCGTTTTATTTCTCTGATGAATACGGCCTCGATTAACTTGGCTAGCTCCTCCTCCATGGCTTGTCGTTTGGGTTCAGAAAAGCGCCGCAGTGTTTTCTTGACCAGTTTGTATCCCTTCAATATGTTGAGGCTGTGTTCGGCCAACTCGCGTGGGATTCCTGGCATATCAGAAGGGTGCCAGGCGAATATGTCCCAGTTCTCGCGCAGGAACTCTCGTAGCACGGCGTCAACCGTTGGGTCCAACTGTGCCCCAATGGATGTTGTCATCTTGGGGTCCGTCAGGTGGACTTGAAATTTGACTATTTCGCCTGCTGGTTTTGAAGGAGGTGGATTTGGTTCGCTTGTCCAGGATTACGTCGTCCTTATCCACCGTGGAGCGCAATGTGGTTAATTCTTCGGCCGCGAGGGCTTCAGACAGTGCCTCGAGGGCCAGGGATGCGGTTTTGTTTTCAGCGCGGATTGCTATGTCTGGATCACTGGCAAGAGTGATAATACCATTAGGCTCGGGCATCTTGTGCTTCATGTATCCATAATGAGGTATGGCTTGGAAGCGTGTAAATGCATCTCGCCCCAATAGGGCGTGATATCCACTGTTGAAAGGGGCCACTTGGAAGGTTATATCTTCGGACCGATAGTTCTCTGGCATGCCGAATACCACGTCGAGCGTGATTTTCCCCGCGCATCATGCCTCCTCACTAGTAATGATTCCTCGGAAGGTCGTGCTACTTTGCTCGATGCGGCTCCTGTCTATTTCCATTTTGTTGAGTGTGTCCTCGTAGATGAGGTTTAGTCCACTGCCGCCGTCCATGAACACTTTGGTGAGCAGAAAACCATCCACAATTCAATTGAGGACCAAGGCGGCTGGTGCCCGGACTGTCCGAAATTTTGGTTCGTCACTGGCATTAAAAGTTATTGCCGTGTCGTTCCAGGGGTTTATTGCTGCGACTCGGCAGACTTCGGCAAGGTCGCGAAGGGCCATTTTGCGCCGATTGTTTCAAGCAAAGGTCTCGAAGACCGTCAATACGCTGAGGTCGTCGTCTTCCGGGGGTGTTTCTCTAAGGTACTTTTGGTGAGGATATCCTTGCCGCTCTTGGCCACTTGTCGGAATATCCAACATGCTCTAAGGTTGTGGGTTGGTATGGTATCCAGTGTTGTGTGTATTTTGCATGGCCTATCGAGCCATCACTCCAGAACGGTTCTGCGTCCTGTAATGGGCTTAGATTTCTTTATTATTGGGCCGGGGCCCCGCGAGGGTGCATCCTTTTTGCTCGGACGAGGGGTTGAGTGGAAACCGGCAGTTCCCAGCGAGCTGCCTAAGTTTTCCAGGCGCTTTCCATTGCGCAGTACTTCTGTACTATGGTTGCCATGTCAGCAAAGTGTAATACGCGACGGTGGTTGATGGCGTTGAGGATTCCTTCGTCCATGCAATTATTGCAGAATACTAAGATTGTGTCTTCGTCGCGGCAATCTTTAATCTTGCCTTTGACAAGGACGAATCTAGCCCAGAAGTGATGGACTGTTTCCTGAGACTGCTATCATACGTACATGAGATCGCGTATATCTGGGTGGTGGGTGGCTTTAAATCCAAACCCTGACTCAATTTGGGATCCGGAGTCTAAGAAACTTCCGAGCTTAATAGTTTGGACTCCGGGATATCAACCGACCTTTTAGGCCCACCATCCGATTCTAGGTTCAGAGGACAGGGCGTGCTGCTCCGCTGACAGGTATCCGACTCTCCGAGCTCGGAAATCCGAACATATTTCATCCTCAATATAGAGGAAGAGTTGCTGTTTTGCTCCTCTACTACCTCTATTTGATGGGTGATTGGAGGAGATTTCATTTCTCTCTGATCGGGTTTAAGCCCAATCTGATCATAGTCTGTAGCGACCCCCAAGGCGGTGATGCGATCCACGAGTTCGTTTAAAGATGACAACTCCGTCGGATCCATACGTTTGGAGAATTCGGAGTCAACATGGAGGCGATTTTCGATGACCCCAGAAGTCATCGTCGGCTTAACGGCCGAACGGGCGGTCATGGTACAGCCTCCAAGCCGGAGGGTTTGGCCTGAGGCCAGGGCTCCTCCGGAGGTGATACTGTCCTTGATAACAAGGCGAGCCATCAATCCCGTCTTCGACATCACAGTGGAACTCTCAATGAAAGCACCAATGTCGGTGTCAAAACCAGCGGATCTCGGGTAGGGGGTCCCGAACTGTGCATCTAAGGTCGATGGTAACAGGAGACGGGGGACATGATGTTTACCCAGGTTCGGGCCCTCTCTATGGAGGTAATACCCTACTTCCTGCTTTATTGATCTTGATCAATATGAGTATTACAAGAGTTGATCTACCACAAGATCGTAATGGCTAAAACCTTAGAAGTCTAGCCTATAAGATTGTGATTGCCTCTACAGACTAAACCCTCTAGTTTATATAGGCACCGGAGGGGACTAGGGTTGTACAAAGTCGGTTACAGAGAAAGGAATCTTCATATCTGAACGCCAGGCTTGCCATCCACGTCAAGGAGAGTCCCATCCGGACATGGGAGAGAGTCTTCTGTCTTGTATCTTCATGGCCCATCAGTCCGGCCCATGTCACATAGGCCGGACGCCCGAGGACCCCTTAATCTAGGACTCCCTCAGTCATCATCATCAACCATCCTCCATCACCAATTTCATGATGCTCACTGCCCTGCGTGAGTAATTCCATCGTAGGTTTGCTAGACGGTGATGGGTTGGATGAGATTTATCATGTAATCGAGTTAGTTTTGTTAGGGTTTGATCCCTAGTATCCACTATGTTCTAAGATTGATGTTACTATGACTTTGCTATGCTTAATGCTTCTCACTAGGGCCCGAGTGCCATGATTTCAGATCTGAACCTATTATGTTTTCATGAATACATGTGAGTTCTTGATCCTATCTTGCAAGTCAATAGTCACCTACTATGTGTTATGAACTGGCAACCCTGAAGTGACAATAATCAGGACCACTCCTCGTGATAACCATAGTTTGAGGAGTTCATGTATTCACTAGGTGTTAATGCTTTGGTCCGGTACTCTATTAAAAGGAGGCCTTAATATCCCTTAGTTTCCAATAGGACCCCGCTGCCACGGGAGGGTAGGACAAAAGATGTCATGCAAGTTCTTTTCCATAAGCACGTATGACTATATTCGGAATACATGCCTACATTACATTGATGAACTGGAGCTAGTTCTGTGTCACCCTATGTTATCACTATTGCATGAGGAATCGCATCTGACATAATTATCCATCACTGATCCAATGCCTACGAACTTTTCACATATTGATGAACTGGACCTAGTTCTGTGTCACCCTATGTTATAACTGTTGCATGAGGAATCGCATCCGACATAATTATCCATCACTGATCCAATGCCTACGAGCTTTTCACATATTGATCATTGCTTCGTTACTTTCCCGTTCCACTATTACAATTACTACAAAACTATTACTGTTACTTTTGCCACCTATACCGTTACTTCCATACTACTTTGCTACTAAATACTTTGCTGCAGATATTAAGTCTTTCAGGTGTGGTTGAATTGACAACTCAACTGCTAATACTTGAGAATATTCTTTGGCTCCCCTTGTGTCGAATCAATAAATTTGGGTTGAATACTCTACCCTCAAAAATTGTTGCGATCCCCTATACTTGTGGGTTATCAAGACTATTTTCTCGCGCCGTTGCCGGGGAGCATAGCTCTATTATTTGAGTCCCTTGGGATTTATATCTGTTGATCACTATGAGGAACTTGAAAGATGAAAGAACCAAGATTTTTCCCTCAACTACGAGGGGAGGTAAGGAACTACAATCTAGCTCTGCACTTGATTCACCTTCTGTTTTGAGTAAACTTGCGACACCTACACCTACTATTGAATCTGATATGTCGCGTGTTATTGATGATGCCACTTCTGCTATGCATGATGCTTATGATGAAAATACTCTATACTTGATAATACTGTGCCACTAGGTGAATTTCTTGATGAACAACTTGCTAGGGTTAGAGAGAAAGAAATTATTGAAACTGATAATATTGATGAAAGTGATGATGAAGATTCTCCCCCTAGATATGAATTGCCTAATGTTCCTGAGGGTTATGTTATGGATGAAGAAACTGCTGGAGATCTTTTTGCTTGCAAAGATAGATATGATCTTAAGAAACTGTTAGCTAAGCTGAAAGAAACATCTTTGAATGCTAGAATGAAATATGACCCTGCTTTTGCTACTTCACCTATCTGTATCTCTGATAAGGATTATGATTTCTCTGTCGATCCTGAGTTAATTACTTTGGTTGAATATGATCCTTTTTATGTCTATGAATTTGAAATTGTTGTGGCAGATCTTACTAAATTAAATGATATAGCCACCCTATTCACTCATGAGGAAAAAATCGTTACTACTATATCCTTAAGCTATTTCGGTTCTCATTAAAGGGTGATGCTAAAACATGGTTTAATTCTCTTACTCCTGGTTGTGTGCTTAGTCCCCAGGATATGATTTATTACTTCTCTGCTAAATATTTCCCTGCTCATAAGAAACAAGCCGCCTTAAGGGAAATATTTAATTTTGTGAAAATTGAAGAAGAGAGTCTCCCACAAGCTTGGGGGAGGCTCCTCCGATTACTTAATGCTTTACCTGATCATCCTCTCAATAAAAATGAAATACTTGATATCTTTTATAATGGACTAACCGATGCTTCCAGAGACCACCTGGATAGTTGTGTTGGTTGTGTTTTCAGGGAAAGAACTGTTGAGCAAGCTGAATTGCTATTGAATAATATATTGAGTAACGATAATGATTGGACACTTCCTGAACCAACACCTAAGCCAACTCCGAAGAAAAGGGGTATTCTATTTCTCAGTCCTGAAGATATGCAAGAGTCAAAGAAATCTATGAAAGAAAAAGGTATTAAAGCTGAAGATGTTAAGAATTTACCATCTATTGAAGAAATACATGGTCTTGATAACCCAACACAAGTAGTAAAGGTAAATTTTTAAGATATCGGGTTCCGGCAAAACCCTTAAGGTTCGAACACCGGGGTGCCAACGAAGATCTCCTCCTACCGAATCTCGCTCTCAGCCTTGCCGCGATCCCTAAGCTAGATCGATGAACGACACAAGAGACACAAGATTTATACAGGTTCGGGCCACCGTTGTGGTGTAATACCCTACTCCTGTGTGTGGTGGTGGATTGCCTCTTGGGCTGATGATGAATAGTACAGGGGAAGAGAAGCCTCGCGAGGAGAGGTGTTCTTGGCTAGTGTGGTGTTCTGCTTGGGTAGGGTTCGATTTGTCTCTGGATGATATGCCCTCCTACCGTGGTGGCTCACTCTGTGCATTTTAAAACCGAACCGAAAAACCATACCAAAAATAAACCGAACCGAACCGAATTCACGATTTTTATGGTTTCTGGTTTCGATATGGTATGAACTTTTCATACCGTTTTGAATTTCGGTTTTTATGGTATATACCGAAAAATCGAATGGTTAACCGAATAAACCGAAATAAAGAAATATATATATCTTGAGGCAAACAATGATACAAGTAGTCATTTTTCTTGTATAAGAATAAAATTTCCTGCAAAGAACATCCATTTTTTTCTTGTAACCTAGTAATTTTTCTCTTGCAAAATGCTAACCACGTCGTCCATAACCTTTCAAGGCATGAATTGAGGCATGCATATATACTTATATAAAGTTATATACCATTTGTATTAAAAAAAATATGTCTTTGAATTTATAAGTTTGTAAAATACAGTATGTCATTTTCAAATTCGCGTCAACTTTGGTTATTATGGTATATACCAAAACCATACAGAAATAATTCGGTATATACTAAAACCGAACCGTATTTTAATATCATACCGTATAAACCGAAGTATTAATACCGTACAAACAAAAAAACATATAAACCGAACCATGCAAACCGAATAAACCGAACGCACAGAGTGAGTGGTGGCTAGCTCTATTTATAGAGGCCCTGGTCCTCTTCCCAAATATTGAGCGGGAAGGGATCCAACAACGGCCATTTTGAAAGGGGACAGCTAGTACAAGCTATCCTGACTAAAGGTGGTCTTCGCCTGCCAAAGGTGCTGGTGATGACGCTGTCTTGGGCTCCACGGTGACCTCCGTCCTGCCGTCCTGCTGGTCTTGGTCTTGTTGCACCGATATGGAAACCTTTGACTGATGCCTCGGTACTCCGCGCATGTGCTTGCCCCCTTTGCACCAAAGAGGAAACAAGGACACTGCGTGGGCTGGCGCCCGCCTGGTCTTGATCGTCATGTCTTGCGTCATGGGAACCTCGTGAGGTACCCCTTGCCTTGATCTCTCCGCCTCCTCGTGAGCCTGCCTGGCAAGGCCTCTCCTGAGGAGGCCTTGTGTAATCCGCCCCGCGAGGCTTGGCCCCTCGCGAGGGTCTTGAGTGTTTGGTTGGTGAAGACGGGCCGTACTGGGCCACCGATTGAGCCATGTCGTAGGCCCCAGGCAGGCAAGTCTGGGGACCCCCGTTCCCAGAACGCCGACAGTAGCCCCCGGGCCCAAGGCGCGCTCAGACTTGGCTTAGCAGCGAAGCCAAAGGGCAAGTGCGGAGCGCCGCGGGCCCCCACAGCTTGCGGCCTTGGTCGACGCGTGGCGACTGATTGGACGTGGGCATCTCCGCTTCCCCATGCTACCCCAATATCCGCCTGGCTAGGCTGCCACGGTGCTCTACACAATTATTTCCTCCTTGCTGGCAGCGTGCTTCCTATTCCCCTTTCTTCCTCGGGTCCCTGCTTCCACTTCCAATCTGACTTAAGCTCGACCCCCTCCATTGCCATGGCGCCAACTAGCAAGGAGAAGGGGGAAGAAGCCTATGTCCTCAACCAATCCGCCCCCGGAAATCGAGCCCGCCGTCGGCTGATCGCTGGTGCTCAATCTGGAGGCCATGGGCAAGGTTTGCCCTGCGCTCGCCACCAGCTTCAACGAGTGCGGAAAGACGATGGCTTGGCATGTATCCCACGCCTCCATTGACAGGACGGTCACTAAGGTTCGATTCTTCGTCAACGCCCTGTGGGCTAGCCTGGTTCCCCCTTTCTCCGCCTTCTTCAATGCAGTGCTTTCCCATTATCAGATCCATATGATGCATCTTGATCCCCAATCCGTTACCCTTCTTGCCGTCTTCGCCTTTGTTTTGCGAAGCCATGGTGGGCATTGCTCCTTCCGTCGCCCTCTTGCGCCACTTCTTCTCGCTATGCCTGACCGACCCCTTGCAGTGCTTGGGGTGCGTGAGCTTCCAGGCCATGGTAGAAACGGCTGCCTCGGGGATTGATTTTGACGTCCCGCCGTCCACGAGCGGGTTCCGGACATGGTGGTTGTATGTGGATGTCGGAGTGCTCAGCCCTCTGCTCTCGCCTCCATCGTTTCCCACTGTCGCCAATCCCAGATGGGGCCACGAGAGACTCGTGAGCCCCTGGCTCTCCTTTGTCTGGTTTCAACTGAAGAGGTTGAGAGATCTTGGCGTGACTGCGCCCCGGGTGGTGAAAGAGTTCCTCCAGTGTCGCATTGCTCCTCTCCAGAGCTATTCCCGGCCGATGTGGGCCCTGACTGGCGACCGGCACCACATGAGGCTTCAGGAGAGGGAACTCGCACCCGAAGCGTTGATGACGATGCTTGAGGTTCTGACTGGCGACCCCTCGGCAGGCGATATGTCGTAGGAGGGGAGCCTCTTGTATCTCTGCTCGAACAGGGTCGAGTTCGCGGGACGGATGCCTTCCTTTGACGAGTGGGGGCTGCGCCCGGTTGGCCTTATGGGTCCTCGCGAGAATCCTGACGCCATGGCTCCCCTCCTCGCCTCCAGCATCGATCTCGCCCCAAGAGTGGACGCAGGGGCCAGCATCGCTTGAGGCTGGAGGCTTGGATGTCGAGGCACCGACGCCGCACGAGGTTCTCGAAGCATCATCCTCTGGAGCTCGTAAGGCTTGCTCTGGGACGGTCGTTGAGGGGGAGATGCAGCCCGCGGCTACTGAGGCCGGGGCTCCTGAGGCCTTGGCAAGCCATCGGGAGGTGGTGCCTGATTGCTCTTCCCAGCTTGGCGCTCCGGAGGTTGACCGCCTGGGTGCTTCTCCATTCGCGCCACACGCTAGTCCTCACGTCCAGTGCCTAGGTCGGTTCCGCGTGGACTTCATCGCTCTCCCTAAGAGGAAGGAGTCTTCGAGCTGCAGTGGTCGCACCTTCTGGCCGTTGAAGCACAGAAAGTACATCGCCATAGACGAGTAAGTACCTTACCCTTGTAATTCCCCAACTGCTGCTTCCCTTCCTGACCATGGCTCTTCAAGATCCCTCCTGCCAAGCCCGCGGAGTCCCACAAGAAGCAACCTCCTCCGGCCTTGCCTTCATCACTGGCCTTCAGCGTCCCGAGCCTGCGTGCCGCCCCTGACGCGGGGTCAGCTGGAGGAGTAAGCCTGCCTGCAAGGTGTCTTGAGCCCGTACCCTTGCCGCCTTTGCTTTGCAACCCTTCCTGGAGAGCAGTCAGCCTGCCCAGGGCTCCTTCTTTGGTCGTGGACGGAGAATGGTTGGCGTCAATCCTTGGCTCCTCTTTAGGGGATGAGCCTGCGCCGGTACGGGTCCCTTGCGAGGCCCGGCCAGCGATCGTGGGGGCGCCAGCCGCTAGCCCCCTACCAAGAGGGGGCGAACCGCTTCAGGGCCCATCGACAGTGCTAGCTACGGAGGACGACATCAACAACGTGCTCAAGCTTGTGCGCGAATGAAGCGTCGTTCGCCACGAGTTCCTCCAGAAGACGATGGACGCGATGGGCCAGCTTGGTGGAGAGCTTGTGGATGTGAACGTGCGCCTTGAAGCTGGGGGCCTACGGCTGATTGAGGAGCAACGCAAGCTGAAGGTGGCCATCAACCTCGCACGCCACCAGCGCGACCTTGACAACGTGACGGTCGAGGCGTCCCTTGCGGCCTCACGAGAGGCCTGCTCCCAGGCTCTAGAGGAGGCCCGGGAAGCAGATTATCATCGCGAGATCGCAGAGAAGTGCACGTGGGAGCTCCAAGCCTGGAGCGCCTCCTTGGAGTAGCAAGTGGAGCTGCGTCAGGCCGCCCTTGCTGTCGGCATTCTGGGAACGGGGGTCCCCAAACTTGCCTGCCTGCGGCCTAAAGCGTGGCTCAACCAGTGGCCCAGTACGGCCCGTCTTCATCAACCAACACTCAAGACCCTCGTGAGGGGCCAAGCCTCGCGGGGCGGACGATGCAAAGCCTCCTCGGGAGTGGACTCGCCAGGTAGGCTCGCGAGGAGGCGGAGAGATCAAGGCAAGGGGTACCTCACGAGGTGCCCATGACACAAGCCGTGATGATCAAAACCAGGCGGGCTCGCGAGGAGGCGGAGAGATCAAGGCAAGGGGTACCTCACGAGGTGCCCATGACACAAGCCGTGATGATCAAAACCTTGTTTCCCCTTTGGTGCAAAGGGGGCAAGTGCAGGCACGGATTACCGAGGCATCAGGCAAAGGTTTCCTTGTCGATGCAACGAGACCAAGACTAGCAGGACGGCAGGACGGAGGTCACCGTGGAGCCCAAGACAGCGTCATCACCAGCACCTTTGGCAAGCGAAGACCACCTTTAGTCAGGATAGCTTGTACTAGCTGTCCCCTTTCAAAATTGCCGTTGTTGGATCCCTTCCCGCTCAATATTTGGGAAGAGGACCAGGGCCTCTATAAATAGGGCTAGCCACCACAGTAGAAGGCATCTCATCTAGAGGCATCTGATCCGAACCCAGTTCATCTACACACCACCAAGCACAAGAACACCTCCCCTTGCGAGGCTGTTCTTCCCCTATACTGTTCATCATCAGCCCAAGATGCAATCCACCACCACACACAGGAGTAGGGTATTACACCACAACGGTGGCCCGAACCTGTATAAATCTTGTGTCTCTTGTGTTGCTCATCGTGCTAGCTTAGATATCGCGGCGAGGCTGAGGGCGTGTTTCAATAGGGAGAGATCTTCGTGCGCACCCCAGTGTTCGAACCTTAAGGGTTTTGCCGGAACCCGATATCTGATATTTGGTGCCCCAGGTAGGGGTGCACCGAAATCTTCTTTCCACTGATCTGCGTCCCATCGCTTCGTCGCATCCATGGCAGACGCTCGTCGAGCCCGCGCCGAGCGCCGGGCTGATCTCTCCGCCCGCGTCACCCAGACGGTCCCCGTCGATAGGCCTCCTCATCGTTATCCTTCGCCTGCCGCCACCGGCCCGGCGGGGAACGAGGAGCAAGCATCTTCGCTGCACCCCCCGGTGCGGCGGGAAGGCCACACCGCCACTCCGTCGCTGACCCCAGCTGGGTCATTGTCCCACGCTCGTCGTGCCCCCACGGATGCGCAGGCTGCGCTGCTTCTGGCACGTGAGCTCCTGCACTACCACCCCGTCGACGACCTCTATGAAGAGTAGCTCGCTCGCATCACCAAGCTCATCAGTGCCGTAGGGGGCTCTCCCACGTTGTCCCTCTCGCTGCCTCACCCTCTGTCAGGCATGGGTATGCGGCTTAGGGAGCGCCTCCACCACCTCCGCCCCAAGAAGGCACCCTGGCTCCAAGGAGCGCAGCCCTTGGACGTGACCCACCGCATCCAGCGCCCGCGCGACAAGAAAGAAGCTGCCAAGAAATCCCTCGACCTCAAGAAGGCGCTCTCGTGCTCCCTGCACCTGCACGACAAGACCGCGTCCCGGCGCGGCAAGACCGTGTGCTACCCCTGGCAGTAGCGCGCGGGTACCATCAAGAGCAAGCTCCGCATCAGCAAAGGGCTCCGGTGACCACAGCAGGTTGCCGCGCCTTCACCACCAAGCTGCGTAGCGTCGCCTGGCCAGGCAAGTTCAAGCCAGATCTGCCTCCTCGCTACGATGGTACTGCCGACCCACGGAGTTCCTGCAGCTCTACGAGCTGGGCATCAAGGCAGCCAACAGAGACGAGAAGGTCATGGCAAACTGGTTTCCCATGGCGCTCAAGGACGATGCCCGCACTTGGCTCCTGAACCTGCCTCCCGGCTCGATCTCCTCCTGGGACGAGATGCGTAGCTGCTTCATTGCGAACTTCCAGGGCACTCGCGATCGCACTCCGGCCGCGGGTGACCTGCACCGCATCAACCAAGAGCCTGGGGAGACCCTGCAGAAATACATCCAGCGCTTCAACAGCGCCCGCCTCAAGATCCCCAAGGTGACAGACGGGGCCATCATCTCGGCGTTCTCTGATGGCATCCGCAACGTCAAGATGAAGGAGGACCTCGCCATCCACGAGGAGTTGTGCACATCCCTGGAGTTGTTCAACCTGGCAACCAAGTGCGCAAGAGCTGAGGAAGGACGCCTCTCCCTCCTCGAGCTTCCAGCTGCAAACCCAGAAGAGAAGAAGACCAAGGCCAAGGACGTGAAGCGCAAGGGAGTAGCCGTGCTTGCGACGGACCAGACACAAAGCACGACAGGGACCAACCAGAGTCGCCCAAGGGCAGCCAACCATTCTGTGCCTACCACAACCTCCACACCCACAACCCCAACGAATGCCAAGAGCTCAGGGCCGTTCGAGAAGGACGCTTCGGTCGACGCCCCGAGCGCAATGACCGGGGCTACGGCCGAGGAGGATGACGAGGTGGAGGACGATGGGACGACCGTGGCCCCCGCGGGGAGTGGCGTGACCGACCTCGGGAGGATCGCTGGCAGGACCTACCTCGCGAGGGCGCCTGGACGGATCAGCCTCGCGAGGACTGCCCGCAGGGCAACGCAGGCCTTCCTCCTCTGTTGCCGCCGCCAAGAAGGAATGATGACCACCACCAGGACGAGGGGGCTGGGGGCTGCCAGGAGCCATGTGCTATCGCTTGCATCTTGGGCGGAGCTCAGGCCCCAGCCTCTCAGCGAATCTTCAAGCAGTTTGCTCGGGAGGTGAATGTAGTCCTCCTCAGGCTTGAGGCCACGCTCTCAGGTGGTCCAAGTGCGCCATCACCTTCAGTTCTGCAGATCAACTCAAGTGTGCGGCTACAGCTGGCATCCTCCCGATGCTTTGTTCCCCAGTCATCAGCAATGTGCAAGTCACCAGGACCCTCATCGATGGCGGCATAGGGCTTAACGTCATGTCCGTGGAGATGTTCGACAACCTTCAAGTGCCATATGATCAACTTCAGCCTACGAAGCCTTTCTCGGGAGTTACTGACGGTTCCACCACCCCGATAGGGCAGGTCCGCCTTCTTGTCACCTTCGACACGCGCGACAACTACAACATCGAGCTCATCGACTTTGACGTCGCCCACATCCACTTGCCATACAATGCCATCCTCGGGTATCTGGCCCTGGCCAAGTTCATGGCGGTGACCCACCACGGCTACAACATCTTCAAGATGCCAGGAAGCGGCGGGATCATCATGGTCCCCTGCGAAGAAAGAGATGCAGTGTGCTCCCTTGAGCGTGCCTTCCAAGCTGCATAAATCGAGGACCCGGATAGCAAGGGCGAGAACCAGCCGAGGCCCTCCCCGAGAAGAAGAAGACACTGCTTAGTTCAAGGCCTCAGGAGGTTGGCATCTTAGGTGGTACCGCATCAGGATCCGCGCCCGTGCAAGGGGCGCCTCCTTCCATCGCATAGGAAGGCGCGCCCGACGCCCTCCTTGGGCAGGGCTAGAGGGCTCTCTTCTGGAGGGCGTCAGACTAAACCAAAATATGGATCATGACTTGTGACTTATGATGATTATGATTATTATTATTATGGACTAACCTTTTATATTAATTGAATTATTGAGTATCCCTGGGACGGTTCTACCTCCTGGATATTCGTTGTGATTATTTTCTTATAAGCCCTTTATGTGGTGTCGCTTTGACGCCCGACTGTGGTATGCTTGTTATTTATTTACATTATAAGCCCTTTATGTGGTGTCCCTCAGACGCCCGACTGCGCCATGCTTGTTATTTGTTTACTTTATAAGCCCTTTATGTGGTGTCGCACAGACGCCCGACTGAGGCATGCTTTATACTATTATCCTTTCGAGGCGTCACTTCAGACACCCGATCGGGCATTCTATTTTTATTCTCCGATTGCATATTCATGTTTTATATAAACAACCTGCCTGCGTGCATGATGGATTTTTATTTCGTGACTGACGTTGTGATCACAGAATATTTCAGAGCATGATTATCATTTGCTATATTATACCCGTGTTCATAATGTTTGCGAGTACATTCAAAGTACTCACTTGCTTGTCCCTAGCTATTGTCTTGGCCAGATTTTCTTGCATGAAGAGGAGCGTTGCGATGACAGCCCCGAAATCTAAGCAACGGTGATAGTAGCCTCACGAAGATAGGAGTTAACCTAGTCAGCTGTTCCTGTGGGAAATGGAGTCCCATGGCCCCTGATGGACCACAAACCGCTTCTGCCATCAACGACTAGAAACCATTTGTTGTACTCATAGGCCAGTATGGTCTCGTACTACATATTATGTATTTTTCTTGGAATTTCTGTATCAAGTTGGTGTCTCATTAGCTAACAGTAATCCTGGGGCTGATGAGCACAAGGGCCATTTCTGGAAAATAATATCCCGAAAATCCGGTCCTGACAAACTTGGTATCAGAGCCAGGCTAACCATTGGCTAATCCTATCTTAGCCAGGTCGAAAAACCTAGGTTAACCAACCCACCAGACCATAACCTAACCCCGGCCAAGCTTCTCGTGCAAGATAGCCACACAGTGACCCTGACACTTTTGGCAGTCGGTGCCCAACCTATCAGCCTAACCTGTCGATCACGCGCCAGTGACCGACACCTAAATTGTCTCATTCGCAAGCGTGCGAAGGAAGACTCTGTCCCCTTTTTCTATAAAAAGGGCACGCTAGCCTCAACACAGCACAGCGCAGCCACTTCCCCAAACCGAGCTATAATGCCTGGCCCCGTCGTACACAATGACACCACATCAAACAACCTTGGAGGTTTTGTGACAGTGCTAGCAAACCTCACCGCCGTGCCTTTGCATTAGAAGAGCCCCCGAAGTATGTGGTGTACCAAGGACCCATGAGCGGTGACAGACGTCAATTCTGGGCCACTGTGCACATCTATGGTAGGGGTCTATCACCAGAACGTCCCTACAGGTTCACCGGAAGGACAACTTCCTTTGAGCCACAAGCCATCCAACTAGCTGCTCGAGAGGCTGTAGTTCAACTCCGGCACTTGACGCCCAGAGTTAACTGCCGCTCGTTCTACTACCACCCCAGCCATGACGGGTACGGTAGACCACCCCAGGTCACCAACGGAGATCACGAGACGGATCCTGCATTGTTGCATCTGGTGCACTATGTAAGTGCACTAGAGGATCTATTCGATCAAATCACTCTTGATCTGATCGCAGCTCGTGGAGAACTGATACGCCGAGCCCCGGCAAGAGGAGAAGATGAGCACAACGCCGACAACCCAGTCGTGATGTTCAGACAACCGATCGAGTCCTTGAGGTCTGCCCCAGTCATCGACCAAAATACCTTGATGACCCTAGAAGTGCTTCATCGCCTTTTGGGAACACGCTCCAGCGGGATAGTGGCAAACAATCCCGGAGATGGTCATCATCGCTACCCCGACTCTGCAGTTCCTCAACCCCCTCCAGCTAATCTCGACGGTGAGACCCGTGGAGAAGCCTCAACATCCACAAGGCAAGCCCGATTAGATATTAACGAGGTAGACTAAGTCACTCGAGTAGTACCGAGTCTTAGTATGTCCACGCCCTGTAATTGTGTGATCCTGTATCGCCGTAATTAAATGTTGCTTCCTTGTGATACTGTACCGAGTCTTAGTATGTCCACACCCTGATTTTCATGGCACAACACTTAAGCTAATAAATCATGATAAATTGTGGTTTGACAAAAACTTTTGTGTGTTTTGGTCTTTGCTTGATTTGATTTTTGTCTGCTGTTTGCAAGTGCTCTAAAAATCAAATAAATCCTCCAACTCTTATACTCCTTCTCCTTGATCCAAAAACCTTGCCCAGTGATCATGCCATGTGTATAGGAAATAAAAATAATTTCTTCCAAAAATAATTTGGCCAAATAGTATTTTCAAAAAATTAGTTTTCCAAAACCCCCTAAATTGAGATTTGCACTGCAAGTACTTAATTAAGGGCAGTAAAAATATTTCCAAAAATATATTTGACTCCTATTAGATATAGGACACCCATAAACCCCAAAAATATAATTTCTAAAACTTATTTTCTTATTTTATATAAAGGCTTTTTCTCAAGGCCAGAAATGGTCTTTAATAGGTTAAACTTATTTTAATGCTTTAAAAATATTTGTGAAAAATTAGGGAAACCCAGTGGACAAATATTGTCCATATATGAGAGTTTCAACACATAGTCATGTTCAAAATATTGGTCAAACCCCTCAAAAACCCTTCCTGGATATTTCAAGCTTTTGAAATATTTACAAAGGAAATATTCTCTAGAAATTCCAAGAAAATTCTAGAATGTCACATATGACATGTATGATGATCTTGACAAGTATCATGCCATGGAGAATACCATAACCCCATGAAATCCCCTCAAAACCATTCTGTCCATTTTGAAGTTTGAGCAACTTTACATGGCCAAACATGTCCAAATGCTCTCAAACCTTGTGAACATGCTCAAATGGTCTAATAACTCATCTAGACCAAATGGCACAAGTTGGAGAACAAGTTAACTTGATCAAAGTGCCCCAAAACCCTTCCTGTCCAGAACCAAATTTGAACAACTCTACATTGGAAACTTTCCCCTTCTGATCTAAACTTTTGAGGACATGTTCAGAACCTCAAATGATGACACTACACCAAGTGGTGCATCAAGGATAATAGGTTTGCATGACTAAATCTTGGTAAGTCCATTTCTGTTGATTTCTAGGGTTTACAAAAGTTGCATTGGCAACTTTGCCCAAATGGACTCAATATTGGTGGAACCTATTAGTTTATCATACCATATGACCCTGTCAAGCCTCATGACAAGAGGAGTTCATCGTCTTGCCCAAACCACCATCAAACACCTTGTGGGAGAAATTAAAAATGTATGTTTTGTCCACTTCCACTAATCTCCATGAGTTATCCTTTTTACCACAGCGCCTCCTAGTTCCCCTCTACCTCTGGTGTGCTTCCCTGCCCGAGAGTCAATGATGAAGGGGGGCAGGGATCCATTTTTCTTCTCTGGACATCCACCTTTTCCTCCCTTTCTCATCTCTCTCTCACTCCTGGCAAGTTCCAGAGCATCCAAAGCCTCCAACCCTCTTGTTTATTCCCCCTTCAGACCCCAGACACAAGTGGACACGCGAGTGCGCGCGGAAAAGCCGCGGATGCCGGCCATTTGCGCGCTCTAGAGCACGTAAGCGTGCTCCCGACCGTTGACGCTGCGTCCCCCGACCACCTCGAGCCTCCGCCTCGCGCCAGTCGAGGTGCCTCGACGTCCGCAACACGCCACCGTGCAGGCCCCCTCGTCTCTCCCTCTCTCTCACCTCCTGCGGTGCATGCCCAGAGCCGCCCGGCTCGGCCAATGCCTGGCCTCGCACGCGCGCGAGCACTAGAGCCTCTCCCCACTCACTCTCTCTCTTCCTGGCGCCCTACTCCACGTCTACGAGCGCCGCGGACAACCCCGAGCCTCCTCCCGTGGCCACCACGGCCATTTCCGCGGGTGCCCGTAGGCCACGTCCATGGTGAGCCACGGCCTCGCCATATAAGGCCGCCCCTAACCTCCCTCTGGATCCCCTTTGCTCTCTTTCTCTCTCCAGTGCATCCCCTGGACCAATCCGCACCCCCTCCTGTGCCCTCCAACCTCGTCCATGGCCGGCGCCGAGCCGCCGGCCATCGCTTAAATCCTCGTCATCCGAGCCCCATCCTCTCCACCTATGGGGGTCATTGCATCACCGCAACCACCACGGAGCTCTCCGGCTCTCCATTTACACACCCCGGAGGCCGTGGCGTCAAGTCCATCCTCGACGACGCCCCGGTCCGCCGCACCCGAAGCTCCTTCTCTTCCCGGGCTCCCCCGCGGGCGTGAAGCACCTGGATGGGTGCGCCGCGACGCGCTGAGTCTGCCGGTCTGCCGGGCACCGCCGGAGGTGGCCCGTGCTGCCGAGGAGAGCGCCGGCGCCGCTCGGCCTCGCCTCCTCTATTTCCCGTCAAGCCGCGCGGGAGGTTGAAGGCAACGGCCTAAGCACTGGGGCTCGCGCATCAGCGACCCAGCGGCTGGGCCCCGACCGTTTAAGTGGAGACGGCTTCGGCCGGATCCGCTTTCCTCGCGCGTTGGTGCACTCCCCGAACCCGCCTCCGACGTCGCCTCCTCTGCCCGTACAGTCGAGCCACTGGGCCGGCCCACTGCTAAACTGCACCCAGTGCGCTGGATAAGGGTAAAACCCTTTCCCTTTCCTTTTTCTTTTTCTGTAAAATTTGTAAAATCCATAAACAATTCAAATAGGGTCCAAATTTGATGATTCAAATTTCCACAGACTCCATAAATCAAGTCCTATTTAATAGGCCACAGTGGACATTTTTGTTGTCCTTGGTTTTCACTGAACCTTTTAAAAAGGTCATTTATCCATATAAGTCCACTTCAAAAATCCATATTATATTCATTTCAACTCCAAATCCAGTGAAACTAATTTCTAAATGTTTCTAAAATCATGTCTGAATTAATGGGTACTTTTACTCATTTTTATAAAATGGCATTCTGTGTACAACTTGTGGATCCATCAAATCCATTGATTCCATCATATTGAAATGTTCAGAAATATCCACTTATCCAATTCCACTGAAATCACTTTAGTCATTCCCCATATGACCAAAGGCATCCTAGAAAAGTCCAACTCACATTTTTAGAGCACTTTTATTTTCTGCCTTGTTGTGTTGCTTATTATGGTTGCTTTCGACGATAATTGACGAAGTAGACGAAATGCTCGGAGTTGGACCAGAGATATTGAAGACCTCAAAGACTTTGTTAAAACAGGCAAGCAGCCCTTTGACCATGTCTATGAAACCCTTTTTATGCATATCATATAGCACCATATTGTTGTTGCAATGGAATCATGATGAGGTAGTAACCACTTTGATGGTTTGCCACTGTACTTCCTCGTTGATACTTGCATTGTGCATGACCCTACCTTCTTATGAGGGTTATGCCGGTGGGAGTAGATAGTATGCTAAAGTAGTGCTACGCAAAAAGGGACGGGAATATGCATGATGATGGAGACAAAGTATTTTCAAAAGACTTTTTCGAAAACCCCGTCGAGTGCCACTTATGCCCGAGGGAGATGATGAAATGGGTAACCACTTGATGACGAAGTGGTGTACCGAGGCAAGTGTGTATGTTGTTTTCGAAAACGGATTAGATTTAAGATTTGATGACTATCCCAACCTTACATGCGCAGCCACTCTACCCTTATACGGGAAAGGGCATTATTGATTACCTAGATCGATACTAGCTTTGAGCCCGCATTACTAGTGACGGGGGAGAGTTGGTGCTCTCTCTCGGGACGGGGTCGTGCCAGGTAGGGCGGCCATGACTGTTTTCACAGGGCACCGGATACACCGTTGTGTCCCCTCTCGGATGTTACGATCTCGAGTGAGTCTCGCAAGATGTACATCGTGAGGATACGGAACAACGAGTGGACTCCTTGTTAGTGTCATCTAGGGAAAGGTAGTGATCGGGTGCTTACCCCGGGTACTTGAGGTATCGCGGGTCGTGGATGACACGGAAGTTCCCCGGATCTTGTGGGTAAAGTGTGCAACCTCTGCAGAGTGTAAAACTATTCGAATAGCCATGTCCATGGTCAAGGACGGTTGGGCGGTGCTGCTTAAACTATGTCCAGAGTTTTACAACCGTGTGTGTGTGAGTTGATAAAATTACTTGGGTCAAGTCAAAGGACTTGACATGATTGAGTTGGGTTGGTGCCCACTCTATCTATGTTGATATCTGTAACCTGTCCTTATGGTTACTTGAATTCTCCTGATGCATGTCTTACAAGTTGCTGAACATGTCATCGCACTCAAAACTAGCTTTCTGCAAAAATTTACCTATATCATGCATTGTTGTATCTTGAACCAAAACATGGGTTGCTTGCGAGTACATTCAAAGTGCTCATTGGCTTGCCACTGGTTATTTAATTGACCAGGCATGGAAGACCGGAGTTTGAAGAAGTATTCTTTGGAGACGAACATGCGAACTAGGACTTTTCCCAGTCAGAATGCCTGTAGGGTTAAGGCAGATGGCATGGGTTCCACTTATCGACGATGATTTCCGCTGCTTGTGTTTCATTTGATGTTCAGCCCTTAAGGCTTTATCAATGTAAGACTTGACCATAATGGTCATAATTTGTGTAAGACGGTATGTATGGATGTAAGACTCTTGTCATTCAGCTTCTGTGTGTTCGGTGAGCATTGATCTCTGGGATCACTGTACACGTGCATTCGGTGATCTCGACTTATGAGTCGGGGTCCCCACAGAGCTGGTATCAGAGCCATCCTGACTGTAGGAAGCCTTATTTAGCATGGTCGTTAGTTAGGGTAAAATATTTCCAAAACTACTACTAGTTTTCAAAACTATCTATACTTCTCTTCCCTTCTCAGTTTTTTGAAAACTAAGGTATACTTTCCTTATTGATCTCTTCCCCTTCAAAACCTTTGGTCACTAGAACCCTTATGCCCCTGACCACTGGATTCCTTGTAATCCTCGTGGATAATCTAGAAGGAAGATGCCTTGCCAGACATTTACCCATATCTCCTGAACACAAGATTGGTGACATCACAACAAGACGATACCAACAGAAGATACATCCTCGAGGAATGAGGACCTGAAGACCCAGGAGATGGTGACACCCTTGACACTGCCCCAAGATGATGCAAGCTTAGCCTACGATGATCAGGGCATAGAATATGCAAGATCATGATATACATCGCTAATAGAGTAACCCTGTCACTATCGTTGTTGTATCGGCAACCACCGATGGATGAGAACCTAGCCATTTGGTCCGCCTCACCATAGTGAGCAGGAAAACAGTTCCCCTCATCCCCCGCTCTAGGTGCCGATGTTGTCATCAACGTAACCGACATGATGGACCTCTATTACGCCTTGATAATGTCATTGCATAAAGGATTACCTACCTGCTACCATCGACGGCTTAGAAGACAAAAGGGGATCGTTGTGATTAAGAAGACAATAGAAGACCAAGTCAATGCCAGTTATGAGGAGCCACCTTCACCCCATCACTTCAACAGGCAAGAAGTTTTTGAAGAATCTTCAGGCTCAACCCAGATTGCTTCATCGAACAACTACAAGAGATGTAGCAACACCTGAGGAAAACTCAGAAGACTGCATGAGGCACAAGGCACAAACTACTGAGTCCGAGAACCCCTAGGGTAGGATGAGTCGTGTACCCCCTATGCACAGTCGTGTACCCCCAATATGCAAAGTGCTCATTGGCTTTCCACTGGTTATTTAATTGACCAGGCATGGAAGAACCGGAGTTCGAAGAAGAATTCTTTGGAGACGAACATGCGAACTAGGACGTTTCCCAGTCAGAATGCCTGTAGGGTTAAGGCAGATGGCATGGCTTCCACTTATCGATGATGATTTCCGCTGCTTGTGTTTCATTTGATGTTCAGCCCTTAAGGCTTTATCAATGTAAGACTTTACCATAATGGTCATAATTTTTGTAAGACGGTATGTATGGATGTAAGACTCTTATCATTCACCTTCTGTGTGTTCGGTGAGCATTGATCTCTGGGATCACTGTACACGTGCATTCGGTGATCTCGACTTATGAGTCGGGGTCCCCACAAGAGTGCACCCTCTGCAAAGGTTAAATCTATTCGAATAGCTGTGTCCATGGTTAAGGACTACAGTCTGGGATGGGTCAAGTGTCGGTCTTAGCGTCGGTCCTCGGAGGAGAAATTACTAAACCAAAATATGGATCATGACTTGTGACTTATGATGATTATGATTATTATTATTGTGGACTAACCTTTTATATTAATTGAATTATTGAGTATCCCTGGGACGGTTCTACCTCTTGGATATTCGTTGTGATTATTTTCTTATAAGCCCTTTATGTGGTGTCGCTCTGACGCCCGATTGTGGCATGCTTGTTATTAATTCAGTTTATAAGCCCTTTATGTGGTGTCGGTCAGACGCCCGACTGCGGCATGCTTGTTATTTGTTTACTTTATAAGTCCTTTATGTGGTGTCGCACAGATGCCCGACTGAGGCATGCTTTATACTATTATCCTTTCGAGGCATCGCTTCAGACACCCGATCGGGCATTCTATTTTTATTTTCCGATTGCATATTCATGTTTTATATAAATAACCTGCCTGCATGCATGATGGATTTTTATTATGACAGAATATTTCAGATCATGATTATCATTTGCTATATTATACCCGTGTTCATAATGTTTGCAAGTACATTCAAAATACTCACTGGCTTGTCCCTGGCTATTGTCTTGGCCAGATTTTCTTGCATGAAGAGGAGCGTTGCGATGACAGCCCCGGAACCTAAGCAACGGTGATAGCAGCCTCATGAAGATATGAGTTAACCTGGTTAGGTGTTCCAGTGGGAAATGGAGTCCCATGGCCCCTGATGGACCACAAACCGCTTCCGCCATCAACCACTAGAAACCATTTGTTGTACTCATAGGCCAGTATGGTCTTGTACTACATATTATGTATTTTGCTTGGAATTTCTGTATCAAGTTGGTGTCTCATCAGCTAACTGTAATCCTGGGGCTGATGAGCACAAGGGCCATTTCTGGAAAATAATATCCCGAAAATCCGGTCCTGACAGTTATTGTGGCCACTAGAAAAACGCAGAAAAAGAACTGCAGTGACTAGAAGCAAACAACTAAATAAGACAATAAGGAAATAAATAAGCAAGCAACTAACACTCTGCTATTATGGCTATTACACATATTATATCCATATGGCATTAAAGTTCACCACCAGTGCAAACATAGGGAACAAAGCAGCATATTACATACACCGACCATCTAAATTGGCCACTAGTGCAAATAAACACAGCATAAAAAAGTCCATAACTGAAACAACTTCAGAAGAGCTCAAAAACATTATCCTGGGTATCCACCATGCTGGCAACAAGCTTAGCAAGATTATTTGCTTTCTTCTGTTTGGCGCTAAAATCCTCCCACGCTTGTTGTTGCACCAGAAAGTATGCATCTGAATGCTCCTGGGACTTCCGCAGTCCTTTGGCTTCTTGTCGCGGCACTGCTGATTGATGTCTTTCAGCTTGTAGCTGAGACTCAAGAAACCGAACTAATTCAGACAGTGAGTTTGAATAGCTTGTGCCAGCAGTAGTGGCTAGTAACTCGAACACTACACCAAGACAGGACTTTGGAGTTGTCTCTCTGTCTTCAAGATAGTTTTCCTTAGTTGTTTTATTAGCTTTGTTGGAGACCAACAAGGATGTCTCACTATCCTGAACCTTATCTTCATTACTTCCTTTACCATTGGTTAATAAGGCACTCTTCCCCAATATTTTGTCAGCATTCTAAAAGAAGAAAAAAGCAGACACATAACATGTTTGGCATGTACTAGTATATCGAACTCATTTCGGTGAACCAGTTCATTAGTAAGGTGGACAGGATTAAACTACCAAGTCTTCTATTGCCAAGTAGTACATAATAAAAGCATCAAACAAACACATATCTATCTCCTGTGGTCACTGCATTGTCTTGCCAAATCAAAATAGAGACACGGTTCAAATCATATCAGTTCAAGACAAAGCAGCACTGAAACAATACAAAGGGTGGGAAACTACATGGCACAACAAGATTTCAGATGGGTACCACGGGTCTACATGTACAACAACACTATTTGCTCTGTTGTGATGCTAGTAATGTGCATGATATGAGAAGTCAACAGTATACACAATGAAATCAGTAGAGCTATTTATAAGACCAAACCTGTTAAAGAAACACACGTAAACATACTTGTTGTGCCATTGGAGTTTCGATTGGATCCTTCAATTTAAAAATAAGTTTGTATGAGTAAATACAGTGATACAAGAGCAAAGCAGTATGCACGATAGCAATGGAATCTTAAATGTGAACAGTTGTTCTTCAGGTTTAAGCAGTTGTTCTACATGAATAGAGTATAGTAAGACACATGCATATAGTACTTAAAAATAAAAAATGAGCTCATAGACCTTACCACACTCTTGGTTCGGGACCAGTACAGAACAAGGCGTTCCCAGTCATCGTCCAGTAAATGTGTCTCAGGAGAACGTAAGGGAATTTGATGAGTTTCTTTGCAAGTGAAGTACATTTTCTTAAGGTAATTCCGATACTGCCACCAAGCATTCTTGAAGATAGCACATGTCACCTCATCTTGAGTTTCCAAATCGGTCCTTCTCTACAGGGAAAAATGGGAAAATTTGTATAACCATCATGGAGGTAGAATGTATGGGACAAAGAAAAGTAATTGCCATGAATAACATTACTTACACATAAATCTTGGACAAAGACCTACAACTGGCATTTTCCTTCATCTTCAGTATAATATTTCCATGATGGGAAGACACACATATAGGATTTTACAACATCAAATTCGCTAGATGCTAAACTATGGATGGCTGGTTGTGCTTCCTCCACAGGAATATGTGTACTAACTGGTGGAGTTGGGGTTCGTCGTGGTAGTACTGGAGCTTTGGGCACTAGAGTTGCCTTACTAACTGCTCTTATTTGGGAGTTCTGTGGTGGAGATGGTGGTTTGTCAATAGGAACTGGGTTACTATCTACTAGGGTTGGGGTTAGATTGGGTGAATATGGTGGTTTGTCAATAGGAACTGGGTTACTATCTACTAGGGTTGGGGTTAGATTGGGTGAAGATGGTTCTCTGTCCATCGCAGTAGGGGTACAATCTGCGAGAGTCTGGATTATATGTGGTAGGGCTGGTTCTCGTGCATGTACAACCGGGGTGCTATCTCCACCAAGAGGTAGCACTGTTTTATTTGAAGACCGTGTTTTTACTCCGCTATATACTGCCATCACCCGCTCTAATTCAAATGGTTGATAAACAGGAAACATAGTTGAATCTATAGATATTGTATGAGAGACAGATGCAATATATAGTGTGGAAAAGAGAGGGCATGAAATAGTTGACATGTATATTGTTTTACTAAAAAGGATAGCATGACATAATTTCACATATATGATGTCTATCTGAAACTGGATAGCATAGCATGACATAATTCAAAGATATGATGACTAACTAAACAGGATGGCATGAGATAATTATATGATGTCCTTAGTAAACAGGTTCGCATGACATAATTCACATACATGTTATGTAAGTAATCAGGATCACATGATTTAATTCACATATGTTATTTATATCCTAAGCAGAGGGCATTCGCGTATATGATGTCTGAACTAAGAACATGGTGTTGAATATTGTCTATATGATGTCTAAACTATGCAATGCAAGACACCATATGCATGATATGAGCAGTATAACCGTGCCACATTAGAGTATACACCTCGGTGGGGGAATAGGACTGGTCATTTGTCTCTGAATCCATCTCTAAGGAGCTATCGGGACCCAGCACGAGATCTGCTTCGATGGGTAGCACTATCTCCTCTAAAGACCTTGTTTTCACTCCAGATTTTTCCATCACCCACTCAAATGGCTGATTCATAGGAAGAGTAGTTTAATGTACAAACATTGTCGACAAATGGAAATGTAATGAAGAAAAGGATGGACAAGATATCATTCAAATATATGATGCCTGGTTAAACAGGATAGCATTGCACATTTCACATATATTATGGCTGGCTAAAAGAGATGAGACTGCATAATTCCCATATATGACATAGAAACTAAACAGGTGGCATTATAGAACATGTCTAAACTAAGCAAATGACATATATGATGTTAAAACTAGGCACTACAAGGCAACATATGCATGATATGACCAACATCATCATGCCAAGTTAGAGCAAACACCTTGGGGGTAAATAGGAGTGGTCAGCTGCATCTGAATCCGCCTCAGAACAGATATCTTCCTTTGGATTACAATGTGGAGAGGGGGAGGGTTGCCATTGAACCCACCATGGAGTGATGTCTGCATGACATTGTATTGCCGTGCAAAACTCTTCTCTTTTTCTCTACATGTTCAGCATGACTGTGTACAATATCTGACATGCATACGAAAAAATATAGTGAGATTATGTAAGGAGAGCATGCAGAAATCTAGAGTGATGGTAACAACCAGTGGATGGATCCAAAAGTAATGATAGCAGGTTGATGATAACTTTAATTTAATAAAAAGACAAATGATGATTGCTTTACTATTTGTTTGCCACCCAAGATGAAAAACATAGGCATACCCTAGGTGAACCAGATAATAGAAAGATATACTATTCATTGCTGCCTCGATGTGTGCCCCACAAGCATTTTAAAACTCAAGTTTGAATATTAATTCGGACCTGACTTTGTAAACACAGGAATGCACATGGGAAACAGAGCATTTGTAAACACAGGATTTCAGTCAACTTGGGTGTTTGGTTCACAGGAATTGGAAGAGCAGAGGAATGCAAAGAAACATGGCCAAACTAAAGTGAAACCATATGAAAGCGTGTACAGTTAGAATGTTATTCTGCCACTAATGCACTTGGTCTTGTTTTCATGCATAGGATTTTGAAAAGTAGGTCCAGGTGGATGTTTTGCTCCATTCCTTTCAACAAAATGCATGAATAATTGAATAGTAGAGTACCACCTATTGCTATGTTTTTCCTTCAGTTTTTTCCTTTGAACCAAAATAGCCCTAATGGATCGACATGAATGTAGAGTAATAAGTGATGCGACAAGTGTACAACCTCTTTGTTGTAGCCGTGTCGACCTCAGCATCATTGGGTTGGTTGCTGAAGAAGTTGAGGCAGAGGTGGCTATCGGTGGTGTGGATGAAGATATGAGGAATCTGTAGATGGCGTCCAGGGCACTGCTCTATTGTGATGGATGGTTCCGTTGTTGGAGCAGCTCCGGTGGGCCATAAGACGTCGAGGCTGAAGCAGTACCAGACAAACATTGTTAATCTCAAGTGGGATTATAATACCATCTCCAATAGATGATGTAAAATACATTACCAAAAAATGATAGATGTAAAATTTACATCACAAAAAAACACCTGACTACAACAGATGAGGTAAAAATTGTTGACTCTGAACTTAACTGTTGAAACTAAAATTTACTGTGGAATCTGAATGTTACTGTCAAAACTAAACGCACTGGTAGCAGAGAGGCACCTCACATGTAGTTTAGGCCGCTCGAGCACTAGTAGTAGACAAATAGTGATCGAAATCAACAGGCGATCAATGGGGAACACAGTAGCAGATAGCAGCCGGAGCATCAGCACCTGGAGGAGCAGCACGAACTAGAGCACTGCATCAGCCCATGTACCAGCATTAGCAGTGCGAGCGAGAGCAAGAGCAGAGCAGCAGCACGAGCGAGGGGGAGAGCCGAGCAGTAGCACGAGCGAGGAGGAGAGCAGAGCAGCAGGGCAAGTGAGAGCCAGAGCAGCAGCAACAGATCCGGCTAGTATGGCTGCCGCCGCCGAAGGTGCCTCACACTGGGGGAGATCCACCATGGAGATGTTACCCACGGCACCGGTTTCGAGGTAGCCATGCCATGGGGGTGCGGGATGGAGAACCATCGGTGCCGGGACGTCGAGTTAAGGAGAAGGTTCGATGCGATGAGTGTACAACCTCTTTGGTGGCGCAAATTGAGGATTTTGCGGTTCTAGTGGAGCAGGTTAAGGCGGAGCTATGGGGATGGATCAGCCGCGATAGACGAGGCGATCGTCGGAGCAGCTCCTTGGATGTGGAGGACAGGGCGGCTGAACTGGCGGGACGTCGAGCTGTTGCGGTGGACGACGTCGTCGGCGAGGAGGCTCCGGCTGGGTAGCGGCGAGCTGGCGGACAGAGGAGGGTGGGGTTTTGTGGCTGGAGCAGAGAGGTTATGGCGGCCTGGGATTTCGAATGGTGAAAAGGAAGCAATGGGAGGGGGAACCATGACTTAGGGACGCGCTCTCCAAAATGTAGGGTGGGTTACAAAAGTACCCCCCACTGATTTGAACTTGCGGCCCTTTTGGCTTAGGGTTAGAAGGGGGATTCCACATGTTGGGATTTGGCAGGTGGAGGGAGTTTTCGTGTGTGTTGTTATTTCGGGATAGCAAGGCGCGAGTTTTGGGAGCATGATATCTGAATTTTTGGGATATAACAAGGTGCGGGTTGAATTTGTGGGACAAGCCTAACATGTAATATTGTACGTACCAAATCAATTCGCGCTTCCCTCAATGAAAAAAACGAAAAAAGTAAAACTATTCGCACCACACAAAGAGATAGTCTTGTCTCGTTTTACTGTACAAATGCTATTCAAAGCTATGAATCCATGTTGTGTCCAATTAAATTTTTTCGCTGGCAGTATAATGCATGTAACCTACTCATACCAACAGTTTAGTGCATTCCAAATGTCTATACTACCGCTGCAATTCGAACTAAAATTGAATTCGTTTCTGTATTTGAATAGGAATCTACAATCATGGTTGTTGCCAACTTAAACCATCATTCGTGTATTATCTTAACAACACACCACATGATTACTATAGAGATAGATATGCACTATGTGTACTATATGAACTCGAATTCAAATTTTTGAATACACTTGATGTTGATTCCAAATAATAGTACATTTGATGTACTAACTAGATCTTCATAATCTAAACCATGTTCCATACATACACTGTGTTTATCACACAAAGTATAGTGCCCCGCCCCCTACATTATGACAAGTATTTAGCCCTGAGCTACAAAAGCCATTCATTATCACAAATTATAATCAATGTTCTATATATTATATGTAGTATAACATGTTCATAACCACACCATGCATATCGCCATTATATATATTCATGCATGCGTCAGTTTAAAACACTATGATATGTTCTTCGAATATCCAAATCCACTTTTTTATAATGAATTATGATCTCTGTTCGTCTTTTACACCCACACAATCCTCTTCTCTTTGTAGCTAGAGCTAACTTTCTATCATGCATACACACTCCCCCCTCTCACCTTCCCTCAGCATTCTCTAGCTCCACGCGCACATTCGTCTTTTCACTTTAGGTCGTTCACCCACGGTGTGTGTAGGCCCCCCAGCTCCTTCTTTCTGGCACACACCGATCGATATACCTCTCTAGCCAGGTGTGCCTACCACAAACACAAGATTTCCCTCTTCTCCTCTCACCGTCCATGCCTCACTCCCGCCCCTCTTTGCATCGATCTCGTACTCGCACACTCCTTCCCCCTCGATATAGTATGTCTCTCGCACCACCTCCTAGCTGCATCCCTCTCTTTCTCTATCCTTCTTTCCGGGCCTTATTTTCTTCTAACACATACATGCATGTATACCGATCGATCTCCCTACATATACCTAGGTCGACTATAACTCTTTTCCCCATGCATCGATTGACGTACCTCACAAGTTATGTCTCTTCCTTTCTCCGACAAAGGACGATTGATCTTCCTATGTAGTTACGTCTGCTTACCACAGCCGTATCGTCCCCCCTCCTCACAAGTTATGTCTCTCCCTTTCTCTGACAAAGGACGATTGATCTTCCTTTGTAGTTACGTCTGCTTACCACAGCCATATCGTCCCCCCTCATCATTCGTGCATGCCTCCTGACCCGTCTCTCACACGCACGTGCACAAACAGGCAGTCATCCCCTCTCTTATTTATATTGCAGGCGTGCCCTCTGTTTGTCTAGCAGGCCTCTCCCACCATTTGTGAGAGGCAACTCCACCACCAACCCCTCTGACACTCTAGCTCTGTCTCTCTCCCAACCTTATTCCTCTCCTACACATATGCATGGATGCCGATTGATCTCCCTCAATACATAAGGTAGGTCTCTCTCCTCCTCCACACAAATACCAGCCATTGTACCTCTATAGTTAGGTCTCTGGCGCCCACCCCCACCCCAGACACACCGATAGTCGAGCGCTGTAGGTAGGTACCAATGCCACAGAGACAAACTGCACATGTCCCTCTCACGTTCCAGTTGGCCAGCCACCCAATATCTTTAACGTGGGCACACACAAATCGATGGAACTCTTTATTGATCACACGCGCGCACACACACATCATCCCACTCTTCGATTTTGTGGATACCTCACGCTGATGATACGTCCACTCTCTTCTCATGCATCGCCCCCTCTATATATATGATATATCCAGGCCTCTATTTCACACACATTGCATATGTTACATTTTTTGATTGAAATATCATTGACACATATTACTTGTCTATCTCTCACACCCCCCCCAAAACACTCATGAACCCACACACTATATCTCTCTACATTTGTATCTCTCTCGCACAAACCCATGTAGGTGGTGTACGTACACGAAGAGAATAGGTGCATGTACTCACGCTTCATGACCAGCCACACCCGCGCGGGTACATGGTGGAGCTCATCTCTACTCTTATAAAAAACAGAGTTGGTGATGATGGTGTGCCTGCCATCCTGCAATATAGGTCGTCCGATTTATATTTGACGGATAGGAAGGAAACTATGGCAATTTTGCAAAAAGATACCCACACCCCTCTCCACATTTGCAAACAAGGCTTTCCCTCGTTCATCCTTTTCTCCCACAAGAGCAACTACTCATAAAAATGCATCTTGATGTTCCGTGCAACGCATGGGCATATTGCTAGTTTCTATACGAAATGGCAGCCCATGTGCTGATTTGAATGAGTGTAGCGGTTCTTTACCTATGGAGGTCATGTACCACGCGTGCACGAAACAAAGTTCGACTTGATGCGTTGGTGCGTTATTTTAAATAAAGTTATATTGCTCAATGCCACATACACAGAATATAAAACAATTTTTATGGAGAAAAAGGTAGTCCGCTCCACTATACACAATGGAGCCTGCCTGCCGGGGTTTGTCTCTCTTCAGAGTATCTCACACAAGGTGGCGGTGGCCTCTCTCTCTTTGTCACCGTTGGTCACTAATCCGGTCCCGTCCACCAGCGAAAAGGAGGATGTGCATCGTTTCTCCGTTCGATGGCGCCGAGGCAACACGTCCTGATCTGCGGTACCCGTCGTTCTCCTTGACCAAGCTCCGACACGGTAGGGCCTAAGCCACTTTCTCGCTGCCGCAGTATAGGCAGATCCCTCCCGCGTCTCCCTCCTAGTTACATCCCGACGACCACCAGGTATCCCTGTTCCACTGCCCATCTTCCCACGTCGCTGCATGTGGAAAATCTTGCATGTGGATCTTCCCTAGTTCTTTCCCCAAAACATAGCTCGTCTGGCATACTTTCCATATTGTAATCTCGTCCTCACACCGTATTAGATAAACACAACCGTGCTATTATCTTCCCTTAGCACAAGGAATATGCTTCTTTTTTTCTTCGTATGTGTCATCAATTGTTATTGGCCAGTAATTGTTTCCTTTCTACCTCTTTTTTGCAAACAGGCTATCCATTTCACCTCGTTGCTATTGCGACCTTTTGGTGAACTAGTGAAAGGGCATGTAGCCCCTAAGTGTGGTTTTGGTAATTAAATGACAATCTCTATGGACTAATGTTTTCAGTGAGATATATTTGAAGGTTTTGTACATAGATAGTGCCTCAAGGATATTGGACGGAATCAAGGATGAAGTCCATATATATGAAGATAGTGCCTCAAGGATATTGGACGGAATCAAGGATGAAGTCCATATATATATGAAGATAGTGCCTCAAGGATATTGGACGGAATCAAGGATGAAGTCCATATATATGAAGATATATTTGCCCTATGCTTTGGTATTAAATGACAATTCCTATGGAGCATCAAGTGCATTGAATCTTATATGAAGATATGTTCCATAGTGATGCTTGAAGTGCATTGGGTTGTTTTGTGAAGTCTGCCATCAAAGCATCCGAAGAAGTCCTCATGGTATCCTTCTCTGGATACCCCGTGCACACGGGCTTGTACCGTGCGCACGGGGTCGAGTGTCAACTCTCTGGATACCCCGTGCTCACGGGGCCTAGGTGTTGGCTCTCGAGATCCCATATCCAGTGAGGTTTCAAGTTGGTCTTCGGGTACTTCTATTGAAGCCATCAAGATTGGTTTCAATGCCTAATCTAATTATGTTCATGATGGAGTGCATTGGAGGATCTCAAAGATTGATATATTTGGGCTTCTGAGGATCAAGGCTTGAGAGAGTAATCAAAGAGAAGAATTCAAGTTATGGTTTCAAGACAAGATCATGGTGAGCTCATGTGTTGGGTTTAGGTTGATCAAGTCTTGAAGCAAACAACTAGAGTGAAGAATTCATTGTGCCTCTCAAGATATTATGATGGAGGGCTTTTAAGGATCAAGGGCTTGAGAGAATAATCAAAGAGAAGAATTCAAGTTATGGTCTCAAGACAAGATCATGGTGAGCTCATGTGTTGGGTTTCGGTTGATCAAGTCTTGAAGCAAGCAACTAGAGTGACGAATTCATTATGCCTCTCAAGAGATTGTGATGGAGTTTTTAGAAGGGCAAGTGGTGACCAAGATGATATTCATAGTGGAACTTGATATGGTCATGGAAGAGTCTTTGGTGATATAGTCTTGAAGCAATGAAGGGAAATGAAGAGTTCATTGTGGCTTTCAAGAAACCAAGATGGAGCTTCGAGTAAAGATGTTGGTTGACCAAGATGAAGCTCGAAGATTATATCTAAGTGGTCAACTCTCAAAGCACAAACATTGTACCACGTGAGATCAAGTGATCTAGTGGTATGGTAAGTAATTGTGAATTGTGCTTTGTTACCTAACCCATGCTATGTGTTTGGTATGTCTATGTGGGTTAGGTGTTTCTCATGGGCTTGCATCAAAAGGAAAGATCTCAAGTAGCCTATGTGTGGATGACATCAAGTGGTGATGGTCATCGGGTTCGAGGAGTCCAAGTGCAAGATGAGAAGCCGGAGGTTATATGCTTTGAAGCTTGCGGTCCACATCATGATAATGCTCATGTGAAGATGGGCTTAAGTTAAGGCTTCCCTCATTGCAATATGAGGAATCAATTCAAGCATCTTCACCAAGTGGTTGTGGACAAGAAAGGGATTCCAACTTGAGACAAGCATTGGAGTCATCACCAAGCTCAAGTTGAATATGCAAGGCAAAGGTATACCTTAGCTAGGTTTTCCTAGTTTTGCCGGTCTCATGGTGCTTGGAGGGAGACCGGATTATAGGTTTGATAGCCGTACTATCAAGAGGGACTCTCGGGCAAGTAGCTTGATCATGTCGCATGTAGAGAGCTCAAACCTTTGCATTACTTGCATCATTATTTATTGTTGATCTTGGGTGGTTCTCTATGTGAGGACCTTGGGCTTTTCCATAGCTTCAAAACGAGCCCAAGATCATCGAATTCGGAGTCCGTATGCCAAAGTTATCACTGTTTTAGTGGCTGCTGCAGGCTGTTCTGGGTACCCCGTGGACACGGAGTTTTTGACCCCCGTGGGCACGGGGCCCCATGCACACGGGCTTGTACTGTGCGCACGGGACCCCGTGGGCACAGGGTCTAAACCCCCGTGGGCACGGGGTGTCCAGGAAGTGTCCGTTGGAGCCCCAACGGCTAGTTTTGGAAGTTGTCTATAAAAGAGCCC
This sequence comes from Triticum aestivum, assembly GCF_018294505.1. Taxonomy (NCBI): domain Eukaryota; kingdom Viridiplantae; phylum Streptophyta; class Magnoliopsida; order Poales; family Poaceae; genus Triticum; species Triticum aestivum. The sequence goes on from NC_057807.1 coordinate 106,386,954, forward strand.
TTCCTCCCCACCGGTTTGGGGGTTGTTCATTCACATTCTAAACATCATTTTGAGCCTCTTACCACCTCTCCCAAACCCCTATCTCCCTTCTAAGTGAAGGGGGATTTTTGGATGGATCTTGGAGTCATTTGTTGATTTCCTCCGTTGCATCCCCTCTCTTCAATCTCCCACTTTCTTGAGTTGCATCTTGTGATATTGAGATAGTGAGTTGAGCATTTGTTGCTTGACCTTGCATTGCATTTGTTGCATTGGTTTGAGCTCCCCGCATCGATTTGTTCGTGTGAGAGCCCGTGAGTTTATTACTCTTGGAGGCTTCGCCTCCTAGACGGTTTGGTGATATATTGAGAAGATTGTGAAGAGGCCTATGTGGCCAAGGTTCCCCCGGAAGCTTCCTTTTGTGGTGTGCTCCGAGGAAGGGTGTTCAAGTGGCCTAGGTGGTCAAGTTCCTCCGGAAGCTTCCGTGGTTGTGGTGTGCTCCGGAGAGGTTTGTAAAGGTGTGGTGGTCGCCTTCAAGACCAACCCCGAGTGAACCGAGGCTCATCCGTTGGGGGTGACTCGAAAGGGAGAATACGGTGAGTCACTTGGTGATGCCCCGGAGCTTTGGCTTCAGCACCGCTCTAACGGAGATTAGCACTCTCACGAGTGTGAACTTCGGGATAAATCCGCGTCCCTGACTCACTTGTGGTTATCTCATACCCACACCCTTTACTTTCCGCAATTCATACTTGCCCATATTGATATATCTTGTGATAGTTGAATTGCTTTGTTGTTCCTTCATTTCCATATCTTGTGATATAGTTTGTGCTTGCTAGTTTGCTTAATTGCCTATCTTGTTTAGCATAGGTTGTTGGTGCACTTAGTTGAGCCTAGCATATTTAGGATTTGTGCTTGAAAAGTATCCATTAGTTTAATTCCGCATTAGGATAAAGCCAAAACCGTAAAAGTTTTAAAACTCCTATTCACCCCACCTCTAGTCGTCATCTAGATCATTTCAATTGGTATCAGAGCTTTGGTCTCTCCTTTGTGGGCTTCACCGCCTAGAGAGTAAAGATGTCGACTAGTGGTATAGTGCATGATGACAGTTTTTGTTTTAGTGGCACAAACTATCACTTGTGGAAAATTCGCATGCTTTGTCATTTTCGGACCATGGGTCCATGTTTTGTGCGAATTGTTCTTGTAGGGGCTTCTCCGTGGAAGGACGACCTTTTTCCAACTAGTGAGGAAAATGATGATATGCTTTGTGGATATAGTGCTAAGAATGCCATAATCCGGTTTATATCCCTCGAAGTATTTGAGTCTATCATGACTAGTGTGACGGCTCATGATATGTGGACCAAACTTGAAGAAATATATGGTGGGTCCAATCTTGTTGATATTCATCATCTTTCGGAGGAGTTAATTGAGGAGGTCTCCACATCTTCAAATCATGAAGATCTCCATATTGCTTCTTCCTCCGTGTACTTGGACATTTCAACTTCTTCCGCCTCACCATCATGTGGCATGTCCCAAGGTAATGACATGGTGAGTGAAAATATCATTTGTGATGATTGTGATGATGTGCTCAACATTGATGATCTTACATGTATACATGGTAGTGTTGTAGATTCTATGGACTTGAGCATATCTAGCAGAAATGACTTACATTCTTGTGTTGATATGCTTGATACTCCTTGTTTCCATGATCTATGTGCTTCTATTTCCTCTAGTTGTTGTTTGACTAACCATGTAGAGGAAACAAGAGAAAATAGTGCACACATCATTAATGAGGAAATTGCTCGAGGAGAAAAGAAGGACATCACTTTGTTGGAGAGGAAATTCTATGAGTGTCAAGAGGATGGACATGGATATCCTACTCTTGATGATAAAGAAACTCCCTCTCCAAAAGAATCATCATCAACCTCTGATGTTCACATGTGCCTCATGGCAAGAGGTAATACTGAGGTATCATCTACTCTTTGTAATGATATTGATGAGAGTAATGATGAATGTGATAGGGATATGAGTCAAGAAATATATGAAATTGGTAATTCTCTTCGTGGGGTAAATAAGAACACTTATGAGATGTTTAAAGATCTTATCACTCATTTTGGAAAGTGTAATGATTTACTTCACGAAGAGCAAGAACAAAATGAACAACTCGATTGTAACCTTCTTGATGCTCTAGAAACTCTTAGAGACTTAGAGTCTTGTAAAGAAGAGATTGAAGTTGCTCATGATCAACTTAAAGAGGATTTTGAGCACCTTGACCTTTTCTACAAGAATGTCAAAGGAGAGCTCACCAAACTCTCTAAGTCTTATGAGGAACTTCAAGCTACTCATGCGAAGTCTCTAGTTTCTTATAGCTCCTCTTATATTGTCAATGATGCTTGTGCTACTAATTCTACTTCTTGTGAAGCATCTATCTTAAAGGAGAATGTTGAGCTGAGGGCTCAACTTGCTTTGCTAACTAGCAATTATGGAAGATTAGAAGAAAGTCATGAAAAGCTCTCGGGCTCTCATGATGACCTTCTAATCTCCCATGAAAGGCTAAAGTTAGCTCCTGAGGCTATTTTTACTAAGGTAAGATCGTGTGAGCCTCATGTGGACATTAGCACTAATTCTACTCAAAATACTTTATTGACATGTGCTAGTCCTAGTGATTCATCTAGACATATTATTGCTAATTTTTGTGATGAATTGCTCTCCTTGCCTTGCTGCTCTAAAAATGAAGCTTCTACTTCCTCTAGTACTTTTGTTGATACTAACCTTGTAGAGTAAAACAAAGAGCTCAAGGCCCAAGTCACTATTTTAAAGAAAGACTTGGAAATTTGTCATGAAGGAAATATCCTCTCAACGCTATCTTGAGTGTTCAAAAATCCCCTCATGACAAGGGCGGACTTGGTTTCATCTCCAACAATAAGAAGTCCAAGAGAAAGAAGAAGGGACAAGATCAAGTCAAGAATCTGGCCAACATTACATGCTTCAAGTGCAAGAATGTTGGACACCATGTGAGATCTTGTCCATTGAAGAAGAAGGCTTCAAATGTGAAGCATCAAGGGAAGTGTCCTCAAGTTCAATCTCAAGGTCAACCTCATGTTGAAGAAAGGCCACTACCAATGATGAACAAAGATAATGCTCCCCAAGTTGATGAAATAAATAAGAAGAGAAGGGGGAGCACATGTTGCTATATTTGTCGTGAGAAGGGACACATATCCTCATCTTGTCCCAACAGTAACATCCCTAAGCCTCCTCTCGTCAATGATCATTATTCGCTTAGGAAGGATGTTGTTGGGAATTTGTTTGCCAAGTTTGTTGGTGCCCAAAGTGGTTTGGAAATGGAAAAGACCATTTGGGTTGCCAAGCCTATTGTGACTAACTTCTTAGGACCCAACTTGGTTGGGGACCATCAAGCTCAAACTTGATCAATAGGTGTGTGGAGGACATTGGAGATTTGGCTAGTCCATGAAGAAAAGAATATTCATCATTTATTTGTTCGAGCCAAGTCATGTGGTTTATCTTCATATTATCTATCCAATGTTCCTCCTTGCGGTAACTTGTATTTTTATTGCTTACATTGAAAGTTCTCGCCCCTTGCATGCTTAGGTTTTGTATCTAGCATGTGCATTTATATGTTGTGTTTTCTAGTATGCTTGATTTGTGTTATCTAGCATGTGTAGGTTGCATTGCACATCATATAGTGGTGCTTGTTGATTTGAGCCTTTATTGTATCTTGTTTGGCTCTTGCAAGATATTAGTGGATCATCACATTATGGGGGAGTGCTATGTTTTGTGCACATCACAAACCCAAAATGTGAATATGAGAAATACCAGATAGTATTGATGCTCAATATTATCTAGTCACTATGTGGTATGTCAAGCTCATTTGAAATTCAGATTCTCAGAGTATCCATTAGTTATCTCTTTTAGGTGGTTATTTGCCTCTGTTGTATGCCTGCTCATTGCATGGATGTGTATATAAAGGAAACTCCACTAAGTTATTTCCTGTGCATATATTGTGGGGGAGTTTGCTCTTGTTCGTAACTGGATATGTGCATTTGATTCCACTCACAATATGAGAAATGCACAAATTAAGGAGGAACTCATACTATATTGGCCGTCTAGATTTTTCTTCCATTTTGGCACTTGTTGCCAATGGGGGATAAGTTTAGAGGGTTTTGGTGAAGTAGGTTGGTTCCTGTCATTCATTCTTATCTACTTTTGTTGTGCCTGCTCATTGCATGGATGTGTATATAAAGGAAACTCCACTAAGTTATTTCCTGTGCATATATTGTGGGGGAGTTTGCTCTATATATTGTGGTTCTACGAGCATCAAATTCTTGTGTATTATTTCGATGCTAGTACAACTGGTTTTGATAACATCAACTATCTTTGTGATGTTTGAAGCTATCAAAACCACCTCAAGTATACAATTTATTCTCAGATAGATTGCATACTTGTTTTAAATTCATTATATAAACCCTCTTGTTGAAATTGTCATCAATTACCAAAATGGGGGAGATTGAAAGGGCATGTAGCCCCTAAGTGTGGTTTTGGTAATTAAATGACAATCTCTATGGACTAATGTTTTCAGTGAGATATATTTGAAGGTTTTGTCCATAGATAGTGCCTCAAGGATATTGGACGGAATCAAGGATGAAGTCCATATATATGAAGATAGTGCCTCAAGGATATTGGACGGAATCAAGGATGAAGTCCATATATATATGAAGATAGTGCCTCAAGGATATTGGACGGAATCAATGATGAAGTCCATATATATAAAGATATTGCCCTATGCTTTGGTATTAAATGACAATTCCTATGGAGCATCAAGTGCATTGAATCTTATATGAAGATATGTTCCATAGTGATGCTTGAAGTGCATTGGGTTGTTTTGTGAAATCTGCCATCAAAGCAACCGAAGAAGTCCTCATGGTATCCTTCTCTGGATACCCCGTGCACACGGGCTTGTACCGTGCGCACGGGGTCGAGTGTCAACTCTCTGGATACCCCGTGCTCACGGGGCCTAGGTGTTGGCTCTCGAGATCCCATATCCAATGAGGTTTCAAGTTGGTCTTCGGGTACTTCTATTGAAGCCATCAAGATTGGTTTCAATGCCTAACCTAATTATGTTCATGATGGAGTGCATTGGAGGATCTCAAAGATTGATATATTTGGGCTTCTGAGGATCAAGGCTTGAGAGAGTAATCAAAGAGAAGAATTCAAGTTATGGTTTCAAGAAAAGATCATGGTGAGCTCATGTGTTGGGTTTAGGTTGATCAAGTCTTGAAGCAAACAACTAGAGTGAAGAATTCATTGCGCCTCTCAAGATATTATGATGGAGGGCTTTTAAGGATCAAGGGCTTGAGAGCATAATCAAAGATAAGAATTCAAGTTATGGTCTCAAGACAAGATCATGGTGAGCTCATGTGTTGGGTTTTGGTTGATCAAGTCTTGAAGCAAGCAACTAGAGTGACGAATTCATTATGCCTCTCAAGAGATTGTGATGGAGTTTTTAGAAGGGCAAGTGGTGACCAAGATGATATTCATAGTGGAACTTGATATGGTCATGGAAGAGTCTTTGGTGATATAGTCTTGAAGCAATGAAGGGAAATGAAGAGTTCATTGTGGCTTTCAAGAAACCAAGATGGAGCTTCGAGTAAAGATGTTGGTTGACCAAGATGAAGCTCGAAGATTATATCTAAGTGGTCAACTCTCAAAGCACAAACATTGTACCATGTGAGATCAAGTGATCTAGTGGTATGGTAAGTAATTGTGAATTGTGCTTTGTTACCTAACCCATGCTATGTGTTTGGTATGTCTATGTGGGTTAGGTGTTTCTCATGGGCTTGCATCAAAAGGAAAGATCTCAAGTAGCCTATGTGTGGATGACATCAAGTGGTGATGGTCATCGGGTTTGAGGAGTCCAAGTGCAAGATGAGAAGCCGGAGGTTATATGCTTTGAAGCTTGCGGTCCACATCATGATAATGCTCATGTGAAGATGGGCTTAAGTTAATGCTCCCCTCATTGCAACATGAGGAATCAATTCAAGCATCTTCACTAAGTGGTTGTGGACAAGAAAGGGATTCCAACTTGAGACAAGCATTGGAGTCATCAGCAAGCTCAAGTTGAATATGCAAGGCAAAGGTATACTTTAGCTAGGTTTTCCTAGTTTTGCCGGTCTCATGGTGCTTGGAGGGAGACCGGATTATAGGTTTGATAGCCGTACTATCAAGAGGGACTCTCGGGCAAGTAGCTTGATCATGTCGCATGTAGAGAGCTCAAACCTTTGCAGTACTTGCATCATTATTTATTGTTGATCTTGGGTGGTTCTCTATGTGAGGACCTTGGGCTTTTCCATAGCTTCAAAACGAGCCCAAGATCATCGAATTCGGACTCCGTATGCCAAAGTTATCACTGTTTTAGTGGGCTGCTGCAGGCTGTTCTGGGTACCCCGTGGACACGGGGTTTTTGACCCCCGTGGGCACGGGGCCCCGTGCACACGGGCTTGTACCGTGCGCACGGGACCCCGTGGGCAGGGGGTCTAAACCCCCTTGGGCACGGGGTGTCTAGGAAGTGTCCGTTGGAGCCCCAACGGCTAGTTTTGGAAGTTGGCTATAAAAGAGCCCTTCCTCCCCACCGGTTTGGGGGTTGTTCATTCACATTCTAAACATCATTTTGAGCCTCTTACCACCTCTCCCAAACCCCTATCTCCCTTCTAAGTGAAGGGGGATTTGTGGATGGATCTTGGAGTCATTTGTTGATTTCCTCCATTGCATCCCCTCTCTTCAATCTCCCACTTTCTTGAGTTGCATCTTGTGAGATTGAGAGAGTGAGTTGAGCATTTGTTGCTTGACCTTGCATTGCATTTGTTGCATTGGTTTGAGCTCCCCGCATCGATTTGTTCGTGTGAGAGCCCGTGAGTTTATTACTCTTGGAGGCTTCGCCTCCTAGACGGTTTGGTGATATATTGAGAAGATTGTGAAGAGGCCTATGTGGCCAAGGTTCCCCCGGAAGCTTCCTTTTGTGGTGTGCTCCGAGGAAAGGTGTTCAAGTGGCCTAGGTGGTCAAGTTCCTCCGGAAGCTTCCGTGGTTGTGGTGTGCTCCGGAGAGGTTTGTAAAGGTGTGGTGGTTGCCTTCAAGACCAACCCCGAGTGAACCGAGGCTCATCCGTTGGGGGTGACTCGAAAGGGAGAATACGGTGAGTCACTTGGTGACGCCCCGGAGCTTTGGCTACGGCACCGCTCTAACAGAGATTAGCACTCTCACGAGTGTGAACTTCGGGATAAATCCGCGTCCCCGACTCACTTGTGGTTATCTCATACCCACACCCTTTACTTTCCGCAATTCATACTTGCCCATATTGATATATCTTGTGATAGTTGAATTGCTTTGTTGTTCCTTCATTTCCACATCTTGTGATATAGTTTGTGCTTGCTAGTTTGCTTAATTGCCTATCTTGTTTAGCATAGGTTGTTGGTGCACTTCGTTGAGCCTAGCATATTTAAGATTTGTGCTTGAAAAGTATCCGTTAGTTTAATTCCGCATTAGGATAAAGCCAAATCCGTAAAAGTTTTAAAACTCCTATTCACCCCCCCTCTAGTCGTCATCTAGATCAGTTCAACTGGACAAATCACTTTCTTAAGAGTGTTTTGTGTAGTTCTACTAAAATGTCACACGGGCAACGTCTCTACATTTCAGCGCGACTGCACAAAGGGAGATTGGTTTCTCCAACTATTTGCTTAATCTTCTCTAACTAGTTAGTCTTAAGAGAGATTGCAAAGGTGACCGACTTCTATTTATGTGTTTATTGTTGCATCAGTAGTCCTCTATTATTGTAATCATACTTAATATCTTTGGAACAGGTGTTGATACGTCTCCAACGTATCTATAATCTTTGATTCTTCCATGCTATTATATTTCCCCTTTTGGATGTTTATGGGCTTTATTTTACACATTTATATCATTTTTTGGGACTAACCTACTAACCGGAGGCCCAGCCCATATTGCTGTTTTTTTGCCTATTTTAGTATTTCGAAGAAAAGGAATATCAAACAGAGTCCAAACGGAATGAAACCTTCGGGAGCGTGATTTTTGGAACGAACGTGATCCAGAGGACTTGGAGTGCAAGCCAAGAAGCTGCCGAGGCTCCCACGAGATAGGAGGGCGCGCCCCCCTGTAGGGTGCGCCCCCCTGTCTCGTGGGCCCCTCGGGCGGCTACCGACGTACTTCTTCCTCCTATATATACCTACATACCCCGCAAACATCCAGGAGTACCACGAAACACAATTTCCACCAGCGTAACCTTTTGTATCCGCGAGATCTCATCATGGAGCCTTCGCCGACACTCTGCCGGAGGGGGAATCGACCACGGAGGGCTTCTACATCAACGTTCTTGCCCCTCCGATGAGTTGTGAGTAGTTTACCACAGACCAACGGGTCCATAGTTATTAGCTAGATGGCTTCTTCTCTCTTTTAGGATCTCAATACAATGTTCTCCCCCTCTCTTGTAGGGATCTATTCGATGTAAACTCTTTTGCGGTGTGTTTGTCGAGATCTGATGAATTGTGGATTTATGATCAAGTTTATCTATGAATAATATTTGAATCTTCTCTGAATTCTTTTATGTATGATTGAGTTATCTTTGCAAGTCTCTTCGAATTATCAGTTTGGTTTGGCCTACTAGATTGATCTTTCTTGCCGTGGGAGAAGTGCTTATCTTTGGGTTCAATCTTGCGGTGTCCTTACCCAGTGACAGAAAGGGTTGCAAGGCACGTATTGTATTGTTGCCATCGAGGATAACAAGATGGGGTTTATATCATATTGCTTGAGTTTATCCCTCTACGTCATGTCATCTTGCTTAATGTGTTACTCTGTTCTTATGAACTTAATACTCTAGATGCAGGCAAGAGTCGGTCGATGTGTGGAGTAATAGTAGTAGATGCAGGCAGGATTCGGTCTACTTGTTATGGATGTGATGCCTATATACATTATCATGCCTAGATAATCTCATAACTATGCGCTTTTCTATCAATTGTTCGACAGTAATTTGTTCACCCACCGTAATACTTATGCTATCTTTAGAGAAGCCTCTAGTGAAACCTATGGCCCCCGGGTCTATCTCTTATCATATTTACTTTCAATCTACTTTTATTTGCATCTTTACTTTTTGCATCTATATTACAAAATACCAAAAATATATCTATCTTATCATACTATCTTTATTAGATCTCACTTTCGCAAGTGGCCGTGAAGGGATTGACAACCCCTTTATTGCGTTGGTTGCGAGTTATCAGTTTGTTTGTGTAGGTGCGTGGGACTTTTGAGGATCCTCCTACTGGATTGATACCTTGGTTCTCAAAAACTAAGGGAAATACTTACGCTACTATTGTTGCATCACCCTCTCCTCTTCGAGGAAAACCAACGCAAGCTCAAGACATAGCAAGAAGGATTTCTGGCGCCGTTGCCGGGGAGGTCTTCACTCAAGTCAACATACCAAGTACCCATCACAAACCCATCTCCCTTGCATTTACATTATTTTCCATTTGCCTCTCGTTTTCCTCTCCCCCACTTCACCCTTACAGTTTTATTCGGCCTCTCTTTCCCAATCTCCTCCTCTCCTTTTTGCTTGCCTTCTTCTGTTTGCTTGTGTGTTGGATTACTTATTGCCATGGCACAAGATAATACCAAATTGTGTGATTTCTCGAATACCAATAATAATGATTTCCTTAATACTCCGATTGCTCCTCTTAATGATGTTGAGTCTTGTGAAATCAATACCACTTTGCTGAATCTTGTTATGAAAGATCAATTTGCCGGCCTTCCTAGTGAAGATGCCGCTACTCATCTAAACAACTTTGTTGATTTGTGTGATATGCAAAAGAATAAAGATACGGATAACAATATTGTCAAATTGAAGGTATTTCCGTTTTCACTTAGAGATCGTGCTAAAGTTTGGTTTTCGTCTTTGCCTAAAAATAGTATTGATTCTTGGAACAAGTGCAAAGATGCTTTTATTTCTAAGTATTTTCCTCCCGCCAAGATTATCACTCTTAGGAACGATATTTTGAATTTTAAACAACTGGATCATGAGCATGTTGCCCAATCTTGGGAAACAATGAAATTGATGCTTCGTAATTGCCCTACTCATGGTTTGAATTTATGGATGATCATACAAAAATTTTATGCCGGTTTGAACTTTGCTTCTAGAAATATCTTAGATTCGGCCGCGGGAGGCACGTTTATGGAAATTAATTTAGGAGATGCTATAAAACTTCTTGATAATATTATGGCTAATTATTCTCAATGGCACACCGAAAGATCTTCTAGTAAAAAAGTGCATGCTATAGAAGGAATCATTGTTTTGAGTGGAAAGATGGATGAACTTATGAAATTGTTTGCAACTAAAAATACTCCTCTTGATCCCAATGATATGCCTTTGTCTTCTTTGATTGAGAATAATAATGAATCTATGGATGTGAATTTTGTTGGTAGGAATAGTTTTGAAAACAATGCTTATAGAGGAAACGTTAATGCTAGACCGTTCCCTAGTAATTCCTTTAATTATTATGGAAATTCGTACAATAATTATTATGGTAATTTTAATAAGATGCCCTCTGATTTTGAGAATAGTGTGAAAGATTTTATGATTTCTCAAAAGAATTTTAATGCTTTGCTTGAAGAAAAACTGCTCAAACTTGATGATTTGGCTAGGAACGTTGATAGACTTTCGCTAGATGTTGATTCCCTTAAACATAGATCTTCTCCTCCTAAGCAAAATATCAATGAGTCTCTCAAAGTAATGAGAATTTCCATTGACGAGTGTAAGGAAAGAACCGCTAGATTGCGTGCTAAGAAAGATAGCTTTATAAAAGCGTGTTCTTCTAGTTTCCATCAAAATAATGATGAGGATATTAAAGTTATTGATGCATCTCCTATTAGATCTATGTTTTGCAATATGAATTTTGATGATTATGGGACTGATGATGAATCAACTTTGCCTAGAAGGCGTCCCAAGAATTCAGAGTCTTTAGATCTTGATGCTAAATTTGGTAAAAGTGAGATTAGAGAATCCTCAACTTCTAATAACATTGAACCAACTATCTCGGATTTCAAGGAATTTGATTATGATAATTGCTCTTTAAAAGGTTGTATTTCCTTGTTGCAATCCATTGTTAATTCTCCTCATGCTTATAGTCAAAATAAAGCTTTTACCAAACATATCATTGATGCCTTGATACAATCTTATGATGAAGAACTTAATTTGGAAGTTTCTATACCTAGAAAACATAATGATGAGTGGGAACCTACTACAAAGATTAGAATTAAAGATCATGAGTGTTTTTCTTTTTGTGATTTGGGTGCTAGTGTTTCCACGATTCTGAAAACTTTATGTGATATTCTAGGTTTCCATGATCTTGATGATTGCTCTTTAAATTTGCACCTTGCGGATTCCACCATTAAAAAGCCAATGGGAAGAATCAATGATGTTCTCATTGTTGCAAATAGAAATTTGGTGCCCGTCGATTTTATCGTTCTTGATATAGATTGCAATCTTTCTTGCCCTATTATTCTTGGTAGACCTTTCCTTAGAACGATTGGTGCGATTATTGATATGAGGGAAGGGAATATTAGATTCCAATTTCCATTAAAGAAAGGCATGGAGCACTTTCCAAGAAAAAAAGTCAAATTATCTTATGAATCTATCAGGCGTGCTACTTATGAATTTAGTGCCAAAGATGGCGCCCGTTAGATCTATCTTTGCTTTTATGCCTAGCTAGGGGCGTTAAACGATAGCGCTAGTTGGGAGGCAACCCAATTTTCTTTATGTTTTTTGTTTTTGCTCCTGTTTAGTAATAAATCTTGAATCTACCTTCTGTTTAGATGTGTTTTTATCTTTTAATTAGTGTTTGTCCCAAGTAGAACCTATAGGATAACCTACGATCATAGTTGATTTGATTCTGCTGAAAAACAGAAACTTTGCGCGCACGAATATAATTTTTTAAATCACAGGAACGTGCTTTTGCGTTGATTATTTTTGCTACATTTCAATAAACAAATTTTCCAGGACTTCCTATTTTGGTAGGATTTTTAGAGTTCCAGAAGTTTGCGTTAGTTACAGATTGCTACAGACTGTTCTGTTTTTGACAGATTCTTTTTTTTCGTGTGTTGTTTGCTTATTTTAATGCATCTATGGCTAGTAAATTAGTTTATAAACCATAAAGAAGTTGGAATACAGTAGGTTTAAAACCAAAATAAATAAATAATGAGTTCATTACAGTATCTTATGTGGTGGTTTTGTTTTCTTTCACTAAGGGAGCTTATAATATTTTCTGTTGAGTTTTGTGTTGTGAAGTTTTCAAGTTTTGGGTAAATCTTTTATGGACTATGGAATAAAGGGTGGCAAGAGCCTAAGCTTGGGGATGCCCAAGGAAGGCATCCCCTCTTTCGTCTTCATTCATTGGTAACTTTACTTGGAGCTATATTTTTATTCGCCACATGATATGTGTTTTGCTTGGAACGTCGTGTATTATATTAGTCTTTGATTTTTAGTTTACCACAATCATCCTTGTTGTACACACATTTTGGTAGAAGCCTATTTGATTAGAATTTGCTAGAATACTCTATGTGCTTCAGTTATATCTTTTGAGCTTGATAGTTTTTGCTCTAGTGCTTCACTTATATCTTTTAGAGCACGGTGGTGTCTTAATTTTGAAGAAATTATTAGTCTCTCATGATTCACTTATATTATTTTGAGTCTTTTAGAACAGCATATATTTGCTATGGTCATAAATTTGGTCCTAGAATGATGAGCATCCAAGTTGGGTATAATAAAAACTGTCATAGAAAGTGAATTGGATGCTATGATCAATTTGATGCTTGATAATTGTTTTGAGATATGGAGGTAGTGATATTAAAAGTCATGCTAGTTGGGTGATTATGAATTTAAAGAATGCTTGTGTTGAAGTTTGTGATTCCCGTAGCATGCACGTATGGTGAACCACTTTGTGATGAAGTTGGAGCACAATTTTATTTATTGAGTGTGTTCCTTATGAGTGGCAGTCGGGCACGAGCGATGGTATTTTCCTACCAATCTATCCCCCTAGGAGCATGCACGTAGTGCTTTTGGTTTTTGATGACTTCTAAATTTTTGCAATAAGTGCATGAGTACTTTTGACTAATGTTGAGTCCATGGATTATACGCACCCTTTCACCCTTCCACCATTGCTAGCCATTCTTGTACCATGCAACTTTCGCCGGTACCATATACCCACCATATACCTTCCTCAAAACGGCCACCATACCTATCTATTATGACATTTCCATAGCCATTCCGAGATATATTGCCGTGCAACCTTCCACCGTTCCGTTCATATGACATGCATTACTTTTGTCATATTGCTTTTTGCATGATCATGTAGTTGACATTGTATTTTTGGCAAGGCCACCTTCATAATTTTCATACATGTCACTCTTGATTCATTGCATATCCCGGTACACCACCGGAGGCATTCATATAGAGTCATATCTTGTTCTAGCTTTGAGTTGTAATTCTTGAGTTGTAAATCCATAAAAGTGTGATGATCTTCATTATTAGAGCATTGTCCTAGTGAGGAAAGGATGATGAAGAATATGATTCCCCCACAAGTCGAGATGAGACTTCGGACTTTATAAAAGAAAAAAAAGAGAAAAAGAAAAAAAATAGAAAGGCCAAAAAGAAAAAAAGGGAAGGCCCAAGAGAAAAAAAAGGAAAAGAAAGAAAAAAAAATAAAATTACAGAAAAAGAGAGAAGGGACAATGCTACTATCTCTTTTTCCACACTTGTGCTTCAAAATAGCACCATGATCTTCATGATAGAGAGTCTCATATGTTGTCACTTTCATATACTAGTGGGAACTTTCCATTATAGAACTTGGCTTGTATATTCCAATGATGGGCTTCCTCCAAGTGCCCTAGGTCTTCGTGAACAAGCGAGTTGGATGCACAACCACTTAGTTTCTTTTGTTGAGCTTTCATATATTTATAGCTCTAGTGCATCCGTTGCATGGCAATCCCTACTCACTCACATTGATATCTATTAATGGGCATCTCCATAGCCCGTTGATACGCCTAGTTGATGTGAGACTATCTTCTCCTTTTTTGTCTTCTCCACAACCACCATTCTATTCCACATATAGTGCTATGTCGATGGCTCACGCTCATGTATTGCGTGAAAGTTGAAAGAGTTTGAGATTATTAAAGTATGAAACAATTGCTTGGCTTGTCATCGGGGTTGTGCATGATTAAATACTTTGTGTGATGAAGATAGAGCAACAGCCAGACTATATGATTTTGTAGGGATAACTTTCTTTAGCCATGTTATTTTGAGAAGACATGATTACTTTGATTAGTATGCTTGAAGTATTACAATTTCTTATGTCAATATGAACTTTAATTTTGTATCTTTTGGATCTGAACATTCATGCCACAATAAAGAAAATTACATTGAGAATTATGCTAGGTAGCATTCCACAACAAAAATTTCTTTTTTATCATTTACCTACTCGAGGACGAGCAGGAATTAAGCTTGGGGATGCTTGATACGTCTCCAACATATCTATAATTTTTGATTGTTCCATGCTATTATATTACCCCTTTTGGATGTTTATGGGCTTTATTTTACACATTTATATCATTTTTTGGGACTAACGTACTAACCGGAGGCCCAGCCCATATTGCTGTTTTTTTGCCTATTTCAGTATTTCGAAGAAAAGGAATATCAAACGGAGTCCAAACAGAATGAAACCTTCGGGAGCGTGATTTTTGGAACGAACGTGATCTAGAGGACTTGGAGTGCAAGCCAAGAAGCTGCCGAGGCTCCCACGACATAGGAGGCCCCCTCCTGTAGGGCGCGCCCCCTGTCTCGTGGGCCCCTCGGGCGGCCACCGACGTACTTCTTCGTCCTATATATACCTACGTACCCCGAAAACATCCAGGAGTACCACGAAACACAATTTCCACCACTGTAACCTTCTGTATCTGCGAGATCTCATCTTGGAGCCTTCACGGGCACTCTGCCGGAGGGGGAATCGACAACGGAGGGCTTCTACATCAACATCCTTGCCCCTCCGATGAGTTGTGAGTAGTTTAGCATAGACCTACGGGTCCATAGTTATTAGCTAGATGGCTTCTTCTCTCTTTTTGGATCTCAATACAATGTTCTCCCCCTCTCTTGTGGAGATCTATTCGATGTAAACTCTTTTTGCGGTGTGTTTGTCGAGATCTGATGAATTGTGGGTTTATGATCAAGTTTATCTATGAATAATATTTGAATCTTCTCTGAATTCTTTTATGTATGATTGAGTTATCTTTGCAAGTCTCTTCGAATTATCAGTTTGGTTTGGCCTACTAGATTGATCTTTCTTGCCATGGGAGAAGTTCTTAGCTTTGGGTTCAATCTTGTGGTGTCCTTATCCAGTGACAGAAAGGGATGCAAGGCACGTATTGTATTGTTGCCATCGAGGATAACAAGATGGGGTTTATATCATATTGCTTGAGTTTATCCCTCTACATCATGTCATCTTGCTTAATGCGTTATTCTGTTCTTATGAAATTCATACTCTAGATGCAGGCAGGAGTCGGTCGATGTGTGGAGTAATAGTAGTAGATGCAGGCAGGAGTCGGTCTACTTGTTATGGACGTGATGCCTATATACATGATCATGCCTAGATAATCTCATAACTATGCGCTTTTCTATCAATTGCTCGACAGTAATTTGTTCACCCACCGTAATACTTATGCTATCTTGAGAGAAACCTCTAGTGAAACCTATGGCCCCCGGGTCTATCTCTTATCATATTTGCTTTCAATCTACTTTTATTTGCATCTTTACTTTTTGCATCTGTATTACAAAATACGAAAAATATATCTATCTTATCATACTATCTTTATTAGATCTCACTTTCGCAAGTGGCCGTGAAGGGACTGACAACCCCTTTATTGCGTTGGTTGCGAGTTCTCAGTTTGTTTGTGTAGGTGAGTGGGACTTTTGAGGAGCCTCCTACTGGATTGATACCTTGGTTCTCAAAAACTGAGGGAAATACTTACGCTACTATTGCTGCATCACCCTCTCCTCTTCGAGGAAAACCAATGCAAGCTCAAGACGTAGCAGGTGTCGGTGTTCTGGGAACGGGGGTCCCCAGACTTGCCTACCTCCGGCCTGGGGCGTAGCTCCACCAGAGGCCCAGCACGACCCATCTTCGTCAACCAACACCCAAGACCCTCACGAGGGGCCAAGCCTCATGGGGCAGACAACACAAGGCCTCCTCGGGAGTGGCCTCACCAGGAAGGCTCGAGAGGAGGCGGAGAGATCAAGGCAAAGGGTACCTCGCGAGGTTCCCATGATGCAAGCCATGACGACCAAGCCCAGGCGGGCGCCAGCCGGTGCAGTGTCCACGTTTCCCCTTTGGTGCAAAGGGGGCAAGCGCAGGCGCGGAGTACCGAGGCATCAGGCAAAGGTTTCCATATCGGTGCAACAAGACCAAGGCCAGCAGGACGGAGGTCATCGTGGAGCCCCGGACGGCGTCATCACCAGCACCTTTGGCAGACGAAGACCACCTTTAGTCAGGATAGCTTGTACTAGTTGTCCCGTTTCAAAATGGCCATTGTTGGATCCCTTCCCACTCAATATTTGGGAAGAGGACCAGGGCCTCTATAAATACGGATAGCCACCACAATAGAAGGGGATCTGAACCCAGTTCGTCTACACACCCACCAAGCACAAGAACACCTCTCCTCGCATGGCTGTTCTTACCTTGTACTGTTCATCATCAGCCCAAGAGGCAATCCACCACACCACACACAGGAGTAGGGTATTACACCACAACGGTGGCTCGAACGTGTAAAAATCTTGTGTCTCTTGTGTTGTTCATCGATCTAGCTTAGGGATCGCGGCGAGGCTGAGGGCATGTTTCGGTAGGGAGAGATCTTCGTGCGCACCCCAGTGTTCGAACCTCAAGGGTTTTGCAGGAACCCGATATCCGACATTTGGCGCGCAGGTAGGGGTGCGCCAAAATCTTCTTTGCTCTAATCCGCGTCCCACCACTTCATCGCATCCATTTTGTCACGCCCAATATGCGACCCTATCCTAAAGGAACTCGAAGGTCCCACCAAGTATAGAAGCGCATATTGGAGACACTTTTGCAAGGTGGATATCATTACATCATACCATTACATAATAGTTGGGGATAGATACAAAAGGCACACAATGCCACACGAACACAACAACATCATACATAAGAGCAACATCCGACTACGCATGAACACAAACAGAAACTCAAACGACATCCACCCTACTAGCCCAGGCTGCCGACCTGGAACCTATCCCCTACACGATGAAGCAGAAGAACTCAAGACAAGCAAGCATCGCTCTCACGTAATGATCATCAAATTACCTGTACCTACAACTGTTGTTGTAGTAATCTGTAAGCCACGAGGACTCAGCAATCCCATTTCGATGGGTATCAAGACTAGCAAAGCCTAAAGGGGTATGGAAAGGATAAGTGGTGAGGTTGCAGCAGCGACTAAGCATATATGGTGGCTAACATACGCAGAGAAGAGAGAGAAGAGAAGCAAAGCAACTGTCAAGAAGCTAGAAGTGATCAATAAGTGATCCTGACACTACTTACAGTCATACATAACCCAAATTGTGTTCACCTCCCGGACTCCACCGAGAAGAGACCATCATGGCTACACATGCGGTTGATGCATTTTAATTTGGATCTGGTGTCAAGTTCTCTACAACCGGACATTAACAAATTCCCATCTGCCACATAACCGCGTACATGGCTTTCGAAAGTTTAAACCCTGCAGGGGTGTCCCAACTTAGCCCATTATAAGCTCTCACGACCAACGAAGGATATTCCTTCTCCCGGGAAGACCCGATTAGTCTCGGAATCCTGGTTACAAGACATTTTGACAATGGTAAAACAAGACCAGCAAGACCGCCCGAATGTGCCGACAAATCCCGATAGGAGCTGCACATATCTCGTACTCAGGGCACACTGGATGAGTCAAGCTACGAGTAAAACCAACCCTCAAGTTTCCCCGAGGTGGCCTCGCAGGTTGCTCGGTTCGGACCAACACTCAGTGGAGCACTGGCCCGGGGGGTTTTAAAATAAAGATGACCCTTGAGTCTGTAGAACCCAAGGGAAAGGTATAGGTGGTAGGTAGGCACATGTTAAAACCAAAGTTGGGCCTTGCTGGAGGAGTTTTATTCAAAGCTAACTGTCAAGGGGTTCCCATACACCCGGCCGCATAAGGAACGCAAAATCAAGGAACATAACACCAGTATGTCGGAAACTAAGGCGGCAAGAGTGGAACAAAACACCAGGCATAAGGCCGAGCCTTCCACCCTTTACCAAGTATATAGATGCATTAATTAAATAAGAGATATTGTGATATCCCAACATAATCTTGTCCATCATGGAGCAATCTTCAACTTCACCTGCAACTAACAACACTATAAGAGGGGTCGAGCAAAGCGGTAACGTAGCCAAGCAACATTTTGCTAGGAAGGGTGAAAAGGTTAGAGGCTGACATGGCAATTCGGGAGGCTTGATAAACAAATGATAGGTAGCGCAGCATAGCGATAGAACGAAGCAACTAGCATAGCAATGATAGTAGTCAGATCCAGGGAAACGATCATCTCTCCTGAAATCCCGCTAGGAATAAGAACAAGACCATGAAGAAGACGAACGGGCAAAGACGAGCCAAGCGTAGTCGAACGAATCCTCACGGTCGAAACGAAACAGGAACTATCAAGAAGAAGCACAACCGGAAAGAAGCAAACAACATGGTAAACACACAACACATAAACATGACATGATGCACAACCAACCATGATGCATGACAAAGGCTATATGATTCTACTCATGGCAAGAGATGATGCATACAAGAGCAACACACCAAAGCAAGTTTAAATGAGGCCGGAAACAACATATAACAAATCCGGTAAGTCCCCATATGAAAATTTCAAGATTGGTCCAGATCTGAAGAAACCTTATTTTCAAGTTGTTAAACAGCAAGTTAAAATGCACCAAGATGATCTACACGAAATTCTAGTCAAGTTACATATAAAGTTCATTTAGTTTGGAGCTATGGCCAAGATCTGAGCAAAACAAGTTAAACATCGCATTGATGCAAAATGCATTCAAACATCAAGCAAACACTCTCAGAACATGGATGCAACATGATAAGGTGAAACTACACACAATTCTAAGCAAGTTTCATATAGAGCATGCTCAAAACGGAGCAACGGTGCAACACATACACTCCAAACAAGATATAACCACAATCTATCCAAAGCAGCAAGTAGGCACTTTGCAAACATCAAAACAACATGCTACAGGAATCAAATGAGCACAAACTTGACATGCACTTCATGTACAGATGACATACTTCAAATATCATTAAAGGTTCAGGTTCATAGGCATCAAGATTAAAACCAATATGATCAATGCAAAATGCAACTTTATAACATAGCAGCATATGCATGAGCAGAGTTAATATGATGGCAACTTGAGAGCAAGAAAGAGACAAGCTACATCAAGTAAACATAGCAAGCAAGTGCATGACATCAAAGTACACATAATAAAGAGAAAATAACATCATGGCATGATAAACATATGGCTCATGGATTAGTGGTAACCAATATAATAAGATTGAATGTTGAAACAGTTTCAGCAAGTGTAAAACAACAACATTATGATGGCATGTTTGCAATCATGAAACAGAGGCATACGTTCTCCAAAATTATCAAACATGGTATGTGAAGAAATTACTCATAGCATACTACAATTCATGTAATCGGAGCATCTCCATAAGAGGCATGGATCACACAATAACAAGCTCACAACAATGCATCATGAAGTTAACAGAAATCTAGAACATTATATAAGCATGTTCATGGGAATGAAAACATATGCTACAGGACATGTATGAGGCATAAAAAGGCATGTAATGATAGAGCATAGCATATATAAAAAAACAACTCAACTAAGCATCTCCATAATATGCATGGATTAATTGGTAGCATCAAGCAAACATGGCAACATGATATAGCAGTTTCAGCATTGACAGAAAGTTAATAGCAAGTGGCCCACTTGACAAGCTTGATGAACTCAGACAGGGCATATAAAATACAGGGATTACACCCCTGTAAATATGGAATAAAAACATGTAGAAATCATGCTCATAGGATGCACACACGAAATTCAACAAAAATGACAAAACAGCAAGTTACAGCAGTTTTCAGTAGTTAACAGCAACATGCACTTTTGCTGCAGGGATTAATATATCAAGATGCAACCTAAGATGAATGCAAAGAACACCAACATTTATAGCATGAAGATAAGAACATTTGAATATCAAGATCATCATCATAGCACCAACAGGGACAAAGTTGTGGTACTCACAAGATGCACAAATGATGTTAACAATCAGCAGATTCCAGCAGTAAACATCATATAGCACTCTCGCAACAAAGATTTAGGCATCAAAATGAACTCAAACAAGCATATCTCAGGACAACAATATGAAGATCATCTCATGATAAACATTTTTATATATCATATGAATGAATCGTAGCACCGAGCATGAAGTTACGGCACGATGAACATGGCATCAGAATGCAAAAGTTATGGGGACTTGGACGAAAAAACGGGGGTCAACCTTGTCAGATCCAAATCTGGCGCGGAGTTCGAGGATCACCGGAGATGTGGCCGGAGAGGAGGGAGACGGCGGTCAGCATGGACGGGATCACCGGAGAGGGGCTGGAGGAGCCAGATCCGGTCGCTCCTCGACCGGATCTGGCTGGAGCTTGGTCGGCGGCGGCGGATGGCGTGGCGAGGCGGAGCTCGCCGGCGGGAGATGGTGTAGGGCGGCAGCGGGCGGCGAGGCTGCGGCTGCGCGGCGAAGGGCGACGACGGCAAGAGGTGGCGCGGGGCGCGCGGGTCGCGGGCGTCGACGGGCGAGCCCGCACCGGGGGGGCCGGCTCCAGGCCTCGGTGGGCTTCGGCAGCGGGCGGCGGAGCGCCGGGACGCGTGGCAGCGCCCGGTTGGACGAGGGCGGTGGTGGGATGACGTGTCGTGACCCGATTGGATGGGACGACGCGTCCGGCGAACACGTCCGGCGGCGGGGATTTCGTCCGGCGGCGGAGAGGGGAAATTGCTAGGGTTTCATCCTGGATTTGAGGAGGGGGAGGTGTTTATATAGGTAGAGGGAGCTAGGAGAGTCCAAATGGTGTGCGGTTTTCGCCCACACGATCGTCTTCCAACGACGGAGAGCATGGAGGGGGTTTTGCTGGGTTAGTGGGCTGATTTGGAGGGGTGTTGGGCTGGAAGACAAAAGGGGCTTTTGCGGTTACCCGGTTAACCATTGGGGCATCAAACGACCTCCAAATGGAACGAAATTTGACAAGCGGTCTACCGGTGATGTACCAAGGCCACTTGGCAAATACCGACCCATTCTAAGAATGCTTTTCGGCGGCTCACAAAACCAAGGACTAAGGGGTGCCGCGGGCGCGTGCGAGTGTGGTTGGGCTCAGAACGGACAACGGAGAGAACCGGGGGAACCCGAACGGATGCAAGTTTTGAAAAACATGCAGATGAAATGCACATGATGACATGGCAAAGTGCAACACGCAAGCAAATGACATGGCAACGACGACGAATAACTCGAAGACACCTGGCGCATTGGATTCGGGGCATTACAACTCTCCTCCACTAACAAGAGATCTCATCCCGAGATCTTAGGAATGAGACGGAAGAGAAAGAGGAAGAGGTGAAGTAAGAACGCAAGAGGAAAGATGAACCAAGTTGAGAGCACTCGGGTAGAAAAGAAGAACGGTGAATATGACAAGAATCAAAAGCTCATGGAAACAAGATAGACTCTGAAACCACTCCGGTTAGAACAAGATAGAAAAGGAATGAATAAAAGAATTTTGTCAGCATTCCGACTGAAAATGG
Organism: Triticum aestivum; assembly: GCF_018294505.1. NCBI lineage: Eukaryota > Viridiplantae > Streptophyta > Magnoliopsida > Poales > Poaceae > Triticum > Triticum aestivum. The sequence continues at coordinate 106,408,938 of NC_057807.1, forward strand.
AAGGAATGGAGACCTGAACTTCACCCAATGGGATGACACTTGACAAGATGACCAACGCAATGCCTCCGGAAGAATTGAAATAGTGGAATGAATAGAACTTAGAAGGAAGGGTTGAACGGAGTTGTTGAGAAAATCAACAACGAGAGAATAAGTTTGTTGTGGACTTATCAAAAACATCTCAAAACTTGAGGTGAAATTATACCACAACCAAATGTCTAAATAGCTGAGCGGAATGAAGAAATGCAAAACTCCACTTCAGAAGAAAACGGAGAATTATTTGCACTTCGAGATGCGAGAAGAAAAGATACTTGAACTCCTCCAACAAAATCTTGAAGAACTCTTGAAGAATGGATTAAATCATGAAGAACCACCATGAAGAACTCCGGTGACAAAAGGATGATCAGATAGAAAGAAGGATGAAAGAATAAGATTAAAGCTTGCAGTGATTTAGATGGAGGTTCCGACGAATTGGCCGAGAAAATTTGAACTCCGGAAAAGAAAAGATGAAAACACTTTGAACCGAGAATGTGATAAGATGAACAAACTCTGAAAAGAAGAGATTAATCCACTTGAAGAAAGAAGAATAAGGATTATGGCATGTTTATCCTCCACCAATTAAATTGATGAGAAACAATGGATTGCATACTACTTATTATCGTTGAAGGAGAATACAGGGAGATATAGCGCAAAAACTTGGGGAGGTCTTCATGAACCACCGGTAGGATTGGAAAGAAACGAATGAATTGATACGATAACAACAGAAAATAAATCTTGAACGAACCACCGTAAGAATTCAAAATTGAATGACGAAGGAGAATGAATCAGCAGAAAGAATTAGAAAAGCACGAAGATACTTGAGGGAATTTAGAGACAAGAGAACAAAGAGATCGCGAACTGATTGAAGAATACTTGAACGAAGTACCGGAAGAATATTGAGACGAACGGAGGGGCACGGATATACAATAATTGGAGAATGAATTTGAAAACTTAGAACAAAGAAATCTTCTGAAATGATGGCCTTCGGATGATCAAGAAAGGAAAGCAACTCCAAAAATGCGTCAGATGGGTGAAAAGAATTTGCACGATTGAAATTAATTTGATAGGGTAACATCGAGCTAGCATCGCGAATCTCCGGGAGAACAGACAAGATTTAAGGGAAACTCTTATCCGGTCTTTGAATGTTGAGAATGATGATGAGAAACAACACCAAAATTTGTTGAGACACTCCAGGGAACGAAAAACGAAGAGGTTGAGCCAACAACGAAAATGATTTGAAATCGATCTTGGAAAATCCTCTGACTGATGAAATTCATTCTTACGTCAAACTATGAAAAGAACTTGGAATAGCTCTGGAATAATTAGAAGAGTCAGGTAAGATCCTAGGAAAAGACATGTGGGTTAGGGCCCACTAAAAGAAAACACCGTTGAAAAAGGATTGTTGAAGAGATAGATGATGCACCGGGACAATTGAAATATTTGAATGAGGTGACAACCTTGAATTAATACAAACACAGACAAATCTCCTGAGATGTCTTAAGCACTCCGGAAGGATAAACTGGCTAGAGGCGAACGGGCAAGGAAAACACTTGATCCAGGGAAAAGAATATGATCAACCCGAAAAACATGAATTGAGTCCACCGGAGAAAAAAAATGAGATGAAGAATGTCAAACGAGACGAGAATTCACCGGTTGAAATAACTGAGGGAAGACTGAAGAGGCTTCACATGAGTGAAATTGATGCTCAAATAGAGACGCAAACTCCGGTAAGAAAAGGGGTGGGAGGGCGGGAAAAACAAAGGCAATTTGGAAGGGTGAACCGACTAATAACTTTAAGAGAAAACACCGGTTGAAATAATTGAGGAAAGAATGCAAAGACTTCGCACGAGTAGGATGGATACTCGATTAGGGACTCCGGGAAGAAATAAGGTGGGCGGGTGGGAAAAAGAAAACAACTGAGGATTGAACTTCGCAATGATGAAGAGGCTCGAGTCAACTTGACAAGAAATGCACCGGATGAAAAGAGCTGAGAACCAACGAACGAAAAACTAACTGCGTGATCCTAAAGAAAAATTTGAAGGGGAAGAGAAGTAATTCAAAACACCTACGTCAAGATTCCTCACCAGAGCGACGAAGGGGCTGAGGAGTGAAATGAATTCCTACTCTCCGATTTAACTAGACTCCGAAAATAGTTTTTTTCTAGACTCAACAATGACCAACTACGAACATTCAAGGGGGCTCCTATGGTCGGTCGAGGCTCTGATAACAACTTGTCATGCGGAATATGCGACCCTATCCTAAAGGAACTCGAAGGTCCCACCAAGGATAGAAGCGCATATTGGAGACGCTTTTGCAAGGTGGATATCATTACATCGTACCATTACATAATAGTTGGGGATACATACAAGAGGCACACAATGCCACACGAATACAACAACATCATACATAAGAGCAACATCCGACTATGGATGAACACAAACATAAACTCAAACGACGTCCACCCTGCTAGCCCAGGCTGCCGACCTGGAACCTATCCCTTGAACGACGAAGCAGAAGAACTCAAGACAAGCAAGTGTCGCTCTCACGTCATGATCATCGCATTACCTGTACCTGCAACTGTTGTCGTAGTAATCTGTGAGCTACGAGGACTCAGCAATCCCATTTCCATGGGTATCAAGACTAGCAAAGCTTAAAGGGGTATGGAAAGGATAAGTGGTGGCTAACATACGCAAAAAAGAGCGAGAAGAGAAGCAAATTAACAGTCAAGAAGCTAGAAGTGATCAAGAAGTTATCCTGAAACTACTTACGGTCATACATAACCCAAACTGTGTTCACCTCCCGGACTCCGTCGAGAAGAGACCATCACGGCTACACATGCGGTTGATGCATTTTAATTCGAATCTGGTGTCAAGTTCTCTACAACCAGACATTAACAAATTCCCATCTGCCACATAACCGCGGGCAAGGCTTTGGAAAGTTTAAACCCTGCAGGAGTGTCCCAACTTAGCCCATTATAAGCTCTCACGACCAATGAAGGATATTCCTTCTCCCGGGAAGACCCGATCAGTCTCGGAATCCTGGTTACAAGACATTTCGACAATGGTAAAACAAGACTAGCAAGACCGCCAGAATGTGCCGACAAATCCTGATAGGAGTTGCACATATATCATTCTGAGGGCACATTGGATTATTCAAGCTACGAGTAAAACTAACCCTCAAGTTTCCCCGAGGTGGCCCCGTAGGTTGCTCGGTTCGGACCAACACTCAGAGGAGCACTGGCCCGGGGGCATTTAAAATAAAAATGACCCTTGAGTCTGCAGAACCCAAGGGAAAGGTATTGGTGGTAGGTAGGCAAATGTTAAAACCAAAGTTGGGCCTTGCTGGAGGAGTTTTATTCAAAGCAAACTGTCAAGGGGTTCCCATACACCCGGCCACATAAGGAACGCAAAATCAAGGAACATAACACCGGTATGACGGAAACTAAGGCGGCAAGAGTGGAACAAAACACCAGGCATAAGGCCGAGCCTTTCACCCTTTACCAAGTATATAGATGCATTAATTAAATAAGAGATATTGTGCTATCCCAACATAATCCTATTCATCATGGAGCAATCTTCAACTTCACCTGCAACAAACAACGCTATAAGAGGGGCTGAGCAAAGTGGTAACGTAGCCAAGCAACGGTTTGCTAGGAAGGGTGAAAAGGTTATAGACTGACATGGCTGGGAGGCTTGATAAACAAGTGATAGGTAGCGCAGCATAGCGATAGAACGAAGCAACTAGCATAGCAATGATGGTAGCGAGATCCAGGGAAACGGTCATCTTGCCTGAAATCCCGCTAGGAAGAAGAACGAGACCATGAAGAAGACGAACTGGCGAAGACGAGCCAAGCGTAGTCGAACGAATCCTCACGGTCGCAATGAAACAGGAACTATCGAGAAGAAGCACAACCGGAAAGAAGCAAACAACATGGTAAACACACAAGACATAAACATGACATGATGCACGACCAAGCATGATGCATGACAAAGGCTATATGATGCTACTCATGGCAAGAGATGATGCATACAAGAGCAACACATCAAAGCAATTTTAAATGAGGCCGGAAACAACATATAACAAATCCGGTAAGTCCCAATATGCAAATTTCAAAATCTGTACAGATCTGAAGAAAACCTTATGTTCAAGTTGTTAAACAGCAAGCTAAAATGCACCAAGATGATCTACACGAAATTCTAGTCAAGTTACATATAAAGTTCATGTAGTTCGGAGCTATGGCCTAGAAGATATGAGCAAAACAAGTTAAACATGGCATTGATGGAAAATGCATTCAAACATCAACAAACACTCTAAAAATATGGGTGCAACATGATAAGGTGAAACTACATGCAATTCTAAACAATTTTTATATAGAGCATGCTCAAAACGGAGTAACGGTGCAACACATACACTCCAAACAAGATATAACCACAATCTGTCCAAAACAGCAAGTAGGCACTTTGCAAACATCAAAACAACATGCTACAAGAATCAAATGAGCACAAACTTGACATGCACTTCATTTATAGATGACATACTTCAAATATCATTAATGTTTCAGGTTCATAGGCATCAATATTAAACCAATATGATCAATGCAAAATGCAACTTTATAACGCAGCAGCATATGCATGAGCAGAGTTAATATGATGGCAACTTGAGAGCAAGAAAGAGACAAGCTACAGCAAGTAAGCATAGCAACAAAGATCAAATAACATCATGGCATAATAAACATATGGCTCATGGATTAGTGGGAACCAACATGACAAGATTGAATGATGAAACGGTTTCAGCAAGTGTAAAACAGCAACATTGTGATGGCATGTTTGCAAGCATGAATCAGAGGCATATGAACTCTAAAATTGGAAAAAATGGAATGTGAACAAATTACTCATAGCATACTAAAATTCATGTAATTGTAGCATCTCCATAAGAGGCATGGATCACACAATAATAAGCTCACAACAAGTCATCATGAAGTGAACAGAAATCTGGAACATTATATAAGCATGTTCATGTGAATGAACACATATTATACAAGCCATTTATGAGGCATAAAAAGGCATGGCATGATAGAGCATATCATAGACAACAAAACATCTCAACTAAGCATCTCCAGAACATGCATGGATTAATTGGTAGCATCAAGCAAACATGGCAACATGATATAGCAGTTTCAGCATTGACAGAAAGTTAACAGCAAGTGGCCCACTTCACAAGCTTGATGCACTCACTACATGTCAGATAAAAATACATGGATTGCACCCCTGTAAACATGGCATAAAAATTCTCCTAAATCATGTAGACATTATTCTCATAGGATGCACACTCAAAATTCAACAAAAATGACAAAACAACAAGTTACAACAGTTTTCAGTAGTTAACAGCAATATGCACTTTTGCAACAGGAATTAATATATCAAGATGCAACCTAACATGAATGCAAAGCACACCAACATTTAGATCATGAAGAGCAGAACATGCGCATAACAAGATCATCATCATAGCTTCAACAGGGACAAAGTTGTGGCACTCACAAGATGCATAAATGATGTTAACAATCAGCAGATTCCAGCAGTAAACATCATATATCACTCTTGCAACGAAGAGTTAGGCATCACAATGAACTCAAACAAGCATGTCTCAGCACAAAAATATGAAGAGCATCTCTTGATGAACATTTTGATATATCATATGCATGAATCGGAGCACAGAGCATGAAGCTACGACACGATGAACATGGCATCAGAATGCAAAAGTTACGGGGACAAACGAAAAAATGGGGGTCAACCTTGTCAGATTCAGATCTGGCGCGGAGTTCGAGGATCGCCGGAGATGTGGCCGGAGAGGAGGGATATGGCGGTCGGCATGGTCGGGGTCGCCGGAGAGGGGCTGGAGGAGCCGGATCCGGTCGCTCCTCGACCGGATCTGGCCGGAGCTTGGTCGGAGGCGGCGGATGGCGTGGCGAGGCGGAGCTCGCCGGCGGGAGATGGTGCAGGGTGGCGGCGGGCGGCGAGCGCTGCGGCTGCGTGGTGAAGGGCGACACCGGTGGGAGGCGGGGCGGGGCGCGCGGGTCGCGGCCGTCGGCGGGCGAGCCCGGGCCGGGGAGGGCCGGCTGCGGGCCTCGGCGGGCTTCGGCGGCGGGTGGTGGAGCGCCGGGACGCGCGGCAGTGCCCGGTTGGACAAGGCTAGCGCAGGATGACGTGTGGTCACCCGATTGGATGGGGCGACGCGTCCGGCAGACACGTCCGGCGGCGGGGATTTCGTCCGGCGGCGGAGAGGGGAAATTGCTAGGATTTCATCCGGGATTTGAGGATTGGAGGTGTTTATATAGGTAGAGGGAGGTAAAAGAGTCCAAATGGTGTGCAATTTTCGCCCACACGATCGTCATCCAACGATGGAGAGCATGGAGGGGGTTTTCTGGGTTAGTGGGCTGATTTGGAGGGGTGTTGGGCTGCAAGACAAAAGGGGCTTTGTGGTTACCCGATTAACCGTTGGGGCATCAAACGACCTCCAAATGGAACGAAATTTGACAGGCGGTCTACCGGTGATGTACCAAGGCCACTTGGAAAATACAAAGCCATTCCGAGAACGTTTTTTGGAACCTCACAAAACTAAGGACTAAGGGGTGCCGCGGGCGCATACGAGTGTGGTTGGGCTCAGAACGGACAGCAGAGAGAACCCGGGGAACCCGAACGGATGCAAGTTTTGAAAAACATACAAATGAAATGCACATGATGACATGGCAAAATACAACACGCAAGCAAATGACATGGCAACAACGGCGAATAACTGGAAGACACCTAGCGCATCATATTCGGGGCGTTACACATGTCCGATGACCCGATGACCGGCACCGACCGCTGTGCCGCCTGGCCAGCTCGGGCCACATTGCCTGTCCAAGAAGACCTCAACCCCGTGCCACAGGCAGCCCGCGCACCGCAGAATGCTGCAGGGCATGGGCAGCATGGTCATGCACTGCCCGCCCTACTCCGCGGCAAGTGCGATCAGCCGCAAGGGCCTCAAGCCATGTCGCGGCCACGGCACCGCACACCTGACGGCAGCAAGCAAACATGAGGGTCGCGCTCACTGTGGCTCGGCAGCTGCTACGATGCAGGTTGCAGGAGAGCGGCTGAGATACGTCGCTGGAGCACGTTGCCGAGCTCCTGGATGCCGCGGCCTCAGGGGCACCGCCCTTCTGCTTCCAGCATCCACCCCGGGCCCCGGTCGGATCACGCGACGGGTCTCTCCACGCCCGCGCGCCCTCGGGCACGCCCCAAGGTGTCGTCGACACCAGCTCAACCATCGGCGTTGGACGCTAGGCTGCACCCCGCACCACCTCCAATGAACAAGGGCTTACGTGCCCCGCATGGTGGATCGGGAGTATGCACTTGAAGACGACCCTGGCTCATTCCTCGGGTCAAGCTGGGAGGAGGAGACGCCAGAAGCCGAGCCTTTTCAGGAGCCTCAAGGAAGCCTCACCAACCGCGGTGGCAGCAGCAGGTAGCGGGTACCGCTAATTCCTCAGGAGCAAGCTTATGCTAACCATGGGTCGCAGGAGGTTCAGGTCATAGCAGCGGACGGCTGCCCCAGCTCGGCAGCCTCCCTTCCGCCAGGAGGAGCGCACTGGGGGCTGCAGGAGAGGGGCCGGGAGCCAGGCCCCTCCCCACGGTGCGCGGAGCAAGGCGTCCCCCGGAGGTAGGCTCTTTGCCAGGGAGGTGCTGCAAAGCCTACCCCTAGCAGAGGACCCGTGGTCGCCGAGGGCGCCGCCGGTGTCCCCTTTGCCCCATTGGCGTCATCCTTGGTCATCGGCCGCCATCAATGGTGGTCGAGGGTGGCGCAAGGCGAGGCCCTTGTATGGCGATATGAAGCAAGGCCCGGTGCCTGTGAAGAAGGCCCAGTGCCTATGAAGCTCGCCGCCCGTGACACTCTCACCTAATAATGAGTGGGGTTGTACACGCCCCGGAGTCTCTGGAGAGCCGCCCTCGGGCCTCGGGGGCTCCCTCCCACGCCCAGTGGCAGCACTTAGCTCCGCGCTCGTGAGAAGACGTCGAAGACTAGACTAGGTGTCGGACGCGGCCTTTTGCTTTTTGCCTCCCTTTCTGTGGTCGTTCTTCTTTGTTTCGGATTTAAGTTGAAGTTGAATTTGCATTTGTGTGTGCGGGGGGGGGGGGTGTCTTTGCTCGTTCGTGTGATTTCTTGCTTTCTGGTTTTTGCCTTATTTTGGAGTTCGCACCAGCTGCCTCCCCCTCGCGATCCCCTCGCGGGCGGGGCTGGGCGAAGTGCACGTGCGCTGCGCGCATGCCATACCACGGCCGACACTCTCTCTCGCGAGGCGCTCTCGACCGGGTCGACGGGTCCCTCAGGGGATCCTCAGGGGCTCACGACCTCATGAGCCTATTCAAGACTTGTCCTGGCTAAAGGTAAACCACAACAACAAGCTCGCCGCAGGGCCCGTAGGATCATGGAGGCGCATATTCAGCATCATTCCTAAAAGCATACAGATGGCAATCTTTTTACATGAGGGGCTTCCCCTCCCAAAATGCTCTTACAACCTTTAGGGCCGCGCCCGAGCTTTTGTATGCAGGACAAACAGCAAGAGAAACACGGGATCAGTCAGACATGTCGCTCACCGCATCCTCTTGGTCGCCTCCAGACGCATCGCTGGCGCCACTGTCATTGTCACTCGCGTCGCCATCACCATCACCGGGGCCACCATCACCATCATCGACCACATTACCTTCATCCACCGCGACTACCACCCCGTCATCGTCGGAAGCAAAGGCCCTGACGAGCGCATCCACATTATCCTCCACCCACCGCGCCAAGTCGCCCTAGATGGCCTCAGGCACCGGGGCAATGGCGGTGTCAAAGTCGAAGTCGGGGTTGGCGTTCTGAAGATGGCTGAAGACGCGAGAGAACGCATGCACAAGCAAGCTGCAACTCCTCTCCTCAACAAGCTGCTGAGCTCTCTTGGAGCGGTTCTCTAGGTGTGTCACCACGTCAGTGAAGAAGCGGAGATGACTGGCGTAGTTGGTCACATGGGGATGCGGGGCGTTCTCATTGCAGATATTGCACAGGGTTGCGTTGGCCCTGTTCCTGAGGTCCTGGAGGATGGGGCCGTGCATGTGCTCCAGCATCTGCCGTAGAAGCACTTCCTCTCTGTTCTATCGCGCGATGGACTCGGCGTCGGCAACCCGCTGCTGAAGAGAAAGCAGCTCAGCGCGGGCGGAGGCCAGATCGGCTTGCACCGAGACCAGGGCAGATGCGGCGGCCACTGCGCACTGTTCCACTTCTGTTAGCCTGGACCTGAGGGCGGCAGTCCTGCCATCGACCTCGGCTTCAACCAGCCTCAGCTTCAGTTCATATCCACTCGCGAGGTCTGCATGAGCCTCGTCCACACGGTGGTCGACCTCTTCCTGGATCCGGGCCTCGCGTGCGCCAACATCATCCTCTGCTTGGGTAACCTGGCGCTCCCTCGTCTCCAACCGCTCAAGATCAAGACTGCATTCCGCGGCCTCCAGCGTTTGTGCTTCTCTGCGCTTCCAGAGCTCCTCCTCCTCGACAGGCGTCCCCCTCAATGACATAAGGGCGGCATGGCGCAACTCCACTTGCTGATCCAGGGAGGCGCTCCAGGCTTGGAGTTCCCACGCGTGCTTCTCTGCAGCCTCGTGACGACGATCTGCTTCCCGGAACTCCTCCAAAGATCGGGAGCAGGCCTCTCGCGAGGTCGCAAGGGTTGCCTTGTCCTTCGAGTTGTCGAGCTCGCGCTGGTGGCACGCGAGGTTGATGGCCACCTTCAGCTTATGCCGATCCTCAATTAGCCGCAGGGCCTCGGCTTCAAGGCGTGCATCGACATCCGCAAGTTCTCCACCAAGCTGACCCATCGCGTCCATCGCCTTCTGGAAGGACTCGAGGTGGACGACACTTCATTCGTGCGCGAGCTTGAGCACGCTGCTGATGTCGTCCCCCATCATGGACGCCGTCGGTGGGGTGCGAAGCGGTTCACCTCCCCTTGGTAGGGGGCTGGCGCCCCCGCGGTCGCTGGCGCAGACTTGCCGCTTGAAGAGGAGCCAGGACGGATGCCAACCAGCTGCCATCCACGACCAAGGGAGGAGCCCTGGGTAGGCTGGCCGCGTCCCAGGCAAGGTTGCGAAGAAAAGGTGGCAAGGGCAAGGGCTCAAGGTACCTTGAAGGCAGGCTTGCTTCTCTGTCTGACCCCACGCTAGGGGCGGCGTGCAGGCTTGGGACGCTCAAAGCTAGCAAAGAAGGCGATGCCAGAATAGGTTGCTTCTCAGGAGACTCCGCAAGCTTGACAGGAGGGATCCTAGAGAGCCACAGTCAGGAAAGGAAGCAACAATTGTGGAATTACAAGTACAAGGTACTTAATCGTCTATGGTGAAGTACTTTCTATGCTTCAACGGCCGGAAGGTGCGACCACTCCAGCTCGATTTCTCCTTCCTCTTGCGGAGCGCAGCAAAGTCCACGCGGAACCGGCCCAGGCGCTCGACATGGGGGCCTGCACAGGGTGCGGCTGGAGAAGCGCCCAGGCAGTCGACCTCAGGAGCTCCGGCCTCAGGAGCCGCAGGCTGCATCTCCCCCTCGGCGACCGCCTCAGGGCAAGCCTCACGAGTTCCGGAGGATGACACCTCGGGAGCCCCAGGCGGCGTTGGCACCTCGACACCCGAGCCTCCGGCATCCAGTGATGCTTGCCTCCCTAGAACCACTCTCGGGGCAAGCTCGGTGCTGATGGCGAGGAGGGGAGCCACGGCAACAGGATTCTCACGAGGACCCACAAGGCCAATCGGGCGCAGTCCCCACTTGTCAAAGGAAGGCATCTGACCCGTGAACTCGACCCTATTCGAGCAGAGATAAAAGAGGCTCCCCTCTTGTGGAAAATCGCCTGGCGAGGGGTTGCCAATCAAGACCTTAAGTGCCATACCCAGTGCTTCGGGCGAAAGTTCCAAATCCTGAAGACTCATGCGATCCTGGTCACCGGTCAGGGCCCACATCAGCTGGGAATGGAGCTGGAGAGGACCAATGCGACACCGGAGGAACTCCTTCACCACCTGGGGCACAGTCATGCCGAGATCTATCAACCTCTTCAGTCGGAACCAAACGAAGGAAAGGCAAGGGCTCATTAGCCTCTCATGGAAAACCGGGGTTCGGGACAGCAGGCAGGATCGGAGTCGACAGCAGAGGGCTGAGCACTCCGACATCCACATACACCCACCTCGTCCGGAACCCGCTCGTGGACGGCGGGAGGTCAAAATCAATCCCCGAGGCGGCCGTCTCCGCCACGGCCTGGAAGCTCACGCACCCCGAGCACTGCGAGCGGTTGGTCAGGTGCAGCGAGAAGAAGTGGCGCAAGAGGGCAATGGAAGGAGCAATGCCCACCATGGCTTCAGAAACAAAGGCAAAGACGGATAGAAGGACAACGGATTGGGATCAATATGCATCATGTGGATCTGATAATGGGAAAGCACTGCATTGAAGAAGGCAGAGAAAGGGGGGACCAGGCCAGCCCACAGGGCGTCGACGAAGAATCGAAGCTTAGTAACCGTCCTGTCAATGGAGACGAGGGACGCAGGCCAAGCCTCCGTCTTTCCACACTCATTGTACCGGAAGCAAGCGCGAGGCCGACCTTGCCCATGGCCTCCAGGTTGAGCACCAGCGACCGGCCGACGGAGGGCTGCACTACAAAAAAAAGACACATCCGTGACATTTTGGGCCGAACGAATTTTTTTTCTGTCATACATATGACACTTCTATGACGATAATTGTGAAAAAACCTAGTATCATCATAGATGTGGTGGGCTCCTACTTCTATGACAAAAAATCATGACAAAAAATGGGCTTTTCGTCCTGGGCAGGCCGCAGATGTAGGTGCATGACATTCTTTAGGCCGTCCATGACGGAAAAACCGTGGTAGAAGCGAGGGCGAGGAAAATTTTGGGGAGTTCCCGGTTACGGTAGGAGGTCGGGGCCGAGCAATGCGCATTTCTCTAGTACACGTACACGCGTGTGTGCGAGGCGTTGGCTCTAACTGAACCCGAGCGAGGCGTTGGGCTCTAACTGAACCTGAGCGATTGCACTGCAGGCTACGCGTTACTGAACCCGAGCGATCGATCGATGGCTGTTAACTGAACCCGATCGAGCGATTCCTTCGCTACTGCTGCTAACTGAAGCCCATCAATGATGCTTCTCTGGATGAACAGTGAGCGTCGCGGGGGGGGGGGGGGTTGGATGAACAGTGAGTGGTGGCGTTGCCTCTGGCTGAACAGGACCCCGTGGTGTGGAGGGCTGGATGAACAGGACGACCCGTGGAGGACTAGATGAACAATAGACGATGGAGGGGTGCTCGTGGAGGGGTGGTTGAACAGTAGCCGGTGGAGTAGCGCGCAGTGGAGGCTGGATGAACGGGAGCCCGTGGAAGCTGGAGGAGGTCGACCGTAGCCCATGGAGGCTGGAGGAGGTCGATGGTGGAGATGAACAGTATCCCGTGGAGTCCCATTTTGCGGTACGCCACACCCCTCCCGATGAACAGGACCCCCGTTTCGACTGTAGCGCTCCAACACAAGTCCGTTTCTTCGGTTTTGCGGTACGCCACACCCCTCCGGATCAACAAGACACCCGTTTCGACCGTAGCGCTCCAACACAAGTTCGTTTCGTCCGTTTTGCGATACGCCACACCCCTCTCGATCAACAGGACCCCCATTTCGACCATAGGAGGTCCGTTTCCTCCGGTTTGTGGTACGCCAGACCCCTCCCAATGAACAGGATCCGGTTTCAAACGTGGCCGGTAGAAAACAAGGATGTTTCCTCTGTTCTGCGGTACGCCACGCCTCGTTGCCATCGCTTGTTCCGTCCAAGCCCTCCCAATGAACACGATGACACATTATGTTCCGACCCAGCCAGTTTGCTCCCACGCGTTCCGTTGCCTCCCGATGAACATGACACATTCCGTTGCCTCCCCATGAACACGACAAATTTTGCTGCCTCCCCATGAACACGACGATGACGCTGTTTCTCCGTTCCGACCCAGCCATGTACACGAGCCCTGGCCATACGTATGCGCGAGTAGGCGTTTGAGACCCCGCCCGTATGTACACATACGTGGCCGTATTTTCTTTCTTGCACACTGGACGCTGTACGTACTTGTACATGCTACGTGCATGCCTCTACATTCACATGTGCGCGCCTCTACATCCACCAATATATATGTACGTACATGTTCGCGACCAGAATGACAATGCTACGTACGCTTCGACCAGGTGGGTCCCGACTGTCAGGCACTTCCTTGCGTGCAAAGATGTAGCTGGTGGGTCCCAGCAGTCAGAGGGGCGAACTATTTTTTTCCGGACGCACTTCCTTGCGTGCGAAGGTGTAGCTGGCGGGTCCCAGCAGTCAGGGGGCGAATCATTTTTTTTGCCCGGACGCACTTCCTTGCGTGTGAAGGTGTAGCTAGTGGGTCCTAGCAGTCAGAGGGGAAACGTTTTTTCATGAAATATAGTGGCCCGGCTGGTGGGTCCCTGCTGTCGGGTGGAGGTATCATTATTTTCTGCGTAATAAGGAGGCACTTCCTTGCTGTGGCCGTGGACCCAGCTGTCAGCCTCTCCACGTACAGTCCACGTCCAATGGAAGTCGTTCCTTGACCATGTTGACCACGCCGCGCCGAGAGCACCAGGGCGATGGACGATGGCGAGGACTAGGAAGGGGACGACGCGGAGCCGAGGAAGACGCGGCAGTGGATGCCACGCGGAGAGGAGTATGAGGGTTCACTCATTCGGCTGCGGTGTGAGGCTGCCTTCACCGCAGGGCCTGGCCAGCGGTGGGAATAGTAGGGGGCGGTGAGACCTCCACGGCAGCACAGCCGGCCATGGGAGGCAGGAGCAGGCGGCACGACCGACGCTACTTTGGGCGGCTGGATTGAAGACCAGAGGTTGAAGAAGCACTACGGCCGTTGGATGGACCTCGTACGGTCACTGGAGCTAGAATCGTTCATATTTACTAAGTTGAACAAGCCCTCTGTCCCTGTCAACTTAGTAGGCCCACAAGTGAGCCTCCCACCAAGGTGGGTCCCAGCTAGCAGGGGGAGTATTCATTTTTTTGTGTAGTAAGGGGACACTTCTGGTGGGTCCGAGCTGAGTGCGGGGGGAACGTTTTTTTGCGAAATACAGTGGCCCGTCCGGTGGGTCCCAGCAGTCAGGGGGGAAACGTTTTTTTCGCGAAATAAGGTGTCCCGTCCGGTGGGTCCCTGCTGTCAGGTGGAGGAATAATTATTTTGCGTGTAATAAGGAGGCACTTCCTTGCGGCCGCCATGGACCCAGCTGTCAGCCTCTCCATGTACAGTACTCTTCCGATGGAAGTCGGTCGTTGACCATGTTGACCACGCCGCGTCGAGAGCACCAGGGCGGTGGACGATGGTGAGGCCTAGGAAGGGGACGACAAGGAGCCGGGGAAGACGCATCAGTGGAAGCCCGCACGGAGAGGAGTACCAGGGTTCACTGGTTTGGCTGTGGTGTGAGGCTGCCGTCGCCGCAGAATAACAGGGGGTGTGGGTGAGTGCAGGGATGGCCTGGCCAGCGGAGGGAGTAGTGTGGGGGCGGTGAGGCCTCCGCGGTAGCACAGCCGACCACGGTAGGCAGGAGCAGGCGGCACGACCGGCGCTGCTTTGGGCGGTTGGAGCAAGAAGACCAGAGGTTGAAGAAGCACTACGGCCGTTGGATGGACATCGTACGGTCACTGAAGCTAGAATCATTTATATTGACTAAGTTGACAAAGCCCTTGATACGCTCCAACTTAGTAGGCCCACAGGTCAGCCTTCGAAATGGTGCGCCCCAGATGTCAGGGGGAGGAATCATTTTTTGGGCGGCCAAAGCTAAGAATATCCGAGATTGAAGAAGAAGCACGACATCTGTTGGATAGACATCCAACGGCCACTGCTGCTAGAACCGTGTGTTGACTATAATAAGTTGACAAATCCTTGCATATGTGTCAACTTATATTTTTAGGGGACGCGTCAACTTAGTAGGCCCACAAGTGTGTGGCAGAGAACTTATAGCCCATTTGCGATTTGTAAGAATCTACAGCCCATTGTTCATTTCTAATGGAATTTACTACAGCCCATTTTACAGTTTGTTAAAAGTACAGTCCATTTTCTAGCTAGGACAATGATTAATAATTTCAACCAACCGTTGAAGACAG
The DNA here is from genome assembly GCF_018294505.1 of Triticum aestivum. Lineage (NCBI taxonomy): Eukaryota > Viridiplantae > Streptophyta > Magnoliopsida > Poales > Poaceae > Triticum > Triticum aestivum. The sequence goes on from NC_057807.1 coordinate 106,424,181, forward strand.
AATCCAATAAAATTTCCCACATTTTGATGGGATCCGAAATATTTTTATCCCAAAATTTCTAGTCAAATTAAATATAAATTTGTATTACGTAAAAATCCAACGAAACATTGCACGCACAACAATGAAAATTTAAGATTTTCAAAATCCATAAAAAATATTTTATAAACTAATTTCTTGTTTGGTGCATTTTTTATAGCTACTGCCCAGTTTTTATAATTACATCCCATTTATTATTATTTAAAGCCCATTTTCCTGTTAAGCCTAATGCATCCCTCCTAGGAAAGATTTGCAGCCCAGCGGGGCGGAGAATAACAAGTTGACCTTGCCTGGGTATTCCTCAAAAAAATGTATAGCTGGGCTAGCCATTTTCATCTTGAAAAAATAAGTATTTGGGCTGGATATCTGGCCTGGGCTAGAAGGGCCACAACCCGCCCTATTAATACCGTGCTCTCCTCTGAACAACAACGAAATCATCGCCAAGAAAAACTCTGCAGTGCTCACGCCTCAAAAACACAAATACTGCTCGAGCTGCTTGGTCCCAGCTGTCGGCCGCACCTTGTACAATTCTCTCGTTTATATTGACTACATAGGTTGACAATGGTGTGGGACCGTGATGTCAGGAAACCAGGAGGAAGCAAAAAAAATATAGTTGTACGTAATAAGGAGGCACTTGCGTACGTACGGCTATGGCCCTAGTGGGTCCCTAGTGTCATCCAGTCAAAATAAAGTCATCTCCTGAATCCTCATGTTCGTTGATGACGTTAATAATGCTTGACGCCACGGCGAGCGAAACAACTCAAAGGACAACGGAGAGGGCCTCGTGGGCCCTACAGATGGTCTGATACAGCGCCCGCTGCTCATTCAGGAAGCCATGATCATCGAACACCTATGAGCACCTTCGAGAAACTGAGACGGCATGAAACTGTAAGGCCATGCTTGGGAGATCTAGGTTATTTCAAACATGTATGAACATACAAGTGTAATTTACTCGTCATCGGAAACAACGCGTAAAATACAGGCGTAATGAAACCGAGGGCCCGAGGTCTGTAAGTAAAACCGGCGGGTTACGCGTGTAATTTGAGAGATTAGTGTATATTTTACGAGCACTGCTATATGGACGACATTACCAGACGATACATGCATGACGTGCGTATCATGCGATCCATGGGCAAGGCTGAAATAGCAGCTAACGGCTGTATTAGCAATCGTCCGAGTGTCGTTCATCGTTTTTATCGTGTGTGAAGTACTTCCGATATTTTACTAGTCGAAATCGACCAACCAAGCGCTTCACCCGAGGCCATCTTCTTTTATTTACAAGTGTTAGTTTTACAAGCGGTTTTGGTTGGAAAACGATGATCCAATCACGGCCTCATATCATGAGTTGGTCGGAAGATCATTTGGTTTCACGTCTAACCTACCCGACTTGTCGTATAGGCTATGAATGAAACATAAGACGATGAACTTCTTAAGCTCGGAAACAATAGAAGAGGATGATCTTCTTAACAAGCAAATCACTGGCATTAGATTGACATGAAAAACAATAGCATTATTCTCAGGAGGCACGGTGAACAGCTTGTGATGCCACATGCCACAACATTCCAAGCTCAACTTTCCAATCAAACACAAGGCCTGGCATTACATAGACAATATTCAGTACAAACTCTTAACACAGGAATATCTCAGCAGAGTAACTATTTACTTCTAAACTGCACACAGGAATAGGAAAAAACACTCAACGCCGCTCGCAGCAAGGGCGTCCCACTCAAAAATATCAATTGCATGTCTTCTGGCTAACATCATTGAGCAAATTTTGACAAGGTTTTCCAATTCCAATATATTAAACTAACGTCTTCTTGCTAGCATCAATGATTAAACTTTGACAAGCTTTTCCCATTCAAAATATGTAATGTCTATGATCATGGAGTCCTGTCGTAGCTTCTTGTACTTGTTTGGGCACTTTTTGCCCAGTGCACTCCACGTGTTGTTAAATTGCCAATGCTCTCTGCAGACTAGTCATGTCACCAGCGTCTAATAATACTCTGTAAAGCTTCTCGGTCATTCCTTCTGTAATGTAGTGCAAACAGTGACTGCTTCTTTCTGCAAAGTGGAACGACCAACTGGACCAAGTAATGTAGCAGTTTGCCTTGGACACATTGGCTCCTTTTGTGCAGTTCAACTAAAATCGAAGTCGGAATAAAACCGAGCTTTAATTTTGATATCCCTGTAAGCAACAATAGGTATAAGGGAAACAATTACTGAGAAATAACGGTTGATGACTTGTACTCCCAGAAGAAAAGAACCTACTGATCTACTTTATCTTAATGGGAAACAAAGCAGGATAGTAGAAATTCTCCATCAGTGTGATTCATTCATATTGACTGAGACATTATCTTAACAATGCCTTGTTTCAACATGTATAAAGAACGACAAAGCAGAAAAGTACCATTCCTAAAACAATGCAACTGATTCATTTTAACAGAGACATTATCTTAACAATACCTTGGTTAAACATGTAGAAAGAACTAGAAAGCAGGATAGTACCATTCCTAACAACTGTTGCAGTTTTGAACTAAGATTTAGTAGTTAATTAATTATGAGAGTGGCATTGCTTAATTTTACCAGCGGCATTAGATTAACGAAAAGCATAAACAGTTCCAGAGGAGAGTGGGCGCAACAACAATATGTGCTTCCATCTACTTATAAAGGGGGTGATGCAGAGTTTGTTGTAACAAAGCAACAAGCATCATGTCTGGGTTGGTCCCATTTTTGTTCACTACTTAATGGGAAAAGATAGCAATACAATAGCTTCAATTCAAAATTTATTTAAAATAGTACCAATACAAGTAGCATAACATCTCAAAGCACACTGCACAATCATGTGGATGAAGGCCTGTACTGACCTTTCATGAGGAGACCAGGATAAAATATGAATCTGCCAACACGAATAGGAAATCCAATCTCGTTTTGTGCAGTTGCCCTGAAATCAAGCAAAGTGTTTCACGTAGCGAAGAAAAATGTTGCAATAGCAACAAGTTGAATAGATATCCCTATTTAAACAAAGGCAAAAAAGGAATCAATTACTGGCTAATAAAGGAGGATGAAACATGCGGCCACAAAAATGGTAATCCCGCCAATACCTAACAAGTGTTGCAGTTTTGAAATAAGATTCAGTAGTTATTTCTAAGAGTGGCATCAATTACTGGCTTATAAAGGGGGTGATGCTAAATTTGTTGTAACAAAACTACAAGCATCATGTCTGGTTTGGTCCCATTTTTGTTCACTACTTAATGGGAAAAGACAGCAATACAATAGCTTCAATTCAACATTTATTTAAAACAGTACCAAAACAAGTAGCACAACATCTCAAAGCACACTGCACATCATGTGGATGAGACCAAGATTTGAAACAACTTGCCATGAAGAATGGAAACAAATCTCGATCTCCTTTTGTGCAGTTCCACCAAAATTAAGCAAAGTCACCGGTGTGACATTCAAGTTGAACTGCACAAAATACTCATAAAACATAAGTGTTTCGAGTAGCGAAGCAAAATGTTGCAATAGCAACAAGTTGAATCGATACCCCTGTTTTAGCAGAGGCAAAAAAGGAAACAATTACTTGCCGATAAAGGAGGATGAAACAAACGGTGATAAAAAGAAGCATCTAACTTATCTTGGATGGAAAAGAAAGTAGGATAGTAGCATTTCTAAAATGGTTGCTTTGATTCATATTAACAGAGACATTCTCTTGAAACAACATTCGTTAAAAAATGTAATTTACTTTTAACAGTGGCATTGCTTCAATTTTCCGGTGGCACTCTTAGATTAACAACAACAAAATAGCTGTATGGGACATGGTAGCACCATGTGCGTCCACACGTATAAATGGGTGATGCAGAGTATGTAGCCAAGTAGCATATATGCGTTGGTCCCATATTTGTTCTCTTTGAACCTTTTTCCTATGTGAGGGCAGCAAATCTAGTCCTGCACAGACTACCCGACCCCCCAGTTTCTTTCCCTTTTCAACAAAGAGATCGGTTCCTTACAGATGTGTGTACTGGGTTACCCCCTTTTCCCCTTTTCGACCAACAAAGCGGATGGATAGCCAGTCTATACTACTTTTCGTCCCTCCTTTCCTCATTGAACCACATCCTAGATTCTGGCTCCAGCCCACCGCACCCTTCTTTCCTCTTTGAACCAAGACCTAGATTTGACTACAGATCGAAAAAGATCCACATGCAGCTAGAGCAACGACTGTTTCAAACAAACTTATACCTTAGGGTCGTCGGGATGTGGTAAGGCATGCGGAGGGAGGCCGGATCTGCCCACACTACGTACGACAGCGAGGAAGAAGGGGTCGGTGGCCCTCCCGCATAGGCGCTGGGGGAAAGAGAATAGCGCAGCCGGCAGTGGATTGCCTCCCTCGCCGAAGGCGATAGAGTGAATGTTGCACCTCCTCTCCTTCCCGGTGCGACGGGATACGGACGCCTCCTTCACCAGCTGTGAGGTGTGAGAGAGACAAGAGGCCAACGCAATCTTGTTTAGATCTGGTGAAGAGAGGGTGAGAGACTATGAATATAGCAAACCCTAGCAAATGAACGCTGAGCCTTTAGTGTGTATACATATATGTAGTGCCGCGAGAGTGTGGAGATTGCAAACCCTAGCGAACAAGTGCTGAGGCTCCAGCTTATATATATACTACTGTAGTACGGACTGAGCTCTGGTGCCTTCACTGCCCCTGCTTTTGGCTGTATGACAGGTGAGCCAGCCACATTTTGGGCCATCTGTCATAAACCAAAAGGCAGGTGCACTAAGTCAATGAAGCTGCGTCCATATTGTACTCTCATGTATACGACTAATATATAGTGGAGTGCTTTTCTTATTCTCTCCATAACAATCATTTTAAATTATGTAAGTACGAAACGAAACTCTTTATTTAATGGAGAGTGAAGAAAACTACTACTCCCTCCATCTAGGTGAGTAAGTCATCTTAGGCTGTGCACCGTGACCAAGGAGGAGGGGAAAACGACAAAAGTTAATGTTTATTTGCCAATTAATAGTATTGCATGCAATGAACTAACCACTGCATGTCGTGTTTGATAGTCTCAAGTCATTAAAAGCATGCACACCCTTTATCTCGTATTGGTTGAAATGTCAAGAAACAAAAAACAAGGTAGAAGTTAATGCACCGTGCCTAAGTGTTTTGGAATTATTTGGTTTTCGTAAGATGACTTACTACACACCTAGACGGAGGGAGTACTACATCTGATGAACTAACTATCCACGCACACGTGTCCTGGTCGCACTTACTGTCCTTCCCATGCGGTACACTACCCTCCCTTAAGTGAACAACCACACATGCGCCAAATTATCGGAAACATGTGAGAGTGTGTACAAATAAAGAATTTTAATTTCAATTATTGGAAAGGTTTGAGAGTATTACAAAGTTTGAATTCAGTCAAATCTAATATGCGGAGTAAATAAACATGGAGGGCTACTACGTCCATCTGGGTTTTTAGTCCACACAATTTTTTAAATCAAAGTTAATAGCTGGACAAATAAAATTACAGGGGAGCTGGAGACAAAGTTGTGGAAGGCTTAGAAATCAATACAAAACTAATGCTCTTAGTAGCAACGTCGATCCTTCTTCGAGGAAACATTTGGTTCATAGCCAATTGTGTGATAAAATTGCACCAACGTGAAAGCCGACTGCGTCTCCAACGCAACCAAGGTGAAGTGACGAAGGATATCATCTTGGTGCGTAACAAGCAAAGAGCACTAATGGAAGATAGCTTGTTTTTCATTGAAAATCGATCAGCTTCACCAGCCGACGCAACCATGAGCATCGATAGGTCATCGTGGTGATGCATCATCCATTTGGCATCAAGTTTGGGTGAGGCACCTATGAAGTTCGACAAATCCCTCACTGTGGTCTGTTTCTTCTCAGTAATCAAGCTCTAGGAAGGAAGAACCACATGGCAGAGGACAGTGAGGCGGAACAACAATGGCCATCCAATTTTGTGCAGTTCCACTAAAACTGAGGAAGACATCCCGAGGTATGGAGATACGCATCGTTGTTTCCAAAAATATAAAAAAGGGATATAGTGTTGTTACTTTGTTTTGCAAGATTAGCAATGACATCTCAATTGTCAATAAGAATTAATGAAAAGTACACCAACAAACAGAAGCATCATAATTATCTTGATGGGAACTAAACCAGGATACCCGAGAAAAAAAGCATTTCTTCATTTAACCAGTGATAGTACTACAACCATATGGACAATGACCGCACAACCACCATGTACTTTTTGTCGAAACAACATGTATACCTCCACCGAGGCATAAATCAGGACAACTTTTCGAGTGGCATTTCCTCTATAATAGTTCTAGTAGGTGATGTTGGACCAACCGACGAACCCTAGCTACTATACATGGGGAGCTGGGGAGTAGTCGCATAGAAGAAAACCCGCACGCAGCGACCTGGGGAGCTGGACTAGTACAAGAAGTTATACCTCAGGTGGGCGAGATGTCGTTTAGGCGGGCGGGCGGGATCTGCCCACAAGACGGCAGCGAACAAGGGCGCGGAGGATCTTCGTCCGCGCCAGTGCCGGCTCCGAGAGGACGGTGCACATCGGCTTCCTCCGTCGCCAACGGCGACAACGTCAACGCTGCACCTCCTCACCTCCCGCAGCGGACGGGATTCGGCCGGATCTGTGACCACCGGTGAGGAGAGAGATAGAGTGGAGACTGTCATCTTGTTTTGATATGGAGAGGGTGAGAGAGCGAGACGCGAGAAACTCTATCAAATAAGAGGCTATAATGGAGTAAAAAAATCTCTCCATTCCAGTTGTTTTAAATAGAATACACGCATTCCCGGAAAAAAGAAACGAAAACTGGCGGACAATTTTTTAAGGGTCTGTCTAGGACACATCTAGATATGACATAGCTATGTCACATCTAAGTTGATGTCCACTCTGTTTGTGGTCTATTTTTTTTCCTAGTTTTTTGTTTCTTGTTGCTACATTATATACTTGTGGGAGTTTAGATGTGATATGCTCAAATAACATCTAGGTGTGAATTAGACAAACTGATTTTTTAGCGTACCAAGAAAGAAAACTCGATCAAAACACGCCCCCGCTTCCAGGTCGCGAGAGTCGTCGCGCACACACACATAGACATAGACATGCATATCCGTGTTTACATAAACTTCCATTTACATCTTCATCTCCAATCATATTTGTCCAACTGGCACATTATTTACGTTGTTAATTATATATGCAACAATATTAACATACAACATCTCTTGTTTGCGGACGTCCTGACCAACCCGAACCCTCTTTATCACTTGTGCGTGCTTCCCTCCCAAAACAGTCAGTGCCACATTCATGCCCGGCCAGAGCGGACGCGACCTCTCACTGGCGCCGGCATTGAAGCAGCGCGCCGGCCGAGGGAGCGTCGCCCGTGCCGCTTCCGAGTGCACGCGGATGCTCTACATTAAAACGTCGCAATAGCCGGCTACAACATGCATGTAAAAAGTTCTTGGGAGTCCATGCTACAGCTAGCTGTGCTCCCCAACTCGTCAATCTCTTCCAGTGGTGCTAGTACTCCATGGCGCAATCCATCGACAAGCAGGCGGGAAAGTTACCGTATACTCGGTTTGCGGTGAGTGGCAAGCCGAGCGACCGTGTGGGTCGAGCCGTGGAGGAGGGTGAGACACGAACACAACAGATGTGATATAAACGTTGGTTTTGCTCGATGGTGCGATCCAATGAAACGAAACGTTGGTTTATCTCCGTTTCCATTTTTTCTCTGGAAAAACGGAAACTTTCCACTTCATTTTCATTCCTATTCCAAGGTTGCCCCGTTACAACATTCTGTCAAATACAAAGGAAAACTAACACGCATGCTGATGCATCTCAATGATTCACAGATCATAGCCAATATTTACTTCACAACTAAAGAAAAAAGTTGTGAGAGCGTGTACGAAAGAAAAACTACTGATGGGGTCACTACGACTTAAACCCTAAACCCTAAACATGATTTAATTTCCTGGCCAGGTAGAACCTGTCAAAGGAAAGACGGCTGGCACCCTCGGATCATACGATGCTTTTGTGCGGTTCCACTAAAATCGACCTGAGCATCCTTGATGGCAAATATATTGAAGAAGTGTGATTAGAATAATAGTACTGTCACTAGTTCATGAAACATAAACTCATCACAAGTAGAAGCCGGTAGAAATAGAGAAAGATCGACATGGAGATGGAGCTACGGTAGTGGAGCAAGCCGGCTCCAAAAGGAAGATGGACTACCTGGGACGTCGGGCTGTAGCTAGAAGGGCGGTTGGGACGCGGCATCGGCCCATACCGCGGTGACCCCTATTTGGGATGCACCGACTAAGGGTTTTCTCCCTCGCCGATGTCGACCGCATCTACGCAAAACATTGTTCCCTTCCCCCAGCTGCGGGATCAGGCCCATCGTTCTATGCTTGTGAAGAGAGCAACATAAGCAAGCAAGCTTGTAGCTTAGGCTCCTGCTAGTGTCATTGAAGAGAGCAGCAGAGTGGTTTTCTTTTTCTCTCCATATCAACCATTTTATATTGCGTACGTGTCATTGAAGAGTGAAATGATGGTTGCTTCTTCCAACTAACTTACTGTGTGATTTGACTGCCCCTTAGTGGCCCCTACACGTATTGCCCCTACGTGTATGCAACAGTCACACGTACACATGGACACAAAAACGCACGCGATGCCCTAATGCATGCATGTCCGAGCACACGACAGAACACACACGGTCACGCTCAAGTGCTAGTGACCTTATAAACATGCCCATTTGAAATTTGCCCATTTGAAATTTGTAAAGAGACAAATATTTAAGAACGAAGGAGTATAATTTTGTGCATGGCACATGGACCCAGATGATGAAGAGGCTTCTGGCAATGCTATCAAGCTTCCATCATTTGTTTACATAATTAACATACTATACAAATAATTTTCCAGTGACATGAAATTGTACAATGGTGTGAGCTTTCAACTTTTGTTTCATGTGTCTTGCCATCGATGCTCTTTCGGAAACAATAAAAACTAACTTCCTTGCTAATGCATGTCAATTATTAGCAGATCAGAGCGAATAATTACATCACAACTAAACATAGAGTTGTGAGAAGGTGTTAAATTAAAATTGATCCATGCTTTCATTGGCAGCAACGTCCTCCCAGCTCTGTCTAAATCAACAAGGCATGTTGGGAAAAGAGTAGTTGTCTGGAGCATGCAACATTTCGAACATTTTGTGCAGTTCCACTAAAATAGAGCTGAGCATCCTTGTTCCAAAGATATTAAGCGTGATTATGATAATAGAGGACTGCTGATGAAACAATACACACACAAATAGAAGCCGGTCACCTTTGCAGTCACTCTTAAGACTAACTAGTTGGAGAAGATTAGGCTCGGAGTTGGATGAGGAGGATAGAGAAAAACCAATCTCCCTTTGTGCAGTCGCACTGAAATGTAGAGACGTTGCCCGTGTGACATTTTAGTACAACTGCACAAAACACTCTTAAGAAAAAAGTGATTTGTGCAGTTCACCAAAAGGTCGCAATAGCACCGAGGTGAAATGGATAGCCCTGTTTGCAAAAAAGAGGTACAAAGGAAACAATTACTGGCCAATAACAGTTGATGACACATGCGAAGACAAAAAAGAAGCACATTCCTTGTCCTAAGGGAAGATAACAACACGGTTGTGTTTGTCTAAAATGGTGTGAGGACGAGAATGCAATATGGAAAGTACGCCGGACGAGCAACATTTTGGGCAAAGAACTATGGAAGATCCACATGCAGCAACGTGGGAAGACGGCCAGTGGAGCAAGGCCGGAAGGGATACCTGGAGGTCGTCGGGATGTAACTAGGTCAGCGGCGGCGGGCAAAATCTGTGAGCAGGTGGTGTAGGCCCTGCCACGCCGGAGCTAGGTCAGAGAGAACGGCGTGTACCGCAGATCGGGACGTGCTACCTCGGCGCTGTCGAACGGAGAAACGATGCACTTCCTCCCTTTCCCCCGACGGACGGGATGCGGCCGGATCAGTGACCAACGGTGAGAGAGAGAGAGAGAGGCCACTGCACTCCCTTTCACCCGGCGGACGAGATGCGGCCAGATCAGTGACCAACGGTGAGAGAGAGAGAGGCCACCGCAGCCTTGTGTGAGATACTCTTAAGAGCGACAAACCAGGCACGCGGGCTCCATTGTATATAGTTGAGCAGACTACCGTTTTCTCCATAAAAATCGTTTTATATTCTGTGTACGTGCCATTGAGCGCTATAACGTTATTTAAAAATAACGCGACAATGCGTCAAGTCGAACTTTGTTTTGTGCACGTGTGGTACACGACCTCCCTAGGTAAACAACCGCTATAGGCGTTCAAATTAGCACGTGGGCTGCTATTTCGTAAAGAAATGAGGTCCACCGTGTACCCGCGCGGGTGTGGCTAGGCACGAAGCATGAGTATGTTGACGGTGCGTGTCAGGACCCCGACTCGATGTCACATCGATCTAGCTGGTAACACCTCATATCACTTTGCGGCCTCACGCACGGTATCCCCACGGGTGTCGTCTTACCTTTTCCCGGGACCGTTTGCGCCTTTTGGCTCACGTATATGATAGTGTCGCTAGCATCCATATGATAAAGAGCCCGGGCTGACATGACTAGTCGTAAACCCAAAGCGGCACAGACTTACAGGGACAGGCATCCATGACCCAGCTTCGAACGTGTCGGTCATCAGCAAGTGGGTCCGGGCTGTAGCACTGGGCTAGCAGGACTCCGGTAAACCGGGCTGTAGCGGGCTAACAGGACTCCGGTACTCAATGCGTGACATTTCCCCGAAGGGACAGACACAGGAACGAAGAAGGACACATGCCGGCCAGCCTAAGTGTTCCAGAGCAGTAGCAAGCTACCATGGCTCAGCGGTAACACTAGGAGACATTTCCCGGTAAGAGAGGCTACTAAAGATAAACAACTAGATAGTCAGATCCCACACATACCAAGCATTTCAATCATACACACAATATGCTCGATATGTGCAAATACAACGAAGCATCACAACATGACTCTATGACACAAGTACTTTATTTAAGGCTCAGTGAGCCATACATAACATACACAAAGGTACGGGTCTCATGACCCCACATACAAGTCATACAGTCATACAAACCAGCAGCGGAAATAACTTGTCTGAGTACAGACAACTAGTAAAATAAAAGAGGCTTGGAAAGCCTAGCTATACTACGTGGTCCTCCACAAGCTCAGGGTCACCACCTGGGTCTTTAGCCTACTCGTTGATGTCAACGTCTACATAGAACCCATCAGAAGGGGTTGCAGCGTCTTCTGTAAAAATGTAGATTATAGCAACATGAGTACAAAGGTACTCAGCAAGACTTACATCAGAACCTACATACATGCATAGTATCAAGAAGGGTTGGTGGAGTTATTGCAGCAAGCCAGCTTTGACTCTTGGCTAGGCTATCCTACGATACTCCAACTTGAAATAGTTTTGCGCACACGAGTCCACTATTCACCACTTCAATACACTACCGAGGATCCACCTCCGTCTTCCTACGGAAGAGCCATCCTCGGCACTCACACTTATCTTGAGGCTTTTAATAGTATCCATTTACTTGTCTATGAACTGTATAGGCAACCAAGTAGTCCTTTACCGCGGACGCGGCTATTCGAATAGATCATGTTAACCCTGCAGGGGTGTACTTCGTCATACATGTTTCCACCACTTAGCGTCTGCACACGACATGTGCTCGGCAGACTTCAAGCGAAAGCCGACGTGGGTGTAGACCACGACCTACCTAAACACTTAAGCCTCTAGTCCAGGTTTATCGCCTATTCAGGTTCCATCCGCAGGGAGTCCGGCCGAGGTTTCCCATACGGCCCCGAACGATGTGAACAGGGTTCCCGAGATACCTAACGGGTATTCGGTACACCCGGCCACGTACCTACCGCATCACAGCCCACCCCTACGGTCAGCGCTGTCCACGGCCTCCAGTAGGCTACAAACACCAGAAACTACTTGCAACTCCTGGACAGAGAGCTAGGGTGAATAAGAAGTCGAGCGGGGTCATATTTCAGGGCCCAATGTATGGTAGTAGCTGATTCTTAAATCACACATACAGATCTCAGTGCTTAAGGTCGGCTTCAATGAAACAACCCACCATGTACTCCTACATGGCCTCTCATCGATACCTTTACCAAATCGTGTTCACCACACCACTCTCATTACCGACATAATCATTTCACTCTAGTCCATCACCCAGATGAACCAGACCTGACACGACTCTAAGCATAGCAGGCATAGCAAGGTAGGAACAACACATACATAGGCTCAATCAACTCCTACACATGCTAGTGGGTTTCATCTAGTTACTGTGGCAATGACAGGTCATGCAGAGGAAATGGGTTCAACTACCGTAGCACACAGCAGTTTGAATCGCGTTGTCTTAATGCAGTAAAAGAGAGCAGGAGCGAGAACATGGGATTGTATCGATATGATCAAATGGTTGGTTGCTTGCCTGATGGTTCGTTGCACGGATACGGTTCTTCGCTAGGGTAATCAGGGTACTCTTCGGGGACGGAACCTGCCGCAGAGAGCACCGATACACAACATTACCAAACAATATGCAACAATATGATGCATGCATGAAACATGGCAATATGAGTGTGTTGGGCTAATGCAACTAAAACCAGAAGGGTTTGAGCAAATTTGAATCAAAGATTCAAATTTCAAATTCAAATATGGCCTTTTAAAGTGCTTTTCCTTGTTCTGATTAAAACATCAATTTAACTTGTTTGATCATGCATGAAAATAGTACAGATGGATAGATTGGATTTTTCTGATCATTTTTCATATATAATTTGTCCAATTTGGAGTTACAGAATAAAAGTTATGAATTTTTGAAGTTTAAATAATATTCTGGAATTTCCTGATTTAATTTAAATCCAGAAATTCAATTACTGCGTCAGCCTGACGTCAGTGTGACGTCAGCAGGTCAACGGAACTGGTCCAGGTCAAACCTGACAGTGGGTCCCGCGTGTCAGGGTGATTATTTTAATTAAAACTTAATTAAAACTAATCCTGTTTAATTAACAGGGCTGGGCCCCACCTGTCATTGACTCAGAGGAGTCAACCAGGGCCCACCCGTGGTCAAAGTCAATGTCGGCTGCCGGCGTTTAGTCGCCGGCGAGCCCGACGCGGCGGCGGAAGTGATTTTGGTCGTTTCGGCCACCAAATGGATCGCGGAGGCCACCGGAGTGGAGCTGAGGGCAACCCGCAGCTCTTGGCGGAGTCCGTTGGGGTCGGGGTGGCCGGAGTCGACGCCGGCGACGACTTTGGCGGCCACCGAGGTTCGGTCGGAGGTGAACTTGGTGCTAGAGGGTTCGGTGAGGCTCGTGGAGTGGCTAGCTAGGTGCTGTGGAACGCGGTGAGCAAGATGGACACCATCTTGTGGCCGGAGGATGACCGGGAGCACGTCGGCGACGAGCTCCACGGCGGTGGGTGCGGTTGAGCTCCGGGAGGTTGCTACACGGCTCGGGAGCAAGAACGGAAGGGAGGGGAAGATGGCTAAGCTCACAGTGAGTGCGACGGAGTCCTTGGTGCGGCCGGAGATGGACCGGAGCGACGACGGCGTTGAAGGGGATCTCCGGCGACGGTGAGCTCGGGCGAGGTCGGTGCGGTGGTCTCGGGCGTTGCGAGCGCTCGGGGCTCGGCTGCTCGATGAAGTGGACAGCGGCGGAGCTCCTGGACACGGTGAGACGGCGTGGGGTGGTCGGAGGGCGTGGCTACGGCGAGGGGGTGGCGGCGATGGCGTCGGCCATGGCTGGGGCGTGCGAGGGGGAGGAGCTGGAGAGGAGAGGGGGTGTCTGGGGGGTTCGGGGGAGAGAGAGAGGCCGATCCACGTCGTCACCTGGCGAGGGGAGCGGCGAGGCGGCGAGCAGGTGCGTGGCGCACGCCGCGGTCGCCGTCGGGCACCTGCCTGCCTGCCTGGCCGGCAAGCAGCTCGCTGGAGCGGTGCTGGGCTGGGCCGGCAGGTGGGCTGGCTAGTGGGCCTGCGGTGGCGCCAGGTAGGGTTTTCCCTTTTTTTTCTATTTCTGTTTTTATTTAATATATCTGCAACTTTGTTGAATTAAATAAAATACCTAGGCAACTCCAAAAATCACCAAACTACTCCTGGTCCATAGTTGGATTATTTCCAACATGAAACATTTTAGTTTGGAGATATTTGAGCATTTAAATATTTTATATTATTTTAAATGCCCAAATTCAAATATCTATGATTTAATTCAAAAACCCTAGGATGGCCTAGGAAAATGTGCACCACTTTTGGCAGAGGTTCTGAACCAAGGCAAAAATGATGGGCATTTTAGAAGGGCATTTCAGGTTCATTGAAAATTATTTTAGTAAACCCTAGTTGGTTTCAGAGGGGACTGGGGGTTCTGTCATCCCCATTTCAAGTTTCTGATGAAAGAGTAAACATGATGCAACACTCTAATGCATGACTAGCTAGGTTGTGACAACTCACCCCCACTCAAAAGAATCTCGTCCCGAGATTTGGGTTCCTCCGCGAAGAAGGCGGGATATTCAAGTCGAAGACGATCCTCCCTTTCCCAAGTTGCTTCATCCTCAGAATGGTGCGACCATTGAACCTTGAGAAACTTGATATTATGACGTCGCGTGGTACGTTCGGCTTGATCGAGGATACGAATGGGGTACTCTCGATATGTAAGATTATCTTGGAGATCAAGCGTTTCGTGGTCCACTTCACGGATAGGATCCGAGAAGCAACGCCTGAGTTGAGAAACGTGGAAGACATCGTGAACTCTGGAGAGGTGCGGAGGTAGTTCCAGCTGGTAGGCAACTTCTCCTTGTTTGGCAAGAATGCGAAAAGGTCCAATGTAACGAGGAGCCAATTTGCCTTTGATACCGAAACGATGGGTTCCCTTCAGAGGGGTGACCCGTAGATAAGCCTTCTCGTCAACCTCGAAAGTCATAGTCTTATGTTTTCGGTCATATTGACTCTTTTGACGGGATTGGGCTCTTTTCAACTTTTCACGAACGATACGAACTTGTTCTTCTGCTTCCTGAATCATATCCGGGCCAAAGAATTGTCTTTCCCCGGTCTCTGACCAGTTAAGGGGTGTTCGACATCGTCGTCCATAGAGAACTTCAAAAGGGGCTTTACCCAAGCTAGATTGATAGCTGTTGTTGTAAGCGAATTCGGCAAATGGAAGGCACTTCTCCCAGTCCATTCCGAACGAGATAACAGAGGCTCGAAGCATGTCTTCTAGAATTTGGTTGACGCATTCCACTTGACCACTTGACTGAGGGTGGAAAGCGGTGCTAAAGGAGAGACGGGTTCCCATAGCATTTTGGAAACTTTCCCAAAATCGAGAGGTGAAAAGACTTCCTCGATCCGAATTGATTTCCAAAGGAACACCATGGAGAGACACTATTCGGGAGATGTATAAGTCTGCCAGCTGACTAGCGGTTATACTCTCGCGAACAGGTAGGAAATGAGCTACTTTGGAAAGACGATCGACCACGACGAAGATAGCATTATTCCCTCTCTTGGTCCTGGGAAAACCGGTAATGAAATCCATACCAATTTTATCCCATTTCCATTCAGGAATAGCTAAGGGTTGAAGGGTGCCAGCAGGCCGTTGATGCTCTGCTTTTACACGACGACAGACGTCGCAATTTGCAATATACTGAGCAATTTCTCTCTTCATCCTAGTCCACCAGAACCTCTGGCGTAGGTCCTGATACATTTTAGTACTACCGGGATGAATAGTGAGAGGAGATTCATGAGCTTCTTTAAGGATCAACTGCCGTAGATGCTGGTTCTTGGGAACCACTAGACGGTTCTCAAAGTACACAACACCATGATCATTTGTGGAGAAACAACTAGCACCTCCGCTAGCAATGTTCTCTTTGATTTTAGATATTCCCTTATCTCGCTTTTGGGCAGCGATGATTTGATCCGTAAGAGTAGGTTTTGCCACCAAGGTGGAAAGAAAACCTTGAGGTACAATGTGAAGGTTAAGCTTCCGAAATTCCTCATGGAGAAGCGGTTGACTTTGTTGTAACATCAGGTTGTTACAATAAGATTTACGACTTAGCGCATCAGCCATGACGTTGGCTTTCCCTGGGGTATAGGTTATTCCTAAGTCGAAGTCTGTGATCAATTCAACCCAACGTCTTTGCCTGAGATTCAGATCCGGTTGGGTGAAAATATACTTCAGACTTTGGTGATCAGTGAATATTTCGCAACGATTACCGAGGAGGTAATGTCGCCAGGTCTTAAGTGCATAGACTACGGCTGCAAGCTCTAGATCATGAGTGGGATAATTCTCCTCATGTGGGTGCAATTGCCGTGAAGCGTAAGCAATTACGTGTCGATCTTGCATGAGAATGCAACCTAGTCCTTGTCGCGAGGCGTCGCAGTAGATAACAAAGTCCTTGGAGAAGTCTGGCGGTACCAGTACGGGAGCAGAGGTCAGGCGTCTTTTCAGTTCCTGAAAGCTGTGCTCACATTGTGGAGTCAATTCAAGGACGGCTTGAACTCGTTCAGGGTTAACAGCAATACCTTTACCAGATATTACATGACCCAGATAGGTCACTTCTGACAACCAGAATTCACATTTTGAGAATTTGGCATAAAGGCGATGCTCTCGAAGTTTCTTCAACACTAGCCTTAGATGTTCGGCATGTTCTTCCTCGTTCTTGGAGTAGATGAGTATATCATCGAGATAAACCACGACGAATTTATCCAAATACTCCATGAAGATTGAGTTCATTAATCGAGAAAAGGTGGCTGGAGCGTTGGTTAAACCGAAGGACATGACGGTATACTCGTATTGGCCATAACGAGTAACAAAGGCCGTTTTAGGAATGTCCCCGTTTCTGATTTTGATTTGATGGTAGCCCAACCTCAAATCCATCTTGGAGAAGACTGAGGATCCAGCGAGCTGATCATACAGATCGTTGATCCTGGGAAGTGGATATTTGTTCTTGATTGTGACCAAATTGACAGGTCGGTAATCTACAACCATCCGGTCCGTACCATCCTTTTTCTTAACGAATAGGACGGGGCAAGCCCACGGAGATGAACTAGGGCGGATGAAACCCTTTTTCAAGGATTCATCGAGTTGTTTCTTAAGCTCGGCTAGTTCTAGGGGTGCCATCTTATAAGGTCTTCTAGCAATCGGAACGGTTCCGGGGATGAGGTCGATTACGAACTCAACATCCCTGTCAGGTGGAACACCTGGCAATTCCTCTGGAAAGACATCCGGGAAGTCACGGACTACCGGAACGTCCTCAAGGTCTGGCAAAGGGTTGGCGTTAAGAGAATATAATTGTCGCTTGGCTATTCGGGTCAAGACATTGACTATCTTCCCCGAAGGATGGGTGAGTTGAACAGTCCTAGAGAAGCAATCAATTTGGGCATGATGGGCTGACATCCAGTCCATACCCAGAATGATATTAATATCTGAAGATTTAAGGGCTATCAAAGATGCAAGGAAAACAAGTCTGTCGACTTGGATCTCATTTCCATAACTTACCCTAGAGGTCTGCCATCTAGACCCAGGGGTAGAGATTTCCATAGTGGATGGCAAGTCACAGAATGCAACGTTATGCAAACGAGCATAATTTTCAGATATAAAAGAATGAGAGGCTCCTGTATCGAAAAGAACAGATGCCGGGTGGCAATTAACAAGAAGCGTACCGAGAACGACGTTGGGGTCCTCTTGAGCTTCTTCGGCAGAGATACAGTTGACATGGCCACGTGAAGCGGTGACCGGTTTGGCATGGAACACCTTCCCTGTCGGCTTGCCACGGCCAACAGCTTTAGCAGATTGATTGGGGTTGGTCTGGGGGCACTCACGCATATAATGACCAGATTCCCCACACTTGAAACAAGTCACGGAACTGGTACGTGGAGGAGCATTATTGGTTGGACCCCCATAGGGCTTGGCCGGTGCAGACTGTTGAACAGGGCGAGGCGCCTGGAAAGATGGCCTCGGTGTGAACCTGGGTGGCAGGGCGGTATTGGGTACCCACACGCGGCGCTTCTGAGGACCAGCACCGGATGAGGAACCCATATCACGTCCATGCTTGCGTGTTGCGTCATAATCAGTCTGACCAGTTTCAGCACTGATGGCTTTATTGACAAGTTTCGAAAAAGATGTGCACTCATGCAGACGGAGGTCGCGGCGAAGCTCAGGACTAAGGCCCTTTCGGAACCTTGCTTGCTTCTTGGCGTCAGTAGAAACTTCCTCAGTTGCATATCGTGCGAGATTACCAAACTCTCTGCTATAGGCATCCACAGAAAGTCGGCCTTGGGTGAAACTGCAAAATTCTTCACGTTTACGGTCCATGAGACCCTCCGGAATATGATGTTCACGGAAAGCCTCGCTGAACTCAGCCCAAGTAGTGACATGGCCCGCTGGGCGCATGGCTCCATAATTCTCCCACCATAGACTGGCGGGGCCTTCAAGATGATATGCAGCAAAGGTGACCTTGTCAGCCTCCGCTACCAACGCAGAACGCAGTTTGTGAGAGATACTGCGAAGCCAGTCATCGGCGTCGAGAGGCTCGACGGAGTGGTGGAACGTGGGTGGATGCAATTTGATAAAATCACTGAGTGACACCACGTTAGCCCTCTGATGGTGTGCTGTATTCTGTTCTATACGCTCCAACAAACGGTTTGTCTCCCGTTTGTTTCTCTCAGCTTCCATCATCACCTCGGCTAGTGAAGGAGGATGAGGCAGATTTTCATTCCTGGCTTCACTGCCTTCGGCCTGCTCTTGGGAAGCAGGATTAGCGCGCGTGTTGACCATCCTAGGTAGACAAGACAATGATTTAGTCAGGATGGTAAAATTCCGACATAGGATACATAATGTAAGGAATAACTCGAAATGCAAGATGATCATCCGTATGACATGGTAGATACAGAAACTGCTTCTTTATTCCATCGTCATACACACCATACAGGGTTTAGTACAAGACCAAACAAAGTACTATTATGGTGAGAAAAGGATTACATCTCATCGGAGGCATTCCAAGCTCCTATACATTATTTTTCTACACCTCCGGAAGGAGTACAAACTAGGTCATATCCCACGAGTCACGCATGACGATAGACGACACGGCTAGTGCGAACTAGTGATACTACTACTAACTCAGACCGATCCGTAGTAGTCCTCGTAGAAGTCACCTCCATAGCCTGGAAGCTCAACATGTTCATCCGGAAACAGACGATCTCGCGGAGCTTGTGGACCATAGGGGCTAGGATGAGGTCGTGGACCAACAGACGGTGGCCTGCGGGGACCGCGAGGTGGGGTGATGCCTCCTACATCACGCCAAACCATCACGTCTGGCAGAGCAGATCTCACAGGATAGAGATCGCGCATATCTGAATATCCAGCTTGCACCGCCGGTGCGAACCGAGTCAAAGTGGCCCAGTGATCAGCACGGGTATTGAAGAGCTCTAACCTTAAGGCCCGATTTTCACGGTCCTTATCCTCGAGCATCTCAGCAGTGGTGCGAGTCCGTGAATCCTCCTGAGTGGAGTCAGCATAGATAGCCTGGAGATACCCTTGTGCTCCCGGAAGTGATCCTGGCATATACCGGAAGTCAGAGTCCCGAAATAACCCAGATCTGACTCGCATAATGGTCATCATAGAGTAGGCGGCATCCTGCACAGCCATCTCAATAGTAACCCCGAGTCCATAGGAGCAGTGAAGAGGCTCGGTGGATCCAGGATAAGATGGAAATATCCTGACAGTGCAGAGATACTGGCTTTGATTAAAATCTCGGAATTGCTCTTCGACCGTGTACTCAGGATACCAGCGGTATCCAGCCTCAGTCATTACCCTGACCAACTTAGCAGTATGGCCGGGTACATCTAGGCATCGAGTTAGGCGAACCACTTGATTGAGGTCGCGAGTGGCCATCTGAAAGCATAATCATAATGCAAAGGCATTAGAATTTCTAGCAAAATTTCGGCAGCATAACAGCTGTAAATGCTCAAAAGGGATATTGAGACATTTGACAAGGGATTTCGTGCATACTCAACATCATCATATCAAAGTTCCGAAACCATTCTAACAACATAATGTGGTAGTAGAACTGAACTAGGCTGGTAACCATCCAACTTATAAGGTACTACTGATTAGTAACTCGTGATCCTGATAGAGAGAACAGATCCTAATTCCTTAACCCCCCGGTGGAAGAATGGACTGACTCAGATCAGAAAGTCATAAGGTATAAGGAGTAAAAAGAGCCTTACGTTCCAACCCACAAACAATTCCCCTACATATAACTAAAGAATTTCTAGACTCAACATCGACCAGTTTGGCTTGGAGAACCTACAGGCAGTCCGGCTCTGATGCCAACGCTGTCAGGACCCCGACTCGATGTCACATCGATCTAGCTGGTAACACCTCATATCACTTTGCGGCCTCACGCACGGTATCCCCACGGGTGTCGTCTTACCTTTTCCCGGGACCGTTTGCGCCTTTTGGCTCACGTATATGATAGTGTCGCTAGCATCCATATGATAAAGAGCCCGGGCTGACATGACTAGTCGTAAACCCAAAGCGGCACAGACTTACAGGGACAGGCATCCATGACCCAGCTTCGAACGTGTCGGTCATCAGCAAGTGGGTCCGGGCTGTAGCACTGGGCTAGCAGGACTCCGGTAAACCGGGCTGTAGCGGGCTAACAGGACTCCGGTACTCAATGCGTGACATTTCCCCGAAGGGACAGACACAGGAACGAAGAAGGACACATGCCGGCCAGCCTAAGTGTTCCAGAGCAGTAGCAAGCTACCATGGCTCAGCGGTAACACTAGGAGACATTTCCCGGTAAGAGAGGCTACTAAAGATAAACAACTAGATAGTCAGATCCCACACATACCAAGCATTTCAATCATACACACAATATGCTCGATATGTGCAAATACAACGAAGCATCACAACATGACTCTATGACACAAGTACTTTATTTAAGGCTCAGTGAGCCATACATAACATACACAAAGGTACGGGTCTCATGACCCCACATACAAGTCATACAGTCATACAAACCAGCAGCGGAAATAACTTGTCTGAGTACAGACAACTAGTAAAATAAAAGAGGCTTGGAAAGCCTAGCTATACTACGTGGTCCTCCACAAGCTCAGGGTCACCACCTGGGTCTTTAGCCTACTCGTTGATGTCAACGTCTACATAGAACCCATCAGAAGGGGTTGCAGCGTCTTCTGTAAAAATGTAGATTATAGCAACATGAGTACAAAGGTACTCAGCAAGACTTACATCAGAACCTACATACATGCATAGTATCAAGAAGGGTTGGTGGAGTTATTGCAGCAAGCCAGCTTTGACTCTTGGCTAGGCTATCCTACGATACTCCAACTTGAAATAGTTTTGCGCACACGAGTCCACTATTCACCACTTCAATACACTACCGAGGATCCACCTCCGTCTTCCTACGGAAGAGCCATCCTCGGCACTCACACTTATCTTGAGGCTTTTAATAGTATCCATTTACTTGTCTATGAACTGTATAGGCAACCAAGTAGTCCTTTACCGCGGACGCGGCTATTCGAATAGATCATGTTAACCCTGCAGGGGTGTACTTCGTCATACATGTTTCCACCACTTAGCGTCTGCACACGACATGTGCTCGGCAGACTTCAAGCGAAAGCCGACGTGGGTGTAGACCACGACCTACCTAAACACTTAAGCCTCTAGTCCAGGTTTATCGCCTATTCAGGTTCCATCCGCAGGGAGTCCGGCCGAGGTTTCCCATACGGCCCCGAACGATGTGAACAGGGTTCCCGAGATACCTAACGGGTATTCGGTACACCCGGCCACGTACCTACCGCATCACAGCCCACCCCTACGGTCAGCGCTGTCCACGGCCTCCAGTAGGCTACAAACACCAGAAACTACTTGCAACTCCTGGACAGAGAGCTAGGGTGAATAAGAAGTCGAGCGGGGTCATATTTCAGGGCCCAATGTATGGTAGTAGCTGATTCTTAAATCACACATACAGATCTCAGTGCTTAAGGTCGGCTTCAATGAAACAACCCACCATGTACTCCTACATGGCCTCTCATCGATACCTTTACCAAATCGTGTTCACCACACCACTCTCATTACCGACATAATCATTTCACTCTAGTCCATCACCCAGATGAACCAGACCTGACACGACTCTAAGCATAGCAGGCATAGCAAGGTAGGAACAACACATACATAGGCTCAATCAACTCCTACACATGCTAGTGGGTTTCATCTAGTTACTGTGGCAATGACAGGTCATGCAGAGGAAATGGGTTCAACTACCGTAGCACACAGCAGTTTGAATCGCGTTGTCTTAATGCAGTAAAAGAGAGCAGGAGCGAGAACATGGGATTGTATCGATATGATCAAATGGTTGGTTGCTTGCCTGATGGTTCGTTGCACGGATACGGTTCTTCGCTAGGGTAATCAGGGTACTCTTCGGGGACGGAACCTGCCGCAGAGAGCACCGATACACAACATTACCAAACAATATGCAACAATATGATGCATGCATGAAACATGGCAATATGAGTGTGTTGGGCTAATGCAACTAAAACCAGAAGGGTTTGAGCAAATTTGAATCAAAGATTCAAATTTCAAATTCAAATATGGCCTTTTAAAGTGCTTTTCCTTGTTCTGATTAAAACATCAATTTAACTTGTTTGATCATGCATGAAAATAGTACAGATGGATAGATTGGATTTTTCTGATCATTTTTCATATATAATTTGTCCAATTTGGAGTTACAGAATAAAAGTTATGAATTTTTGAAGTTTAAATAATATTCTGGAATTTCCTGATTTAATTTAAATCCAGAAATTCAATTACTGCGTCAGCCTGACGTCAGTGTGACGTCAGCAGGTCAACGGAACTGGTCCAGGTCAAACCTGACAGTGGGTCCCGCGTGTCAGGGTGATTATTTTAATTAAAACTTAATTAAAACTAATCCTGTTTAATTAACAGGGCTGGGCCCCACCTGTCATTGACTCAGAGGAGTCAACCAGGGCCCACCCGTGGTCAAAGTCAATGTCGGCTGCCGGCGTTTAGTCGCCGGCGAGCCCGACGCGGCGGCGGAAGTGATTTTGGTCGTTTCGGCCACCAAATGGATCGCGGAGGCCACCGGAGTGGAGCTGAGGGCAACCCGCAGCTCTTGGCGGAGTCCGTTGGGGTCGGGGTGGCCGGAGTCGACGCCGGCGACGACTTTGGCGGCCACCGAGGTTCGGTCGGAGGTGAACTTGGTGCTAGAGGGTTCGGTGAGGCTCGTGGAGTGGCTAGCTAGGTGCTGTGGAACGCGGTGAGCAAGATGGACACCATCTTGTGGCCGGAGGATGACCGGGAGCACGTCGGCGACGAGCTCCACGGCGGTGGGTGCGGTTGAGCTCCGGGAGGTTGCTACACGGCTCGGGAGCAAGAACGGAAGGGAGGGGAAGATGGCTAAGCTCACAGTGAGTGCGACGGAGTCCTTGGTGCGGCCGGAGATGGACCGGAGCGACGACGGCGTTGAAGGGGATCTCCGGCGACGGTGAGCTCGGGCGAGGTCGGTGCGGTGGTCTCGGGCGTTGCGAGCGCTCGGGGCTCGGCTGCTCGATGAAGTGGACAGCGGCGGAGCTCCTGGACACGGTGAGACGGCGTGGAGTGGTCGGAGGGCGTGGCTACGGCGAGGGGGTGGCGGCGATGGCGTCGGCCATGGCTGGGGCGTGCGAGGGGGAGGAGCTGGAGAGGAGAGGGGGTGTCTGGGGGGTTCGGGGGAGAGAGAGAGGCCGATCCACGTCGTCACCTGGCGAGGGGAGCGGCGAGGCGGCGAGCAGGTGCGTGGCGCACGCCGCGGTCGCCGTCGGGCACCTGCCTGCCTGCCTGGCCGGCAAGCAGCTCGCTGGAGCGGTGCTGGGCTGGGCCGGCAGGTGGGCTGGCTAGTGGGCCTGCGGTGGCGCCAGGTAGGGTTTTCCCTTTTTTTTCTATTTCTGTTTTTATTTAATATATCTGCAACTTTGTTGAATTAAATAAAATACCTAGGCAACTCCAAAAATCACCAAACTACTCCTGGTCCATAGTTGGATTATTTCCAACATGAAACATTTTAGTTTGGAGATATTTGAGCATTTAAATATTTTATATTATTTTAAATGCCCAAATTCAAATATCTATGATTTAATTCAAAAACCCTAGGATGGCCTAGGAAAATGTGCACCACTTTTGGCAGAGGTTCTGAACCAAGGCAAAAATGATGGGCATTTTAGAAGGGCATTTCAGGTTCATTGAAAATTTATTTTAGTAAACCCTAGTTGGTTTCAGAGGGGACTGGGGGTTCTGTCATCCCCATTTCAAGTTTCTGATGAAAGAGTAAACATGATGCAACACTCTAATGCATGACTAGCTAGGTTGTGACAGTGCGCCTATTCTCTACACCGCCTACGTGGGGTTGTGTGAGAGAGATACAAACCTAGAGAGATATAGTGTGTGGGTTCTTGAGAGTTTTTTTTTGGGGGGGGGGGGGGTTAATAAAAAAATGTAACATATGCAATTTGTGTGAAATAGAGTCCTTGATATAACATATATATATAGAGGGGGCGATCCATGAGAAGAGAGTGGAGGTGTCATCGGCTTGACGTTCCATAGAATCGAAGAGAGGGATGTGTGTGTGTGTGTGCACGCGCGATCGATAAAGAGTGCCATCGAATTTGTGTGTGCCCACGTGAAAGATATAGAGTGACTGGCCTACTGGAACGTGAGAGGGGGCATGTGCAGTTTGTCTCTGTGGCATGGATACCTACCTGTAGCGCTCGACTATCGGTGTGTGGTGGGGGAAGAAGGAGGCCCAATTAACTATAGAGGTACAATGACTGGTATATGTGTGGAGGAGGAGAGAGGCCTACCTCATGTATTAAGGAGATCTATCTGCCTCATGTATTAAGGGAGATCGATCGGCATCCATGCATATGTGCAGGAGAGGAATAAGGTTGGGAGAGAGACAGAGCTAGAGTGTTGGAGGGGGTGGTAGTGGAGTTGCTTCTAACAAATGGTGGGATAGGCTTGCTAGACAAACGGAGGGCACACCCGCAGTATCAATAAGAGAGGAGATGGCTGCTTGTTGTCTGTGCAGGTGCGTGTGAGAGACGGGTCAAGAGGCATGCACGAATGATGAGGGGGGACGATATGGATGTGGTAAGCAGATGTAACTACATAGGAAGATCAATCACCCTTTGTTAGAGAAAGGAGAGACATAACTTGTGAGGTACGTCAATCGATGGGGGGTAGTTAAAGTCGATCTAGGTATATGTTGGGAGATCGATCGGTATACATGCATGTTTGCATTAGAAGCAAATGAGGCACGAGGAGAAGGATAGAGAAAGAGAGAGGGATGCATCTAGGAGGTGGTATGAGAGGCATACTATATCGAGGGGGAAGGAGTGTGCGAGTATGAGATCGATGAAAAGAGTGGTGGGAGTGAGCCATGGACGGTGACAAGAGAAGAGGGGAAGCTTGTGTTTGTGCTAGGCACACCTGGCTAGAGAGGCATATCGATCGATGTGTGCCCTAAAGAAGGAGCTGGGGGGCCTACACACACCGTGGGTGAACGACCTAATGTGAAAAGACGAATTTGCACAATGGAGCTAGAGAATGCTGAGGGAGGGTGAGAGGGATGCGGGCGTGTGCATGCACGAGAGAAAGTTAGCGCTAGCTACCAAGATAAGAGGGTTGTGTGGGTGTAAAAGACGAATAGAGATCATATATACTTCATTATAAAAAGCAAATTCGGATATTTGAAGAATTTATTATAGTGTTTTAAACCGACGCATTTGTGAATATATATAACGGTGATACACATGGTGTGGTTATGAACATGTTATACTACATATAATATATTTTATCTCTACTCTTATTAAAAAATGGAGTTGTTGATGATGGTGTGCCTGGCATCCTGCATTATAGGCCGTCCGATTTATATCTGACGGATAGCAAGGAAACTATGATGGTTGAAGTTGGCAACAATCATGATTGTAGATTCTTATTGGAATAGAGAAATGAATTCAAATTTAGTTTGAATTGCAGTGGTAGTATAGACATTTGGAATGCACTAAAATGTTGGTATGAGTAGGTTACATGCATTATACAGCAAGCGAAAAAATTTAATCAGACATAACATGGATTCATACTCCCTCCTTCCATCTATATAGGGCGTATTGAGATTTTTAAGACCGCCTTTGACTATTGACAAGATTAATAGTACATGACATGCACAATGTGAAAATTATATCATTGAAAGAACCTTTCACAGACGAATTTAACGGCGTGCTTTGTGTAAGTTGCATGTCATATATTATTGCTCTAATATTTGATCAAAGTTAGCATCGAAAAACGCATTAGGCCCTATATAAATGGAAGGAGGGAGTAGCTTTGAATAGCATTTGTATAGTAAAATGGGGTAAGACTCTCTCTCTCTGTGGTGTGAATAGTTTTATTTTTTTCGTTTTCTTTTTGGTTGAGGGAAGTGCGAATTGATTTAGTACGTACAAGTACAATACTACTACATGTTAGGCTTGTCCCTAAAATTCAACCCGCGTCTTGTTATATCCCGAAAATTCAGATATCGTGCTCCCAAAACTGGTGCATTCACAAGCCGCGCCTTGCTATCCCGAAATTACAAAGCGCGTGAAAACTCCCTCCAGCTGCCAAATCCCGACACGCGAAATCCCCCTTCTAACCCTGAGCCGAAAGGGCCGCTAGTTCAAATTGGTGGGGGGTACTTTTGTAACACACCCTACATTTTGGACAAGCGCATCCCTAAGTCATGCTTCACCCCCTCCCATCGCCCCCTTTTCGCCATTCGAAATCCCAGGCCGCCATAACCTCTCCGCTCCAGCTATGAAACCCCACCCTCCTCCGTCCGCCATCTCACAGCTGTCCAGCCGGAGCCTCTTGTCCGACGACGTCGTCCACCGCAACAGCTCGACGTCCCTCGTCCACCTCCCCAGATGAGGATCCGTCGCCCATCTCGCCGTCCCGCCAGTTCAGCCGCCCCATCCTACACCTCCAAGGAGCTGCTCCGATGATCGCCTCGTCTATCGCGGCTGCTCCATCCCAACAGCGCCGCCTTAACCTGCTCCACTGGAACCGCAACATCCTCACCGACACCTCGGACGAAGCCGAGGCCTACTTGGCGCCACCAAAGAGGTTGTACACTCATCGCATTGCACCTTCTCCTTAACTCGACCTCTCGGTACCGACGGTGCTCCATCCCGCACCCCCATGGAGCAGCTACCTTGAAGCCGGCGCCACAGGCGACATATCCATGGCGGCTCTCCCCTAGTGTGAGGCCCCTTTAGCTACGGCGTCCATACCAGCCGGATCTGCTATTGCTTCTCTGGCTCTCGCTCGCTTGCTCGCGCTGCTGCTGCTGCTCCGGCTCTCGCTCGATCGCTCGCTTGCCCAGCTGCTGCTGCTGCTCTCCCCCTCGCTAGTGCTACTGCTTTGCTCCGATTAAGCCAGACTTCAGTTGACTGAATCGACTTTTGGGTTAGTCGATTTTCAGGGGTTGGGGGGCTCGCCGGAGTTCAGGAAGAACCACCCGCAGCGGGGACGGGGGTTCGCCGGAGAGGTACCCCACTATCTATCTTAGGGTTCAGGGTGGGGGGCAGCGGTGGGGAGTTGTTTAGGGGCGACGAGGCGGCGCTGGGGCCGGTGGTTCGGCCGGTGGAAGCTGGCGGCTCAGGGGTTGCAGGTTGAAGATGAACTGCAGGCCCTCCCTAAACTACAAGTCAAGTGCCTCTCTGCTACCATTGCGTTCAGTTTCGACAGTAGCATTCAGATTCCACGGTAAATTTTAGTTTCGAAAGTTAAGTTCAAAGTCAACAGTTTTTACCTCATCTGTTGTAGTCAGGTGGTTTTTGGTGATGTAAATTTTACATCTATCTTACATCATCTATTGGAGATGTGATGTCTACTACACAACCTTCTTCTTGTAGACGTTGTTGGGCCTGCAAGTGCACAGGTTTGTAGGACAGTAGCAAATTTCCCTCAAGTGGATGACCTAAGGTTTATCAATCCGTAGGAGGCGTAGGATGAAGATGGTCTCTCTCAAACAACCCTGCAACCAAATAACAAAAAGTCTCTTGTGTCCCCAACACACCCAATACAATGGTAAATTGTATAGGTGCACTAGTTCGGCGAAGAGATGGTAATACAAGTGCAAAATAGATAGTAGATATAGGTTTTTGTAAACTGAAAATATAAAAACAGCAAGGTAACAAGGGGTAAAAGTGAGCGTAAACGGTATTGCAATGATAAGAAACAAGGCCTAGGGTTCATACTTTTACTAGTGCAATTTCTCTCAACAATAATAACATAGATAGATAATATGACAAGCCCTCAACATGCAACAAAGAGTCACTCCAAAGACACTAATAGCAAAGAACAAACGTAGAGATTATGGTAGGGTACAAAACCACCTCAAAGTTATCCTTTCTGTTTTATCTATTCAAGAGTTCGTAGTAAAATAACATAAAGCTATTCTTTCCACTCAATCCATCATAGAGTTCATACTAGAATAAAACCTTAAGACACAAATCAACCAAAACCCTAATGTCACCTAGATACTCCATTGTCATCTCAAGTATTCGTGGGCATGATTATACGATATGCATCACACAATCTCAGATTCATCCAACCAACACAAAGTACTTCAAATAGTGCCCCAAAGTTTCTACCGGAGAGTCAAGAACGTGTGCCAACCCCTATGCATAGGTTCCCAATGTCACGAAACCCGCAAGTTGATCACCAAAACATACATCAAGTGGCACATGATATCCCATTGTCACCACAGTAATCACGGCAAGACATACATCAAGTGTTCTCATAAAGACTCAATCCGATAAGATAACTTCAAAGGGGAAACTCAATTCATCACAAGAGAGTAGAGGGGGAGAAACATCATAAGATCCAACTACAATAGCAAAGCTCGGGATACATGAAGATCGTGTCATAGATGGAACACGAGAGAGAACACGAGAGAGAGAGAGAGATCAAACACATAGCTACTGGTACATACCCTCAGCCCCGAGGGTGAACTACTCCCTCCTCGTCATGGATAGCGCCGGGATGATGAAGATGGCCACCGGAGATGGGATCCCCCTCCGGCAGGGTGCCGGAACAGGGTCCTGATTGGTTTTTGGTGGCTACAGAGGCTTGCAGCGGCGGAACTCCCGATCTATCTTCTGTTCTTTTTATGATACGTAGGTATGTATGGGTGCAGGGTGTACGTCGGTGGAGCTATGGGGGCCCCACGAGGTAGGGGAGTGCGCCCGGGGGGTGGGGGGGTGGGCGCGCCCCCCACCCTTGTGGGCAGCCCGTATCTCCCCTGACGTGCACTCCAAGTTCCCTGGGTTGCTTTCCTTCCAAAAATAACTTCTCCAGTTGATTTCGTTCGTTTTGGCTCCGTCTGATATTCCTTTTCCTCCAAACACTGAAATAGGCATAAAACAACAAATCTGGGCTGGGCCTTCGGTTAATAGGTTAGTCCCAAAAATAATATAAAAGTGGATAATAAAGCCCAATATTGCCTAAAACAGTAGATAAAGTAGCATGGAGCAATCAAAAATTATAGATACGTTGGAGACGTCTCAAGCATCCCCAAGCTTAATTCCTGCTCGTCCTCGAGTAGGTAAATGATAAAAAAGAATTTTTGATGTGGAGTGATACTTTGGCATAATTTCAATGTAAATCTTCTTAATTGTGATATGAATATTCAGATCCGAAAGATTCAAGACAGAAGTTCATATTGACACAAAAATAATAATACTTCAACCATACTAATCAAAGCAATCATGTCTTCTCAAAATAACATGGCAAAAGAAAGTTCATCCCTACAAAATCATATAGTTAGGCTATGCTTCATTTTCGTCACACAAACATGTTCCCAACTTCTATACCCCCGATGACAAGCCAAGCAATTGTTTCATACTTAAATAATCTCAAACTTTTTCAACCTTCACACAATACATGAGCGTGAGCCATGGATATAGCACTGTGGGTGGAATAGAATATGATGATGGGGATTGTGTGGAGAAGACAAAAAATGAGAAAGTCTCACATTGACGAGGCTAATCAACGGGCTATGGCGATGCCCATCAATTGATGTCAACATGAGGAGTAGGGATTGCCATGGAACGGATGCAGTAGAGCTATGAATGCTCAACAAAAGAAAACTAGTGGGTGTGCATCCAACTCGCTTGCTCACGAAGACCTAGGGCATTTGAGGAAGCCCATCGTAGGAATATACAAGCCAAGTTCTATAATGAAAAATTCCCACTAGTATAAAAAGACAACTTATGAGACTCACTACATGAGGAACAAGGTGCTACCTTGAAGCACAATATATGAGACTCACTACAAGAAGAAGAAGATGCTACTTTGAAGCACAAGTGTGGAAAAAGAGATAGTAGCATTGCCCTTTTTAATTTTCCTTTTTTTCTTATTTTTTGGGCCTTTCTTTTTTTCTTTTGGCCTTTCTCCCTTTTTTTATTTGGGCAATGCTCTAATAATGATGATCATCACACTTCTATTGATTACAACATAAGGATTACAACTCGAAACTTAGAACAAGATATGACTCTATATGAATGCCTCCGGAGGTGTACCGGGATGGTGCAACAAATGAAGAGTGACATGTCTGGAAAATAATGCATGGTGGCTTTGCCACAAATACGATGTCAACTACAAGATCATGCAATGGCAATATGACAAAAGTAATGCATTTCATGATGATGATGGAAGTTGCATGGCAATATATCTCGGAATGGCTATGGAAATGCCATGATAGGTAGGTATGGTGGCTGTTTTGAGGAAGATATAAGGAGGTTTATGTGTGATAGAGTATATCGTATCATGGGGTTTGGATGCACCGGCGAAGTTTGCGCCAACTCTCAAGGTGAGAAAGGGCAATGCACGGTACCGAAGAGGCTAGCAAAGGTGGAAAGGTGAGAGTGCGTATAATCCATGGACTCAACATTAGTCAAAAGAACTCATATACTTATTGCAAAAATTTAGAAGTCATCAAAAACCAAGTACTACGCGCATGCTCCTAGGGGGATAGATTGGTAGGAAAAGACCATCGCTCGTCCCCGACCGCCACTCATAAGGATGCACAAGGCAGGTACACTTCATGTTTCAAATTTGTTACACAACTTTAACCAAACGTGCATGCTACGGGACTTGAAAACTTCAACACAAGCATTCTTTGAATTCATAATTACCCAACTAGCACGACTTTGATATCACCATCTTCATATCTCAAAACAATTATCAAGCATCAAACTTATCTTAGTATTCAATGCACTCAAAAGAAAGTTTCACCTATCTTGAATACCAAGTAGATTAATATTAAGCGAATTACCATGCTATTAACGACTCCCAAAATAATCTAAGTGAAGCATCAGAGATCAATAGTTTCTTTAAAACAAATCCACCACCGTGCTATAAAAGATCTAAGTGAAGCACTAGAGCAAAAATTATCAAGCTCAAAAGATATAAGTGAAGCACATAGAGTATTCTAACAAATTCCAATTCATGTATGGCTCTCTCTCATTTAATAATTTTAGATCTTGATACTTTATTCAAACAGCAAGTAAAGCTAAAGAAAACTACATTGCAAGGATAGCACAACTCATGTGAAGAAGCAAAAACTTAGGCTCAACCTATACTAACCGATAGTTATTGAAGAAGAAAGGTGGGATGCCAACGGGGGCATCCCCAAGCTTAGATGCTTGAGGCTTCTTGAAATAATATCTTGGGGTGCCTTGGGCATCCCCAAGCTTGAGCTTTTGTGTCTCCTTAATTCCTCTCATATCATGGTTTCTCTTTTTATCAAAAGCTTCATTCACAACAAACTCAACAAGAACTCGTGAGATAGGTTAGTATAAACCAATGCAAAACCTTATCATTTTCTACTGTAACAAATCACTAACATTATTATTCGAAATTGCATACTAAATGCCTCTGCATATTTAATACTCCTATACTCAAATAGAATCGTTAATTAAGCAAACATATGAAAACAATGCAATCATAACAGCAATCTGCCAAAACAGTACAATCTGTAAAGAATGCAAGAGTCATTATACTTCCCTAACTCCAAAAATTCTGAACTAAAATTCTCAATGTAATAAATTTATCAGAGCTCAATATTCAAAAAAAATTCAACATTATACCACTCACTTAATTTTCTAGGGAATTTTTGCAACAGCGGTAAACTTTCTGTTTTCAAACAGCAACATGTATACTAGCAAAATAAGCATGGCAAGGGCTATCCTTGACTTTTTTATTGAAAACTAAAGATGCAAAACATTAATATAATTAACATCAAGCAAATACTAACAGAATAAAATAACTGTCTAAGAAAAACACATATCATGTGGTGAATAAAAATATAGCTCCAAGTAAAGTTACCGATAGACGAAGACGAAAGAGGGGATGCCTTCCGGGGCATCCCCAAGCTTAGGCTCTTGGTTATCCTTGAATATCTTGGGGTGCCATGGGCATCCCCAAGCTTAGGATCTTGCCACTCCTTATTCCATAGTCCATCGAATCTTTACCCAAAACTTGAAAACTTCACAACACAAAACTCAACAGAAAACTCGTAAGCTCCGTTAGTATAAGAAAGTAAAACAACCACTTAGGTACTGTAATGAACTCATTCTAAATTCATATTGGTGTAATATCTACTGTACTTAAACTTATCTATGGTTCATACCCTCCGATACTACTCATAGATTCATCAAAATAAGCAAACAACACATAGAAAACAGAATCTGTCAAAAACAGAACAGTCTGTAGTAATCTTTATCAAACGTAGACTTCTGGAACTCCAAAAATCCTAAAAAATTAGGAAATCCTAAGAAATTCGTTTACCAATCCAGAGCAAGCAGAATCAGATCAGAAGCACGTTTCTGTGAATTAATGTCGGTGTACTAGAGTAGGGGTACGCTAGTATCCCGAACTTGTGCACGGGCAGTCGCAACACCCCGCGGCAAGGCTTGCCGGGTGACCGCCAAGGTCCTCCGTGGTTCCTTTGGAGCCATTCAAGAACAAAGTGTTCAAGACAAGGAGACAAGGCCCCGGCAAGAGGAGCTTGCCGGGAAGGCCAGCCAAGGCATCTCAAGGAACTTGCCGTGACGCGCCACGCGTCCCGGCAAGGCCCAGTGAGCGACAAGCTTCTGGACGCGACAAGACAGCGACCACGGCAAGGCGCTTCCCGCGGCAAGCTACCACTCTGTGCCCGCGCTCCAGCACATCCACCAACGTGTCGCCCTGGGACCTTCCCAGGCGCGCGTGGCAAGAAGCTGTGCAGCCAGCGGTGCGAGGTGGCAAGCGACGCTGACAAGATTACCATCGTGGCAAGCGGTGGCGCCCCTGACGGTCCCTTTTCTGCACTGTTTGGGCGACACAGACGGGCATTTAATGCCCTTGTCCCCTGCCGTCAGGGTTAGGTAGGATACACTGTTCAGGTAGTTGTACCAACCACAACTCCTTTTCCATTTTTACCCTTGCATGCGTTGCAACCTGTCAGTGACCCCTTGAGCATATAAAAGGAGGCCCATGCACAACGTAGAGGGGGGTTGGAAGCCAGAAAACACTCACGCTCAGTCTAGTTAGCAGCTAAAGTGTACTGTAGCATTTAGCGCTCCCGAGCAAGAACATAATACAACAACAAAGCAGCAGTAGGAGTATTATCTCTCCGGAGAGCTCCGAAGCTGGGTAAACCGCTCGTGTGCTTTGCCTCGATCCGCTTTTCATGCGATCTCCGCCCCCCGCCGAACCGAAAGGGGCCCGGTCCGCCGGCCCCATAGGTGTTCGTTCCCACGACATCTATGGCGCGCCAAGTAGGGGGCGTCGAGGTTGTGTGAACCTGATCCGGCGTTCACGCGAGCTAGATCTTCATCATCTTCATCGACATGCCACCGAAGAAGAAGGCTTCGGAGGTGGCTGCTCCGTCCACGCCGATGCCACCGCCACCGGAGCAAACGGGTGGTGGGGTAGACGCCAGCGGAAGAACGGGTGTTGACGAGGGAGCTCACGCTGCTGCCAGGTCCAAGGACAAGGCTGCGCAAACCTCGGCGTCCGTACATGCACCGCGCCCATCTCAGGAGGTGCGGGGCCAACAGCGTCATGGTACTCGCGGTACCATACGTTCGTTGGACCGAGATCGAGCTGGTGGATCTTGGGATGCTCAAGACCAGCACGCACACCAACATGCTGGCACGAGCAAGACACGGTCGCCCGGACGGGATGCTGCTCCTTCTAACATAGTTAGAAGTCCGAGCATATCCCGCTCCTCGCACCGTTCGCCACTGCCGCCAAGCACTCCAGCAGAAGCGTTGGCGAGAGCTCAACTGCTCTTGGATTACCCTCCAACGACAGACAAGATCGACGAATGGAGGGCCACCATTCAGAGTCTCATCGGCTTCTCCAACGGCGACACTCCATGACAGCCGGGTGCACCGTAGCCGCGGCAATATTGCCAGGCGCGAGCCGATGGCGACAAAACCGGTGGGGGTGCAACCACCATGCACTCTCTGCCCCGAAGGCCATGATCGCTGACTCGCCGGATCCACCTCGACGACGACTCCACCGCGTCATCAGATCCACAAGCTCATTGCGATCAGCGCCAAGTTCTTTAGGAACGACAGCAAGAAGACGCTCGTACTCGCATCGAGCGTCGAAGAGAAGCGCGACATCAATCAGACCAGCGCGCTGGGCCCACTGTCGACATGCATGCGCTAGGGGAACCAGGAGACTTGCCGTACGCGGTAGGTTGCCTTGCGTTCACTCGTGAGCTGCGGCAAGTCCAGTGGCCCAGTACAAAGAATTTCAAGCCAGACGTACCAGAGAAGTACGACGGCAAGTTGCATCCGTCAGAGTTCCTCAGCATCTACACCATCGCGGTGCAAGCTGCCGGAGGGCGCGACGACAAGATCCTTGCCAACTACTTCCCGCTTGTGCTCAAGCTCAATGTCAGGTCCTGGCTCATGCACTTGCCGGACAACTCCATATCCTCCTGGGCAGATCTGTGCCATCAGTTTGTCGGCGCCTTTACAGGCGGCCACAAACCTCATGGCCAAGAGAGCGACCTTCATCTGCTCGCCTAGAAGGAAGGAGAGCCCCTGCGCAAGTACATTCAGAGATTCAGCCATGTACAGCGCAACATCCCAGATGTCCACCCTGCCGCGGTCATCAGCGCGTTCCATCAGAACGTGCGAAACCGCAGGATGCGGGAGGAGATGGCGATGTGCAAGATCAGAGACGTCAGTGAGCTATATGCCCTGGCCGACAAGTGTGCACGTGCTGAGGAAGGGAGGAGACTCCCCGGAGAGAATACAGGAGCAGGAGGATCTGACAGCGAGGATGCCGCTATTGGAAAAACCGGAAGAAGAAAGGCAAAGAAAGGCAAAAAGGCAAGGAAAAACCGGTAGCGGAACAACAGGAAGAAGAAAGGCAAAGATGTGCTAGTCGTTGAGCAGTCCGGCAACGGAGGTGGCGCCCAGGAAGCCGAAGCTGTGACGGCCGGCGACAAGCAGGACGGCTCCGGCAAGCAGTACTGCAAGATCCACCGCACCAAGGGCCATGATCTCCAGAGCTGCAAGAAGGTCGAGCAGCTTGTCGAGCAGCAAAAGGCTGAGTACGAGCGGCGCGACAAGGAGAAGGCCCAAGAAGGTACTGGAGGATCTGGCAAGAAGCGTCCCGGCCGGGGAGGACGCCGCGGCAAGGCCAAGCAGCGGCAAGGAGACAGACCTCCCCGCGGTCGCGACAACGATGAAGATGACGACGAAGATGAAGATATGGATGATGACGAGGCCGATGAGCAGGAGTTCCAGAAAGCCACAGAGGTCCTGTGCGTTGACGGCGGTGCTTCTCTGCATACTTCACACCGTCAGCTCAAGCAGTGGGTGCGGGAAGTCACTGCGGCAGAACCACCCGTCGAGTCACGCAAGCCTCTAAAATGGTCCAGCATGCCTATCATCTTTGATATTGAGGACCACCCTAATCGCATAACTGCGGTCGGGTGCTTGCCGATGTTGGTTTCACCAACTATCCGCAACCTCAAGGTCACTAAGATGCTAGTTGATGGCGGGGCCGGCTTGAACCTGATCTCCTCCGCGATACTCCAGAAACTCTAGATCCCTGACAGCGAGCTCGAAGAGACCGACACATTCCAAGGAATCAATCCGGGAAGGAGCAGGCCGAAGGGAAAGATCACGTTGCCGGTGACACTTGGCAGCGAGTTGAACTTTAGAACTGAGAGGGTCACCTTTGACGTTGCTGACTTTCCATTGCCTTACAATGGGATACTCGGCCGTCCAGTGCTCGCCAAATTCATGGCAGCCTCTCACTATGCATACAACGTACTGAAGATGCCAGGCCCGATAAGTGTCATCTCTGTCCCTGGCGACAAGAAGGATGCTCTTATCTACGCCGACAAGATCTACCGGGAAGCAGCAGCCGCAGCAGATCGCAAGACACTTGCCGCTGAAGCTCCCGGGGGGAAGAAGAAGACCAAGTCCGGCAAGAGTTCTGATGCCCACTCCGGCAAGCGCACCTCTTCGGAGTGCTGCGCTACCGTCGAGGACGCACCATCGAGCTCCACCGGCAAGTGTAAGAAGACGATGGCAGCTCCGCCAGAGACCAAGAAGGTGCCCGCCAAGGAGGACGGCACTGGTGGTACCTTCACCATCAGTGCCATTGTCGATCCTAAATAGGAAAGCGCGCTCGTTGCTTTCCTGCGGGCGAACGTCGACGTGTTTGCGTGGCAACCTCTGATATCCCCGGTGTTCCCAGGAAAGTAATCGAGCACCACCTTGCCGTCTGTCCTCATGCGCGGCCCGTCAAGCAGAAAGTCAGGAAACAAGTAGTGGAGCGCCAAGAATTCATCGCAGAAGAAATCAAGAAGTTGGAAGAAGCAGGCCTTGTCAGAGGAGTGCTCCATCCTACGTGGTTGGCCAATCCTATAGTCGTGCGCAAGGCAAACGGGAAATGGAGGCTTTGTATCGACTTTACCGATGTTAATAAAGCTTGTCCCAAAGACCCATTTCCCTTGCCGCGCATTGACCAGATTGTTGACTCCACGGCCGGATGTGATTTGCTTTCATTTCTTGATGCATACTCAGGATACCATCAGATCTTCATGGCAGAAGAGGATGAGGAGAAGACCGCATTCATCACTCCATGTGGCACATACTGTTTCATACGGATGCCTTTCGGATTAAAGAATGCTGGTTCAACATTTGCAAGGGTAGTCCATGACGCTTTTGAGCCACAAATGCACAGAAATGTGGAAGCCTACATGGATGACATAGTGGTCAAGAGCAAGGACAAGGCGACTCTGATCCAAGATTTAGACGAAACCTTTGCAAATCTGCGCAAGATCAACCTCAAGCTTAACCCCGAGAAGTGTGTGTTTGGAGTCCCCTCCGGCAAGCTTCTCGGGTTCTTCGTGTCTCAGCGGGGAATTGAAGCCAATCCCGACAAGATCAAGGCCATTGAGCAGATTGAAGCACCAAAGCGCGTCAAGGATGTACGAAGGCTTGCAGGTTGCATGGCTGCTCTCAGCAGGTTTATCTCTAAGTCTGCTGAGCGCGCCCTGCCGTTTTTCAAAATATTGAAAAAGGCAGGTCCAATGAAATGGACTCCGGAAGCGGAGGCTGCACTACAGGACTTGAAGAGATACCTGTCCTCCACTCCAATACTTGTCACACCTAAGCCACAAGAGAAGTTGCGGCTATATATAGCGGCAACCAATCAAGTGGTTAGTGCTGCGTTAGTAGCGGAGAGGGAGGTGGATAATGAGCCAGCAACCACAGCAGATGCATCCAGCGACAAGCAAGAGACTTCACCGGCAAGCTCTGGTCCCGACAAGGATGGATCTACGCAGGCACATGAGGAGGTGCAGAAGAAAATGGTGTAGCGCCCAGTTTACTTTGTCAGTTCCCTTCTGCAGGGGGCTATGTCAAGGTACTCTGGTGTGCAGAAATTGCTTTTCGGCCTTCTCATGGCCTCGAGAAAGCTGCGCCATTACTTCCAAGCACATGAGATCACAGTTGTCACTCGTTTTCCGCTGAAGAGGATACTGCAGAATCCAGAAGCAACAAGCAGGATTGTCGAGTGGGCACTGGAACTGTCAAGCTTTGGCCGCAAGTTTGAGAGTACTTCAACTATCCAGAGCAGAGCATTGGTAGAATTCATAGCAGAATGGACGCCAACACCAGATGAAGAAATTCCAGAGATGAGTATCCCCGTCAAGGAAACAAGCAAAGAGTGGCTGATGTACTTTGATGGTGCCTTCTCGCTGCAAGGCGCCGGTGCGGGCGTGCTACTTGTCGCACCCACCGGAGAGCACCTCAAATAAGTAGTCCAGATGCACTTTCCCAAGGAGCAAGCAACAAACAATACTGCAGAGTATGAAGGTTTGCTTGCCGGTCTCAGGATCGGAGCAGACCTCGGGATCAAGAAGCTCATTGTCAGGGGTGACTCGCAGCTTGTCGTCCGCCAAGTGAACAAGAATTATCAGAGTCCGTTGATGGAAGCTTACGTTGACGAAGTGAGAAAGTTAGAAGAGCACTTTGACGGCCTACAGATGGAACATGTTCCGAGAGCTCAGAACGACATTGCAGATGGCCTGTCCAAGTGTGCCGCACTTAAGTTACCTGTGGAACCAGGGATCTTTGTGCTCAAACTGACTCAACCGTCTGTAACGCCATCGACCGGACAGAGTAAGAAAAGGAAGTTGATTTCTGGTGACTATTTTCCGGCAGAGCTCCCCGAAGCCGCCGCCAAGAAGGTCCCCAAGATCAACACCAAGGGTGCTGAGGAGCAGTCTGCTCCGGCAAGCCCTAGGGTTTGTCCCGTTGAAGCAGACGCTCCCGACAAGTTTTGCTCCGGCAAGCTTGCCGGGGAACATCAAGCTCCGGCTGAGCCGCAGGTTCTCGCCGTAGAAGCGGATGTTCCAGCAGCAGCATATGTGCCTTTAGTCCTTGTTGTCGAGCCGCAAGCTCCAGCATGGGCACAACAGATTGTCCGTTTCCTTCAGATAGGAGAACTTCCCGAAGAGCAAGAAGAAGCGGAAAGAGTAGCCCGGCAGTCAAGAATGTACCAGTTTGTCGATGACACACTGTACAGAAGAAGATTCAATGGTGTGAAATTGAAGTGTATTCCCCGGGAAGACGGACAAAAGCTGTTGGAGGAGATACATGGAGGCATATGTGGTCACCACATTGGCAAGAACACTTGCCGGCAAAGCATTCCGGTAAGGTTTCTTTTGGCCGACAGCCCTCCAGGATGCAACTGCACAAGTAACCAAGTGTGAAGCGTGCCAGTTCCATTCCAAGCAGATACATCAGCCAGCTCAAGCTCTCCAGACGATCCCTTTATCCTGGCCATTTTCGGTCTGGGGGCTCGACATCCTCGGCCCCTTTCCCCGAGCTGTCGGGGGCTTTGAGTACTTGTACGTTGCAATCGACAAGTTCACAAACTAGTCGGAAGTGGAAGCAGTGAGGAAGGTGACAGCACAGTCAGCAGTCAAGTTCTTCAGGTCGATTGTTTGCCGTTTTGGAGTCCCTAACAGGATCATCACCAACAACGGCACACAATTCACGAGCCGCACCTTCATGCAGTACGTCCAAGATCTTGGCACCAAGGTCTGCTTCGCTTCTGTTGCTCATCCGAGAAGCAACGGTCAAGCGGAGAGGGCAAATGCTGAAGTGCTCCGCGGGCTCAAGACCAGGACTTTCGACAGGCTGCGCAAGTGCGGAAAAAACTGGATTGAGGAGCTGCCAGTGGTTCTTTGGTCGATCAGGACGACGCCAAATCGAGCCACTGGCCAGACACCTTTCACTCTAGTCTATGGAGCAGAGGCAGTTCTCCCCACGGAACTCGTATACGGGTCACCTCGAGTGCTTGCTTATGATGAGCTTGAGCAAGAGCAGCTGCGACAAGATGACACACTGCTCCTTGAGGAGGACCGTCTTCAGGCTGCTGTACGAGTTGCTCGATACCAGCAAGCTTTGCGCCACTATCATAGCCGCAAAGTTAATGCCAGAAGTCTCGAGGAAGGCGACCTTGTTCTTCGGCGCGTTCAGTCCGCCAAGAATTCCAACACGTTGACGCCAAAGTGGGAAGGCCCTTACCGGGTGAAACGAGTCACTAGGCCCGGCGCTGTCCGCCTTGAGACCGAAGATGGCACTCCGGTGAGCAACTCCTGCAACATTGAGCATCTTTGTAAGTTTTACCCGTAAGGCGCGGTTGCCGGAACCTATTCCGGCAACCACCTTTTGTACAAGTCTTGCCGCCGTTGCATGTAATCCTCTGTACAAAGCCGGGCTCAGACCCCGTGCATAAATAAAGCTCATGTGCTCCGCACATCTTGTCAATTTCATGCTTTCTATTTTTTGCATGTGCTATCTGACACTTTGTGCAGCACCTACCCCCGGTAAGCAATAACGAGCCTTAAGGCTCCATATCTTTATTTTCTCTTCTTTATTTTTCTCAAAGAAAGGAAGGTTCCCTCGCCCACAAGTTTGCCGGGGGGAAAGGAGAAGATAATGGTGTGGACCAGGCGTCGTTCAAGAAAGTTTCGCCTTGCCGGGAAGAAAACGACAGAAAAGCTAAGTTGCTAAAGTTTGAGCAATCAGTTTTAAAAAATTTAAGTTATCTTCCTCGAACGACCGTGCTTTGTATGGAAAACCTGTGCGCGGAGGAACCAACTCGTAGCTAGTTGCGCCCTTACTTTGTTTCAAGTCCGCTCAACAAATTAAGTGTGCTGCGACTAGTTGCGACAAGGTTTCTTGTCGGTAGCAGCACCGCTAGCAGGCTACTGACGTCCCACACTCAGCGCTCGCGGCTAAGGTGCCTGCACCGGCAAGTTCCCTAAAAGCGTAGGGCAAAAACATACAAAGGAAGGAATCAAGTAAAGGGAATAACATAGAAATCGATACCCAAAATAAAGTTATATTACAAGATAACTTGTCGCAGCTCTAATGATTGTTCTCGTAACATGACTAGCAGCAACAAGGAAAGGAGGAAACGGGCGGCCTAATCTACGCGATCACCATCAACCCTCTTGACCTCGTTCACCTTGTCCACAATGGGTGCGACAAGGGCCTTGAGCGCTTCCAGATCAGCATCCACCGACAGCTTCTTGAGGACATTGGTGAGGTTGAGGCCCGGGTTGCGGAAGGCCACCTTCACCAACACCGTTTGAAGAACTCTCGTGCAAATCGTGCGCGACTCGTCGGCCAGCTGCTTTGGGATCCTTTCCCGGAGTCGCTGGAGGGCCGTCGCCACGCCCTTGAAGAACAAAGTGAGCTTAGCGCTGGGCTGGAGGTTCCCATTGGAGGAATACCCGAAATCCTCCATCCCCAGCTGCGCCAGCTCCCCATCGATGACTGCGGTGATATTCACGAGACCCTCTGTCCAGAGTTCCACAGTCTCCCTAAAAGTATTTTGGGTTTCGGCGGCCCTCGTCAGCAGCGCTTCGTTGGCCTTGATCTCCTCCTTCAAGGCCACCTCCTGCTCCTTGGCGTGGTCCAGCGTCTTGGTCAAAGTAGCCAACTTCAACTCAAGATCTGCGTTGGAGTCCTTGGCGGCGCTCAGCTCCTTGCCCTTCTCGAC
Organism: Triticum aestivum; assembly: GCF_018294505.1. NCBI lineage: Eukaryota > Viridiplantae > Streptophyta > Magnoliopsida > Poales > Poaceae > Triticum > Triticum aestivum. The sequence goes on from NC_057807.1 coordinate 106,465,951, forward strand.
GAGACGACCCTGGAGCTCACCATGGGCGTCGGCGTCCTTCTCGCGCTCACGCTTGAGCGCGACAAGCTCTTCATCCCTCGCCTTGAGATTGGCCTCTAGCTGCGCCACCTTCATCTCTAGCTCCTTCTTGGCGGCCTCAGCAGCTACGGCAGCATCCTTTGCCTCCTTGAGAGCCCCGCCAAATGTCTTCTCTCGCGCGGCAAGCTCCTCCTCATGGCTGTCAAGATTGACCTTCCGCTGCGCCAACTTGCCTTCCCGTGCAGACAGCTCCTCGGTGGCAAGCCGCTGTTGCTCTTCAGCTTCAGCCTTCTCGAGGAGGAAGGCTTTCCGCGCCTCGACGAGCTGCGCCCGCTCCTCTGCAATGGACCGGAGGGCTTCCTGGTTGCGACTTCGGAGCTCCTCCGCATGCTTCTCGATATCCACTCCCGCCCTCGCGACAAGCGCTTCTCGGGATTCCAGCTTGGCCTGCCGGGCTCGGTAGAGTGACACCAGTTTCCGCAGCAGCTCCTCCTCCTCAGACTCGCCGCTGCTGCTGCTCGACGCGTCAACCAGTGTCAGCCCAGCGGAGGTGAGCACTTCTCCATCAAAAGTTTCTCCTTCGACCGACGCCCTGGAGCTTGACGCCCAGGGGAGCTTGATGAAGACGCCATCGTCGGCCTTGAGATAGGCACCGGGCTGGGGCTCTTCGGAGCCTGATGCTGCGACAGCGGCGGAGGGATCGGCGGTCGGTGTAGCGCCTTGCGCTCCTGCGGCCTCGGGGCCGTCAGTACGATCGCCAGACCCCTCGCCAGCTCCTGCGGCGGCAGCTTTGGCGGCCTCTTCGCCGGCAGGATCATCGGCGCCGGCTTCCTCCTCGGTGGCGGCTGCGTCGTTGGTGTTGCCGCGCGCGTTCTCCTTGCCGGTGGCCTCGGTCTCCATCGGCTCCGTGGAAGATGGATCTGACGGCCGGGAAAAGAGAGAAAAAGTCAAGCAAATATCCAAAAAGAAAATCAGAAAAAGAAGAACCCAAGGGAAGTTTTCAAGCAAGAAGGGTTACCTGTACTGGGATCTGCAGTCATGGGCTCCACCACCGGGGGGTCGCTAGTACCGTCCCTTGCCGGAGAACTATCCCTTGCCGGAGACTTCTCCCTTGCCGGAGAACGCTCCCTTGCCGGGGAATCCTCCCTTGGCGGCGTAGTCGAAGCAGATAGCATCTCGGGGGTGGCTTCCGGGTGCTCCTGGTGAGGCTGCTCTGCTCCTACACAAACCAACAGTCAGATATCAGCAAAGAAAGAACACCCATGCGCGCCATAACAGCGGGAAGTAAACCATATACTTACGCTGGGGGCAGCGCTGGGGGCTGCTTTGGGGAATGATTGCCGGGTCTGGCAAGGTGGTCTCGGGCGCACCCCCTGTTGTCGTGGTGGGCTCGTCCTCGATGACAATCACCGGAGCCTTGGCTCTCTTCGCCGCTCTCTGGGCCAGGGTCCTAAAAAGGAATGAGTTCAGAGTAAAGCAAATCAGATACAAGACAAAAATAGCAAGAATTGAAGAACTACAAGTACAGCGAAGAGTCTTAGTCTTCTTCTTCCTCGTCGGAGCTGAGCGCGGAGAGGTCGAAGTCCGGCCCTCTTTCGGCGTGACGAGGCGGAGGAGTAGGCTCCCTTGACCGCTTGGCAGGGGCAGCGGCAGGATCAGAAGCGGTGGTCCGGGAGGACCCCGCTCCAGTTGCCACAGCGGCGTGAGGCGCTCCCGCGGCAACAGTACTTGTCGCGGTGGAGCGTGTCCCGCGGCGCGACGACTGTTGACTCGTCTGCCGCCCCGCTATGTCCCCGACCTTGCGGAGGCGCCTTCTTGGTGGAGCTGGGGCCTGCGCTGGGGGCTCTGCTTGCGGCAAGCTGCTTGAAGGTGGCGGGCCGCTCGCACCCTTGGCGGGCTCGCTTGACTCGGCGTCAGGCTCGGCAAGCTCTACCTCGCCGACAAGCTCATCCCGATCGGCAAGGCTTGCCGCCTCTGCTACCTCTGCCTCCTCCACGGTGAATCCAAACTCGCCCGCGGCAGCGGCTGCCGCCGCCTCTTCCGCTCTAGTGGCGATGCGCTGCATCTCCGCATCGGTGGTGTCGCGGGTGAGGCTTTTCTACTCATCGGAGCGGACCGCCACTTCCACCAGGCCGTCAAAGAACTCCTGCACGACATCGTCTGCAGGCTCTTGCCAGGTTGGGACAAGTCCATGCGAATCGCACAGCGGCATCATTGCACGGATGCGGTCGAGCGAGGAATTGTTGCACAGCGGAACTACGCCCTTCAGCAACCTGAACCATTCGGAATGCTGAGGGTCGTGCTTGAACAGCTCTTTGAGCATCACGTCCAGTTCCAGGACCGTGAAGTTGAAATTGAGGCACGGGCGCAGCCTCATGATGTCCGCCGGACCCCCGAACTCCCAGGCAAGTCTCCTCCTCTCTTGCAGGGGGGCGATGCGGCGGCGAAGAAAATCTGCGCCTACGGCGCCTACAGTGAGCCCGGCAAGCCTGAGGCGCAAGATCCGGGTGACGGCAATCTTCAGCCTATCGTCTTCCGGGGCCACACTGCACCAATCGTTGCAGCGCACTACTGGGGCTTGGCGCTGGGCGGTAAATGGCTGCGGATTCTCCTCGACAATCCAGCACCATTCCGCTCTCCATTCCTCCCATTTGCTGCAGAGCTCTCCCTCCAGTTAGGCTTCCTTCTTGCCGGCTCTCGAGATCCAGGCGATTCCGCCGGATAAGGGCTCCCCTCTCTCAACCCGGGGCATAAAGAAGTGGCGAAAAAGAGCTACGTTTGGGTGGACTCCGACAAAGTTTTCGCAGAGATGTGCGAAAACTGCCATGGTCAGAACAACGTTGGGGGTGAAGTCAAGGAGGTGGAACCCGTAGGTGTTCATAATATCGCAGAAGAATTCAAAGAAGGGCGGGCAGAGCCCGCAGTAGAAGAACAGTGCGAAGAAGGGATATCCATTCGGAGCCCGTTCCGAAGCGGCGGCGGAGAGTACCTTCGTGCGCGGATGCGCTCGCGTCTCCGTCGACCAGAAGAGATAGTAGTACTCCCTCAGCTCCTTCGCGGCGAGCTCGGGGAGGAAGGTTGCCCGCTCCTTCCGCAGCGCCTCGAGCCGCAGCACCTCGGCCGACTTCACGGCCTTCCCCTTGCCGGCTTTCGGAGCCATGGCGGAAGTGGTGGGGGAGATCGACGGCGTTGGTGGTGCTGGCGGCGATGGGGGGGGGCGGAGCGCTGCTCTCTTTCAGAGGAAGGGAGCGGCAGAGGTTTCTGAGATTGGGACAGCAACTGGCGAGATGGGGGAACTACCCCTGTTTCCCCTTCTTATAAAGAGGGAGGGGGCGGACGTTCCGCTTTTCCGAATAAAGAACCACCCACGATCTCTCCCACGTTGCCGCATCCAACGCGTGCCGTTAGGGGAGAGCGCGGTGGATACGGAGTAAGATACGGCGTAACCCAGGCCGCGCGTGCCCGTGCCCTGTTTTGGGCCTAGCCCAACAGCGCTCGGCACCGTGTGTGGCCCAGGCCCGGGGGCTCCTGTCGGTGTACTAGAGTAGGGGTACCCTAGTATCCCGAACTTGTGCACGGGCAGACGCAGCACCCCGCGGCAAGGCTTGCCGGGTGACCGCCAAGGTCCTCCGTGGTTCCTTTGGAGCCTTTCAAGAACAAAGTGTTCAAGACAAGGAGACAAGGCCCCGGCAAGAGGAGCTTGCCGGGAAGGCCAGCCGAGGCATCTCAAGGAACTTGCCGCGACGCGCCACGCGTCCCGGCAAGGCTCGGTGAGCGACAAGCTTCCGGACGCAATAAGACAGCGACCGCGGCAAGCTACCACTCTGTGCCCGCGCTCGAGCACATCCACCAACGTGTCGCCCTGGGACCTTCCCAGGCGCGCGTGGCAAGAAGCTGTGCAGCCAGCGGTGAGAGGTGGCAAGCGATGCTGACAAGATTACCATCGTGGCAAGCGGTGGCGCCCCTGACGGTCCCTTTTCTGCACTGTTTGGGCGACATAGACGGGCATTTAATGCCCTTGTCCCCTGCCGTCAGGGTTAGGTAGGATACACTGTTCAGGTAGTTGTACCAACCACAACTCCTTTTCCATTTTTACCCTTGCATGCGTTGCCACCTGTCGGTGACCCCTTGAGCATATAAAAGGAGTCCCATGCGCAACGTAGAGGGGGGTTGGAAGCCAGAAAACACTCACGCTCGGTCTAGTTAGCAGCTAAAGTGTACTGTATCATTTAGCGCTCCTGAGCAAGAACATAATACAACCACAAAGCAGCAGTAGGAGTATTATCTCTCCGGAGAGCTCCGAAGCTGGGTAAACCGCTCGTGTGCTTCGCCTCGATCCGCTCTTCGCACGATCTCCGCCCCCCGCCGAACCGAAAGGGGCCCGGTCCGCCGGCCCCATAGGTGTTCGTTCCCACGACATCTTGTTCCCACGACAATTAACAAAACTAATTTACTGGGTGCAAAAGTTTCTGATTTTCAGCAGGATCAACACAACTATCACCGTAAGACATCGTAAAGGTCTTACTTGGCACTTTATTGAAACAAAAGCTATAAAACATGATTACTACAGTAGCATAATCATGTGGACACACAAAAACAGCAAGGATAAATATTGGGTTGTCTCCCATTAAGCACTTTTCTTTAATGCCTTTCTAGCTAGGCATGATGATGATAATGATGCTCACATAAAAGATAAGAATTGAAACATAACGGGAGCATCATGAAGCATATGACTAGCACATTTAAGCCTAACCCACTTCCTATGCATAGGGATTTTGTGAGCAAACAACTTATGGGAACAATAATCAACTTGCATAGGAAGGTAAAACAAGCATAACTTCAAAATTTTAAGCACATAGAGAGGAAACCTGATATTATTGCAATTCCTACAAGCATATGTTCCTCCCTCATAATAATTTTCAGTAGCATCATGAATGAATTCAACAATATAACCATCACCTAAAGCATTCTTTTCATGATCTACAAGCATAGAAAATTTACTACTCTCCACATAAGAAAAATTCTTCTCATCAATGATAGTGGGAGCAAACTCAACAAAATAACTATCATATGATTGAAAATTAAGATCAAGATGACAAGTTTCATGGTTATCATTATTCTTTAAAGCATACGTGTCATCACAATAATCATCATAGATAGGAGGCATGCTTTCATCATAGTAAATTTGCTCATCAAAGCTTGGGGGACAAATAATATCATCTTCATCAAACATAGCTTCCCCAAGCTTGTGGCTTTGCATATCATTAGCATCATGGATATTCAAAGAATTCGTACTAACAACATTGCAATCATGCTCATCATTCACATATTTCATGCCAAGCATTCTATGTAACTCTTCTTCTAGCACTTGAGCACAATTTTCTTTTCCATCATACTCACGAAAGATATTAAAAAGATGAAGCGTATGAGACAAACTTAATTCCATTTTTTTGTAATTTTGTTTTATAGACTAACTAGTGCTAAAACAAGAAACAAAAAGATTCGATTGCAAGATCTAAAGATATACCTTCAAGCACTCACCTCCCAGGCAACGACGCCAGAAAAGAGCTTAGTTGACGGTGTGTGAGTGAGTTCCCTTTACCTAGCCTCCCCGGCAACGGCGCCAGAAAAGAGCTTGATGTCTACTACACAACCTTATTCTTGTAGACGTGGTTGGGCCTGCAAGTGCACAGGTTTGTAGGACAGTAGAAAATTTCCCTCAAGTGGATGACCTAAGGTTTATCAATCCGTAGGAGGCGTAGGATGAAGATGGTCTCTCTCAAATAACCCTGCAACCAAATAACAAAAAGTTGTTTCCCCAACACACCCAATACAATGGTAAATTGTATAGGTGCACTAGTTCGGCGGAGAGATGGTGATACAAGTGCAAAATAGATAGTAGAAATAGTTTTTGTAAACTGAAAATATAAAAACAGCAAGGTAACAAGGGGTAAAAGTGAGCGTAAACGGTATTGCAATGATAAGAAACAAGGCCTAGGGTTCATACTTTCACTAGTGCAAGTTCTCTCAACAATAATAACATAGGTAGATAATATGACAGCCCTCAACATGCAACAAAGAGTCACTCCAAAGACACTAATAGCGGAGAACAAACGTAGAGATTATGGTAGGGTACGAAACCACCTCAAAGTTATCCTTTCTGTTCTATCTATTCAAGAGTTCGTAGTAAAATAACATAAAGCTATTCTTTCCGCTCAATCCATCATAGAGTTCATACTAGAATAACACCTTAAGACACAAATCAACCAAAACCCTAATGTCACCTAGATACTCCATTGTCACCTCAAGTATCCGTGGGCATGATTATACGATATGCATCACACAATCTCAGATTCATCCAACCAACACAAAGTACTTCAAATAGTGCCCCAAAGTTTCTACCGGAGAGTCAAGAACGTGTGCCAACCCCTATGCATAGGTTCCCAATGTCACGAAACCCGCAAGTTGATCACCAAAACATACATCAAGTGGCACATGATATCCCATTGTCACCACAGATAATCACGGCAAGACATACATCAAGTGTTCTCATAAAGACTCAATCCGATAAGATAACTTCAAAGGGGAAACTCAATTCATCACAAGAGAGTAGAGGGGGAGAAACATCATAAGATCCAACTACAATAGCAAAGCTCGGGATACATCAAGATCGTGCCATAGATGGAACACGAGAGAGAGAGATCAAACACATAGCTACTGGTACATACCCTCATCCCCGAGGGTGAACTACTCCCTCCTCGTCGTGGATAGCGCCGGGATGATGAAGATGGCCACCGGTGATGGGATCCCCCTCCTGCAGGGTGCCAGAACAGGGTCCTGATTGGTTTTTTGTGGCTGCAGAGGCTTGCAGCGGCGGAACTCCCGATCTATCTTCTGTTCTGGAAGTTTTACGATACGTAGGTATATATGGGTGCAGGGGGTACGTCGGTGGAGCTACATGGGCCCCATGAGGTAGGGGGCGCGCCTGGGGGGGTGGGCGCGCCCCCCACCCTTGTGGGCGGCTCGTATCTCCCCTGACGTGCACTCCAAGTTCCCTTGGTTGCTTTTCTTCCAAAAATAACTTCTCTAGTTGATTTCGTTCCGTTTTGACTCCGTCTGATATTCCTTTTCCTCGAAACACTGAAATAGGCATAAAACAACAAATCTGGGCTGGGCCTCCGGTTAATAGGTTAGTCCCAAAAGTAATATAAAAGTGGATAATAAAGCCTAATATGCCTAAAACAGTAGATAAGTAGCATGGAGCAATAAAAAATTATAGATACGTTGGAGACGTATCAAGATGCTATTAGAATCCCACTTGAGATTGACGATGTTTTTCTTGTGCTGCTTCAGCCTTGACGTCTTACGGCTCACCGGAGCTGCTCCAACGACAGAATGATCCATCACAACAGAGCAGTATCTATAATTTTTGATTGTTCCATGCCAATATTATTCACTTTCATATACTTTTTGGCAACTTTTTATATTATTTTTGGGACTAACTTATTGATCCAGTGCCCAGTGCCAGTTCCTGTCTGTTGCATGTTTTATGTTTCGCAGAATATCCATATCAAACAGAGTCCAAATGGGATAAAAACGGACGGAGCTTATTTTTGGAAAATATGGAAAATTCCGGAAGAAAAATCCACGCGAGACGGTGGTCACGAGGTAGGGGCCCACGCCCGTACTAGGAGGGCGCGCCCCCTACCCTCGTGAGCCCACCGTAAGGCAGTTGACGCACTTATTTTGCCACAAGAAAGCTAATATTCGGAAAAAAATCATGGCGAAGGTTTCAGGCCAATCGGAGTTACGGATCTCCATATATACACGAAACGGTGAAACAGAGCCAGAATAGAACGCAGAAACAAAGAGATAGATCCCATCTCGGAGGGGCTCTCGCCCCTCCCAAGCCATGGGATCCAAGGAACAGAGGGGAAACCCTTCTCCCATCTAGGGAGGAGGTCAAGGAAGAAGAAGAAGAAGGGGGGCTCTCTCCCCCTTGCTTCCGGTGGCGCCGGAACGCCACCGGGGGCCATCATCATCACCGCGATCTTCACCAACACCTCCGCCATCTTCACCAACATCTCCATCACCTTCCCCCATCTATATCCAGCGGTCCACTCTCCCGCAACCCGTTGTACCCTCTACTTGAACATGGTGCTTTATGCTTCATATTATTTTCCAATGATGTGTTGCCATCCTATGATGTCTGAGTAGATTTTTGTTGTCCTATCGGTGATTGATGAATTGCTATGATTGGTTTGAGTTGCATGTTTTGTTATTGGTGTTGTCCTATTGTGCCCTCCGTGTCGCGCAAGCGTGAGGGATTCCCTCTGTAGGGTTTGCAATATGTTTATGATTTTCTTATGGTGGGTGGCGTGAGTGACAGAAGCACAGACCCGAGTAAGTAGGTTGTTTGCGTATGGGATAAAGGGGACTTGATACTTAAATGCTATGGTTGGGTTTTACCTTAATGAATCTTTAGTAGTTGCAGATGCTTGCTAGAGTTCCAATCATAAGTACATATGATCCAAGTAGAGAAAGTATGTTAGCTTATGCCTCTCCCTAAAATAGAATTGCAATAGTGATTACCGTTCTAGTAACATAGTCAATTACTTAGGGACAATTGCACAACTCCTACCACCACTTTTCCACACTCGCTATATTTACTTTGTTGCTTCTTTATCTAAACAGCCCCTACTTTTTATTTACGTGTTCTTTATTTTCTTGCAAACCTATCCTATCACACCTACAAAGTACTTCTAGTTTTATACTTGTTCTAGGTAAAGAGAACGTCAAGCGTGCGAAGAGTTGTATCGGTGGTTGATAGAACTTGAGGAAATATTTATTCTACCTTTAGGTCCTCGTTGGGTTTGACACTCTTACTTATCGAAAACTACTTGTGGGTTATCAATGCCGTCTACAGATTCCTCAGATCTTCCTCCACACCTCCGACAACCACCTCTGCCTCAACTGCTTCAGCCACCAACCCAATTATTCATGCATTTTGTTGAAAGGAATGAAGCAAAACATCCACCTGGACCTACTTTTCAAAATCCTATGCATGAAAACAAGACCAAGTGCATTAGTGCCAGAATAACATTCTAACTGTACACGCTTTTATATGGTTTCACTTTATTTTGGCCATGTTTCTTTGCATTCCTCTACTCTTCCAATTCTTGTAAACCAAACACCTAAGTTGACAGAAATCCTATGTTTACAAATGCTCTGTTTACCATGTGCATTTTCCTATCCTATTCCGGTGTTTTTCCTATCCCTATGTTTTAAAAATCATGCAAGCCAAATGAGCCCTTACAGAATTACTTCAGTTACAGGTACATGTCGAAGGGAACTTTGTGTGGTTTGTCCTGCTCCTGCCGCGACGTCGTCCACCTCACATGAGCTGCTCCATCGACAGAAGCATCCACCAAACCAGACATCACGACTCCTGACCGTCTTTCGCCGCCTTAGATCTCCTTCCCTGCCGTGGCACCCACCGCAACGGCATCACCTTCATCGACTCAGCAGATGAACCTGAGGAGTACACGGGTCAACAAGAGAGGTCACACTCTTTTGTTTCTGCTTATGTTATGCATTGCTTAAACTTACCTGCTACTTTATCGTCCTGTTCAGCTCTTGGACTCCCAAGTCAGGTCCAAATTAATGTTCAAACTTGAGTTCTAAATTAGTTGTGGGGCACATATCGAGGCAACAATGAATAGTATGTCTGTCTAATATCTGGTTCACCTACGGTATGCCTATGTTGTTCATCTTGGGTGGGAAACAAATAGTAAAGCAATCATCATCTGTCTTTTTATTAATTTAAAGCAATCATCATCCTGCTATCATTATTTTTGGATCCATCCACTGGTTGTTACCATCACTCTAAATTTTTTGCATGCTCTCCTTACATAATCTCACCATATTTTTTTCGTATGCATGTCAGATATTGTACACAGTCATGCTGAACATGTAGAGAAAAATAGAATAGTTTTGCACGGCAATACAATGTCATGCAGACATCGCTCCATGGTGGGTTCAATGGCAAACCCTCCCCACCCCTCTCCAAATTGTAATCCAGTGGAAGATATCTGTTCTGAGGCGGATTCAGAGGCCGCTGACCACTCCTATTTACCCCCCAAGGTGTTTGCTCTACCTTGGCATGATGATGTTAGTCATATCATGCATATGTTGCCTTGTAGTGCCTACTTTCGACATCATATATGTCATCTGCTTAGTTTAGACATGTTCAGTAATGTCACCTATTTTGTTTCTATATCATATATGGGAATTATGCAGTCTCATGTCTTTTAGCCAGTCATAATATATGTGAAATGTGCAGTGCCATCCTGTTTAACCAGGCATCATATATTTCAATGGTATCTTGCCCATCCTTTTCTTCATTACATTTCCATTTGTCGACAATGTTTGTACATTAAACTACTCTTCCTGTGAATCAGCCATTTGGGTGGGAGATGGAAAAATCTAGAGTGAAAACAAGGCCTTCAGAGCAAACAGTGCTACCTGTCGAAGCAGATCTCTTGTTGGGTCCCGATAACTCCTTAGAGATGGATTCAGAGACAGATGACTAGTCCTATTCCCCCATTGAGGTGTATGCTCAAACTTGGCATGGTTATACTGCTCATATCATGCATATGGTGTCTTGCATTGCATAGTTTAGACATCATATACACAATATTCAACACCATGTTCTTAGTTCAGACATCATATCGAATGCCCTCTATTTAGCATATAAATCACATATGTGAATTAAATGATGCGATCCTGATTACTTAGATACCATGTAGGTGAATTATGTCATGCGATCCTCTTTAGTTATTCATCATATCTTTGAATTATGTTATGCTATGCTATCTAGTTTAGATAGACATCATATATGTGAAATTATGTCATGCTATCCGTTTTAATTAAACAATATACATGTCAACTATTTCATGCCTTTTTTCCACACTATCTATTGCATATGTCTCTCATACAATGTCTGTACATTCAACTATGTTTCCTGTTTATCAGCCATTTGAATTGGAGCGGGTGATGCCAGTATCCAGCGGACTAAAAACACAGTCTTCAAATAAAACAGTGCTACCTCTTGGTGGAGATAGCACCCCGATTGTACATGAACAAGAACCAGCCCTACCACACATAACCCAAACTCTCGCAGATTGTAACCCTACTGCAATGGACAGAGAACCAGCTTCACCCAATCTAACCCCAACCCTACCAGATAGTAACCGAGTTCCCGTTGACACAACACCATCTCCACCACAGAGCTCCCAAGCAAGAGCAGTTAGTAATGCAGCTCCAGTGCCAAAAGGCCCAATACTACCACGGCGAACCCCAACTCCACCAGTTAGTACGCCTATTCCTGTGGAGGAAGCACAACCAGCTAGTCGTAGTTTAGCAGCTATCGCATTTGATGTTATTAAATCATATGTGCGTATCTTCCCATCTTGGAAATATTATACTGAAGATGAAGGAATATGCCAGTTGCAGGTGTTTGTCCAGGAGTTATGTGTAAGTAATGTTATTCATGGCAATTACTTTGCTTTGTCCCATACATCCTACCTCCATGATGGTTATAATACAACAAATTTCCCATTTTTCTCTATAGAGAATGACCGATTTGGAAACTCGGGATGAGGTAACCTGTGCTAATACCTCTGCTATCTTCAAGAATGCTTGGTGGCAGTATCAGAATTACCTGAAGAAAATGTACTTCACCGGCAAAGAAACTCATCAAATTCCATTACGTTCTCCCGAGACACATTTACTAGACGATGAATGAGAACGCCTTGTTCTGTACTGGTCCCGAACCAAGAATGTGGTAAGGTCTATGAGCTCATTTTCTATTTTTAAGTATTATATTATTGCGTCTTACTGTACTCTGTTCATGTAGAACAAGTGCCTAAACCTGAAGAACAACTGTTCTAATTTAAGATTCCATTGCTATCATAGTTCAAAAAAATGCTAGGCGTTAATTTTGTGTTTTGCCACCGGCTTGCGCTTTACTGACCAAAGCGCATGATTATGCGCAGTTATGCACAGATTAAGCGTAGTTATGCGCAATGCATTTTGCCAACGCCTAGAGCCTAGGCGCGCTTAAGTGCTTGCTTAGGCGCGCCTTTTTTAACTATGATTGCTTTGCTCTTGTATCACTGTATTTACTCATACAAACTTATTTTTAAATTGAAGGATCCACTCGAAACTCCAATGGCACAGCAGGTATGTTCACGCATGTTTCTTTAACAGGTTTGCTCTTATCAATAGCTCTGTTGATTTCAATCAATTGTGTATATAGTTGACTTTCATATCATGCACATTACTAGCATCACAACAGAGCCACTCAATCTTTTTAAGTTCTTTAATAAGTTGGACGTGCCATGGGTATCTTATATTTGGGACACTTATTACGCCTCTGCGCCTCCCCAAGCCACTCAAACATGTGGTTCCTTCTGGTGGAGGGACGTGTTCAAGTTATATGATAAGTTTTGCAAGTTGGCAGTTCCTCTAGTTCGAACTGGGGATACGGTGATCTTCTGGCTTGACCGTTGGCAACTTGGCAGCAATATGGTTAGCATGCAACATTAGTTTCTGCGGCTCCACTCTTTTGTGATCGATGACACTCTCATAGTTAAGGATATTATGGAGCTGTCTGACTTCACTGATAATCTCCATCTGCCTCTCTCCGCTCAGGCCTTTGAGGAGTTTAATCAACTTCAGGAGATGCTTCCTTTGGTTAATCTTCAAGATGGTATTAATGATGTCTGGAAATGGCCTTCCAAATCTGGTGATTACCAGGCTAGGATTTATTACTTGTCCTGCTTTTCAGATATTGTGGTTGACCCCATATTCAGATGGATCTGGAATTGTTCTTGTACTCTCAAGTTTAAGGTTTTTGGGTGGCTCCTTTTGATGGATCGCCTAAATACTAGGGACATGATGCAGCGGCGGCATTGGATTATCCAGGATGACACATGTGTCCTATGTCTCTTGGCACCACATGAGGACAGAGCGCATCTCTTTTTTGCTTGTAATTTCAGCCAACGTATCTGGAACAACCTGGGAATTTCATGGAGTCCTCATCCCAGCCAGACCACTTATGAGATGGCTTCTGATGCTAGGAGGGATTTTGGCCTTCCTTTTTTCTCTGAGGTAGTCGTCACTGCCACTTGGAATATTTGGACACAAAGAAATGGGAAGATCTTCAGGAATGAAACACCTTCTTTTAGGGCATGGAGGAGGAATTTTTTGCATGACATCTCTCTTTTAGCTCATAGAATCAAATGTAAATATAGGGATAGACTAATATCTTGGATAGTTGCCTTACCCTAATCAGTTTTCTTGTAAGTATTACCCTCTCCCCTCTGTCTTAACTTTTTAACTTTGTACTACTTTGGCTCTATGGTTTAATAAAAGACTGTGAGGTTGTTGCCTTGCAGTACATAGTCAAAAAAAACAGAGCTAATAGTGTTGTTGTACATGTAGACCCGTGGTACCCATCTGAAATCTTGTTGTGCCGTGTAGTTTCCCACGCTTTGTATTCTTTCACTGCTGCTTTGTCTTGAACTGATATGATTTGAACCGTGTCTCTATTTTGCTTTGGCAAGACAATGAAGTGACCATAGGACATAGATATATGTTTGTTTGATGCTTTTATACTAGTACTTGGCAATAGAAGACTTGGTAGTTTAATCTTGTCCACCTTACTAATGAACTGGTTCACCGGAATGAGTTTCATATACTAGTACATGCTAAACTTGTTATGTGTCTGCTTGTTTCTTCTTTTAGAATGCTGACAGAATATTGGGGAAGAGTGCCTTATTAAGCAATGGTAAATGAAGTAATGAAGATAAGGTTCAAGATAGTGACACATCCTTGTTGGTCTCCAACAAAGCTGATAAAACAGCTAAGGAAGACTATCTTGAAGACAGCGAGACAACCCCAAATTCCTGTCTTGGTTTAGTGTTCGAGTTACTGGCCACTACCGCTTGCACAAGCTATTGAAACTCACTGTCTGAATCAGTTCGGTTTGTTGAGTCTCAACTACAAGCTGAAAGACATCGATCAGCTGTGCTGCGAGAAGAAGCAGAAGGACTGTGGAAGTCCCTGGAGCATTCAGATGCATACGTTCTGGTGCAATAGCAAGCGTTGGAGGATTTTAGTGCCAAACAGGACAAAGCTAATAAGCTTGCTAAGCTTATTGCCAGCATGGTGGATACCCAGGATAACATTTCTAGAGCTCTTCTGAAGTTGTTTCAGTTATGCTCTTGTTTTGCTGCCGCGTTTATTTGCACTGGTGGCCAATTTTGACGGCCAGTGTATGTAATATGCTGCTTTGTTCCCTATATTTGCACTGGTGGCGAACTTTGATGCCCAATGGATGTAATATGTGTAATAGAGGTAATAGGCTAGCGTTAATTGCTTGCTTATTTATTTCCTTATTGTCTTGTTTAGTTGTTTGCTTGTAGTCACTACAGTTCTTTTTCTGTGTTTTTCTAGTGGCCACAATAGCCTATTTTTTGTAACTAGGCCAAAATAATCATGGCAACACACAGACTGTTGTAACCATGGGCCTCCTACAGGTCGTATGATCCATGGGCCTTCTTCCGGCCGTAGGATCCATTGGCCTTCTGTACGGGCCGTATGATCCATTGGCCTTCTATATGGGCCTTAGGATTCATGGGCCTTCTACGGGCCGTAGGGTCCATGGGCATTCTATGGGCCGTACGGTCCATGGGCCTTCTACGGGCCGTACTATCCTTGGGCCTCATACGGGTCGTAGGATCCATGGGCCTTCTACGGGGCGTATCATCATTTCGCCAATCATGGGCCGTACTATTCGTGGACCATAACGGGCCGTTAATAGGCCGTATTTGATAACTCTATGAAAACAGCCCAACGGTTTTTTTGACATGAAAACGGCCCAACGTATTAACGGTCCGCAAACGGGCCAACTATAACGACAGGCTGAATTTGGCTCACAAGCAGAAAATTATAGTAATGGTCGTATGTAACCGAATGCTGCAAATGAGCCCAAGAATGAACGGGCCCTGAGAAGGCCAAAAGATAACTTGGGCTGGAAACGGCCCAATGGAATAACGGGCCGTTAATGGGTATAAAGTGATACACTGTTCATTACGGGCCAGTTTCACCATGGGCCGTTAATGGGCCAAGAGTTACAAAGGGCCTCATATGGGCCGAAAGAAGTCATGGGCCACACAAGGTGATAGAGGCGAGGTGTCCCGATCTTTCGATGAGATGATAACTATCGATTTGGTGGAGACGACTTTGACGATCCGACTACAAACATGCACGACGTTGCGCCTTAGCAATCGCTAAACCAACTCCGAGAGGTTATTGACCACGCCGGAGCACAATCAACCTGACCACGAAGGTCTATTCCTGCAAGCAATCGAAGAACAAGCAAGAATATGATAAAAGCAATCTGAATATTGCGAGTATATATGAAGTATTGATAAAGGTGGGGATCCGTAAGCGGTCTTGGTCTGGTCGTTGGACACAAACGAAGTACACGAAGTTGCAATGGCTAACTTTTAACTAAACAAATCCCCAGGGAAAAGCTACAAGATGGATCTACTTATATATGAGCAAGGGGTGGCGGCCAAGGAGGTGGGAGGACGTCCCAAGGCAGCCTAAAACTAACCCTAGGTCGTACAAGGCCAATGGGCCCAAGTGGAGGTGACGTAACACCTTTGGACTTGTAGTTTGACTCGGATTCTGGTGCAGCGTCAGATTGTTTCGTCCATAACTCAACGCTCCGGACGGATTTTAAGGTGATTCCAATTGTGCTGGAAAGAGCATGAAATCTACTTTCCAACAAAAAAAGAATCACCCAATTCGGAGTCCGTATGAAAAAGTTGTTGGCGTTTTGAGTCAGGTATGTCTGTGCAGTCCGAATCTGAATCCAGAACGTGAGAGACTTGGACTCTATCTTCTCTTGGCCCAAAAGTGACGTGAGAAGACTTTTTGAACAGCAACCTAAACTTCTCCTTTTCCCTTATCTTCATATGTGGATTGTACAAATGTCCCATACACCTGCAATTAGACAAAACACAAAAGTATGTGAAGTATTTTTGTTCTGGATAACATAAATATATTATTGAATAGTTTGCACTAGAAATCACCTGACAAATATGCATGTATGCAATATTTTTGGTCTTATCCAAGGTAGTCATGTCCTCATCATCCTCCCCTTCTTGAAAACAAAGCCGTCCTCGGCGTTGCTTAATCTGAAATGTGGCTAACAAAAGAGACAAGGTGTACATGTTGTATATGTATACGTCATCCATTTTTACTTCCCTTGATTTTTGCATATATGACACATGAATAGATGAGTAACTTGCATAGTTCATAAAATCTAAAGCCAACAAATTAGCACAAGAACTAGAAGGCATGAAAATATTGCAACTCAGTTTGCACATATAAGTGAAGCTCTTATTTATTTCAAAAGATTGACAATGTTCATCATTAAACCATCCCAACATTGGTGAATAAACCTTATTTGAATCAAATTTACATGCTACAACATGCTTAGATAAGCAAACATGCAATGAGTCATTCGACACAGAATCATCACCAAGATTAGAGGTCATATCAAAATGATTAAACATTGATTCTTTTGCATCAACAGTTAATTCAATGGGTGCTCTCAAAATTGTTGGTATTTCAGTTGTTTGATCACATGGCAAAGTCAAATTATCAACATAATCCTCTAAAATAGGTGGTGTGATCAAAGTAGTGGGTAGCTCAACACATGATGTATTCAAGTTAACTAGGCATGCATCATTCTCATGTAAAAGTGGAAAATCTGTACCTTTGTCATTACCTCTTATAGTCAACTCAGATGATGCAGGCACTCTCGATGGTGATGTGTCACATGGTGGAGATGATGTAGTCCTCGCAACAACGGATGTGGTTGTCATAGTACGCCTAGTAGTTGAATAAACATCTGTATCAACAGTTGGAATGTGCACCGTGCGCTTGTTCTCCTTGTGGGCAACACGTCGTTTTATTTCCTGTTCAGCTTTGCAAGCAAGACGAAACAAATGGTCCATAGGATAACACTCTTCATGAATTAGTATCTCCTGAATATTATGGTTTAATCCTCCCCAAAATCTATCCATAAAATCTTCTTCACTTTCTTCTAAAAATGAGTGCAACAAGGTAGTTTGTAAATCATCATAATATTTTGTTACGGTGTCACTACCTTGTTTTAAATGTTCCAGTTTTTTAATCATGCCACGAGTATAATAAACATCGACGAATCTATCTCTCATGACATGTTTTAAATCATCCCAAGTATTAGGTACATAATCAGGGTGTAACCGACAATATTCACTCCACCAAACTAGAGCATAACCAGTGAAAGAACCAACCGCAACCGTAACTTTTTTACGTTCATCAAAATTATGGGAAGCAAATATATTATTTATGTCTAACTCCCATTCAATATATAAAGCAGGTCTAAAACGGCCATTAAATGGTGGTATAGAAACATGAACCTGATCATGTGCATTTGGATGTTTGTGCACCTCTCGTGACGGTTGTGGTATTTGCATAGGTGGTGGCATGTCTCCCGCGATCGACAAAGCCCATGAATTGACTCTGGATCCTGTCATGATTAGTAGAACAAGAAACAAAATCCAAAAATAATGTTCCTATAACTACTAGGATGTGGTGGTAAAACGCTCACAGTAAAGCAAATATCAATGTCTTACAAGTTCTTACCATGCAGCAGGCGGTGATCGGCAACCAGCGGTGTCAAGTAACTCCGAATATTGAGTAAAGCGATTGCCAGGGGAGCGTACGTATACACGGTGTAGAAATATGTGGAGCTGGGTTGGCTATATATGGTAGCAAAAGATTGGCAATAATCAATTCAAAGATGCAATGTTGAATAAACGCTCAACGACGGTACTGTGCTGGTCCTAGGCTAGACTGGACTAGTGACGCGAGCCTAGAACACTAATAAGGTCACGGCGTAGCACAACTAGCAACAATGAAGGATACTAAGTAGCTCTTGACAGCAAGATATAAGTGAAGATCACAACGGTAGTGAAGATAATGATGAAAAACAACTACCAAGCAGGACATACAACAACTCTCTCTCCAACTTTCCTCTTGAAAAGTTTGAGCCAATTTTTTGATAAATTCTTTCAAAGAATGCTACTAACTCAATCTTTCCAATGGAAAAAGAATCACTCAATTCCGAGTTGATATGAGGAGTCAAAGAATTCTAAAACTGGCCTGAAAAATTGGAACAAGCTGTGTTCACGAACTTCAGAGGGCAAAATGACCTATTTTGAAGCCGATTTTGAGGTGTCAAATAATGAAATAGCTTCTACAACTATTTAGATGCGGCTCGTTGCTAGCTTCAATTTGAGTACTCGCAGAGCCAAAACGGACTTCGTATGAGGAAGATACACCTTTTTTACTGAACAGTGCGCAAAACAGATTCCAATCCGAATTCAGGTACGAGATTGATTCTAGATAGATCCGATTTTTTTTCTTCTCTCTTTTTTTTCTTCTCTCTTTGTTTTCTCACTCTTTTTTTCCTTTTCTTTCTCTCTTTTTTTTACTTTTTTTTCTCTGTCTGTTTTTTTTCTTTCCTGTTTTTTCTCTTTTTTTTCTCTATCTTTTTTTCTCCCTCTTTCCAAGAAAAACTAGATAAGATGCAGATTGGATCAGGCGAAGATGTGAATGATCTCAACTATGATTATGACAATGAACGGTGGGTAGCAGGTGATGGAAATTGATGGATGTGTAGTGGACAGCGGAAGGGAGAACAATGCAGCGGCGGCGTGACTAATGTGAACAGAACTCGAAACTCTAACCGAACTAGACACTAAGACCAGCAACTGACACGACGATGCAACCGATAATTCAACTATGCAAGCAATGAATAAAAAATTGCAAAGGCTCAGACCGGCTTGGATAAAGGATGAATAGATCTAACTTTTTTCTGGCTTTTTCTTGGACAATAGGTAAGAAAATAAATCGAATCTAGAGATAACTGAAAAATCTCACCAAGCAACCTGAAAACTGATACCACTTGATAGAGGCGAGGTGTCCCGATCTTTCGATGAGATGATAACTATCGATTTGGTGGAGACGACTTTGACGATCCGACTACAAACATGCACGATGTTGCGCCTTAGCAATCGCTAAACCAACTCCGAGAGGTTATTGACCACGCCGGAGCACAATCAACCTGACCACGAAGGTCTATTCCTGCAAGCAATCGAAGAACAAGCAAGAATATGATAAAAGCAATCTGAATATTGCGAGTATATATGAAGTATTGATAAAGGTGGGGATCCGTAAGCGGTCTTGGTCTGGTCGTTGGACACAAACGAAGTACACGAAGTTGCAATGGCTAACTTTTAACTAAACAAATCCCAAGGAAAAAGCTACTAGATGGATCTACTTATATAGGAGCAAGGGGTGGCGGCCAAAGAGGTGGGAGGACGTCCCAAGGGAGCCTAAATCTTACCCTAGGTCGTACAAGGCCAATGGGCCCAAGTGGAGGTGACGTAACACCTTTGGACTTGTAGTTTGACTCGGATTCTGCTGCAGTGTCAGATTGTTTCGTCCATAACTCAACGCTCCGGACGGATTTTAAGGTGATTCCAATTGTGCTGGAAAGAGCATGAAATCTACTTTCCAACAAAAAAAGAATCACCCAATTCGGAGTCCGTATGAAAAAGTTGTTGGCGTTTTGAGTCAGGTATGTCTGTGCAGTCCGAATCTGAATCCAGAACGTGAGAGACTTGGACTCTATCTTCTCTTGGCCCAAAAGTGACGTGAGAAGACTTTTTGAACAGCACCTAAACTTCTCCTTTTCCCTTATCTTCATATGTGGATTGTACAAATGTCCCATACACCTGCAATTAGACAAAACACAAAAGTGTGTGAAGTATTTTTGTTCTGGATAACATAAATAGATTATTGAATAGTTTGCACTAGAAATCACCTGACAAATATGCATGTATGCAATATTTTTGGTCATATACAAGGTAGTCATGTCCTCATCACAAGGGCCGGAAGTTAAAACGGGTTGGAATCATATTGGATGGCCCAGATGACGCTACTGGGCCTAATTCGGAGAGGTCGTAACGGGCCCTGGGTTAGCGGGCTGTAAATGGGCTATATGCGAATAGGCCGTTAACAGGCTTTTCGTGGGCCGGGCCGCCACCTTTTGACCAAGTGAAACAGGCCAGCCTTTTCACAGGAATGGGCCTCTATTGGGCCGTGCCACGTGTCGCCGTATCATAGGCGCCTTCGGTCCAATGAGTGGATGACATCTGTCCCAACGGTGAGCTGACACGTGTTTCCTGCAGCCAATGATGATTTTACACGTGGAAAATCCCCATTGGTCGGGGCTGTTAACGTGTTATCGGATCCAAAACTGGACCCGATAGCTTAACGACGTTCCGTCACGATGGATGCCACGTGTCGGTCACCCTTGACGAAAGCACTTCTGTGACGCGCGATTTATCGTCATGGAAGTGGACACTTCCGTGATGATAATTTTGGTAATGTCATGGAACACTTCTACGACAGCACATGTATGACTAGCTTGATTCTGTCATAAAAATTTTATGGATGTACATGCATGAAAAAAACGCGACCTACTGTGACAAACACGTATCATCACGGAAATGTATTTTTTTTGTAGTGCTCGATTGTCGGGGGTGGATTGGCTGAGGACAGAGGCTTCTTCCCTTCTCCGCTCTGGTCAGAGCCATGGCAAATGGAGGGTGCAGAGCTCAAGTCAGATTGGGAGCAGAAGCAGGAGTTCGAGGGAGAAGGAGGAATAAGAAGCATGCTGCATGCGAGGAGGAAATAACCGTGTAGGGCGCCGTGGCCGCCTAGCCAGGCGGATATTGGGGCAGCGTGGGGAAGTGGAGACGCCCACGTCCAATCAGTCGCCACGAGTCAACCAAGGCTGTAGGCTGTTGGGGCCCGCGGCGCTTCGCCCTTGCCCTTTGGCTTTGCCGCTAAGCCAAGTCCGAGCGCACCTTGGGCCCGGGGGCTACTGTTGGCGTTCTGGGAATGGGGGTCCCCAGACTTCCCTACCTGTGGCCTGCGGCGTGGCTCCACCAGAGGCCCAGCACGTCCCATATTTGTCAACCAACACCCAAGACCCTCATGAGGGGCCAAGCCTCACGGGGCGGATGACACAAGGCCTCCTCAGGAGTGGCCTCACCAGGCAGGCTCGCGAGGAGGCGGAGAGATCAAGGCAAAGGGTACCTCGTGAGGTTCCCATGACGCAAGGCATGACGACCAAGGCCAGGCGGGCGCTACGCAGGCGCCAGCCCGTGCAGTGTCCTCATTTCCCCTTTGGTGCTAAGGGGGCAAGCGCAGGCGCGGAGTATCAAGGCATCATGCAAAGGTTTCCATATGGGTGCAACAAGACCAAGGCCAGCAGGACAGCAGGATGGAGGTCATCGTGGAGCCCCGGATGGCGTCATCACCAACACCTTTGGCAGACAAAGACAACCTTTAGTCAGGATAGCTTGTACTAGCTGTCCCCTTTCAAAATGGCAGTTGTTGGATCCCTTCCCGCTCAATATTTGGGAAGAGGACCATGGCCTCTATAAATAGGTCTAGTCACCACAGTAGAAGGGGATCTGAACCCAGTTCATCTACACACCCACCAAGCACAAGAACACCTCTCCTTGCGAGGCTGTTCTTCCCTTGTACTGTTCATCATAGGCCCAAGAGGTAATCCACCACACCACACACAGGAGTAGGGTATTACACCACAACGGTGGCCCGAACCTGTATAAATCTTGTGCCTCTTGTGTTGTTCATTGATCTAGCTTAGGGATCGCGGCGAGGTTGATGGCGTGTTTCGGTAGGGAGTGATCTTCATGTGCACCCCAGTGTTCGAACTTCAAGGGTTTTTCCGGAACCCGATATCCGACAACCGGGACGCTCAACTCTATTTTAGTGGAACAACACAAAATGATCGGAATGTTGCATGCTCCTGACAGCTACTTTTTTCCCAACATGCCTCGTTGATTTAGACAGAGCTGGGGGAGTTTGCTGCCAATGAAAGCATGGATCAATTTTAATTTAACACCTTCTCACAACTTTTGTCTTCAGTTATGATGTAAATATTAGCTATGATCTGCTAATCATTGATATGCATTAGCAAGGAAGTTAGTTTTTTATTTTTCTCGAAAGAGCATAGATGGCAAGACACACGAAACAAAAGCTGAAAGCTCATAGCATTGTACAATTTCATGTCGCTGGAAAATTATTTGTATAGTACGTCAATTATGTACACAAATGTTGGAAGCTTGATAGCATTGCCGGAAGCCTCTTTAGTATTCGGCTCAATGTGCCATGCAACAAATTATAGTGCACAACCGCATGGGAGACTCAGCCCGATCGTTGCGCCGCACTAATAGTGAGTAATGAGCAGTCAAATCATAAGCCCCACCTTTCCCACTATAAGTTGCTCGGAAGAAGCAACCATCAATACTACTCCCTCCGTCATAGTTATAGAGCGTGCTTCAACAATTTCTGGGACCAAGGCGACTAGCAATCGGCCTGAAAACTAGCATTGGTAGTTATAGCATGGCGTCTATTCCGAGATTAAATAATGCATACACACATGCATGCAGTGCTTCCACCCCGGGTACACACATGCATGCACCGCTCCACTCAGAGTACACACCTACATCGAGAGAAAACTATGGACTTGGTTGTGGTTACCACACCCTAATTAATTGAGCATTAAACCAAACACGTCTAAAATCTATCTGGTGTTGGAAATGCATGGAGAGAAATGCATGAGAATAATGCATGCCCTGTAAATTGTGATAAAGAGAGTAGTAAGGTGCAAAACCAAGTACACGTATGGCCAATCGGTCAACGCGCTTCTTCTTGGCATATCACTGCATATGGGACCAGAGTGTGAGAAAACCAATCTCAATTGATGGCAAAATGGCCAACCCGCCATTCCTTGAGAGAGACGAGGAGCAAGAACAAATAGACGGCTTTGCACGAAGGCCAAGATATATTCGAGCATGGTTGATCGATATCATCATTACATGTTCGATGTTTTTTAATAGTACTATTAGGCTGTCGTTTTCCGCACGTCTCCCGAATAAATGGTACTTTATCAGATATTAAAATAAAATAAGAGTACAGACGCTCCACCATGCGGTTCCTAGTACCTATATACTAGTAGTAGTACTACTCGTCCTACTAAACCTTGCACTTGGCTATTCACCTCTTTGGGAAGTCGAGCAATGATGGTACTACAGTGGATGCCTCTGGCAATCTGACACCGAATGAACTGTTGCACGTCCACCGCGCGGGTGAGGGCAGGTCGCATAAGTCAAAAGCTTCTCCTCGTCCTGTGAGCCACTGAGCTTGAGGTAGACGAAGAGGGCGTAAGCGAGCTTCACCTTGTCCTGCAAGCTTCTCCTCGTTCTGCGAGTTGACGGGACACACCAAAAAGTAGTGCTAGTCCATACTCCCTCCTTTCCGGTTAGTAATATGGCTTAATCTTTTTTGCGGGTAAATGCGAGAGCTTTATTCATATATAAGCATTCTTAGGACAATCAGCCAAGACACTGGTCAATAGGAAGCGAGGTACCCCACAAAAAAATAAGAAGGAAGTGAGGTGATTCATCAAGCCAGCTCTTGGTCACATTCAAAGTGCAGCAAGCACGGTTCGCACAAAGATGCACCGCAAGGTTTGCTGACCTTTTTACATGCTGAATAACAAGAAAAAGAGAAAATATTACTGAGAGCTCCTATTTCTAACATGATAGGAGCCAGAATTAAGCGAGAATTGTGGCGAATGTTCCATGCAATCAACTTTTGTTATCACATGCGAGAACCCTCGAAGGGAACCAAATGTGTTGAAGATTGCTCTATCACAGATTAAAATAAAATAAGAGTGCAGATGCTCCGCGATGTGGTTCCTAGTAGTACATACCTGTATAGTAGTAGTAGTAATACTACGTAAGGCTGGTCATAGTGGGGAGTATCATACACTAGTATCATGCATATGATACTACATCTATAGTGCATAGTATCATAGATTAGTATTATATATGGTCTTATTTATTGCCATGCAAGACACATAGTAGCATAACATTAATTATGATACGGTATCTACCTATGTTACTATAACCCTCTCTCTCTTCTTTAATTGTTTGCCACATAAGCATGTTTGCGAGTCCCAAGTGCATGATACCGCTTATGTTATCCCCACTATGGCCAATATAATACTAGCACTCGGAGTAGTAAACTTTGCGCTTGGTTGTTCGCCTCTTCGGGAAGTCGACAATAATGATACTAGTATAGTGTATGCCTCTGGCAATCTGACACCGAATTAACTGTTGCATGACCACCGCCTGAGTGAGGGAGAGCTTGCATTAGTCAAAAGTTTCACCTTGTCCTACGAGCCACCGCACGCAAGCTTCTCCCGTCCTGCAAGCTTCTCCTTGTTCTGCAAGTTGACGGGACACGACAAAGTAATGCTAGTCCATACTGCCTCCTTTCCGGTTAATATGGCTTAATTTGAAACGAGATAAATACACTGTCTGTCACTGTATATTTGTAAAAATACGGTCAGTGGACTTCATAATACGCTCATTCCATTCAATATATACATTTTCCGGTGTTTATACGGTCACTAGCTCACCCTGGCTGAGTATGTGTGTGCATGCACATGTAGGTTTAGCACTTGAGCATGACCGTGTGTTTTCTGTCGTGTGCTCGGACATCCATGCATTAGGGAGTCGTGCGCGTTTTTGCGTCCATGTGTACATGTGACTGCTGCATGCATGCACGAGATTGTAGTCCCTCGCATTCACATGTTCATAAGTTAATGCTTTTTCAAAATGTTGCATCCAAGGATTAATCATTCGTTGTTCACGCATGCATTCCCGATATTAATACGTTGGTAAAGATAATTTCTAGAGGAAAACGAGCCCATCAATTGAGTACAATGGTGACCAATAAGCCAGGACAGAGGGAGTACTAGTAGTGAACCGGAAGGAGGGAGTAGGTACTAGTAGTGTGTAACAACGTGCAGTAGCAAAATTCCTCTATGCGCATCCTGTCTATGTGTCTCTACTCTTATAAAAAACATAGTTGGTGATGATGGTGTGCATGCCATCCTGCAATATAGGCCATCTGATTTATATCTGACGGATAGGAAAGAAACTATGGCAAATAAGATACCCACACCCCTCTCCACATTTGCAAATAAGGCCTTCCCTCGTTTATCTTTTTCTATCACAAGATAAACTACTCATACAAATGCATCTTGATGTTCCGTGCAACGCACGGACATCTTGCTAGTCATGCAAGAAAATAGAGATAAGTACAAGTGAGACTCGGGAATGGTCATACACGTAGGGGGAGCACGTGTAGGGGCTATTGAGGAGCAGTCAAATCACACAGTAAGTTAGTCGGACGAAGCAACCATCATTTCAATCTTCAATGACACGTATGCAATACAAAAAGGTTAATATGGAGAGAAAAAGAAAACTGCTCCACTATATATGTAATAGCAGGAGCCTAAGCTACGAGCCTGTTGCTTGGGTTGCTCTCTCCACAAGCATAGAATGACGGTGGCCACACCACCGGTCATAGATCCGGCCTGATCCCGCCGTTGGGGGAAGGGGATGATGTTCTGTAGATGCGGTCGACAGCGGCGAGGGAGGAAACCCGTTGTCAGTGCGTCTTGATCGGGGTCCCCATGGTATGGGCTGATGCCGCCTCCCAAACTCCCTTCTAGCTACACCCCAATGTCCCAGGTACAACTTCCTTTTGGAGCCGGCTTGCTCCACTACCGCAGCTCCCCACGTAGCTCCATCTCCATGTGGATCTAGTTGGGGAACGCAGTAATTTCAAAAAAAATTCCTACGCACATGCACTTTCCATCTAAGTGATGCATAGAAATGAGCGGGAGAGTGTTGTGCACGTACCATCGTAGACCGTAAGCGGAAGCGCTTTGACAACGCGGTTGATGTAATCATATGTCTTCACGATTCGACCCATCCTAGTACCGATGGTACGGCACCTCCACGATCTGCACATGTTTGGCTTGGTGCCGTCCCACAAACTCTAGATCCAGCTGAGGTCGAGGAAGAGTTTTGTCAGCACGACGGCATGATGAAGGTGATGATGAAGCTCCCGGCGCAGGGCTTCGCCTAAGCACTGCAACGATATGACCGAGGTGGAAATCTATGGAGGGGGGCACCGCACACGGCTAAACAATCAACTTGTGTGTTTATGGGGTGCCCCCTCCCCCGTATATAAAGGAGTGGAGGAGGGGAGGGCCAGCCCTCTCTATGGCGCGCCCAAGGGGGAGTCCTGCTCCCGCCGGGAGGAGGATTCCCCCCTTCCCTAGTTGGAGTAGGAGAGGAAGGAAGGAGGAGAGAGGGAGAAGGAAAGGGGGGGCTTCCCAATTCGGATTGGGCTTGGGGGGCGCGCCCCCACCTTGGCCGCCTCCTCCCCTCTCCAACTAAATCCCATTAAGGCCCATGTACTCCCCAGGGGGTTCCGGTAACCACCCGGTACTCCAGTAAATGCCCGAACTCACCCAGAACCCTTCCGATGTCCAAACATAGCATTCCAATATATCGATCTTTATGTCTCGACCATTTCGAGACTCCTCGCCATGTCCATGATCTCATCCGGGACTTCGAACAACCTTCGGTACATCAAAACACATAAACTAATAATATCGATCGTCACCGAACGTTAAGCGTGAGGACCCTACGGGTTCGAGAACTATGTGGACATGACCGAGACTCGTCTCCGATCAATAACCAATACCGGAACCTGGATGCTCATATTGGTTCCTACATATTCTACGAAGATCTTTATCGGTCAAACCTCATAACAACATACGTTGTTCCCTTTGTCATCGGTATGTTACTTGCCCGAGATTCGATCGTCGGTATCTCAATACCTAGTTCAATCTCGTTACCGGCAAGTCTCTTTACTCGTTATGTAATGCATCATCCCGTAACTAACTCATTAGTCACATTGCTTGCAAGTCTTATAGTGTTGTGCATTACCGAGAGGGCCCAGAGATACCTCTCCGATACACAGAGTGACAAATCCTAATCTTGATCTATGCCAACCCAACAAACACCATCGGAGACACCTGTAGAGCATCTTTATAGTCACCGAGTTACGTTGTGACATTTTATAGCACACTAAGTGTTCCTCCGGTATTCGGGAGTTGCATAATCTCATAGTCATAGGAACATGTATAAGTTATGGAGAAAGTAATAGTAATAAACTAAACAATCATAGTGCTAAGTTAACGGATGGGTCAAGTCAATCACATCATTCTCTAATGATGTGATCCCGTTTATCAAATGACAACTCTTTGTCTATGGATAGGAAACTTAACCATCTTTGGTTAACGAGCTAGTCAAGTAGAGGCATACTGGTGACACTTTTTTTGTCTACGTATTCACACATGTACTAAGTTTTCGGTTAATACAATTCTAGCATGAATAATAAACATTTACCATCATATAAGGAAATGTAAATAACAACTTTATTATTGCCTCTAGGGCATATTTCCTTAAGTCTCCCACTTACACTAGAGTCAATAATCTAGATTACATTGTAATGACTCTAACACCCATGGATTCTTGGTGTTGATCATGTTTTGCTCGTGAGAGAGGCTTAGTCAACGGGTCTGCAACATTCAGATCCATATGTATCTTGCAAATCTCTATTTCTCCTTCCGACACTTGATGACGGATCAAATTGAAGCGTCTCTTGTTTGCTTGGTTCTCTTGTGAAATTTGGATTCCTTCGCCAAGGCAATTGCTCCAGTATTGTCACAAAAGATTTTCATTGGACTCGATGCACTAGGTATGACACCTAAATCAGATATGAACTCCTTCATCTAGACTCCTTCATTTGCTGCTTCCGAAGCAATTATGTATTCCGCTTCACACGTAGATCCCGCCATGACGCTCTGCTTAGAACTGCACCAACTGACAGCTCCACCGTTCAATATAAACACATATCCAGTTTGCGACTTAGAGTCATCTGGATCAGTGTCAAAGCTTGCATCGACGTAACCTTTTACGACGAGCTCTTTGTCACCTCCATAAATGAGAAACATATCCTTAGTTCAATTCAGGTATTTCAGGATGTTCTTGACCGTTGTCCAGTGATCCACTCTTGGTTTACTTTGGTACCTCCCTACTATACTTATAGCAAGGCACACATCAGGTCTGTACACAGCATTGCATACATGATAGAACCTATGGTTGAAGCATAGGGAATGGCTTTCATTTTCTCTTTATCTTCTGTAGTGTCGGGCATTGAGTCTCACTCAACTTCACACCTTGTAACACAGGCAAGAACCCTTTCTTTGGCTGGTCCATTTTGAACTTCTTCAAAATCTTATCAAGGTATGTGCTTTGTGAAAGTCCAATTAAGCGCCTTGATCTATCTCTATAGATCTTGATGCCCAATATATAGGAAGCTTCACCAAGGTATTTCATTGAAAAACTTTTATTCAAGTATCCTTTTATGCTATCCAGAAATTCTATATCATTTCCAATTAACAATATGTCATCCACATATAATATTAGAAATGCTACAGAGCTCCCACTCACTTTCTTGTAAATAAAGGCTTCTCCAAAAGACTATATAAAACCATATGCTTTGATCACACTATCAAAATGTTTATTCCAACTCTAGAAGCTTGCATAGTCCATAAATGGATCGCTGGAGCTTGCACACTTTGTTAGCATCTTTTGGATCGACAAAACCTTCTAGTTGCATCATATACAACTCTTCTTCCAAAAATCCATTCAGGAATGCAGTTTTGACATCCATTTGGCAAATTTCATAATCATAAAATGCGGCAATTGCTAACATGATTCGGATAGGCTGAAGCATCGCTACGGGCGAGAAAGTCTCGTCATAGTCAACTCCTTGAACTTGTTGAAAACCTTTCGCAAAAAGTCGAGCTTTGAAGAAAGTAACATTACCATCAACATCAGTCTTCTTCTTGAAGATCCATTTATTCTCGATGGCTTGCCGATTATCGGGCAAGTCAACCAAAGTCCACACTTTGTTCTCATACATGGATCCCATCTCAGATTTCATGGCCTCAAGCCATTTCACGGAATCTGGGCTCATCATCGCTTCCCATAGTTCGTAGGTTCGTTACGGTCTATAAACATGACGTCTAGAACAGGATTACCATACCACTATGGTGCGGATCTTACTCTGGTTGACCTATGAGGTTCAGTAATAACTTTATCTGAAGTTTCATGATCACTATCATTAGCTTCCTCACTAATTGGTGTAGGAATCACTAGAACTGATTTCTGTGATGAAGTACTTTCCAATTCAGGAGAAGGTACAATTACCTCATCAAGTTCTACTTTCCACACACTCACTTCTTTCGAGAGAAGCTCCTTATCTAGAAAGGATCCATTCTTAGCAACAAATATCTTGCCTTCGGATCTGTGATAGAAGGTGTACCCAACAGTCTCCTTGGGTACCCTATGAAGACACATTTCTCCGAATTGGGTTCGACCTTATCAAGTTGAAGCTTTTTCACATAAGCATCGCAGCCCCAAACTTTCAGAAACGACAACTTGGATTTCTTGCCAAACAACAGTTCATAAGGTGTCATCTCAACGGATTTAGATGGTGCCCTATTTAATGTGAATGCACCCGTCTCTAAAGCATAACCCCAAAATGATAGCGGTAAATCAGTAAGAGACATTATAGTTCACACCATATCTAATAAAGTATGATTACGACGTTCGGACACACCATTACGCTGTGGTGTTCTAGGTGGCGTGAGTTGCAAACTATTCTGCATTGTTTCAAATGAAGACCAAACTCCTAAATCAAATATTCTCGTCCATGATCAGATCATAGAAACTTTATTTTCTTGTTACGATGATTTTCCACTTCACTCTGAAATTCTTTGAAATTTTAAAATGTTTCAGACTTATGTTTCATCAAGTGGATATACCCATATATGCTCAAATCATCAGTGAAGGTCAAAAAATAAAAATACCCGCCGCGAGCATCAACACTCATCGGACCGCATACATAAGTATGTATTATTTCCAACAAGTCTGTTGCTCGCTCCATTGTTCCAGAGAACAAAGTCTTAGTCATCTTGCCCATGAGGCATGGTTCGCAAGTATCAAGTGATTCATAATCAAATGATTCCAAAATCCCATCAGCATGGAGTTTCTTCATGCACTTTACATCAATATGACATAAAGGGCAGTGCCACAAATAAGTTGCCCTATCATTATTGAACTTATATCTTTTGGCTTCAATACTATGAATATGTCTATCACTACTATTGAGATTCAACAAAAATAGACCATTCATCAAGGGTGAATGACCATAAAAGATATTACTCATATAAATAGAACAACCATTATTCTCTGATTTAAATGAATAACCGCCTCGCATCAAACAAGATCCAAATATTATGTTCATGCTCAACGCTGGCACCAAATAACAATTATTCAGGTCTAAAACTAAACCCGAAGGTACATGTAGAGGTAGTGTGCCGACTGCGATCATATCGACTTTGGAACCATTTCCCACGCGCATCGTCACCTCGTCCTTAGCCAATCTTCGCTTAATCCGTAGCCCATGTTTTGAGTTGCAAATATGAGCAACAGAACCAGTATCAAATACCCAGGCGCTATTGCGAGCATTAGTTAAGTACACATCAATAACATGTATATCGAATATACCTTTCACTTTGCCATCCTTCTTATCCGCCAAATACTTGGGATAGTTCCGCTTCCAGTGACTAGTCCCTTTGTAGTAGAAGCACTGAGTCTCAGGCTTAGGTCCAGACTTGGGTTTCTTCACTTGAGAAGCAACTTGCTTGCCATTCTTCTTGAAGTCCCATTCTTCCCTTTTCCCTTCTTCTTGAAACTGGTAGTCTTGTTTACCATCAATACTTGATGCTCCTTCTTGGTTTCTACCTTCGCAGATTTTAGCATCGCGAAGAGTTCAGGAATTGTCTTATCCATCACTTGCATATTATAGTTCATCCCGAAGCTTTTGTAGCTTGGTGGCATGATTGAAGAACTTTGTCAATGACACTATCATCAGGAAGATTAACTCCTAGTTGAGTCAAGTGGTTGTGGTACCAAGACATTCTGAGTATATGTTCACCGACAGAACTATTCTCCTCCATCTTGCAGCTATAGAACATACTGGAGACTACACATCTCTCAATCCGGGCATTTGCTTGAAATATTAACTTCAACTCCTGGAACATCTCATATGCTCCATCACGTTCAAAATGTCATCGAAGTCCCGGTTCTAAGCCGTAAAGCATGGCACACTGAACTATCAAGTAGTCATCATCTTTGCTCTGCCAGACGTTCTTATCATCACCAGTAGCATCTGCAGCAGGCCTAGCACCCAGCGGTGCTTCCAGGATGTAATTCTTCTGTGCAGCAATGAGGTAATCCTCAAGTTACGGAACCAGTCCGTGCAATTGCTACCATCATCTTTCAACTTAGCTTTCTCTATGAATGTATTAAAATTCAACGGAACAGTAGCACGGGCCGTTTATCTACCACAACATAGACATGCAAAATACTATCAGGTACTAAGTTCATGATAAATTAAAGTTCAATTAATCATATTACTTAAGAACTCCCACTTAGATAGACATCCCTCTAATCATCTAAGTGATCACGTGATCGAAATCAACTAAACCATGTCCGATCATCACGTGAGATGGAGTAGTTTTCAATGGTGAACATCACTATGTTGATCATATCTACTATATGATTCACGCTCGACCTTTCGATCTCAGTGTTCCGAGACCATATCTGCATATGCTAGGCTCATCAAGTTTAACCCGAGTATTCTGCGTGTGCAAAACTGGCTTGCACCCATTGTATGTGAACGTAGAGCCGATCACACCCGATCATCACATGGTTTCTCGGCACAACGAACTTTCACAATGGTGCATACTCAGGGAGAACACTTGTACCTTGAAATTTAGTGAGAGATCATCTTATAATGCTACCTCCAAACTAAGCAAAATAAGATGCATAAATGATAAACATCACATGCAATCAATATAAGTGATATGATATGGCCATCATCATCTTGTGCCTTTGTTCTCCATCTCCAAATCACCATCATGATCACCATCGTCACCGACGCGACACCTTGATCTCCATCATAGCATCGTTGTCGTCTCGCCAACTATTGCTTCTATGACTATCGCTACCGCTTAGTGATAAAGTAAAGCAATTACATGGCGATTGCATTTCATACAATAAAGCAACAACCATATGGCTTGTGCCAGTTGCCGATAACTCTATTACAAAACATGATCATGTCATACAATAAAATATAGCATCATGTCTTGACCATATCACATCACAACATGCTTTGCAAAAAAAAGTTAGACGTCCTCTACTTTGTTGTTGCAAGTTTTATGTGGCTGCTACGGGCTTAGCAAGAACCGTTCTTACCTACGCATCAAAAACCATGACGATTTTTTGTTAAGTGTGCTGTTTTAACCTTCAACAACAGGACCGGGCGTAGGCACACTCGATTCAACTAAAGTTGGAGAAACGGACACCCAGTAGCCACCTGTGTGCGAAGCACGTCGGTAGAACCAATCTTGCGTAAGCGTACGTGTAATGTCGGTCTGGGCCGCTTCATCCAACAATACCGCTGAATCAAAGTATGACATGCTGGTAAGCAGTATGACTATTATCACCCACAACTCTTTCTGTTCTACTCGTGCATATAACATCTACGCATAGACCTGGCTCTGATACCACTGTTGGGGAACGCAGTAATTTCAAAAAAAATCCTACGCACACGCAAGATCCATCTAGCTGATGCATAGCTACGAGCAGGAGAGTGTTGTCCATGTACCCTCATAGACCGTAAGAAAAAGCATTATGACAACGCGGTTGATGTAGTCATACATCTTCACGATTCGACCGATCCTAGTACTGAAGGTACGGCACCTCCGTGGTCTCCACATGTTCAGCTCGGTGATGTCCCACGAATTCTAGATCCAGCTGAGGTCGGGAGAGTTTCGTTAGCACGAAGGCGTGATGAGGGTGATGATGAAGCTACCGGCGCAGGGCTTCGCCTATGCACTGCAAAAATATGACCGAGGTGGAAATCTGTGGAGGGGGGCACCGCACATGGCTAAACAATCAACTTGTGTGTCTATGGGGTGCCCCCTCCCCTGTATAGAAAGGAGTGGAGAAGGGGAGGGCCGCCCTCTCTATGGCGCGCCCTAGGGGGGGGGGGTCCTACTCCCACCGGGAGTAGGATTCCCT
The DNA here is from genome assembly GCF_018294505.1 of Triticum aestivum. Classification (NCBI taxonomy): domain Eukaryota; kingdom Viridiplantae; phylum Streptophyta; class Magnoliopsida; order Poales; family Poaceae; genus Triticum; species Triticum aestivum. Next base: position 106,499,343 of record NC_057807.1, read on the forward strand.
CCCTTCCCTAGTTGGAGTAGGAGAGGAAGGAAGGAGGAGAGAGGGAGAAGGAAAGGGGGGCCTTCCCAATTCTGATTGGGCTTGGGGGTGAGGGAGTCCTGGATAAGGGGGTATCCGGACAGCCGGACTATATACTTTGGCCGGACTATTGGACCGTGAAGATACAAGACCCAAGACTTCTTCCCGTGTCCGGATGGGACTCTCCTTTGCATGGAAGACAAGCTTGGCGATCCAGATGTTAGATCTCCTTCTTTGTAACCGACTCTGTATAACCCTAGCCCCCTCGGGTGTCTATATAAACTGGAGGGTTTAGTCCGTAGGACAACAACAATCATAATCATAGGCTAGCTTCTAGGGTTTAGCCTGTACGATCTCGTGGTAGATCTACTCTTGTAATACTCATATCATCAAGATCAATCAAGTAGGAAGTAGGGTATTACCTCCATCAAGAGGGCCCGAACCTGGGTAAAACATCATGTCCCCTGCCTCCTGTTACCATTAGCCTTAGACGCACAGTTTGGGACCCCCTACCCGAGATCCGCCGGTTTTGACACCGACATTGGTGCTTTCGTTGAGAGCTCCTCTGTGTCGTCGCTGCAAGGCTCGATGGCACCTTCAATAATCAACAACAACGCGGTCCAGGGTGAGACTTTTCTCCCCGGACAGATCTTCGTGTTCGGCGGCTTCGCACTGCAGGCTAATTCGCTTGGCCATCTGGAGCAGATCGACACCTGCACCCCTGGCCATCAGGTCAGATTCGGAAACTTGTACTACACGGCCGAAATCCGCGGAGACTTGATCTTGGACGGATTCAGGCCTGCGCCAGGAGCGCCAGACAGTCACGACGAGCACGGCTTAGACCTGCTGTCAGACAATATTCGGGATATCACACCTGCAAAAGCTCCAGACCTAAATCCGGGGCAGGTCGCGTCGTCCGAGGACGGGTGGATGGACACCGCCCCGGAGGACGCACACTCATAGGCGGTAGAGCCGAACACAGACTCCACCCCCAAGGAAGTCTGTGTCACCGGACCCCCGGACTTGTGACCGGCTGTAGGTTCCAAACCGCGTGCACCCGAGCCCACCGAATCCGGTTGGGCTCCGGTAATGGAGTTCACTGCTGCGGATATCTTCCAGCACTCGCCCTTTGGCGACATGCTAAATTCATTAAGGTCTCTCTCTTTGTCAGGAGACTCTTGGCCGAACTATGTCCGGCTCGACTAGGAATCAGGCGACGAAGAAATTCATTGCCCACCCACCACCCACTTCATAGCCACTGTCGATGACGTAACAAACATGCTTGACTTCGACTCCGACGACACCGACAGTATGGACGTTGGCGCAGGGGATGATTTGGAACCATCGCCCACGGGGCGCTGGGCGGTGGACATGCTTAAGGAGGACAGTGGCGACAAAAGGACACAACGGAGGATAAAACCCCTGGACAAAAGCCAAAATGACGGCGCAGACGCCGCTCTAATTCCAGCCACAGTAAAAATAGCGATAACAGCGCTAGAAAAATCGACACCCCAGTCAACTCCAAAGGCAACAACGACCATATGGACCCAGCGATGGAGCAGGAAGAGCCAGGTCACGCCAAACATAGCCCGGAGCAGACGCCCGATCACAGCGATCCCGAGGGCCGAACTCATCAACTTGCCTTGGGAGAAGAGCACAGTCCGGGCAATGATGCATTCATCATCCCGGAAAAATGTTTGGAATGAGATAACCTCCACAGAAGACTTATGGCCACTGCGAGAAGCCTAAAGAAACAGAAGCAAAGACTTAAGGCCACACAGGAAACGCTCAACCGCAGATGGAATAAAGTGCTAGACACCAAAGAAAAATATGGCGACGATCGCCACACAAAGAGCTACCCAAAGCGCAAGTTGCTGCCAGAATTCGACGATGAGGCTTGTCGGTGTCAAAACCGGCGGATCTCGGTTAGGGGGTCCCGAACTGTGCGTCTAGGCGGATGCTAATAGGAGACAAGGGACACAGTGTTTTTACCCAGGTTCGGGCCCTCTCGATGGAGGTAAAACCCTACGTCCTTCTTGATTAATATTGATGATGTGGGTAGTACAAGAGTAGATCTACCACGAGATCAAGAAGGCTAAACCCTAGAAGCTAGCCTATGGTATGATTGTTGTAATGTCTGTTCATCCTACGGACTAAGGCCCTCCGGTTTATATAGACACCGGAGAGGCTAGGGTTACACAGAGTCGGTTACAATGGTGGGACATCTACATATCCGTATCGCCAAGCTTGCCTTCCACGCCAAGGAAAATACCTTCCGGACACGAGCCGGAGTCTTCAATATTCTATCTTCGTAGTAGGGGAGTCCGGCGGATATTGATAGTCCGGCCGTCCGGACACCCCCTACTCCAGGACTCCCTCAAGGCTATTCCGCCGAAGAACAATACGACCAGTAGGCCGGACCAACCACTTCATGACTGTGATAGAGCAGCTGCTGACGCCGCGCACGATTTTATGTGAGCTCGTGGACAAAAAGGACGGCGCGACCATGTCCATCTATGGATCTAGAGGGCTTGCTCCGGCGCAGGATTATGGTCACCAAAACGATCAGACTGATCGAATACTAGTTCGTAATCCACACCGGACACAACAATAGTCGACAGCATGCCACAACATGTCCAGATACGGAGGGGCTGCGCACCATCTGTGCTTCACCGAAGAGGTACTGGATCACGAATTTCCACAGGGATTCAAACCTGTGAACATAGAGGCATACGACAGAATAACAGACCCCGGGGTCTGGATTGAGGATTTTATCCTTCATATCCACATGGCTTGTGGGCATGACCTCCGCGCCATCAAATACCTTCCCCTCAAGTTGAAGGGACCAGCTCGGCACTGGTTGAAAATTCTCAACGAAGATTCAATCGGAAGTTGGGAGGAACTTGAGGACACTTTCAGGGTCAATTTTCAAGGGACTTATGTCTGACCTCCGGACGCTTACGATTTAAGTCAAATAATTCAATAGCCCGAAGAGTCCACCCATAAGCTCTGGAATAGATTTCTCACTAAGAAGGATCAAATTGTCGATTGTCCGGATGCCGAAGCCCTAACGTCTTTCAAGCACAGTATCCAAGACGAGTGGCTCGCCAGACACCTCGGCCAAGAAAAGCCAAGGACGATGGCAGCCTTAACGAGCCTTATGACCCGCTTTTGCGCGGGTGAAGACAACTGGTTGGCCCGTAGAGGCACCAGCAATCCGGGCACATCCGAAATTAGGGATGGCAATGGGAAGCCATGGCGCAATAAAAACAAGCGTCTAAACAAGGAAGAAAGTCTGGATAACACGGCAGTTAACGCCGGATTCAGGAGCTCTCAACCCAGTCAACAAAAGAAGCCATTTAAAGGCAGCAAAGAGGACCATCCGGCCTGAACAAAGTCCTGGACAGATTGTGCCAAATTCATGGCACACCCGAAAAACCTGCGAACCACACTCACAGAGAATGCTGGGTCTTTAAGCAGGCCGGCAAGTTAAATGCCGAACACAAGGGAAGGGAAACACCAAGTGAAGATGACGATGAGCCTCACCAGCCAAACACTGGGGGATAGAAAAATTCCCCCCAGAGGTAAAAACAGTAAACATGATCTACGAGACTCGCATACCAAAGAGAAGGCGCAAACGCGCGCTCAGGGACGCATACACCATAGAGCCCGTAGCCCCCAAACTCAACCCCTGGTCGGCCTGCCCGATCACCTTTGATCACAGGGACCACCCGACTAATATGCTGCATGGAGGATTGGCTGCCTTGGTGCTCGACCCAATAATCGACGGATACCATCTCACTCGCGTCCTCATGGACGGCGGCAGTAGTCTCAATCTAATATATCAGGACATTGTCCGTAGGATGGGGATAGACCCATCCAGAATCAGCCAAAGTAACACCACCTTTGAAGGGCTGATACCAGGCATTGAAGCCCGCTGCAGGGGCTCCCTCGTATTAGAGGTGACATTTGGTTCTCCAGACAACTTCAGAAGCGAAGAATTACTCTTCACCGTCGCTCCCCTCCAAAGTATTTATCATGCATTGCTTGGACGAACTGTCTTCGCTCGCTTCAACGCAGTACCGCACTATGCCTACCTTAAACTCAAGATGCCCAGTCCACGTGGCATCGTCACTGTCAGTGGAAATACAGAGTGTTCCTTACGTGCGTAAGAGTATGCGGCGGCTCTAGCAGCCGGACACTAAGCGGCCTCTCCTATCAGAACGCATGATCGATTGTTAAGACCATGAACACGGTTAGACGAGTCCGGCGCACCACCCTTGGTAACAGCCCAGATAAACCTGAGCTGGGTGCTACACGTAACCACCTTTTTGCTTGACCTTACTAACAAGCCAATGTCTTACACCTCTACTATCCATTGATAATAATCAACTCTTCGCACGCTTACGCTGTACTCTTTTACATGAGTTTTCCTCTTTACAGACACCATTCGTGCACACCCTACCAGGACACGGCACAACGGAAACAAAGGCGCAGATGTACAGCAGGGCCCCACTCAAAGGTTTCTCTTTAGATTAAGCCCCTGTGTAAACCTTCTTTATTGTCTCTTGTTGCTTGACATCCCATGGGTATTCAATACACCCACAGGGGATACTGGCGTGATTGGCATTTCGCCACGACAGACTACCGCACGTACCTGGAAATATAGGGTTCATAATCAAGGGCGCTACTCAGCCCAGTATATGTTATAAAGTCCGAATACCCTCGGGAGTGTTCGGCATCACGAGTTTGGCCTTATATGCATCAGCTCCGAATCGTGTCTTTGGTCAAATGTTGGGTTTGTCCGGCTCCTGGGTTTGCTGCCTTACGTTCCGCTTCTATCGGCTAAGGCGGCCAAAGGAGAACTACTGCAATTGTGCCCTGGTTATTCTGGATGAGCACCTCAGTAGAGAAAGCCGAAAACTGACTGTCATGATATAGCGAGAGACTGGTCAACCACTCAAGCACTCATCGGAATCTCTAGGATTCCTCGGCATTAACCAAGGGCCGTTTCTCGGTCATGTACACACGCGCTTGTATCCGGATGCACGCGAAGGTACTAGGGGCTACATAGTAGCCCCACCATCAAACTCCTATGACTAAGTGAAAGTGTTAAAGCTATATAGTCCAGTTGCCTAGTTCAACATGCGATCACCTCCTTCATGGACCAAGACGTTGGATCAAGTGTGATTACGCATATTTTTTCGAACACCCCCGCATTGTATGCGTGGGGGCTGAAGCCAACGACTGCTAACTTTCAAGTTATATATACATCAAATGGCCGCACAGGAGGCACAATAATACTTTCGGGCGAAAGTATAAACATAGCATCTATAATTATAATACAATTGTTTTTACAACGGAACAATTTGTCACTCGAACATGACACTCTTCGAGCACTGAGCCTCTATTAAACGAGCACCTTCTGTTACCTGCTCCAATTAGTGTTCGGCTGGATCCTGGCTTCCCACCGGATTCTGGGTTGCAATGATGGTGGCCTCCATATCTGCCCAATATGTTTTAACATGGGCAAGAGCCATCTGCACACCCTCTATGCACGTCGACCTCTTCATGGCATCGATTCGTGATACGACACCAAGGAATTGTTGCACTAAACCAAAATAACTGTCCGGCTTCGGCCCCTTCGGCCATAGATGGTCTATTACAGACCTCATTGCAAGACCGAACAACCTATGGAGCTCGGCCACAGCGGCAATCCTTTCACTTAATGGCAACGGGCACGTTGGAGCACTGAATTGCGACCAGAACAGCTTTCTACTTCACTATCTTTCTGATTCTCGAAAAACTTGGTCGCATCAGCCGTACTTTTTGCCAGATGCACATACACGTCTGCAGCGCTCCAGCGCTGATCCAGAGGAGCGTACTTTGGATCTAAGAACTTCATCCGCAACAAACAGAGGCTTCCAGCCGCGATTTCTCCGGCCTTTCGAAGCTCCACCCGCGTATCCCCAATATTGGAATGCGTCTCCTTGGCCGCATCAAGGGCCTTCTTCAGGTCAGCCGACTTTGACTGATTCTCCTTTTCAAGGAGCTCATTCCGGCCAGCGGTGTTTTTCAGCTCCACAACCATCTCGGCTATTTTATCTTCGCTTAGGCGATGAGCAGCCTGTTCGGCTCTCAAATCTTCGGCCGCCTTTAGGGCAGCCGCATTGCTAGCCTGGGCTTGTTCCTTGGCTAGGGAAAGCTCCACCCTCAGGGCCTCCACGACAGCAGCTCCACTTGCATTCAAAACATATCACATTAACGTTATGGTCCTCTTAATATTTTGTACAAAAATAAGGAAAACAGAGCACATACTATGTGGCTCGTTAAGCCGCTCGTTCACAAGCGTAATGTCGGCATCCACAACTTCAATCTGTCACCTCAGTTCGGCGACTTCAATGGTCCGGTCTGCCGCCGGACCCTTCGAAACATGCGCATGAATGCAGTGCGATCATTACTTAAGATTGTGACCCTCCGTTTGCCGCCTAGGGCTGGCAACCAGAGTCTCAGGGGCTACTATCTATACAGAGCACACCTAGCGCGTGCGCTACAACCAAAAAAGTACGTATTTCATTGTGTACCTCAAAGCCTTTGAGCAGGCTCGTAAAAGCTTCATTCAACCCGCCTGTGGCGGATGAAATCTTCTCAAGCACCATGCCCATTAATGAGCGGTGATCTTCCGAAAGAGCAGCTTGCTCCAGAAGGCCCGTTAGCATTTCCGGCCGGTCGCCAGACGGTGCCGGACCCTTCTTATTGCCCCCTGTGGGAGCTGAACGCTCCGGGCTCAGGGCGGCCAAAGTATTAGCTTCTGGCCTCGGCGAATATGGACTCCTCCGTGACAACACCTCGGGGTCGCCCGCCGCATGAGGCGGAGAGGGACGTGGGGTTTCACTCTCCATCATCTCCGAAGGAAGATCCCCCGAAGATGAACTCTGTCGAGAAGAGCTACTAGCCGGGCTGTAAAGAATGGATCCTGGTTATTGTTCTCAGAGGAGGAAGCAGTAGCTTTGTATTTACAATTAACTTACAGCTCAGTGGAGGGCTGGCCTGTTTGCGGGCATGGCACGGTGAGGACGCCCTCCGGGGCAGGGACCCCTGGTGAAGTTTTCTTCCCTTGTCTAGGCACCTCCGTCTCCAAGTCTTCGGAGGCGGCCCTCTTCTTCCCGCGGGGGGAGGAGGCCTTAGATTCCCCTCCCCGACTATCCTCCTTCAGGGAAATAGTATTTCCCCCGATTTGGATGTGCAATGTGTGAAGCTCTGCTTCTCTATTCTTCCCTTCGTCTTTCCCCGAGGGCACTTGACTTAGCACACGTCTAAGCATCTTGGCTATTGCAGGACTAGGCAAGGCTTCGGGAAGTGGTGCCAGACACCTGATTCTCTCCGCCTTGCTGAGCCAATCCTGGCCGCAGATGGTTTTCAGAATAATGTTGTGATGAATATAAACGAAGTGTTCGGTTTCTAGGTTACTTACTTGGGTATCTGGGCGGTTGCAGCGCAGGCCCGCATCCTCGTTGGTGTCCGGATACTTTACTTGCGGTCCGAATAATAACTTACACATCCCTACGAGCGTCATGCCAAAGAAGTGCTGAATAGTTCGCGGACCCTCTGGGTTGAACTCCCACATCTGGAGAGGCCGACGTTTGCACGGCAAGATCCGTCGGACTAGCATTACCGAAATGACGCTGACAAGGCTAATGTCCCTCTCAAGAAGCTCCCGAATGCGGCTCTGCAATGTCGGTACATCATTAGCAGGCCCCCAATCCAGTCCCACGCTGGCCCACAACGCCAGTTGAGGCGGAGGGCCCGAGCGGAAGTCGGGTGCAGCCACCCACTTTGTGCCTCTGGGAGCCATGACGTATAACCACCTCCGCTGGCATAGATCAGACACCTCCGAGAAGAAGCCCTCTGGCCATGGGGCATCGGCATTTCTGCTTATTGCAGCGCCTCCGCACTCCGCGTGTGGCCCCTCGATCACCTTCGGCTTTACATTGAAGGTCTTGAGCCATAAGCCAAAGTGCGGGGTGATGTGGAGGAAGGCTTCGCACACGACGATAAACAACGAGATGTGAAGGATGGAGTCTAGGGCTAGATCATGAAAATCTAGCCCGTAATAGAACATGAGCCCCCTCACAAGGGATCGAGGGTGAAGCCTAAGCCATGGAGGAAGTGAGAAACAAATATGACACTCTCGTTGGGCTCGGGAGTTGGAATGACTTGCCCTGGAGCAGGAAGCCTGTGCTCGATGTTCTCGGTCAGATATCTGACCTCCCTAAGCTTCGCAATGTCCTCGTCTATGACAGAGGAGGACATCCACCGGCCTTGAAGGGTGGATCCGGACATGATTGAAGATCCGAAGTGCCTAAGCTTGGGCTTTGGGTGTTGGAACTCGAGATGCGGAAAGGCGCAAGCGTGGTAGGAAAGAGGGATAGGCCTCGGCCCCTCTATAAAGGGGGTGAATATCAAGCGTCCCTAGCATGACCTTTTGGGACTTGCCTAAAAACACGGAGTCATACCAACAGGCGTAGTGGGGTTGCCCGCACCCGTACGGATGGGATTCCCGCAATAAGGGCAACAGGATCTCTGCTTCGACGAGGCCTGCCAATAAAACCACCTTGAAGTGCGTGTGGTGGCAGGCCGAGAAAAACTGTTTCGTATTAAGACAGGCCGCGGCGTAAGGGCACACCATGAAAAATCGTCGGCAGATTAGATTTGCAAAGTGTTATGCTCTCTTCGGTGGTGTGCGGAAATTATATTACAGAGCTAAACACGATCCTTAATCTACTTTGGAGTATTTGGAGATGGAACCCGCCTTGCAATGCCGAAGACAATCTGCGCGCAGGACTCATCATCATTGAAGCCTGGTTCAGGGGCTACTGAGGGAGTCCTGGATAAGGGGGTATTCGGACGGCCGGACTGTTGGGCCGTGAAGATACAAGACTCAAGACTTCATCCAGTGTCCGGATGGGACTCTCCTTTGCATGGAAGACAAGCTTGGCGATCCGGATGTTAGATCTCCTTTGCAACCAACTCTGTATAACCCGAGCCCTCTCCGGTGTCTATATAAACCGGAGGGTTTAATCCGTAGGACAACAACAATCATAATCATAGGCAAGCTTTTAGGGTTTAGCCTCTACGATCTCGTGGTAGATCTACTCTTGTAATACTCATATCATCAAGATCAATCAAGCAGGAAGTAGGGTATTACCTCCATCAAGAGGGCCCGAACCTGGGTAAAACATAGTGTCCCCTGCCTCCTGTTACCATTAGCTTTAGACGCATAGTTCGGGACCCCCTACCCGAGATCCGCCGGTTTTGACACCGACAGGGGGGCACCCCCACCTTGGTCGCATCCTCCTCTCTCCCACTAAAGCCCATTTAGGCCCATGTACTCTCCGGGGGGTTCCGGTAACCCCCCGGTACTCTGGTAAATGCCCAAACTCACCCGGAACCCTTCCGAAGTCCAAACATAGCATTCCAATATATCGGTCTCTATGTCTCGACCATTTCGAGACTCCTCGTCATGTCCATGATCTCATCTAGGACTCCGAACAACCTTCGGTACATCAAAACACATAAACTCATCATACCGATCATCATCGAACGTTAAGCGTGCGGACCCTACGGGTTTGAGAACTATGTAGACATGACCGAGACTCGTTTCCGGTCGATAACCAATAGCGAAACCTGGATGCTCATATTGGTTCCTACATATTCTACGAAGATCTTTGTCGGTCAAACCGCTTAACAACATATGTCGTTCCCTTTGTCATCGCTATGTTACTTGCCCGAGATTCAATCGTCGGTATCTCAGTACCTAGTTCAATCTCGTTACCGGCAAGTCTCTTTACTCGTTCCGTAATGCATCATCCCGTAACTAACTCATTAGTCACATTGCTTGCTTGGCTTATAGTGATGTGCATTACCAAGAGGTCCCAGATATACCTCTCCGATACACGGAGTGACAAATCCCAATCTTGATCTATGCCCACCCAACAAACACCAGTGAAGACACCTGTAGAGCATCTTTATAGTCACCCAGTTATGTTGTGACGTTTGATAGAACACTTGAAGGAAATATGCCCTAGAGGCAATAATAAAGTTGTTATTTATATTTCCTTATATCATGATAAATGTTTATTATTCATGCTAGAATTGTATTAAACGAAAACTTAGTACATGTGTGAATACATAGACAAACAGAGTGTCCCTAGTATGCCTCTACTAGACTAGCTCGTTAATGAAAGATGGTTAAGTTTCCTAGCCATAGACATGTGTTGTCATTTGATGAACGGGATTACATCATTAGTGAATGATGTGATGGACTAGACCCATCCGTTATCTTAGCATTATGATCATTTAGTTTATTGCTATTGCTTTCTTCATGACTTATACATGTTCCTATGTCTATGAGATTATGCAACTCCCGAATACCGGAGGAACACTTAGTGTGCTATCAAACGTCACAACGTAACTGGGTGATTATAAAGATGCTCTATAGGTGTCTCCGATGGTGTTTATTGAGTTGGCATAGATCAAGATTAGGATTTGTCACTCCGATTGTCGAAGAGGTATCTCTGGGCGCTCTCAGTAATGCACATCACTATAAGCCTTGCAAGCAATGTGACTAATGAGTTAGTTGCGGTATGATGCATTATGGAACGAGTAAAGAGACTTGTCAGTAACGAGATTGAACTAGGTATGGTGATACCGACAATCGAATCTCGGGCAAATAACATACCGATGACAAAGGGAACAACATATGTTGTTATGCGGTTTGACCGATAAAGATCTTCGTAGAATATGTAGGAGCCAATATGAGCATCCAGGTTCCGCTATTGGTTATTGACCGGAGATGTGTCTCGGTCATGTCTACATAGTTCTCGAACTCGTAGGGTCCGCACGCTTAACGTTCGATGATGATTTGTATTATGAGTTATGTGATTTGATGTATCGAAGGTTTTTTGGAGTCCCGGATGATATCACGGACATGACGAGGAGTCTCGAAATGGTCGAGATGTGAAGATCAATATATTGGAAGGCTATATTGGGACATCGGAAAGGTTCCGAGTGATTCGTGTATTTTTGGGAGTACCAGAGAGTTACGGGAATTCGCCGGGGGAAGTAGTGGGCCTTAATGGGCCATACGGGAAAGGAGAGAAGGGCCTCAAGGGGTGGCCGCGTGCCCCCCATGGCAAGTACGAAATTAGACTAGGGAGGGGGCGACGCCCCCCTCTCTTTCCTTCTCCGTCTCCTACTCCTTCCCTCTCTACCCTCTTGGAAAAGGAAGGGGACTCCAACTAGGGTTGGGAATCCTAGTTGGACTCCCCCTATAGGCGCGCCCCTCCTAGGCCGGCCTCCTTTTCCCCCCTCCTTTATATACGTGGCCAGGGGGCACCCCATAGACACACAAGTTGATTTCTTAGCCATGTGCAGTGCCCCCCTCCATAGATTTCCACCTCGGTCACATTGTCGTAGTGCTTAGGTGAAGCTCTGTGTCGGTAACTTCATCATCACCGTCACCACGCCGTCGTGCTGATGAAACTCTCCCTCGGCCATAGCTAGATCTAGAGTTAAAGGAACGTCACCGAGCTAAACGTGTGCAGATCGCGAAGGTGCCATGCGTTTGGTACTTGATCAGTTGGACCGCGAAGACGTTCGACTACATCAACGGCATTACTTAACACTTCTGCTTTCGATCTACGAGGGTACGTGGACACACTCTCCCCGCTCGTTGCTATGCATCTCCTCGATAGATCTTGCATGATCGTAGGAATTTTTTTGAAATACTACGTTCCCCAACAGTGGCATCTGAGCCAGGTCTATGCGTAGATGTTATATGCACGAGTAGAACACAAAGAGTTGTGGGCGATAATAGTCATACTGCTTACCAGCATGTCATACTTTGATTCAGTGGTATTGTTGGATGAAGCGGCCCAGACCGACATTACATGACCGCGTACATGAGGCTGGTTCTACCACCGTGCTTTGCACACAGGTGGCTAGTGGGTATCTGTTTCTCCAACTTTAGTTGAATCGAGTGTGACTACACCCAGTCCTTGCTGAAGGTTAAAACAGCACACTTGACAAAAAATCATTGTGGTTCTGATGCGTAGGTAAGTATGATTCTTGCTAAGCCCGTAGCAGCCACGTAAAACTTGCAACAACAATGTAGAGGATGTCTAACTTATTTTTGCAGGGCTTGCTGTGATGTGATATGGTCAAGACGTGATGATATATAAATTGTTGTATGAGATGATCATGTTTTTCAACAGTTATCAGTAACTGGCAGGAGCCTTATGGTTGTCGCTTTATTGTATGAAATGCAATCATCATGTAATTGCTTTACTTTATCACTAAGCAATAGCGATAGTCGTAAGAGAAATAGTTGGCGAGATGACAGCGATGCTTCGATGGAGATCAAGGTGTCAAGCCGGTGATGATGGTAATCATGATGGTGCTTTGGAGATGGAGATCAAAGGCACAAGATGATGATGGCCATATCATATCAGTTATTTGATTGCATGTGATGTTTATCCTTTATGCATCTTATTTTGCTTAGTTTAGCAGTAGCATTATAAGATGATCTCTCACTAAATTTCAAGGTACAAGTGTTTTCCCGGAGTATGCATCGTTGCGACAGTTCGAGACACCATGTGATGATCGGTTGTGATAAGCTCTACGTTCACATACAACGAGTGTACGCAAGCCAGTGTTGCACACGCAGAATACTCGGGTTAAACTTGACGAGCCTAGAATATGCAGATATGGCCTCGAAACACTAAGACCGAAAGGTCGAGCGTGAATCATATAGTAGATGTGATCAACACACTGTTCAAGAAATCTTCTGATTCACTGATTAATCATCCGATTTATCGCAAATCAGGGGGTGACCGATAAGATTATGCCTTATCTTTGTCGTTTATCTTTTGGACCGATTTATCACGCTGACAAGCTATTTATCAAGAATCTACCGATAAATCAGACCTATTCATAGCACTATGTTTGCAAAAACTATGTTTATTTATGTTTTGTGGACCTTGTTACGGAATATGTACTATTGTCCTATTTTTTTTGTCATTACACGAGGATTCAAAGGCTAGAAATCAAGATAACACTTATGTCAAATATTGTTTTGGTGTTGAATATAACGTATTTTAGTGTTGGGAACATGAGATTTGCAATAAAATATCCGATTAATAGTCGACCGATAAAATAGATTAATCAGACGATTTCCAATTAATCTCTAATCCCTAGCCGACCGAGACGATAACGATAAGCGATATCATCAACATTGGATCAACATAGTGATGTTCACTATTGAAAGCTACCCCATCTCACGTGATGATTGGACATGGTTTAGTTGATATGGATCACGTGATCACTTAGATGATTATAGGGATGTCTATCTAAGTGGGAGTTCTTAAGTAATATGATTAATTGAACTTTAATTTATCATGAACTTAGTCCTGATAGTAATAGCATATCTATGTTGTAGATCAATAGCTCGCGATGTAGCTCCCCGTTTATTTTTGATATGTTCATAGAGAAAAGCTATGTTGAAAGATGATAGTAGCAATGATGCGGACTAGGTCCGTGATCTAAGGATTATTCTCATTGCTGCACAGAATAATTATGTCCTTGATGCACCGCTAGGTGACGGACCTATTGCCGGAGCAGATGCAGACGTTATGAACGCTTGGCAAAGCTCAATATGATGACTACTTGATAGTTTAGTGCACCATGCTTTACGGCTAAGAACCGGGACTTCAAAAATGTTCTGAATGCCATGGAGCATATAAGTTGTTCCAAGAGCTGAAATTGGTATTTCAGACTCATAGTCAAGTCGAGAGGTATGAGACCTCTGAAAAGTACTTTGCCTACAAGATGGAGGAGAATAGCTCAACCACTGAGCATGTGCTCAGATTGTCTGAGTACTACAATCGCTTGAATCAAGTGGAAGTTAATCTTCCAGATAAGATAGTGATTGACAGAGTTCTCTAGTCACTATCACAAAGTTACTAGAACTTCATGATGAACTATAATATGTAAGGGATGACGAAAACGATTCTCAAGCTCTTCGCGGATGTTGAAATCAGCGAAGGTAGAAATCAAGAAAAGCATCAAGTCTTGATGGTTTACAAGACCACTAGTTTCAAGTAAAAGGACAAAAAAAGAAAGGGAACTTCAAGAGGAATGGCAAGCAAGTTACCACTCCCATGAAGAATCCCAAAGATAGACCCAAGCCATAAACTGAGTGCTTCTACTGCAAAGGAAATTGTCACTGGAAGTAGAACTTCCCTAGATACTTGGCGGATAAGAAGGATGGCAAAGTGAACAAAGTTATATTTGATATACATGTTATTGATGTGTACTTTACTAGTGTTTATAGCAACACCTCAGTATTTGATACTGGTTCAACTGCTAAGAGTAGTAACTTGAAACGGGAGTTGCAAATAAAACAGAGACTAGTTAAGGGCGAGGTGATGATGTGAGTTGGAAGTGTTTCCAAGGTTGATAATATCACCATCGCACACTCCCTTTACCGATTAGTGTTGAACCTAAAATAAATGTTATTTAGTGTTTGCGTTGAGCATGAATATGATTGGATCATGTTTATTGCAATACAATTATTCATTTAAGTCAAAGAATATTTGTTGTTCTATTTACATGAATAAAACCATCTATGTTCATACACTCAATATAAATGGTTTATTGAATCCCGATCGTAGTGATACACATATTCATAATACTGAAGCCCAAAGATGCAAAGTTAATAATGATAGTGCAACTTATATGTGGCACTACCGTTTAGGTCATATTGGTGTAAAGCGCATGAAGAAACTCCATGTTGATGGACTTTTGGAATCACTTGATTATGAATCACTTGATGCTTGCGAACCATGCCTCATGGGCAAGATGACTAAGACTCCGTTCTCCGGAACAATGGAGCGAGCAACTGACTTATTGGAAACAATACATACTGATGTATGCGGTCCGATGAGTGTTGAGGCTTGCGGCAGGTATCGTTATTTTCTGACCTTCACAGATGATTTAAGCATATATGGGTATATCTACTTGATGAAACATAAGTCTGAAACATTTGAAAAGTTCAAAGAATTTCAGAGTGAAGTGGAAAATCATCGTAACAAGAAAATAAGGTTTCTATGATCTGATCGTGGAGGTGAATATTTGAGTTATGAGTTTGGTCTTTATTTGAAACAATGTGGAATAGTTTTGCAACTCATGCCACCTGGAACACCACAGCGTTATTGTGTGTCCGAACATCATAACTGTACTTTACTAGATATGGTGCGATCTATGATGTCTCTTACCGATTTACCACCACTACTGCAGGATGGTCCAAACGTGACACTACGATTAGAGACCCTTCAAAGAAACTGTGTGCGATGCCATAATCGCAAACGGTGGTGTAAAAAACCATCAAAAAGGTGCAAAACGTTTGCGATGACGGATGCATCAAACACGGTTCAGATTTTAGTTGTGTGTGCGATGCAGGGCATACGATTCAGCTCAATTAACTGTTTGGGATGAGGAGGAACAAAAGAAATGGGCAGCTAGATGAAGGCGTGTGCGATATACAACATACGGTTCACTGGATGAACTGTGTGTGATTAGGCAACACAATGGAAACGATTCAACTGAATAAGATGTGTGTAATACGTGGCAGACAGGTCCGTAATATGAAATGTGTGCGAAGACCAATAATAACACAGACGATTGCTGCTAATAAGTCATGTGAATTGCTCTATCTACAGTAGAATAACAGGTGTGTATATATATAACTGAAATAAACATCCAATTACATAAGTGACTATACAGATCATTCACACACACACCTCAATAAACAATTGCATGCATTCTAAAGTAGGAGAAACAATCGTCTAGTCATCTACTTCTTGTGACGCTCCTGCCACTGCTATGTGGCTCGATCCCTCGTCTTTATCAGGAAGAAGACACTTCCTCATGTCAACGATCCCCCTGTACATCTAGTAGCTTGTGCACGCGTCCATGGCCGCGTACTTGACATGTTCATCCAGTCTCTTATGCCACACACTGTGTCAAGCGTTCTTGTCCTTATTGCTCTCATTCTTCATCTCCACATAGTAGGGGTCAATGATGGCCGAGACGAGGTCAACCAGGGAGTTCAGTTTGTTTTTGTCGCTGCCCCAGACCTTGTAGTGGTGCTGGATGTTGACAAGATTCGGGCATTTCAAGTCTGAAACTTGAGCGCTTTTAGATCGTTGGTGGTGTCCACCGTAGCAAAACTGTAGTCGGAGCTGTTGATAAACCTGGAGAAACGCTCGCAAGGCCTTGTGGCAAGGTGGAAGTGGTAGACGAGGACGTCATGTCGCACGCACAACTGGGAGACGTCAACCTTCTGATCGTGCCCGAGACGACCGATGGTGTACTCGAGGTCGAAGCCGACCACTCGATAGTTGTCCTCGACAAGGAACTGCTCCATAGTTTGAATGGAGCTCTCCATCGAGACCAGATCATTCGTCTACACCACTTAGAGGGCCTTCCCACTCACGTGGGTGTCCACAACGTGATGCGTGGTGAACTGTCCGCCGTAGTCGTTGTCGGCCGCTGGGAGCGCCATTGGAGCCACGGGGAGCGCCATTGGAACCGATGGATGTCCTCTCTGTATGTGTCCTCGTGGGTATGCTTATTGTGTCATGTGAGACGAGAGATGAGGGTAAATGGCCGCAGGAATAAAAGGGGGCCGATCAGCATGGATTCTCGGCGCGTCCGCAGGGCAGTTTTTGCAGCGGGTAACTGCATAGTCACGCTGCGCCCGGTGCAACCGCTTGCACACGAACGTGCATGATCTTGCACCGGCCCCAAACACTGGCAGCGCGCTGATAACCCACAAGTATAGGGGATCGCAACAGCTTTCGAGGGTAGAGTATTCAACCCAAATTTATTGATTCGACACAAGGGGAGCCGAAGAATATTCTTGAGTATTAGCAGTTGAGTTGTCAATTCAACCACACCTGGATAACTTAGTATCTGCAGCAAAGTGTTTAGTAGCAAAAGTGGTATGGTAATAAAGGTAACAGTAGCAAAAGTAAAGATAAATGTTTTTGGGTTTTTGTAGTAGTTGTAAGAGTAGCAATGGAAAAGTAAATAAGCGAAGAACAATATGTGAAAAGCTCGTAGGCAACGGATCAGTGATGGATAATTATGCCAGATGCGATTCCTCATGCAATAGTTATAACATAGGGTGATATAGAACTAGCTCCAATTCATCAATGTAATGTAGGCATGTATTCCGTAAATAATCATACGTGCTTATGGAAAAGAACTTGTATGACATCTTTTGTCCTACCCTCCCATTGCAGTGGGGTCCTTAAGGAAACTAAGGGATATTAAGGCCTCCTTTTAATAGAGAACCGGAACAAAGCATTAGCACATAGTGAATACATGAACTCCTCAAACTACGGTCATCAACGAGAAGTATCCCGATTATTGTCACTTCAGGGTTGTCGGATTATAACACATAATAGGTGACTATAGACTTGCAAGATAGGATCAATAACACACATATATTCATGAAAACATAATAGGTTTAGATCTGAAATCATGGCACTCGGGCCCTAGTGACAAGCATTAAGCATAGCAAAGTCATAGCAACATCAATCTCAGAACATAGTGGATACTAGGGATCGAACCCTAACAAAACTTACTTGATTACATGGTAAATCTCATCCAACCCATCACCGTCTAGCAAGCCTACGATGGAATTACTCACGCAGGCATTGAGCATCATGAAATTGGTGATGGAGGATGGTTGATGATGACGACGGTGACGAATCCCCCTCTCCGGAGCCCCGAACGGACTGCAGATCAGCCCACCCGAGAGAGATTAGGGCTTGGCGGCGGCTCCGTGTTGTAAAACGCGATGAAACTTTCTCTCTGATTTTTTTCTCCCTGAGACGGTATATATGGAGTTGGAGTTGAGGTCGGGAGGTGTCCAGGGGGCCCACGAGATAGGAGCGCGCGCCCTAGGGGCGCCCCCTGTCTCGTGGACAGCCCGTGGGCCCCCTGGCCTTGATTCTTTCGCCAAAAATTCTTATTAATTCTGAAAAGTGCCTCCTTGGATTTCCAGGACATTCCGAGAACTTTTCTTTTCTACACATAAAATAACATCATGGCAGTTCTGCTGAAAACAGCGTCAGTCTGGGTTAGTTTCATTCAAATCATGCAAGTTAGAGTCCAAAACAAGGGCAAAAGTGTTTGGAAAAGTAGATACGTTGGAGACGTATCACACGCGTGGAGGGATGAGAGCAGAGCACCTGGAGGGATGCGAGAGCAGAGCGCGTGCGGTGGGACGCGAGCAGAGCGCACCGCAGCCGCCTGAACCGCAAGCAACCACACGCATAGAGCAGTTGAACTTGCAGGAAATGGTCGCCTACAAGCCGGCCGACAGTTGCGTCGCTGCGTAGAGAGCGGCTGTGTGGTACCACCTCTGTCTAGTCTATAGTCTCCTTTATATTCCGTGCCATACTTTGCCCTCAAATTTAGCCAACAAAATGTTAATGCATGTTTTAAAAATTGTAAAATTCGAAACTATTTTCAAATACAAATCCAACTATATAATCTTTGGCGACATGCATTCGTATTTTATTAGTTAAATCGTACTTATAAACCAGGACGATGGTATAGTAGGTAATTAAATCGCAAACATTTTTTATTAAACGTATCTGTACGTGGCCTTTCTTCCTCCTCTCGCACGTCTTTTCACCCCGTTGTCGCAGACGGCTTAGAGCGCAAGCTTGCGCAACACGCGGTGGCGTTCTTTCTACCAAACGGTGGCATCTATGAATCATCGGTGAGCCCGTTCCCGCGCAACCTCCAAGGTTCCGCGCAAGCTTCCTGCCCGACTCGGTGAAATCCCCCAAAATCCCAATGCTTACCAGCCTTCTATAAAAACCCTCACGGCCGGCGAGTCCTGCGTCGCATTTTCCCCTCCATCCCTGTAGCTTATCTCGTCTACTTCTCCCACAACCGCCAATGGCACCGATCCGTCGTCGTCGCTCAGCCACTCCACCGTCATCAGAGGATAGCTCTAGCTGGGAGGCTACACTACGGCGGCGTCGCAGTCCGCGGCATAGTGTAGTGCACGTGGCGTCCCTGTTGGGTGTGCGCGGAACACCCACCACATGCTCCGCCGCCGGTGCCCATTGGCAGCTGTTGCCGGCCGCCGTTGCCGCCACACCACCATTGAAAGCCAGGGCCATCGCCTGCTCCGCCACCGAAGCCCAAAGGTGGGAGGTGGCCGTCGTGGCCGCCACCCCACTGTCGGCCACTGTGGCCATCACCCGCTCTGCCACCGCGGCCCGAACGTGGGAGCTGGTGGTCGTGGCCGCCACCCCGTCGTCGACCGCCATGGCCCCCAGCCCACCGTCGACTGTCGGGGTCATCACCCGCTCCGCCACCACCGCCCGAAGGCAAGAGGCGGAGGTGGATGCCCGCAGGTGCGTCAGTGACCTTGCGCGCTACACCGAGTTCCTGCGGGAGGACGAGGAGCACCTTGTCGAGCTGCAAAGAGCCTTACCGCCTCCATGGCCGCAGCACACGCCATCTTAGAGGCGAGGAATCAGGAGATCCACGACGAGAACCACCGCTTCGAGAGGGGTCGTCAGGAGCGGCAGAGGGCGTTCGAGGTGAGCGTCGCTGAAGCTGCGTTAGCGGCAGGCACCGCATTGCGGTTTCCCAGCTCATCTCTAGGCTCCTCCTCCTCCGCCTCTTACTGAGGAGAGGCAGCCAAAAGTAGTACAAAGCCCCTCCGTAGTAGTAGTAGTAGTAGTATTTAGGGGCTATTTTGTTCAGTTCATCTGACTATAGATATGGTGGAACTATACAACGTACTTAAAATTAGCTAGTATATATATTTGAACTAGCTATTTCAGTACGTCGTTGGCAACAATTGGGGAAAAGTTTGGTTGGTTCAGCTGTCGAGTTGAACTGTTTGTATAAGAACGACTACTTAATCTATGAATGAAATATATGCTTAATTACTGAATTTTAGTTGCAAAAAGTAGATACTGGTAGTGATTTTTAGCTTCATATTTTGACAAATCACAGTGGTACAAGGATTGACAAATCTTACCAAATTGTGTGTACATGGTTGCACACAGGTCATCCAAAACAACTGTTTGCGTTGAAGGGATGCACAAATCCTCCGCTGCTCTCACTTTGCATACGGGTGTTCTATCTAAAACGTTTGCGATCAAGAGCTACAGAAATCCTGCTCGACACATTTTATCTTGGCTTCATGGGGAAGCTGTAGCTTTGCATACGGGTGTTCTAACTAAAACGTTTGTGATGAGTGTTTTATATTTAAAAAGAGAATTAAACTGCAGCTTGGACGCCATTAATGGAGAGGATGCAAGCAAGGCGGGCGGCCATGAAAGTAAAAGGGCTCGCTTCCCACTGAATCTGCATAGCGTACAGCTCGCACGCTTCCCGGTGAGCCTGCGCACTCGAGGACATCTTGCGTTCCTCTCAGTCAGCCTGCGCATCGAACGGCGCTCGCACGCCGCCCATTCAGTCAAGGTCAAGCAGCTGTCCGCACGGCACCTCCTACATCCATTAAAACCAAGACACCTGGCGTCACGTGAATGGTTAACAGAATTTTTGATTTACTATAATTTAAAAACCAGGCATCTCAATGTTTTGTCGGCAATCAACGGTGCCCTGGTGTTTAAAATTCATTACCATTTCTTGCGTGGGACCTAAGCATGCACCCAAGGACACAGATTTGATTTTTCAACCAATTTATATGCACTGGAGCATGTGCATGTAGTTCAAATTTGAATTATGCACATAAATGTAGTGAAAATTCAGTTAATGCATAAAAATGTCCAAACGAACCCCGAAAAATCACAAAAATTCACACAACACTCCTCTTGTTCTATGTTGACACGAGAAAAAAAATTCAAAGCAATACGAGGCAATGGATATTGTTTCATCCCCAAAGGTGGGAAATTCCCTACCGAAAACCATCATGCTTGTTGTGAGAAGCTCCGGTTTGTGAGAAGCATATACCCAAACCTGCCCCAAATGGGAGAAAATATGTACCGCGGCATGTTGATGCCGCTCCATGATAGCATGCCAAGTTTCATGAATTTTAGACGAGTTTTGGATTTACTATAATTAAAAAACCAGGCATCTCAATGTTTTGCCGGCAATCAACGGTGCCCTGGTGTTTGAAATTCATTCCCATTTCTGGCATGGGACCTAAGCATGCACCCAAGGACACATATTTGATTTTTCAACCAATTTGTATGCACTGGAGCATGTGCGTGTAGTTCAAATTTGAATTATGCACATAAATGCATTGAAAACTCAGTTAATACATAAAACTGTCCAAACGAACCCCGAAAATCACAAAAATTCAAACAACACTCCTGTTGTTCTATGTTGACATGAGAAAAAAAATTGAAAGCAATAAGAGGCAATGGATATCATTTCGTCCCCAACGTGGGACGTTCCCTACCGAAAACCTTCATGCTTGTTGTGAGAAGCTCCGGTTTGTGAGAAGCATATACCCAAACCTGCCCCGAATGGGACAAAAATTGTACCACGGCATGTTGATGCCGCTCCATGATAGCATGCAAAGTTTCATGAATTTCAGACGACTCTTGGATTTACTATAATTTAAAAACAAGGCATCTCAATGTTTTGCCGGCAATCAATGGTACCCTGGTGTTTGATATTCATTCCCGTTTCTTGCATGGGACCTAAGCATGCACCCAAGTACACAGATTTGATTTTTCAACCAAATTATATGCACTGGAGCATGTGCATGTAGTTCAAATTTGAATTATGCACATAAATGCATTGAAAACTCAGTTAATGCATAAAAATGTCCAAACGAACCCTGGAAAATCACAAAAATTCACACAACACTCCTGTTGTTCTGTGTTGACACGAGAAAAAAATTGAAAGCAATAAGAGGCAATGGATATTGTTTCGTCCCCAAAGGTGGGACGTTCCCTACCGAAAACCATCATGCTTGTTGTGAGAAGCTCTGATTTGTGTGAAGCATATACTCAAACCTGACCCAAATGGGACAAAATTTGTACCACGGCATGTTGATACCACTCCATGATAGCATGCCAAGTTTCATGAATTTCAGACGAGTTCTGGATTTACTAGAATATAAAAACCAAGCATCTCAATGTTTTGCCGGCAATAAACGGTGCCCAGGTGTTTGAAATTCATTCCCATTTCTTGCATGGGACCTAAGCATGCACCCAAGGACACAGATTTGATTTTTAGAACAATTTATATGCACTGGAGCATGTGCATGTAGTTCAAATTTGAATTATGCACATAAATGCATTAAAAACTCAGTTAATGCATAAAAATGTCCAAATGAACCCCGAAAGGTCAAAAAAATTCACACAACACTCCTGTTGTTCTATGTTGACACGAGAAAAGAATTTGAAAGCAATAAGAGGCAATGGATATCGTTCCGTCCCCAAAGGTGGGACGTTCCCTACCGAAAACCATCATGCTTGTTGTGAGAAGCTCCGGTTTGTGAGAAGCATATACCCAAGCCTGCCCCAAATGGTACAAAATTTGTACCACGGCATGATGATGCCGCTCCATGATAGTATGCCAAGTTTCATGAGTTTCACACGAGTTTTTGATTTACTTGAATTTAAAAACCAGGCATCTCATTGTTTTGCTGGCAATCAACGGTGCCCTGGTGTTTGAAATTAATTCCCATTTCTTTCATGGGACCTATAAGCATGCATCCAAGGACACCAATTTGATTTTTCAACCAATTTATATGCACTGGGGCATGTGCATGTAGTTCAAATTTGAATTGTTCACCTAAAATGGCTAGAAAACCAATTTAATGTATAAATTGTTCAAACAAACCCTGAATAATTCCAATTCTTTTACGACACACATATAGTTGCATGTTCACTCCAGATAAAAGGTCTAGCAATTCAAACACCGTCCATTGCTGCTGTGACCCCATTATGTAATTCAAATCAAGATCAAAAATCAAGTAGATTGCACACAGTTTATTATCAGCAACCGTGTGAGATGCAGCACAAAATTTCCTGGAGAACCATCGGTGTATATTACGCCTATGGCTTACGCGAGAAGGTGCGTCGACTACAGTCCACAGCCGGCGTCTCAAGCACACTAGCTCGCTCCCCAAATACCATTCCACTGTTCAATCGTCGCCGGTGAAAGGTGGCCACATGGACCCGCATCGTGAAGGCAACTTCGCTGGCCCACTCCGGCGAGAGCGTGTCCGTAGCCGCCATGCGCGTGCTAACAAGGTGCATGGGCACGGCCGCAATCTGCGACCGGGCGGCAAAGGCAGCCCAAACGGCCGCTATTGCTTCTCAGGTGGCAGCAGCATCATCTGCCTCGGGGATAGCAACTGGCGAGAGTGGCACAGCAGCTGTCCCTTCCGCAGCGGCGGCCTTAGCCCTAATGGAGGCCTCCCACGACCATGTCAAGCCGCCCACGCCCAGCTCCTGGCGGTCACTGCACAAATCGAATGAAGCTTCTCCGATAACGGTCGGCAACCCAAGGCCAAAGAGTTGGAAATCATCGAGAGCGTTCGAGCAGTCGTCCGTTCCTCTATCACATACCTTGTGACGACGGAGCCCGTCCAAGCCCAGATCGCGTCCACCCACGCCCATCTCATGGCGGCCTTTTCCAAAGAGATGGCGGACGCGAATGGCGAGATGCTTTCCGAGTATGGTGTGATGGATGCCATGGAGCCCCTTCCCCAGGAGACCGTCGGGCGCGAGCTGGACATGGAGGCGGCGGCAGAGATCGACGAGCACCAGCCATAGTAGTACTCTTTGTTTTTTTAATTAAGAGCACCGGTCTTTAATTTGTTAGAGTAATGTTTAGGTTAGCTTGCTCTGTTTAATTGCTGAACTTGCTTGATTAAGAAGTGTGGGTGTGCTGTAGTCTCCTTTGTGTGCCCAAATTATGCAATGACGTGGATGACCACTATAACCGTGAAAATTCGAACTAAAACTTTTGACGTTCAAACTCATCACACATGGGTTAAGCTATCTGAATCGATTGTGATGTCCACTTACCACGCACAGCTCTGAATAAGGGACCGTGTCTGATGACACTTAGCGCGCCAGTTTTTTCGCTGAAGCGATTCCAAATTTTCGGCTTCCACGGAAATATCTACCTCCCCGCCCCTCCCCCTTACCAAAAG
This sequence comes from Triticum aestivum, assembly GCF_018294505.1. NCBI lineage: Eukaryota > Viridiplantae > Streptophyta > Magnoliopsida > Poales > Poaceae > Triticum > Triticum aestivum. The sequence continues at coordinate 106,523,602 of NC_057807.1, forward strand.
CCACATTTCCCCTCTTTCCACCTTCCTTTCCAAGTGGAAATCTTCACTCCTTTCTTGCAGCGCCGCCTCCTCGTCGGCGACCCTCCTTCACGCTGCTCGGCCTCCTCTATCCAGGAAGGTAATCCACACCCGACCCCCATCCTCCTCCTTCCACATCCCACATGCCCCGACCGCCGGCGCGAGCACGACACCTTCCACCAAAATCAGCCACCCCTCCATGCGGCCGACTCCTTGTAGTCACCAGCTATTGTGATAATGCCCTTGGTACCTAGCATCTTCATCTTGAGGTTGGCATAGTGCGGCACTGCCATGAACTTGGCTAGAGCTGGCCAGCCTAGGAGCGCATGGTAAGGGCTTTCCAGGTTAACCACCTCAAACCAAATTGCCTCGCAGTGGAAATGATCTTTGTCTCCGAAGAGGGCATCTATCTTGATCTTACCGATTGGTGACCAGGAAAGGCCAGGTACAATGCCATGGAAGACAGTCCGACTGGGTTGAAGTTGTCTCTAATTGATGCATAGCTTCTCCATGGTGCCGCGGTAGAGGATGTTGATTCTGCTACCGTCGTCTATCAGAACTCGGGAGAAGCGAGCAGCTCGCCTCTCCGTTGAGAAAGTGGCATCCAGCACCATGGCGTAGGAACCCGGAGAAGGCATCACTTCTGGGTGGTCTACACGGCTCCAGCTGATGGGCCTCTTGGACCAGTGCATGAACTCTGTGTTCTCTGAACCAACAGCGTTCACCTCATGGTGCTGCTGATGTCGACTGTGCCGGTCGTTAGCCACACTGGTGAAGACGACATAGGCTCCATGTTGTTCGGGGAATTCATCTTGGATGGCGGCGACCAGGCGGGCCGCCGGCTGCTGAGGAGGCGGAGCCGGCGGGCCAGCAGGCGGAGGTGGTAGTCCTTCGCCCTTGGCAATGCGGACGAGCCAGTGGCACTTTCGAGTCATGTTGTTGAACAGCTTCGCGCCGCTCTGGAACTTGCAGGGAGCATCAAGGGTTTGCTCGAAGGAGAAGCCGGGCAACCAAGCGGGCTTGCCGCCTTTCTAACGCTTGGGGTCGGGCTGACCCTCTGGCTGCCGGTCTTCAATCGTTGTCACCTGCCGGCTGGTGGAAGCCGGCTACGGGGCCTTGCGCTTGTTGTCGTTCTGCTGCTAGCACCGACTGTTGTCACCAGCCGGCGTCTGAGGAGCCGGAGGGAGCACTTTTCCTGATGCATCCACTCGGAGTTCCGACTTCATGGAGGAGTCGGTAGTGGCGTACTTGTCTGCTACGATCAGCAGGTCGTCGAGCGTGGCTGGCTCATCACAGAGGAGTCGGTGCTTGAGTAAGGTGCCCTCTTGGCACCGGGCAGTGAAGTACTCTATGGCTTGCACCTTGTGCACCCCTTCGCAGGAGTTGCGCAGTTCAGCCCACCGCGTCAAGTAGTCATGGGTGGACTCAGTCGGACCTTGAACAAACAAAGAGAGCTGGCGAGGCTGGGGTGGCCGCTTGTAGGTGTTGGGAAAGTTGTGGATGAATACTTCAGTGAAGTCCAGCCAGTTGTTGACGCTGTAGGGCTTGAGGCTGTTCAGCCATGTCCGGGCCGTGTTCTGGAGCATGAGTGGAACATACTTCACGGCAACCCGCTTGTTGCCGTTTGCTATGCTGACAGCTGTGGAGTAGTCAACCAGCCAATCCTCCGGCTACAAGGAGCCATTGTACTTAGGAGTGTCTCAGGGGAGCAAGAACCCTTTGGGGAAGGGCTCGTCGTGAATGCAGGGGCCAAAACAAGGTGGGCTGATTGCATCCTCTTCTTCTACCACCAGGGATCGGGCCAGGCAGTCGATCCGGTGGCGGGCGTCGTTCTCTCTGACTCCTGCACGGTGGCCTAGCCGGTCTCTAAGAGTCGGGTGCTCAATAGGTGGTGGGGAAGCGTGCCTCTCCATGCGCGGGGGAGGCGGATGATCGCTCCACCAATCCACTGCTCATGGGCGGCCGTCTTGGTCGCGCTTGATGGTGATGCGTGTGCGGATGCGGCTGGCAGCCGGCCCTTGGTCTCTTCGGTCGCGGGCACCGCCTTCCGGGGACCGCGAGGTCGCATCGTGTTCTCGGCTAGGGGGAAGGTTCTCGGCATGCTGGCCGGGTTCCTCCACTCGGTGGCCAGCTTCTTGCTGCGCAGCGGCCGCGTCGAGTAGCAACTGGACGCGCTCCATCATGCAGCGACGCTCGTCACCCTCCAGGTGGTCCAGCTCATCTACCGCTACCTGGGCGGCGCGCAGGTTCTCCAAAGGCATGGTGTAGACAGGGCGGTTGCCCCCCAGCATGCTGGCGATGGCCGCGCCATGTTGCCGGATCATGCCCACGCGGCTGGGCTCGCCAGCAGCCAGCGTACCTGATGTCAACTACACAACCTTCTTCTTGTAGACGTTGTTGGGCCTGCAAGTGCACAGGTTTGTAGGACAGTAGCAAATTTCCCTCAAGTGGATGACCTAAGGTTTATCAATCCGTGGGAGGCGTAGGATGAAGATGGTCTCTCTCAAACAACCCTGCAATCAAATAACAAAGAGTCTCTTGTGTCCCCAACACACCCAATACAATGGCAAATTGTATAGGTGCACTAGTTCGGCAAAGAGATGGTGATACAAGTGCAATGTGGATGGTAGATGTAGGTTCTTGTAATCTGAAAATATAAAAACAGCAAGGTAACTAATGATAAAAGTGAGCGTAAACGGTATTGCAATGGTAGAAAACAAGGCATAGGGTTCATACTTTCACTAGTGCAAGTTCTCTCAACGATAATAACATCGATAGATCATATAACAATCCCTCAACATGCAACAAAGAGTCACTCCAAAGCCACTAATAGCAGAGAACAAACAAAGAGATTATGGTAGGGTACGAAACCACCTCAAAGTTATTCTTTCGGATCAATCTATTCAAGAGTTCGTACTAGAGTAACACCTTAAGACACAAATCAACCAAAACCCTAATGTCACCTAGATACTCCATTGTCACCTCAAGTATCTGTGGGCATGATTATACAATATGCATCACACAATCTCAGATTCATCTATTCAACCAACACAAAGTACTTCAAAGAGTGCCCCAAAGTCTCTACCGGAAAGTCAAGACGAAAATGTGTGCCAACCCCTCTGCATAGGTTCATGGGCGGAACCCGCAAGTTGGTCACCAAAACATACATCAAGTGGCACGTGATATCCCATTGTCACCACAGATAAGCACGACAAGACATACATCAAGTGTTCTCAAATCCTTAAAGACTCAATCCAATAAGATAACTTCAAGAGGGAAACTCAATTCATCACAAGAGAGTAGAGGGGGAGAAACATCATAAGATCCAACTATAATAGCAAAGCTCGCGATACATAAAGATCGTGCCATAGAGAGAACACGAGAGAGAGAGATCAAACACATAGCTACTGGTACATACCCTCAGCCCCGAAGGTGAACTACTCCCTCCTCGTCATGGAGAGCGCCGGGATGATGACGATGGCCACCGGTGATGGGTTCCCCCTCCGGCAGGGTGCCGGAATGGGCTCCCGAGAGGTTTTTGGTGGCTACAGAGGCTTGTGGCGGCGGAACTCCTGATCTATCTTGATATTCGATGTTTTTAGGGTACGTAGGCTTATATAGGCGAAAGAAGTTAGTTGGGGGAGCCTCGAGGGGCCCACGAGAGGGTAGGGCGCACCCAGGGGGCGCGCCCCCTGTCTCGTGGCCTCCTCGATGATCTTCTGACGTGAACTCCAAGTCTCCCGGATCATATTCGTCCTAAAAATCACGCTCCCGAAGGTTTCATTCCGTTTGGACTCCGTTTGATATTCCTTTTCTTCGAAATACCGAAACAGGCAATAAAACAACAATATGGGTTGGGCCTCCGGTTAATAGGTTAGTCCCAAAAATGATTTAAATGTGTAAAATAAAGCCCATAGTCATTCAAAACAGGTAATAAAATAGCATGAATGCTTCATAAACTATAGATACATTGGAGAGACGTATCAGTGCCGCAGATGGTGCGGTCGATCTCGCGCTGGTAGGCCTCGGTGAGGCATCTCACGGCGGCCAACTTTTTGGCGTTCTCGACGAGGGCAACGCGGCAGGCCTCCAGCATCTCGCAGTTGGCATCTGCGGCTATGGGCGTGGACAGGTCCCGCATTGCCGCCTGCAGCGGGTCCTGGCCGGCCCGGCTAGAAGCTCCATCGTGGCTGACGACCAGCACCTCCGTCACAGTGCTGGTGCTAGTCTCGCTGGTCGCAGGAGGGAGCGGGTCGTCGATGACCACCACGTTGGTGGGGAAAGCATCGAGGGCTGCCGTGTCGGAGTCGACAAGCATCGAGTCGGTGGAGCCAACTAACTCTAGGTCAGAGGCCGACTCGTTGGCGACGTGGAGCTTGCCAAGGAGATCAACGAGGAAGCTCTCAAAGCTGGGTGCACCTGTGTCGGGCGCAGGCTCGTCGGCGAGGCGGATCCCGCCGATGAGATCAGCGAGGCAGCTTGCGGTGCAAATGGCTTCCATGTCGTGCAGTGCGTCAACGCAAACGCCATCGGGCGTGCCGGGCTGGCTGCGCTCGCTAGGAAGGAGAGGGTTCCCATCCAGAATGTGTTTCCGGACGACGGTGCACCTAGCCCCATGGTGGGTGCCAAATGTCGGGGATATCGTGCGACATATGCTAGGGGGTGGCTTATCATGGATGGGGACAAGAGTACGTTGCCGGGCTCTAGAGGCGGGAGTGAGCAAGACCGCATACACCTGTGAATCTTACCCAGGTTCGGGGCTGTCCTAGGAGATAACACCCCTAGTCCTGCTCTGCGGGGTCTCCGCATGATCACTATCTCAACAAGGTAGCTACAAGCTTACTCCTTAAGCTGTTTTGCTAGAGAAGGAAGAAGAACAAGGCTAGCTCTACTCCACTCTCTCTACGGGTGTGTGTGTGTGCTCTAAGGTTTTCAACCCTTTGCATGGGTCACCTGGGAGGTTTATACAGGCCTACCCCCTAGGGGTACAATGGTAATCCGGTCGAGTGTAGGACCCGGCCGTCAGTGTCTCTGGGCGCCAACTTCTTCGCCGGCTGCTTGGGCTCGCCACCTGGTGGGTCCTGCCGGCTATCGGTTACTCGGCCGACAGGCCATGCCCACCGCTGGTGGGTCTGGTTGATCTCTTTATACTGTAGCCTTGCTACTGATGATGGATGCTTTGTCGGGGGAAGCGTGGCTATAGTCCCTCCCGCCTGGCGGGCGCTCACTGTAGCCACACACCGTCTTATCTGGTTAATGGTGCATAGATTCCGATGGAGGAGGGGGCTGCTTGCTAGAAGGCGGCCCACTCCCGTTTCCACCTGGTGTAGCATCACTACCTTCTGGGGCTTGCCGAAAGGTAGGGCCCGCCGCCTGCTGGCCATAACGACCGGTCATCATGGGGGCATGGCTCCCTCTGACGTGGGTGATGTCACGGGCCGTGTGGGAATAGTGTCGCGCCGGGCGAGGGGTGTCCGCTTGGCACACCGCACTATAGCCACACTCGGCCCTGAATTTGGGGGTGGCAGGTCGTACTGTAGCCACGCCCCATCCCGTTGTGGTAATGGGGGTGCAGACTTTGAGGGCATGAGGGTCGGCCTCTACGTGGCCGTCTTCTGTGATCTTGCCGCCTTCTAGCAGCCGGCCTCCTAGACCAGCCGGCCTGAACAGCCAGCCGTTCTTCCAGGAGGTATGAGGGGCGCAGCTAGCCCCGATGTCTCGAAAAACCATGGGGAGCTGATGAGGCTACCTGTGGTCATTTACTCCGACAGCCATTTACCTTCATCTCTCGCGTCACACGACACAATAAGCACACCCACGACGACACATACAGAGAGGACATCCAGCGGTTCCAATGGCGCTCCCAGCAGCCAACGACGACAACGGCGGGCAATTCACCACGCATCACGTAGTGGACGCCCACGTGAGGGGGAAGGCCCTCTCGGTGGTGTACACGAATAATCCGGTCTCGATGGAGAGCTCCATCCAAACAATAGAGCAGTTCCTTGCCGAGGACAAGTACGAGTGGTCGGCTTCGACCTCGAGTACACCATCGGTCGTGCCGGGCATGATCAAAAGGTTACTGTTGCCCAGTTGTGCGTGCGACATGACGTCCTCGTCTACCCCTACCACCTTGCCACAAGGCCTTGCGAGCATTTCTCCAGGTTTATCAACAGCTCCGACTATAGTTTCGCTACTGTGGACACTACCAACGATCTAAAGGCGCTCAAGGTTTCGGACCTTAAATGCCCGAATCTTGTCAACATCTAGCACCACTACTAGGTCTGGGGCAGCGAGAAAAGCAAACTGAACTCCCTGGTTGACCTCGCCTCGGCCATGATCGACCTCTACTACATGAAGATGAAGAATGAGAGCAAGAATGACAAGAACGCCTAGCACAGTGTGTGGCATGAGAGACTGGATGAACAACATCTCAAGTACGCGACCATGAACGCGTACACAAGCTACGAGATGTACAGGCGGATGGTTGACATGAGGAAGTGTCTTCTTCCTGCCCCAGACGAGGGATCGAGCCACAGAGCAGTGGCAGGAATGTCACAAGAAGTAGATGATTAGACGATCGTTTCTCCTACTTTATAATGCATGCAATTTTTTGTGTGCGAATGATCTGTATAGTCACTTTTGTATTTGGATGTTTATTTCAGTTATATATATACATGTTATTCTTTTGTACACAGAGCAAATCACCCAGCTTATTGGCAGTAATCATTTGTGTTATTATTGGTCTTCGCACACATTGCTGATAACGAACCTGTTTGCCGCGTACCACACACATCTTGTTCAGTTGAACCGTTTCCATTGTGTTGTCCAATCACACACAGTTCATCCTAGTGAATCGTACATTGTATATCGCACACACCTTCATCTGGCTACCCATTTCTTTTGTTCCTCCTCATTCCAAACAGTTAATTGAACTGAACCGTATGCCCTGCATTGCACACGCAACTAAAATCTGAACCGTGTTTGATGCATCCTTCATCACAAACGTTTTGCACCTTTTTTGACGATTTTTACACCACCGTTTGCAATTATGGCATCGCACACAGTTTCGTCGAAGGGTCTCTGATCGTAGTATCGCGTTTGGACCATCCCGCAGTAGTGAAAACTGTACAAACAAAAGAAACTATGTACAAAGGATAAAGAAGAAAAAAGACCTACCTATGCCTACCTATATTACAACAAAGAACCAATCCAAGCAAGCAGCCTAGGTTTAATACTATCCTTAACCCTATGAGCTAGAAGGGACATATCATGGATGAATTTACATTTCCATGCACTGAAAGTGGCTCTCTCAGCTCTAAAGATCCTGCCATTCCTTAGTATCCAAATATTCCAAGCTACTGTTAACATAACTTCAAAGAAGAAGGGATGCTTGAATCTGGATCTAGCATGGAGGATACACTGTTGACTATCTGGGCCTCTCGACCAATCAATGCATAAATAATTCCATACCCTAGAGCTAAAAGTGCGATTGAAGAACAAGTGCATCATGTCTTCATACACAAACTCATTGTAGATGAGATAGAGGTTATCATCCTGGCTTGATCTCCAATGTCTTCTAACCAGCATATCCTTGGTGTTGAGTCTGTCAAAGAATAGAGACCAACCAAAAACCTTGATCTTCATGGTGCACCTACTTTGCCATAACCATTTACAAGGTTGGATGGTAGGCAAATTTGAGTGCATTATTGTGTAAAAGCTTTTGGGAGAATAATCCCCTGACTTGCCTGTCCATATCCAAACGCCAGGGATGCTGGGGTCTCTGTTTAACTTCAAAATCCATTCCTCGAACACATGCAACTAAGATGCAGCCTCATGAGATAGTGGCAGGTAAAACATGGAAAATAAGTCTTGAGGATGAAGACATTCTTGGACTGAAATCTTGTCATTATTGACAAAAGGAAACAACCGAGGAAATCTCCAACACAAAGGTCGAGAGGAGCCCCCAATATACTATGAATCCGTCCAAAACAAAGCAGTATCTCCCATATTTATGTGCACTGAGGCAATGGCAGTATAAGCATCATGAAGTTTGAGCACAATCTTCCACCAAAAAGAACCAGTTTGTGTGGTGGCATGGGACCAAGATCATAGTAACTGTTCTATATCAGAGCCATCCCAAGGTATATCAACCTTGTTATAGAATTTGTGGAGGTGCTTGAGGAGTAGGCCTTTGTTCTGGATGTTGAGGTTGATCACCCCAAGACCACCTTTGTATTTTGGCCTACAGACTAGATCCAATGCAGCCAGAGATTGCTTTGGAGTATCACTGTTGCCCCTCCAAAGGCATTGCCTAAAAATAATGTCCAACTGTTTGATGATCCCTGGAGGTATGTGAAGACTACATAGCAAGTATATTGGCATGGAAGTGTCGGTGTACAAAAGTAGGGGCTCTCCTTTTGACCCCCTTACTTGTGCACGGGCAGTTAGAGCCACCCGCCATGGCCACGCATAGCAGGGCAGGAAAGGGAAGCCAGGGAGAAGCCGAAGGCACAAGACAAACAAGGCAACAACAAGGACCAAGGCCACAAAGATCAGATGGACGAAGCAGGTTCCCCCGGCAAGGACCCTTGCCGGGGCAGCTCGCCTCCACCAGTCGAGTGAGCCACCTTGGATCCCCCCAACGCTAGACAAACGCATTGGGACAGGGCTCCGGAGGCACCTCCGTGGTGGCATGCAGATCTTTGTGAAGACAAAGAATGCTCAAGATCAAATGGGGATAGGGAGGTGTCAGTGTCAAAACCGGAGGATCTCAGGTAGGGGGTCCCGAACTGTGCGTCTAGGTGGATGGTAACAGGAGACAAGGGACACGATGTTTTTACCCAGGTTCGGGCCCTCTCGTTGGAGGTAAAACCCTACTCCTGCTTGATTGATATTGATGATATGGGTAGTACAAGAGTGGATCTACCACGAGATCAAGGAGGCTAAACCCTAGAAGCTAGCCTATGGTATGATTGTTGTAATGGTTGTTGTGTCCTACGGACTAAAGCCTTCCGGTTTATATAGACACCGGAGAGGGCTAGGGTTACACAGAGTCGGTTATAATGGTAGGAGATCTACATATCCGTATCGCCAAGCTTGCCTTCCACGCCAAGGAAAGTCCCATCCGGACACGGGACGGAGTCTTCAATCTTGTATCTTCGTAGTCTTGGAGTCCGGCGGACGATGATAGTCTGGCTGTCCGGACACCCCCTAGTCCAGGACTCCCTCAGTAGCCCCCGAACCAGGCTTCAATGACGATAAGTCCAGTGCGTATATAGTCTTCGGTGTTGCAGGGCGGGTTCTCCTCCAAATTCCGTGTGTTTGCCGAACAATGTCCGGCTTCCTTATCAATGTTGCGCTTCTTGGCTTCCACGCCCAATAATGGCCATCTTCCACGCGTCGCATGAATGCGAAAAGCCAGGGTATCTTTTATGTTTTACCCCCTGGCTGTGCAAATAATCTACCTATAAGAGAGGCGAGAATCCAGATCCAAATCACACCATCTTCCTTCCGCGAGTACTCATCGGAGCGCCTCTGACCAAAAAATCCATTCCATCATGGACCGTCGACGCGGCTCCTCCTCTCGCGCTCCTAGCTCACTGCCAGGAGACTGGCGGAGATGTTCTGTCCCGCACAACGAGCTGGTGATGCTCCAAGCAAAGGGATATCTCCCTCCGGCCTTCATGGTCCCGGTTCGAGCCGGGTTGGCCACCTACCAAGGTGGGAAGCAAGTGGAGGCTACCCCAAGTCCCAACAAAGGGGAGAAGGTATGCTTCGTCCCCTATCTGATAAGGGGACTCGGATTTCCTATACATCCGTTCCTCCGCGGGCTCCTGGAGTTCTACGGACTCCAGCTCCATCACCTTACGCCCGCCTCTATCCTGCATATCGCGGGTTACGTAGCTCTTTTCGAGCTATTTCTGGGCATCGAGCCCCATTTTGCACTGTGGAAGAGGTTGTTCTGCCTCGTACCCCGCTCTCACGAGGGGTCCATATATCAAGTGGGCGGCACCGAAATATGGCGCATTGCCGGGACCGGATATCCATCCGGAACCCCTAAGAAGGCGTCCGAAGACTGGCCTTCGAAATGGTTTTACATAGATGACGCTCCGCTGCCGGACCCTATTCGGATCGGCCTCCCGGAGTTTAGTAATGCTCCTCTGAAGAAACGCCTTAGTTGGCGCCCGCGGAGCCCCCAACTTGAGGAAGACAAGAGCGTCCATTATTTGATGGGCCGAATAAGATTACTGGCCCATTCCGGGTTGACCATGATTTTAGTCATGGCAACATGCATTACGCGGGGGGTGCAGCCACTGCAATACAGGGGCCACCCCATGTGGGATTTCAACGGGGAAGACAATGCCACCCGTCATGGCCGCAAAGGACCGGATTCGGCCGAGGATCTGGTGAAGATCCTGTCCGGCCTGTACAAGGGGGAGAAGGAGGACTTTCTCCAGACGAACCCGTTGAATGGGTTCTCCATGAATAACCCTCGGCGTTGGTAAGCGAACACTTTAAGGGCCCGACCCATGCTTTCAAAGTTTAAGCTTCTTATATTATGTCTTCGACACAGGAACTGCGTCGGATTGTGGAGGACATGATAAGTCCAGCTCCGCAACCCGAGGATCCAGAGAGATCCCAGGATCCGGACTCCGAAGAGGATCCGGACATAAAGGTGGAGCTAATCGACGGGGTGTTCCACCAGCTCAGCATGGATAATGCTTTGGTCGCCATTACGGCTGACTACCCCGGACTGTATCCGGCTTCCCAGGTGATTGTGACGAAAGTCCCGACACCATTATCTCTTCCTTGCTCATTTTTGACCTTCGCATACGATGGTGTTTTGAAGGAAGTGCCTTCAAGGCGGGAAGCCGAGCCCGTGGCGGCTGACCAACAAAGGCCAGTCCGGACCAGTAGGCGGAAGAGGAGCGCGGTGCGGACTGAAACGTCGCCGCAAAGGTATAGCCCGCAGTTAATTATTTGGAGCAACGTTCCTAGGAAGCGTTTGAGTGCTCATGACTTTTGTAGGAGAAAAAGTGCCTGCCGGACTACGGGTGTAGAGGTTGCCAATCCAACCTCTACCAGCCAGGCTCCAGCACCTGGTCTGGAGGGGGAGGCGAGCGCAAGGCGCGAGCCGGACACTCCTCCAATGGAGGATGCCGACAGACTGTCCGCCACCAAGTCAGAGGTGGAGAGCGCCATGAACCACAGGCGCCACCGGACAGTATTTCGTGACGCGTGCTTCTCCCCTGAGGCGTTGAATGCCTTTAGCGCGGGGGACGCGCACCTCCGTGCTGCTCAAGATGGTTTTACCTGAGCCACGGAGCAGCATGTAAAAGACATACGGGTAAGAGAATTTAATAGTTGTATATGCCAGTAGCCCCCGAGACTTAAAGTAGTTATATTAACTGATTTAAGGATCATTTGAAACGCAGGATCTTAGGGAGAAGAATGCCAACTGTCACAGGAGCTGCAAGAGTGCAAGGCCCAACTCGAGGCCGCACTTGCTGCCGCAGGAGGAAACACAGAGACCCCTCCTGGTAACACATTATTTTAAAAAGATAAGTGGTGTGCGGCGTGCGCGCAAGTCTAATAATGATGTTGCAGGTGCTGCCGGACAAGATCCGGATAGGCAAGAACTACTGCGCCAGCTGAAGGCTGGCGAGAGGGTGCTGAATAGGGTGCAGCGGGAAACGAACAAGCTCCAGGATGCCCACGCCCAGCTCGGAGAAGAGCTGAAAGGTGTTCGGGCCGAGCTGTCTGGCTCCGTTAAGGAGACTGAGCGGCTTCGTCGCGGCATCTATAGTAAGTGCTTGAGCGGACTCCTTTGAAAAGAAGAGTTCGGCGAGGAAGTCAATTGACAAAATATGTCTTGTAGGTATACTCACAGGTCGCCCTGCGGAGGAGATGCCCGTATCAACGGGTGATCAACTTCCCGAGCTGTTGCAGCTGCTCTAACGAGTTCGGCAGGCAATGAGCGGCATCGTCCAGGCTTTATGGCCAGCCCTCTCCCTACCCGAGGGCCTTGGGGAGCTTGCGGAGAAGCTTCAGGGAGTGCGGCAGCGCTTCCGTTTATGGAAGATTTTCGGCCTGCCGCCAAGGTGCCAGGGAGGCTTGGGCCATGGTGAAGACGCGGTACAAGAAGGCGGATCCCAACCACATGGCCGAGGTCGGACCTATGGGGCCCGATGGGAAGGAGATCCCAGTGAGTTTAGTATACGGCCAAGTAGAGTTGGCCGCTAAATTTTCCCAACGGGACTGTAAATTAGACAGCCTATTAGACGGGATTGAGGAGGAATACAGTCAGTAGATTTGACAATGTATTTGAAAATGACATGTGAAATGCCTTCTAGCCGGATTTTAGATCGTTTGTCTTTGCCGACCTTTTCGCTTCAACCTCGGGACCCTAGAGTCCGGAGTGTGTCCGAATACCTTCTCGGTTAAGAAACAACCGGGGTATGCATGGAGACCAGGCGTAGGGGTCATGAGTGCTTTATCAGACAAGTGCCCAACTAGTTATGTTATATTACATGGTTAGTAAGAAACATCTTCCAGGGAGAATAGTTCCGTTAAGGGTTCCTTTCCCTGGGAGGCATGCCCTAAAGTGCATGTCCGGACTGTGAAAAGAGCAGAAAAACATCTAGGGGCAGATAAATAAGTTGGTAAAAAAAGATCATCTTTCAAATCACCGACCGAATATTCCCTTAAGAACGCTAGCTTTCGGCTTCACCCAGTCTGAGGTACACATCCGGCTGACCCGGCAGTAACAATCGCAGAGGTGCTCCCTTTACCTCCTAGCCGAACAATCGGGAACGTAGGGGTAAGCACAGGAGCCAGGTAACCCAGCTTGGCCAAAACTTAAGTCATATCAATGCATATAATGGTGAATAAAAGGTACATGTGGAAGCTTGACACATGTGTTGGGCATGAAGCCCTTATAATTAAGCTTCTGGTAAAGAAGCCCCCAGGTATAATGAGTGCGGATGGCACATCAAGTGTGTGCGAACAATGTGCAAGTAGGCCCTTAAGGGCTTTTTAGGGAAGGGTTGAGGGAAGAAAGGGAAACAAAAGACAGCTGAAGTGTAAAAGTTTGGACGGGGGAAGGGGACGAACTCTTAGTCCGGCGCTAGGCATAGAATCTTCGGAGGCGGGCTGCGTTCCATGGGTTCGGCTCCAGTCGGTTGTCCGATGCATTTCGTAGACGGTATGCTCCGCCAGTCAGGACTTGATCGATAATGAAAGGGCCCTCCTATTTGGGCTTGAGTTTGTCCTTTTTCTTGTCCGGCAGGCGTAGAACTAGTTCGCCAACGTTGTAAGTCTTGGCCCGTACTTCTCTGCTTTGATATCTTCGAGCCTGCTACTGATAGAATGCGGAACAAGCCTTGGCGACGTCGCGTTCTTCCTCCAATGCGTCCAAGCTATCCTGCCGATCCAGCTCGGCTTCTCTTTCTTCGTACATGCGCACTCGATGTGAGTCATGAATGATGTCGCAGGGCAGAACTGCCTCTGCGCTGTATACCATAAAAATGGTGTGAATCCGGTAGTACGGTTGGGCGTTGTCCGCAGCCCCCAGAGTACGGAGTCAAGCTCCTCTACCCAGTGCGTGTTAGATTTCGTAAGTGACTGCACTAGTCTGGGTTTGATGCCGCTCATTATTAGACCATTTGCTCGTTCCACTTGATCGTTGGTTTGAGGGTGATAGACTGAAGCGTAATCGAGCTTAATGCCTATATTTTTGCACCATGACTTAACCTCGTCGGCCGTGAAGTTCGTGCCGTTATCGGTGATGATGCTGTGGGGGACACCATAACGGTGTACTACCCCGGATATAAAGTCTATCACTGGTCCGGACTGTGCCGTTTTGACTGGCTTGGCCTCTATCCATTTGGTGAATTTGTCCACCATGACCAATAGGTACCTTTGCTTGTGGGTTCCCCCTTTAAGGGCTCCAACCATGTCAAGCCCCCAGACCGCGAACGGCCAGGTAATGGGTATAGTTTTGAGGGCGGTGGGTGGCATATGGCTCTGATTAGCAAAGAGCTGACAATCGACGCATCTTTGGACTAAGTCATGAGCATCTTCCCGGGCCGTCGGCCAATAAAATCCTGTATGGAATGTCTTTCCTACAAGGGCCCGAGCTGCTGCGTGGTGTCCACCTAGTCCGGCATGAATTTCAGCCAGAAGGTTTCGCCCTTCCTCTTCGGAGATACACCTTTGAAGGACTCCGGTTGTGCTTTTCTTATAAAGTTCTCCCTCATGGACCTTGTAGGCTTTAGATCGCCGGACTATGCAGCGGGCCTCATTTTGGTCTTCGGGAAGTTCCTGCCTAAGCAAGTAGGCTAGGAATGGTTCTGTCCACGGGGCGATTACTGCCATTATGTCGTGGGCTGAAGGTGTTATTTCGGCTGAATCGCCGGTTATGTCAGATTGCCCTGTGTCGGTTGGTGCGTCTGCTTCCGGTTTGTCATTTCCAGACTCCTCTTCCCATAGTATGGATGGCTTAAAGAGCCGTTCCAGGAAGATGTTTGGAGGGACAACGTCACGTTTTGCACTGATGCGTGCCAATATGTCGGCTGCTTTGTTGAGGTCTTTAAAATCAACACATAGGTGCCAGGATTTGTCCTTCTTTGGTACCATTACCAGGTTTGCTAGCCAATCCGGATGTTTGATATCTCTGATGAATCCGGCTTCTAATAGTTTGGCTAGCTCTTCTCCCATTGCCTGTCTTTTGGGTTCGGAAAATCGTCGAAGAGCCAGTTTGACTGGCTTCAATCCTTTTAGGATGTTTAGGGTGTGTTCTGCCAATCTGCGTGGGATTCTGGGCATATCCGAAGGGTGCCAGGCGAAAATGTCCCAATTTTCCCGAAGGAATTCTCGCAGTGCGGCGTCTACATCAGGGTTTAACTGTGCCCCGATGGAGGCCGTCTTTGTCGGGTCCGTTGGATGGACCTGGAATTTTACTATTTCGTCCGCTGGTTTAAAGGAGGTGGACTTGGATCTCTTATCGAGTATCACATCGTCTCTATTTACAGTAGAGCATAGCGCGGTAAGTTCTTCTGCCGCTAGGGCTTCGGATAGTGCCTCCAGGGCTAATGCGGCTGTCTTATTTTCGGCGCGGACTGCTATGTCCGGATCACTAACGAGAGTGATTATCCCGCCGGGCCCAGGCATTTTGAGCTTCATGTACCCGTAATGGGGTATGGCTTGAAAAATAGTGAATGCCTCTCGTCCTAATATAGCGTGATATCCGCTGTTGAACGGGGCCACTTGGAACGTGACTTCTTCGGATCTGTAATTGTCCGGCGAGCCGAACACCACATCGAGTGTGATTTTTCCAGTGCAGCGCGCTTCCCGGCTAGGGATTATTCCTCTGAAGGTTGTGCTGCTTCGCTCAATGCAGCTCCAGTCTATTTCCATTTTTTGAAGAGTTTCCTCGTAGATGAGGTTTAATCCGCTGCCGCCATCCATGAGGACCTTTGTAAGTCGAAAGCCGTCCACTATTGGACTAAGTACCAGTGCGGCTGGTGCTCGGGCTGTTCGGAATTTAGGTTCGTCCTTGGCATTGAAGGTGATGGCTGTGTCGCTCCATGGATTCGTTGTTGCTACTTGGTAGACTTCGGCAAGGCTGCAGACTGTTCGTTTCCGCATATTATTTGATGCGAAGGTCTCGAAGACTGTTGATACCGTACTTTTGGCCACCTGCCGTAATATCCAACAAGCTCGAAGGCTATGTGTTGGGGTGGCGCCCTCTGTACTGTGAATTTTACAGGGTCCACTAAGCCACCCCTCCAGTACGGTTCCATGCCCTTTATGGGGTTTTTGCTTTTCGGTTTTTGTACCCGTTGCCTGAGTGTAATGCACCCTTTTGTTGCGGACTGGGATTGTATTCCGGGCCGGATTATCCCAAAACTTAATTTCGGTTTTCCGGACACTCTCCATCGCACAGTACTTTCGTACTATGGACGCCAGGTCGGCGAAGCGCGTAACTTCGCGATGGCTGATGGCGTTCAGGATTCCCTCGTCCGTGCAATTATTGCAAAAGATTGAGATTGCGTTTTCCTCTCGGCAGTCCTTTATCCTGTCCATAGCCAGGAGGAATCTGGCCTAGTAATGATGTACTGTTTCAGCGGGCTCTTGCCGGATTAGAGATAGATCGCATATGTCTGGGCGGGTGGGTGGAATTGAGTCCGGAACCCTACCCATCTCAAGGCTCAAGGGCCGAGAAGTTTCCGAATTTGGAAGCTTGGAAAGTGGAACGCTGTCCAACGACTCCGGTCCAATGCCTGACTTTAGGTTCAGTGCTTGATCGAAGTCCGTCCCTCCGCGGGAATCTGGCATGGAGGGTTCGGCAGCCCGGACATGACTAGTTTTCAATACAGGAGAAGAGTCGCCGCATTGTTCCTCTACCACTGCAACGTGGTGGGTGTCCTAGGGAGAGTTAATCTCTCTCAAATTGGTTTTAAGCCCGATCTGATTGTAGTCTGTAGCGACTCCCAGGGCGGCGACGCGATCCAAGAGCTCGTTTACGGACGAGAGCTCTACAGGATCCAGCCGCTCAGCGAATTCTGTGCTGACGTGAAGATTGCTTTTGACGACTTGAGAGGTCATTGCCAAAGCAGCGGCCGGACAGGCGGTCATAAGAAAACCACCTAGCCGGATAGTTTGGCCGGCGGCCAAGGCTCCTTTGGCGAAAATACCGTCCTTGAAGACGGGAGGAGGCATCCTTCCTATCGGTGACGGCACAGAGGAACTCTCAATGAAAGCACCAATGTTGGTGTCAAAACCGGCGGATCTCGGGTAGGGGGTCCCGAACTTTGCGTCTAGGCGGATGGTAACAGGAGACAAGGGACACGATGTTTTTACCCAGGTTCGGGCCCTCTCGATGGAGGTAAAACCATACTCCTGCTAGATTGATATTGATGATATGGGTAGTACAAGAGTGGATCTACCACAAGATCAAGGAGGCTAAACCCTAGAAGCTAGCCTATGGTATGATTGTTGTAATGGTTGTTGTGTCCTACGGACTAAAGCCTTCCGGTTTATATAGACACGGGAGAGGGCTAGGGTTACACAGAGTCGGTTACAATGGTAGGAGATCTACATAACCGTATCGCCAAGCTTGCCTTCCACGCCAAGGAAAGTCCCATCTGGACACGGGACGGAGTCTTCAATCTTGTATCTTCGTAGTCTTGTAGTCCGGCGGACGATGATAGTCCGGCTGTCCGGACACCCCCTAGTCCAGAACTCCCTCAGGAGGTAACCATCCTCGCCGAAGAAACCTACAAGACCCTTGCCGGGGACGCCTGCGTGCCACGGCAAGACCCTCGCCAGGCGCGTCAGTGGGGCTACTGCCAGGCCCATGCCTGCCCAGTCCCCGCTGCCGTTCGCATGCAGCTGCCGACCCAACCAGCTGGGCAGGCACCTGCGTGGCAACATGCAGCCCTTTGTGGAGGCTCCACCACCGCGCCACCTCAGTTGCCTGCCTGCCTACATGGCACCGCACGCACCGCTGGCCAGGACGTGTGCCGAAGCAAGGAGGAGTGGCGACGGACGGGACAGGCCTCGCTCCCGCCCCCGATACAGTGAAGGGACACCTAAGCCTCGCATTAAATGCGCTTCGTCCTGTAATACCAGCGATAAGCTCACAGCGCTGTAGCACTTTCCACCTCCTGTGTGCCACTGTGGCAGCCCCTTTCGCCTATAAAAGGAGGCCCATGGCGCACAGGAGGGGGATTCGGCTCTTTGAAACCTGGGAGCACCCAGAGCTAGTTCAAGAGCTCCAGAACACTAAATACATCCACCAAAGCAGCATCGTAGGGTTTTAAGCATCTTTGCGGCCCGAACCTGGGTAAATCCCCTTTGTGTTGTCTACTAGTCCCGCTCTTCTCACAATCCCCACGCCCCGCAACTGTAGTAGGGATTCCAGTGATCCCATAGGTGTCGTTTCCCACCGACATCTTTGGCGCGCGAGGTAGGGGGTGCGCAATTGTGAGAATCGGGTCAAGTGGAAGGCCTAGCAGTTCATCATCGTCACAGCTCCCGCGGAGAAAGCAGCGCTGCCCGTTGGCGCGAAGGACGCCGAGGCGGTGACGAGAGAGCTAAGTCATGCTGCATTTTAAGTTTTTCTCCTTTGATATGAGGTTATTATCCCCGACGGTTCGGCCTATATATGGAGAGACTGTACGCAGAGGGGCCCTCCTGCGATCGACAACGCCCTTGTTTAGTTTCGAGTCCGCTCAACGGTCCAAGCGGCCGCGTTGAGAGCGGCAGGGTAGCCTTTCACCCTCGGCAGCACTCTCGGTTCTGACTCGAGTCAAGCTCGACAGATCGAGTGGACGCG
The DNA here is from genome assembly GCF_018294505.1 of Triticum aestivum. NCBI lineage: Eukaryota > Viridiplantae > Streptophyta > Magnoliopsida > Poales > Poaceae > Triticum > Triticum aestivum. The sequence continues at coordinate 106,541,963 of NC_057807.1, forward strand.
CCAAGGGCGGTAAGGTGCTTGTCCGGCAACAAGCACACCCGGCAGGCTAATGAGGATTCTTCCTCAAAGCGTCGCCCTGGGTTTATGTGTCGGCAAGCTTACCCGGTTGACGTGGGGTGGACATACAAAGGAAAATCGAACGGGAAAATAACATGCACAGTTTCAGGAGCACTACAGAGTTATATTACACGAATTGTCGCCGCGGTTCTAACTAAAGATAGCATTGTCTTGGTCATGAACCCACAGCGGCGACGGAGAACGGGGTGCCTAGTCCCGATGCTGGCCCTCCACCCTCTTGATCTTATCGATGCGGCTGAGGATGGGCTGGATACGCTCATTGAGCATCGCGATGTCGGCATCCTCCGGCAAGCTCTTCAGCACAACTCCGAAGTCGAGGTCTGGGTGCCAGTGCGCAATCTTCGTGAGCACCCTGGTCATGGTCCCCCGCCAGAGTATCCGGGATTCCTCGGCCCGGGAAGCCGCCCGGTTGGAATGAAGCCGCCTCAAGGTGCTGACGACCTTCTCATAGTATATGGTCAGGTTGGCATTGGGGCTCAGGTTCGCCTTTGGGGCGTACTCCATCTCCGGCATCCCCTTAATGGCCAGCTGTTCGGCGGCCGAGTTTGCAACGACAGCAAGGTGTTCGAGCCAACGTTTCTCGCCCGCCACGTGGTCCTCGAGGTTGGCGGTCTCGTTTATCCGCTGTTGCTTCTCTATCGCTAGCTCCTTGGTCAGGATCGCCTCCCGGGTTCTGGCCTCCGACATCGTCTTCTCGAGAGCTCCCAGCTTCAGCTTGAGGTCGCTGATGGAGTTGTTGGCTTCGGAGAGTTCTCCGGCCTTGCTCACGGCCTCACCCTACGCCACCGTCAGAGGGCCGTTGAGAGTTTTCTTCTCCTGGGCCAGCTTCAGAGCTTGCCCCTCCAGCTCTTTCACCACGTCGGCATGGGCCTGAGCCTGGGCATTGAGTGCTTCCTGATGCTTCCGCTCCAGCTCTTGGGTCCGCTGCAGGACGAGCTTGCCCACCTCTTCGTCCTTGCCGTGGAGTGTGGAGCAAGTTTCTCCTCGCGTATGGCAAGGTCCTCTTCCTGGGTCTTCAGCGCGGCCTCGTGCTAGCTCCGAGCGGCTTCGGCTTCATCGGCCAATCTCTTCGCCATCTCCTGGGCCTTCTCGACGTCGGCCAGCTTCAGGGCGAGCTCCACCTCATGGTTGGCCAGCTCGCCCTGGGCGGCCTTCAGTTCATCCTGGGCCTGGCGGAACCAGTCTTGCGCCTCGGCGACGTGCCCCTCGATGTCCTCCTCCGCCTTATCCACCACCGCCGCCCTGGACTTGGCCTTGTCCAGGCGGGCGCGGTGGAGCGCCTAAAGCTTCTGGAAGCTGGCACCCATGGCCTGGAGCCGCTCCTCCTGGGAGCCGGCGCCATCGACTCCCGGCTCGTCGACGACCTCAAGCCCGGCGGCGGCAAGCGCCTCCTCGTCAAACACCTCTCCCTCAAAGGGAGCCCTCGTGCTCGACGCGCCAAGGAGATGGACGAAAAGGACGTTGCTTACCTTCACGTACCTGCCAGGGCCGGAGGCAGCAGAGGAGGAAGGCAGGTCGTCAAACACCACCTCCTCGGCAGTGGCCTTGCCGGCCTCCCCCGGAAGGCCCCTTGCCGGGCTCTTTGGCGGGCCCCTTGGCGGCGTCCTCAGCGGTGCCCTCGGTGCTCTCCTCGGCCGCAATCTTCTCCGCCTCCGCCGCAGCATTCGCGGCGATGTCCTTGATGGCGGCGTCGACGTCCTCTGAGCCTACCGAGGAGGGGTCTGGATGCCAAGAAGGATACAGGGCGGAGGCAAGATCGAAAGCCAGTAAGAAACAAAGGAAAGAAGGAACACAAGCGGAAGTGGAGAGCGAGTGCCTTACCCGAGCCGGGCCGAGAGGTAGAAGCCCCTTCTCCGCCATGTCTTGCGTCGAGGACAAGCCGCCGGCGCCTCTGTTCTCCTCCCCCTCCTCCATGTGAACGGCCTCAGTGCTTGGTGCCCTTGTCGGGGACGCCCCTCGGGGCGGTGTAGTTGACGAAGGCGGCACGATCGGAGAAGCCCTCTGTGGCTCCCTTTGGTGCTGCTCCTCTCCTGCATCCCCGACACGGTTAACACTGAAGCATCACGCATGACACGCATTGATAGAGGGCGGGTGATGGACTCACGCTGAGAGGCCCGAAGTCAAACGCGATCCCCGCGCTGATGTTTGTCGGCGAGGGGGGAGGCGACGGTGTCCAGGCACGCTTAGACAACGAAGAAGCAGATACCTTCTTCTTCGACGCCACGGCTTTCGCCGTTTTCTTCATCGTCATTGCCCTCGTCTGCCGCACGGGCGCTTCCTAGGCTTGCCGCAGCTGCACGGCCCGGTCGAGGCAAACCGGCTTGCTGGAGGTGGCCCGCCGCAGGACCCGCCTTTTTCTGGTGATCGGGGGATCAACGGTCGCGGTCCTATCCTCCTTGCTGTCCTCCTCCGACGACCCATCAGCGGTGTCTTCAATGAGGGGAGCCCCGCTGTCGGTGCCGCTGGCCTCCCCAGCGGCTGCTGCCCATCGGGCGAGCTCCCCCTCCTCCGCCTCCGTCGCGGCCGTGTCCACCACGCCGTCGGTGCTGCGGGCCTCCTTGACGAGCTTTGCCTCCTCCTCGGCAAGCCTCGCTTCCTCCACCCTGGCGGCGATATAATCCAGCTCCGCCGGAGAAGTGTCCTGGATAAGCCGCTCTCGGCGGTGACGTACACCTCATGCAAGGTGTCTAAGAACTCCTGCACCGTGAGCCCATCCGGCTCAACCCATTTTGGGTCAAGGCCATGCGCGTTGAAGAGAGGCATCATGGCAATGATCCCGTTCTAGCGAGTGTTGTTGCTCAGAGGGACCACTCGCACCGGCAGCTTGAAAACGGGCTCCTTGTCGACCTTGTCGGCCTTCGTGGCGGCCCTGGCAAGCTTGCCGGACCGCTCAACCTCGCCCTCATCGTCAACCTCGAGCTGGAAGATCCGTTGGCAGAGATGAGCGTGCCTCAGCACCGTGAGGTGGTTGTCGAGGCCGGGGCGGAGCCTCATGATGTCGGGGGCGTTCACGAAGAGCCAGGCCGGCCTCCCCTTGTCATGCAAAGGGGCAATTCGGCGGCGGATAAAGTCCGCCCCGATCATTTCGAGGGTGAGCCCCGCCTGGGTGAGCCGAAGAATACTAGTGGTGGCGATCATAAGCTTCACGTCATCGGTGTCAATGTCACCCCAATCGCCCCCACGGACCGGCGGTTTCTCGCGAACCTCGCAGAATGTTGGCGGGTCCTCCTCCTCAATCCAGCACCACCAGCCCCGCCATTCTTCCCACCTCTCCTTCGTGGCACCGTCCGGGTATGCCCCCTTGGCCCTCGGAATCCATGCGACGCAGCCAGCAATGGTGCCCCCCTTTTGGATCCGAGGGGAGAAGTAATGGCGAAAGAGCGCCTTGCTGGGGTGCACCCCGACGAAGCCCTCGCAGAGGTTTGCAAAGAGAGCCATGCACGCCACGGCATTCGGGGTAAAATCCAAGAGGCGGAAGCCGTAGGTGTGCATGATATCCTTGAAGAAATCAGAAAAGGGGGGACAGAGCCCGCAAGAGAAATAGTCAACGAAGAAGGGGTACCGATGTGGGGAGGGCCCGGCGCTGGCGGGGACGACGTGCGTGGCTGGATGCCCCGTCTTCACTCCCCACAGGTTGTTGAACATCTCCCAGAGCTCGGGCCCGCCGACCGCCGAGGGGAAGTAGGCGGACTGCGCCCGTCGCGCCACCAGCTCGGTCTCCGGCTGCTCCGACACCCCGGCGTCCTTTGCCGCTCCCTTGCTCTTGGTGGACATAGGCGCCATTGCGGCTGCGGGAAGCAAAAAAGCAGAGGATGGCAGAAGTACGGCGGTAATGGACGAAGGTAGAGAGGCTCAAGAAGAAGGAAGGAAGGGGGAGGCGGTTCTGCGATTGGAGAAAGGCGCAGGGGGGGGGGTATAGTCAGCAGCGCGCCCGCGATTATTCCTTTTTATGGGGAAGGCTCGGGCCGCCTCCTTTCCCATTAACTGCAATACGACGCATGTGTGCGAACGTTGTGCCACGCATGCCTCCCACATCACGCACGCGCACACGACCCCCATGTCGCACGTTCAACGCGGGTCATGGAGAAGCGCGGCGGACGGAACAGTTACCGTCGTAAAAATCCACCCCAACTGCCCGCACACCGTTCTAGGCCAGGCCCAACAACGTGTTGCGCTTATGTATGGCCTAGGCCCGGGGGCTCCTGTCGGTGTGCAAAAGTAGGGGCTCTCCTTTTGACCCCTTTACTTGTGCACGGGCAGTTAGAGCCACCCGCCACGACCATGCATAGCAGGGCAGGAAAGGGAAGCCAGAGAGAAGTCGAAGGCACAAGACAAAAAAGGCAACAACAAGGGCCAGGTCCACAAAGATCGGATGGACGAAGCAGGTTCCCCCGGCAAGGACCCTTGCCGGGGTAGCCTCAGCGGCCCCGACAAGGCCCTTGCCGGGGCAGCTCGCCACCACCAGCCGAGTGAGCCACCTTCGAGCCCCCCAATGCTAGACAAACGCATTGGGACATGGCTCAGGAGGCACCTCCATGGTGGCATGTAGATCTTTGTGAAGACAAAGAATGCTCAAGGTCAAATGAGGATAGGGAGGAAACCATCCTTACCGAAGAAACCTATAAGACCCCCGGCAAGATCCTTGCCGGAAACGCCTGCGCACCACGGCAAGACCCTTGCCGGGCCACCTGGCAAGGCCATCGCCAGGCGCGCTAGCGGGCTACCACCAGGCCCGCGCCTGCCAAGTCCCCGCCGGCCGTTCGCATGCAGCTGCCGACCGAACCAGCTGGGCAGGCACCTGCGTGGCAACATGCAGCCCTTCGTGGAGGCTCCACCACCGCGCCACCTCAGCTGCCTGCCTGCCTACATGGCACCGCACGCACCGCTGGCCAGGACGCGTGCCAAAGCAAGGAGGAGTGGCGACGGACGGGACGGGCCTCTCTCCCGCCCCCGATAAAGTGAAGGGACACCTAAGCCTTGCATTAAATGTGCTTTGTCCTGTAATACTAGCGATAAGCTCACAACGCTGTAGCACTTTCCACTTCCTGTGGGCCACTGTGGCAGCCCCTTTCGCCTATAAAAGGAGGCCCATGGCGCACAGGAGGGGGATTCGGCTCTTTGGAACCTAGCAGCACCCAGAGCTAGTTCAAGAGCTCCAGAACACTAAATACATCCACGAAATCAGGATCGTAGGGTTTTACGCATCTTTGCGGCCCGAACCTGGGTAAATCCCCTTTGTGTTGTCTACTAGTCCCGCTCTTCTCACGATCCCCGCACCCCGCAAACGTAGTAGGGATTCCAGTGATCCCATAGGTGCTGTTTCCCACCGACAGGAAGTCAAGACACAGGTGAGTAGCTATAGATGAGATCCTTGATTCAACATGGAAGAGCTAGCGGTCAATCTCCTCTCAAGACTGTCAACTAGGGGCATGAGGTCAATTATCCTGGGTCTAGTAGTCCCCAAGGGCAAACCAAGGTAGCTGAAGGGGAGCTGACCAATTTTACATCCGAGCAGAGCAGCCAATCTAGTAGCTTCACTTTCCTCCATGTTCAAAGGTATCATGGAAGAGTTTGCAAAGTTCACCTTTAAACTAGTGGATTGCTGAAAAGTGCGCCGCATATTCTTAAGGGAAACAAGCTCCTCATCTTTGGCTAATAAGATGATAATCGTGGCATCTGCATAATAGTGTATTTGCATGTGAATCTTCTCTTCCCTTATTAATTCTTTCATGAATTGCATCATTGACCAATGCTATGTTTTTCAATCACTAATAAATTTTACGACTTATATTCTTCCTTATGTGATGTCATTACTTACCATAAGATTAGCATACGATATTTTCCATTTATTTCCTTTCTTTTTATTGAACATGAAAGTAAAGAAAGCAAAACTCAAACTAAACTTTATTATATATCTCGCACACGATTATAAGGATAGATAGATCACTAAGCAAACACTCAAAGAAAGACCAAACTAAATTTTTATTCAACTAAATCAAAAGATAACTAAGGATCAAACTAAAATAGATAAATGCAAAAGATAGTGGTGGTGATATGATACTGGGGCACCTCCCCCAATCTTAGCACAAGCCAAGGGGAGTGCCCATACCCGATACTCAAGTCTCCTTTGGTGATGAAGAAGGTGGTGGTGATGAGGTAGTCGCGATCTTATCTTCAGGTTTCCGTGGCAAAGGGTCATCACCATAAGAGGAGGAGTGAATCTCGCGAGTCTTGCAACTGGTAGCCAAACTCATACCTTTAAACGTTGCCTCATATTCAAAGACTTGGTTTTGACGATTATAGATTTGGCTTTGGATAAAGTTTATTTGCTCGTTGAAGGTGAAGACGATGCCCTTCATGGACTTGTCATCCACCTTGAGATCATGGGTGTATTCCACGATCATGAGGTGATTGGCATTGAGTCCACGTTCCACCATCCCCTTGCACTTGAAGACCTCCTGCTCCACAGCTTCGAGCCTGGCATCCACGGTTCCCATCCCTTGGGGCCCTAGACGTCACGGATGTGGAGCACCCTATCACCCATCTCAATGGCTTGAGGGTGCTACATCACCTCCCGTAAATATGGGTTGATGATGTTCTCAAAGAACTTGTCCTTGGTGGAGCTTGAAGTGGCCATGGTGATCTAGATCTGTCCAAGGACAATAGGAAAGGAAAACAGAGGATTTCTCCATGATACCATGGTCAATAGGTTCAGGGGATATATAAAGATTTTTTATCTTGGGAAACAAGGAAACGGAAGAAAAATAGAGTCCAGAAGGTACCCGAGGTGGGCACAACCGACCTGGGTGCACCTGGCTGGTGTCTTGTTCCCACCAGGGTTGCCTTCATGGTTGTTTCTTTCTTTACTAATTTTTAAAATATTCCAAAACTAAGAGAAAATATTTTTGCGGATTTTTTAGAGTCCGTTTACTTACTGTATCACGTACCTCCTCTTTTTTGGTTGTTCTGGAGTGTTCCGAAAGGTTTCTTTTATGCGTTCTTCTGGTGTCATAGTTTGGATAATATTGCTTTCAACTTTAATTAGCGTACCTGAGATATAATGTTTTATTCTTTGCCCATTGACAACCTTCAGGTTAGTGCCTTCGGCATTATTTATTTTGATAGCCCCAGATCGATAAACTTTTTCGATAACACAACGTCCTTCCCATTTGGAGAGAAGTTTTCCTGCAAAGAATCTAAAATGAGAGTTGTACAAAAGAACATATTCTCCAACTTTGAATTCCCGTTTTTGGATTCTTTTGTGATGCCGTCTTTTAACTTTTTCTTTAAATAACTTGCCATTTAATTTGAAATGAGAGTTGTACAAAAGAACATATTCTCCAACTTTGAATTCCCGTTTTTGGATTCTTTTGTGATGCCATCTTTTAACTTTTTCTTTAAATAACTTGGTATTTTCATAGGCTTGGGTTCTCCATTCATCTAGTGAGCTAATATCAAATAACCCCTTTTTCTACCGGCAAGTTTGAAATCATAGTTGAGTTCTTTAATTGCCCAATATGCTTTATGTTCTGACTCAAGAGGCAAATGACAAGCCTTTCCGTAAACCATTTTATAAGGAGACATACCCATAGGATTTTTTTATGTTGTTTTGTAAGCCCAAAGTGCATCATCTAATTTCTTAGACCAATTCTTTCGGGACCTATTGATAGTATTTGTAAAATTAACTTTATTTCTCTATTGCTAAGCTCAACTTGACCACTTGACTGAGGATGATAGGGTGATGCAATTCTATGGTTAACATCATACTTAGCAAGCATTTTTCGGAAAGCACCATAAATAAAGTGTGAACCACCATCAGTCATTAAATATCTAGGGACTCCAAACCTTGGGGAAATAACTTCCTTAAGCATTTTAAAAGATATTTTGTGATCAACACTACTAGTTGGAATAGCTTCTACCCACTTAGTAACATAATCAACAACAACCAAATTTGTGTGTACCCATTAGAGGAAAGAAAATGTCCCATATAATCAAAACCCTAAACATCAAATAGTTCAACAGCAAAAGAAAATGTCCCATATAATCAAAACCCTAAACATCAAATTTGTGCTTACCAATATTACCAATTCTTTGACATTCATCACAAGATAAAACAAACTTACGGGCATCCATGAAGAGAGTGGGCCAATAAAAACCAGATTGCAATACCTTGTGAGCAGTTCTGTCTCCCGCATGATGCCCTCTGTAAGCTTCGAAGTGACACTTTCATAGGATTTTTCCCTATTCATGCTCTGGTACACAACGTCTAATAATACCATCTACTCCTTTATAAAGATGCGAGTCATCCCAAAATTAATGTCTTAAATCATAGAAGAATTTTTCTTTGTTGGTATGTGAAGCTAGGTGGTATAAATTTAGCAAAAATATAATTAGCATAGTCAGCATACCAAGGAGTGTTATGAGAAACATTTATTTCAGCTAATTGATCATCAGGAAAACTATCATTAATAGGTTGTGGTCATCAAGAATATTTTCTAGCCTAGACAAGTTATTAACCATGGGGTTCTCAGCTCCTTTTCTATCAGTGATATGTAAATCAAATTCTTGTAACAGGAGAAACCACCTAATGAGTCTAGGTTGAGCATCTTTATTTTCCATAAGATATTTAATAGCAGCATATGATCAATGTGAACAATAACTTTAGAATCAACAATGTAAGATCTAAATTTATCACAAGGAAACACAACCGCTAAAAATTCTTTTTCAGTAGCTTAATTTCGTTGGGCACTGTCCCGAGCCTTACTAGCATAATGAAAAAACATTTAACTTCTTATCAACTCTTTGTCCTAAAACAACACCAACATCATAATCACTAGCATCACACATAATTTCAAAAGGCAAGTTGCAATCAGGTGGTTGAACAATAGGTGCAGAAATTAAGGCTTTCTTAACTGTTTTAAAGGCTTCTACACAATCATCATCAAAAACCAATGAAACATCCTTTTGTAAAAGATTCGTAAGAGGCCTTGAAATTTTAGAGAAGTTTTTAATAAATCTCCTATAAAAACCAGCATGCCCAAGAAAACTACGAATACCTTTAATATCTCTAGGACATGTCATTTTCTCAATTGCATCAACCTTAGTTTTATCCACCTCAATAGATCGTTCAGAAATTTTATGTCCCAGGACAATACCTTCATTAACCATAAAGTGGCACTTCTCCCAATTCAAGACAAGATTAGTTTGCTCGTATCTCTACAACACTCAATCAAGGTTGCTTAAGCAATCATCAAAGAAGTTCTGTAAACGAAAAGATCATACCTGAAAACCTCAACAATCATTTCATAAAAATCAGAGAATATAGCAGTCATACATCTTTGAAAGGTAGCAGGTGCATTGCATAAACCAAAAGGCATACGTCTACAAGCATAAGTTCCGAAAGGACAAGTAAAGGTGATTTTCTCTTGATCAGGTTGTGAAACAGGTATTTGAGAAAAAACAAGAATATCCATCGAGAAAACAAAAGTGTGTATGCTTAGATAGTCTTTCTAACATTTGATAAATAAAAGGTAAAGGGTAATGGTCTTTCTAGTTGCTTTATTTAATTTTCTAAAATCAGTTACCATTCTATAACCAATAACAGTTCTTTCGGAATGAGTTCATTCTTATCATTAGGAACAATAGTAATACCTCCCTTCTTAGGGACACAGTGAATGGTGCTTACCCATCTACTATCAGCTATGGGATAGATTATACCTGCTTTCAGAAGCTTTAATATTTCAGTTCTTAGCACTTCTTTCATCTTAGGATTTAAATGTCGTTGATGATCAACGACGGGTTTATCATCAGGTTCCATATTGATCTTGTGCTGACATAGAGTGGGACTAATGCCCTTAATATCATCAAGAGTATATCCAATAGCAGCTCGGTGCTTCTTCAGAATTTTCAATTATCTTTCTTCTTTGTGTTCAGAAAGGTTAGCACTAATAATAATAGGATATATCTTTTTCTCATCAAGATAAGCATATTTCAAAGTGTCTGGCAATTGTTTCAATTCAAACACGGGATCACCTTTAGGTGGAGGAGTACCTCCTAGAGTTTCAATAGGAAAATTTTGTTTAAGTAGAGGTCGTTTTTCAAAGATGATTCTATATATTTCATTCCTTTCATGCATATATATCATTTTCATGGTCTAGCAAATATTGTTCTAGTGGATCAGTAGGAGGCACGACAATAGAAGCAAGACCAATTATTTCATCCTTACCAGGCAATTTTTTCTTATGATGTTTTCTAATAAACTTAGAAAAATTAAACTCATGAGACTCATCACCAAAACTAACACCGACGATTTGTTTCTCACAATTTATTTTAGCATTAACGGTGTTCAAGAAAGGTCTACCAAAGTGAAAGTGCAACTAATCCCCGGGTGGTTTAGGTAATTCATAACAATATATAGCTCACTGAACTAATATCCATTCAAGTTTAATATTTTAGAAAGTTCAATGATTGCCATGGCATGGACTAGAGACGTGGACCCCTCAAAATGTTTTGGATAAAGATTGGCAAAAGCTCAAGACTATTCATTTATATTTTAGTGATCCAAGATCACATTGAGTCCATAGGAAAGCCAATACTATTAAAAGGGGATGAGGTGTTGCTTCATGGTCTACTTGCTCAAAGTGCTTAGTGATACTGCTCCAAAACCCTTAGCCACTTTCTCTTCCAAATATGTCCAAAACTCAAAGTCAAACTCGACCCCACCGAAATGATCCATCCGACGCCACTGAGTTGATTTGAAATAGCCACTGCCAGAAACCCTAGCAATTGGGTTACACCGATACGGATCTCGATCTCACCGAAATGGCCTTGCAAACTCTCTGTTGCTTGTTGCAATTATTTCGGTCTCACCAAAATGTGCAATCGGTCCCATCGAGTTTTCTTGACCAACTCTCTATTTGCTCTTTGCTGAAATCGGTCTCACCGAGTTCAAGCAATCGACGCCACTGAGATGAGGTTTTTCCCTAGCCCTAGAACATAGGTCCCACCGACTTGTTCCAGTAGGTCCCACCGAGATTCCTAACGTTCACATTTTGAATTGAATCGGTCTCACCGAGTTCTTCAATTCGGTCTGACTGAGTTGGGTCAAATGTGTGTAACGGTTGGATTTTGTGTGGAGGCTATATATACCCCTCTACCCCCTTCTCCATTTGAGAGAGAGCCATCAGAACGTGTCTACACTTCGACTACAAATTTCTGAGAGAGAACCACTTACTCATGTGTTGACACCAAGATATCCCAATCCTACCACAAGAATCTTGATCTCTAGCCTTCCCCGAGTTGCTTTCCGCTCAAATCATCTTTCCACCATAGCCAAATCTATGAGAGAGAGATGAGTGTTGGGAAGACTATCATTTGAAGCACAAGAGCAAGGAGTTCATATCAACACACCATCTATTACCTTTTGGAGAGTGGTGTCTCCTAGATTGGTTAGGTGTCGCTTGGGAGCCTCCGACAAGATTGTGCAGTTGAACCAAGAAGTTTGTAAGGTCAAGGAGATCGCCTACTTCGAGAAGATCTACCCGAGTGAGGCGAGTCCTTCGTGGGCGATTGCCATGGTGGGATAGACAAGGTTGCTTCTTCATGGACCCGTAGTGGGTGGAGCCCTACATGGACTCGTGCAACCATTACCTGCTACTTCTTGAGCTTGCGTTGGTTTTTCCCTTAAAGAGGAAAAAGTGATGCAGCATAGTAGAGATAAGTATTTCCCTCAGTTAAGAACCAAGGTATCAATCCAGTAGGAGAAACGCGCGAGTCCCCAATAGATGCACCTGCACAAATAATCAAACACTTGCACCCAACGCGATAAAGGGGTTGTAAATCCCTTCACAGTCACTTGCACAAGTGAGATCTGATAGAGATAGATAAAACTAAATAAAAGATAAAATATTTTTTGGTTTTTTGGTTTATAGATCTAAAAATAAAAGATTGCAAAATAGAAGATCGGAAACTAATATGATTGAAAATAGACCCAGGGGCCATAGGTTTAGCTGGAGGCTTCTCTCTTGAAGGCAAATAATATGGTGGGTGAACAAATTACTGTCGAGCAATTGATTGAAAAGCGCAAAGTTATTACGATATCCAAGGCAATGATTATGCATATAGGCATAACGTTCGTGTCAAGTAGACCGACTCCTCCTGCATCTACTACTATTAATCCACACATCGACCGCTATCCAGCATGCATCTAGAGTATTAAGTTCATAAAGAATGGAGTAACGCCTAAAGTAAGATGACATGATGTAGAGGAATAAACTCAAGCAATATGATGAAAACCCCATCTTTTTATCCTTGTGGAAACAATGCACTACGTGTTTGATACATCCATTTTGCATCATGTTTTCTTACTGTTATTTACAATGTTCTTATCCATAATAATGTTTTCTGGAGTAATTCTAATGCCTTTTCTCTCATAATTTAGAAGCTACACACAAAGGGGGAGAATTCCGACAGCTGGAAATCTGGACCTGGAAAAGCTATGTCACGCCACCTATTCTGCACAACTCCAAACAAGCTGAAACTTGATGGAGATTTTTTATGGAATATATAAGAATTATTGGAGCAAATAACTACCAGGGGGCCCACCAGGTGGGCACAACCCACATGGGCATTCCAGGGAGCCCAGGCGTGCCTTGGTGGGTTGTGCCCTCCTTAGCCCACCTCTGGTGCCCACCTTCTGGTATATAGGTCATTTTGACCTAGAAAAAATGAGGAGAAGGCTTTCGGGATGGAGCGCCACCGTCTTGAGGTGGAACTTGGGTAGGAGCACTTTTACCCTCCAGCAGAGCGATTCTACTGGGGGAACTTCACTCCCGGAGGGGGAAATCATCGTCATCATCATCACCAACAACTCTCCCATCTTGGGGAGGGCAATCTCCATCAACATCTTCAAAACACCATCTCATCTCAAACCCTAGTTCATCTCTTGTGTTCAATCTTGTTACCAGAACTATAGATTGGTGCTTGTGGGTGACTAGTAGTGTTGATTACATCTTGTAGTTGATTACTATATGGTTTATTTGGTGGAAGAGTATATGTTTAGATACATTATGATATTTAATACTCCCCTGATCATGAACATGTTTATCGTTTGTGAGTAGTTACTTTTGTTCTTGAGATCACGGGAGAAATCATGTTGCAAGTAATCATGTGAATTTGATATGTGTTGGATATTTTGATAGTATGTATGTTGTGATTCCCTTAGTGGTGTCATGTGAACGTCGACTACGTGACACTTCACCATATTTGGGCCTAAGGGAATGCATTGTGGAGTAGCAGTTAGATGATGGGTTGTGAGAGTGACAGAAACTTAAACCTTAGTTTATACGTTATTCCTTAAGGGACTGATTGGATCCAAAAGTTTAATGCTATGGTTAGAATTTATTCTTAATACTTTTCTCGTAGTTGCGGATGCTTGTGGGAGGGTTAATCATAAGTAGGAGGTTTGGTCAAGTAAGCACAACACCTAAGTGCCGGTCCACCCACATATCAAATTATCAGAGTAGCGAACACAAATCGAACCAACATGATGAAAGTGACCAGATGAAAATCCCGTGTACCCTCAAAAACGCTTTGCTTATCATAAGAGTTCGTTTTGGACTCTCCTTTGACTCAAAAGGATTGGTCTACCTTGCTGCATATTTGTTACTACTATCGTTACTTGCTCGTTACAAATTATCTTGCTATCAAACTACTCCGCTACTTGCAGTTTCAGCACTTGCAGACATTACCTTACTGAAAACACTTGTCATCTCCTTCTGCTCCTCATTGGGTTCGACACTCTTACTTATATAAAAGAGCTAAAATTGATCCCCTATACTTTTGGATCATCAGGTCTATTTTTTGGCATCGTTGCCAGGGAGTGAAGCGCCTTTGGTAAGTGGAATTTGGTAAGAAACATTTATATAGTGTGCTGAAATTTATTGCCACTTGTTACTATGGAAAACAATCCTTTGAGGGGTTTGTTCGGGGTATCTTCACCTCATCCGGAACCACAATTAGTTACCCCTCAACCTACTACACCTACTGAAATTTAATATGAAATTCCTTCAGGTATGATAGAACAACTGCTAGCTAATCCTTATGCAGGAGATGGAACCAAACATCCTGATATGCACTTGATATATGTGGAACAAATTTGTGGATTGTTTAAGCTTGTAGGTTTACCCAGAGATGAAGTTATGAAAAAGGTTTTCCCTTTATCTTTGAAAGGAAAAGCATTGGCATGGTATAGGCTATGCGATGATATTGGATCATGGAATTGGAATCGTTTGAAATTGGAATTCCACCAAAAAAATTATCATGTGCATCTAGTTCATCGTGATCGGAATTATATATATAATTTTTGGCCTCATGAAGGAGAAAGTATCGCTCTAGCTTAAGGGAGACTTAAGTCATTGTTATATTCATGCCCCAATCATGAGCTCTCAAGATAAATTATTATCCAGAATTTTTATGCTCGGCTTTCTCGTAATGATCAAACCATGCTTGATACCTCTTGTGCTGGTTCTTTTATGAAGAAGACTATTGAATTCTGGTGTGATCTTTTGGAAAGAATTAAATGCAACTCTGAAGATTGGGAACTCGACGAAGGTAGAGAGAGTTAGGTATTAAACTTAAGTATGATTGTGTTAAATCTTTTATGGATACCGATGCTTTTCAAAAGTTTAGCACTAAATATGGACTTGACTCTGAGAAAGTTGCCTACTTTTGTGAATCATTTTCTACTCATGTTGAGCTACCTAAAGAGAAGTGGTTTAATTATCACCCACCAATTAAAGAAGAAATTAAAGAACTGATACCAGTTAAAGAAGAAACTATACTTTATAATGTTGATCCAGTTGTTCCTTCTGCTTATATTGAGAAACCACCTTTCCCTGTTAGGATAAAGGAACATGCTAAAGCTTCAACTATGGTTGACAAAAGCTATATTAGAACACCTAAACCTGATGAACAAATTAAAGTAGAACCTAGCATTGCTATGGTTAAAGATCTCCTAGAAGAAGATATAGATGGGCATGTAATTTACTTCTATGAAGAAGCTACTAGAATTGCTAAACCTGATAAAAGGGATAAACATAGACCTGTTGTGGGCATGCCTATCATCTCAGTTAAAATAGGAGATCACAGTTATCATGGTTTATGTGACATGGGTGCTAGTGTGAGTGCTATTCCTTACACTCTTTATCAAGAAATTATGAAAGACATAGCACCTGTAGAGTTAGAAGAAATAGATGTTACTATTAAACTTACTAATAGAGACACCATATCACCGTTTGGGATTGTTAGAGATGTTGAAGTCTTGTGTGGGAAAATAAAATACCCTACTGATTTTCTTGTTCTTGGTTTCCCCGCAAGATGACTTTTGTCCCATTATCTTTGGTAGACCTTTCTTGAACACCGTTAATGCTAAGATAGATTGTAAGAAACAAATTGTCGGTGTTAGTTTTGGTGATGAGACTCATGAGTTTAATTTTTCCAAGTTTAGTGGAAATCTTCATGAAAAATAATTGCCTAGTAAGGATGAATTAATTGGTATTGCTTCTATTGCTGTACTACCTACTCATCCTCTAGAACAATATTTGCTAGACCATGAAAATGATTTACATATGCATGAAAGAAACGAAATCGATAAAAATTTCGTTGAACAACGTCCTCTACTTAAACACAATTTGCCTATTGAAAATTTAGGAGGTCCACCTCCACCTAAAGGCGATCCTGTGTTTGAATTAAAACAATTGCCAGACACTTTGAAATATGCTTATCTTGATGAAAAGAAGATATATCCTGTTATTATTAGTGCTAACCTTTCAGAACATGAAGAAGAAAGATTATTGAAAGTTTTAAGAAAGCACCAAGCTTCTATTGGATATACTCTCGATTATTTAAAGGGCATTAGTCCCACTCTATGTCAACACAAAATCAATATGGAACCTGATGCTAAACCCATTGTTGATCACCAACGTCGGTTAAATCCGAAGATGAAATAAGTGGTAAGAACGGAAATATTAAAACTTCTGGAAGCAGGTATAATCTATCCCATAGCTGATAGTAGATGGGTAAGTCATGTTCATTGTGTCCCTAAGAAAGGAGGTATTACTGTTGTTCCTAATGATAAGAATGAGCTTATTCCACAAAGAATTGTTACAGGCTATAGAATGGTAATTGATTTTAGAAAATAAAATAAAGCAACTAGAAAATATCATTACCTACCTTTCATTGAGAAAATGCTTGAAAGATTATCTAAGCACACACACTTTTGCTTCCTTGATGGATATTCTGGCTTTTCACAAATACCTGTTTCTCAACCTGATCAAGAAAAGTCCACTTTTACTTGTCCCTTTGGAACTTATGCTTATAGACATATGCCTTATGGTTTATGTAACGCACCTACTACTTTTTGAAGATGTATGACTGCTATATTCTGTGACTTTTGTGAAAATATTGTTGAGGTTTTCATGGATGACTTTTCTGTTTATGGGAAGTCTTTTGATGATTGTTTAATCAATCTTGAGCGAGTTTTGCAGAGATGTGAACAAACAAATCTTGTCTTGAATTTGGAGAAGTGCCACTTTATGGTTAATGAAGGCATTGTATTGGGTCATAAAATTTCTGGAAGAGGTATTGAAGTGGACCAAGCTAAGGTTGATGCAATTGAGAAAATGTAATGTCCTAAAGATATAAAAGGTATTCATAGTTTCCTAGGTCATGCTAGTTTCTATAGGAGATTTATCAAAAACTTCTCTAAAATATTTGGGCCTCTTACTAGTCTCTTGCAAAAGGATATCCCTTTTGTTTTTGATGATGATTGTTTAGAAGCCTTTGAAACACTCAAGAAAGCCTTAATCTCTGCACCTATTGTTCAACCACCTGATTGGAACTTGCCTTTTGACATTATGTGTGATGTTAGTGATTATGCTGTTGGTGCTATTCTAGGACAAAGAGTTGATAAGAAATTGAATGTGATTCATTATGCTAGTAAAACTCTAGACAGTGCTCAAAGAAATTATGCTACTACTGAAAAAGAATTCTTAGCGGTGGTGTTTGCTTGTGATAAATTTAGACCTTATATTGTTGATTCCAAAGTAATTGTTCACACAGACCATGCTCCTATTAAATATCTTATGGAAAATAAAGATGCTAAACCTAGACTTATTTGTAGGGTTCTCTTATTGCAAGAATTTGATTTACATATCATTGATAGGAAAGGAGCTGAGAACCCAGTAGCTGATAATTTGGCTAGGCTTGAAAATGTGCTAAATGACCCACTAACTATTGATGATAGTTTTCATGATGAGTGTTAGCTGCAATAAATGTTGCTCATAGTTCTCCTTGGTATGTTGACAATGCTAATTACACTGTTGCTAAATATTTACCACCTAGCTTTACCTACCAACAAAAGAAAAAATTCTTCTATGATTTAAGACATTACTTTTGGGATGGCCCACATCTTTATAAAGAAAGAGTAGATTGTATTATTAGACGTTGTGTACCTAAGCATGAACAGGGACAAATCCTACGGAAATGTCACTCTGAAGCTTATGGAGGGCATCATGCTGGAGATAGAACTGCTCACAAGGTATTGCAGTCTAGATTTTATTGGCCTACTCTCTTCAAGGATGCCCTTTAGTTTGTCTCATCTTGTGATGAATGCCAAAGAATAGGTAATATCAGTAAGTGTCAAGAAGTGCCTATAAATTATTCACTTGCTGTTGAACCATTTGACGTTTGGGGATTTGATTACATGGGACCTTTTCCTTCCTCTAATGGGTATACACATATTTTGGTTGCTGTTGATTATGTTACTAAATGGGTAGAAGCTATTCCAACCAATAGTGCTGATCACAACACCTCTATTAAAATGCTTAAGGAAGTTATTTTCCCAAGGTTTGGAGTCCCTAGATATTTAATGACTGATGGTGGTTTTTATTCATGGTGATTTCCGTAAAATGCTTGCCAAGTATGATGTTAACCATAGAATTGCATCACCCTATCATCCTCAGTCTAGTGGTCAAGTTGAACTTAGCAATAGAGAAATAAAATTAATTTTGCAAAAGACTGTTAATAGGTCCAGGAAGAATTGGTCTAAGAAATTAGATGATGCACTTTGGGCTTACAAAACAACATAAAAAAATCCTATGGGTATGTCTCCTTGTAAAATGGTAATGTAAAAGCTT
Source organism: Triticum aestivum (assembly GCF_018294505.1). NCBI lineage: Eukaryota > Viridiplantae > Streptophyta > Magnoliopsida > Poales > Poaceae > Triticum > Triticum aestivum. The sequence continues at coordinate 106,560,235 of NC_057807.1, forward strand.
GTCATTTGCCTCTTGAGTTAGAACATAAAGAATTTTGGGCAGTTAAAGAACTCAATTATGATTTCAAACTTGCCGGTGAAAAGTGGTTATTTGATATTAGCTCTCTAGATGAATGTAGAACTCAAGCTTACGAAAATGCAAAATTATTCAAAGAAAATTTTAAAAGATGGGATGAAAAAAGAATCCAAAAGCATGACTTTAAAGTTGGAGAATATGTTCTGTTGTACAACTCTCGTTTTAGATTTTTTGCAGGAAAACTCCTCTCAAAATGGGAAGGCCCATATGTCATCGAGGAGGTTTACCGGTCTGGAGCCATCAAAATAAATAATCCCAAACGTCCTAACCCAAAGGTTTTCAATGGGCAACAAATAAAACATTATATCTCAGGTATGCCCATTAATATTGAAAGTAATATTATCCAAAATTTGACACCGGAAGAACACATAAAAGAGTGCTTCTGGAACACTCCTGTTGCGGGGAAGCTGACCCACGGACACCTATGGGGCCGGCGGACCGGGCCCCTTTAGGTTCGGCGGGGGGCGGAGATCGCACGAAGAGCAGATCGAGGCGAAGCACACGAGCGGTTTACCCAGCTTCGGAGCTCTCCGGAGAGATAATACTCCTACTGCTGCATGTCTGATTGTATTGAGTTCTTGCTCGAGAGCGCTGAGTGCTACAGTACACACTAGCTGCTAACGAGACCGAGCGAGGGTGTTTTCTGGCTTTGAACCTTTCGAACCCCCCTCTACGTTGCGCATGGGCCTCCTTTTATATGCTCAAGGGGTCACTGACAGGTGGCAACGTAGACAAGGGTAAAAATGGAAAAGGAGTTGCGGTTGGTACAACTACTTGTACAGTGTATCATACCTAACCCTGACGGCAGGGGAAAAAGGCATTAAATGCCCGTCTGTGTCGCCCAAACAGTGCAAAAAGGGACCGTCAGGGACGCCACCGCTTGCCACGATGGTAATCTTGTCAGCGTCGCTTGCCACCGTGCACCGCTGGCTGCACAGCCTCTTGCCACGCGTGCCTGGAAAGGTCCCAGGGCGACATGTTGGTGGATGTGCTGGAGCGCAGGTACAGACTGGTAGCTTGCCGCGGCAAGTGCCTTGCTGCCGTCGTTGTCTTGTCGCGTCCAAAAGCTTGTCGCTCACCAGGTCTTGCCGGGACGCGTGGCGCGTCGCGGCAAGTTTCTTGAGATGCCTCGGTTGGCCTTCCTGGCAAGCTCCTCTTGCCGGGGTCTTGTCTCCTAGGCTTGAACACTTTGTTCTTGAATGGCTCCAAAGGAACCACGGAGGACCTTGGCGGTCACCCGGAAAGCCTTGCCGCGGGGTGCTGCGACTGCCCGTGCACAAGTTCGGGATACTAGGGTACCCCTACTCTAGTACACCGACAGGTCCAGAATCATGAAAATAAGGAGGTACGTGATACAGTAAGTAAACAAACCCCGAAAAATCCGCAAAAATATTTTTTTCGGTTTTGGAAAATTTAAGAATTTTATAAATAAAGAAACTCCCACGAAGCGTCCCCTGGTGGGCACAATACACCAGGGCGCCTGGCGCGCTAAGGTGGGTTGTGCCCACCTGGGACACCTCCCGTACTCCATTTTTCTCCCGTATGCTTGTCCTCCAAGATAAAAAAATCTATATATACTTCCCGAACCTGTTAACTACCGTATCATAGAGAAAACCCTCTGTTCTCTTTTCTTGCTGGATCCGGTCAGATTTATCAAGCTAGGCATCATGTCTTCCTGCTCCTCCAACTACATGGAAGAAGATGCCTAGCTGATGAAGATCGAGACGAAGAGGGAGGAGCCTACGAACGCTATCAAGGGAGACAAGGGCAAGGAAGCTACCGTAGATCCATCCCCGGTGGCAATGCAAGAACTGCTAGCCAAGGAGGAGGAGGAAGATATCCTTAAACCCTACCTTACTCACCTTACTCCTGCTGAGATTGAAGTTTTTTGCGGCATTGAAATAGTTCGCATACAAAATAAGTATCTCACTCGCGAAAATATTTTGCATCAGGAGCATATCACCTATCTCCGGAGCGTCATCCGTCGGTTGGAGAATCTCTTAATCCTGAAGGACAGGATTGCTTCTTCCTAACCATCATCTTCTTCACCATTTAAGGAGAACTGAGTATCGGGTATGGGCACTCCCCTTGGCTTCCGCCAAGCTTCAGGGAGGTGCCCCGGTATAGTATCATCCCACTATCTTTTTTCTTTTACTTATCTTAGTTCGATCTTTTGCTTTAGATGAAATAAAGTTAGTTCGATCCTTTCTTATTTGGGAGTTTGCATAGTGATCTATCATTGTAATCGTGTGCAAGTTATATAATAAAGTTTAGTTTGAGTTTTTGCTTTCTTTACTTTCATGTTGCAAATAAAGAAAAGAAATAATAATGAAATAAAAAGAGAAAGGAAATAGATAAAAGAAAGGAAATAAATCAATAAGATCATATACTAATCTTATGGTAGTTTATGGCACCACATAAGGAAAAGTATAAGTAGGAAATTTTATTAGAGATTGACAAACATAGCATTAGTCAATGATGCAACTCATGAAAGAACTAATAAGGGAAGAAAAGATGCACATATAAATATACTATCCTACAAATCTTTTGTGATCGTGAGCCCTCATCAAAATATTATATGCCAAAATTGTTGACGTTGGAATAGGAAGACAACTTAATGGTTTATGTTTGTTTATATTCCATAGAAGTCATATTATCATAGATTGTTCAACATGTGGTGCTTGCCCCTATCTTTTCTAGCCAAAAATTCCGCCCTAAGTAGAGATACTACTTGTGCATCCAAAAACCCTTAAACCCAAATCTTATTTTCAAGTGTCCACCATACCTACCTAGGGATTGAACAAGACCCCTCAAGTAAGTTGTCATCGGTGCAAAAAGGCAATAAAATTTGCTTCTAAAAATGTGAGATCATTTAGCATAAGAGAAAATTGAGCATTGTACGAACTTGGATGACAAAGAATAAAAGCGACAGACTGAATAATAAAGGTTGTCATCTTAAGGGGCAATACAACGTGATGTTCTCTTGCACTAAGGGATTGAGCATACAAACAAATAAGCGCAAGGCAACCTCTGCTCCCCTCTGCGAAGGGCCTACCTTTTACTTTTATGTATTTACTTTTATGCAAAGAGTCAAAGTTTTCCTTCTATTCCTTTTTATTTTCTCCTTTGGCAAGCATCATGTGGTGAGGAAAGATCTAGGCGCATATGTCCAGTTGAATATAGATAGCATGAGTTATTGTTGACATCACCCTCGAGGTGAGTATGTTGGGAGGCGAAACTATAAGCCCCTATCTTTCTATGTGTCCGGTTGAAATGTTTTGCTCATGGGTACGAGGTGAGTGTGAGCAATCATAGAAGACTATATGATGGTTGAGTATGTGGACTTGCCTAAATGCTCTATGTCATGGGAACGAACACCTATGGGGCCGGCAGACCGGGCCCCTTTCGGTTTGGCGGGGTTCGGAGATCGCACGAAGAGCGGATCAAGGCGAAGCCTACGAGTGGTTTACCCAGCTTCGGAGCTCTCCGGAGAGATAATACTCCTACTGCTGCATGTCTGATTGTATTGTGTTCTTGCTCAGGAGCGTGAGTGTTTTCTGGTTTCGAATCCTTCGAACACCCCTCTACATTGCGCATGGGCCTCCTTTTATATGCTCAAGGGGTCACCGACAGGTGGCAACGTAGGCAAGGGTAAAACTGGAAAGGAATTGCGGTTGGTACAACTACTTGTACAGTGTATCCTACCTAATCCTGACGGCAGGGGACAAAGGCATTAAATGCCCGTCTATGTCGCCCAAACAGTGCAGAAAAGGGACCGTCAGGGGCGCCACCGCGCGCCACGATGGCAATCTTTTCAGCGTCGCTTGCCACCTCGCACCGCTGGTTGCACAGCCTCTCGCCACGCGCGCCTGGAAAGGTCCCATGGCGACACGTTGATGGATGTGCTGGAGCGTGGGTACAGAGTGGTGGCTTGCCGCGGCAAGCGCCTTGCCGCGGTCGTTGACTTGTGGCGTCCGGAAGCTTGTCACTCACCGGGCCTTTCCGGGATGCATGGCGCATCGCGGCAAGTTCCTTGATATGCCTTGGTTGGCCTCCCCAGCAAGCTCCTCTTGCCGGGGTCTTGTCGCCTTGGCTTAAACACTTTGTTCTTGAATGGCTCCAAAGGAACCACGGAGGACCTTGGCGGTCACCCGGCAAGCCTTGCCGCGGGGTGCTGCGACTGCCCGTGCACAAGTTCGGGATACTAGGGTACCCCTACTCAAGTACACTGAGAGGAGCCCCCGGGCCTGGGCCACACACGGTGCCGAGCGCTGTTGGGCCAGGCCCAAAACAGGGCACGGGCACGCACGGCCTGGGTTACGCCGTATCTTACTCCGTATCCACCGCGCCCTCCCCTAACGGCACGCGTTGAATGCGGCATCGTGGGAGAGATCGTGGGTGGTTCTTTATTCGGAAAAACGTTATGTCCGCCCCCTCCCTCTTTATAAGCAGGGGAAACAGGGGCAGTTCCTCCATCTCGCCAGTTGCTACTTCCAATCTCAGAAATCTCTGCCGCTCCCCCCTTCTTCCAAAGCCGAGAGAGAGCAGCGCTCCGCCCCCCATCGCCGCCGGCGCCACCAACGCCTTTGATCTCCCCCACTACCTCTGCCATGGCTCCGAAAGCTGGGAAGGCTGTGAAGTCGGCCGAGGCGCTGCGAAAGGAGCGGGCAACTCCCCCCCCCCCCGAGCTCGCCGCGAAGGAGCTGAGGGAGTGGTACTACCTCTTCTGGTCGACGGAGACGCGAGCGCATCCACGCACGAAGGTACTCTCCGCCGCCGCTTCGGAACGGGCTCCGAATGGATATCCCTTTTTCGCACTATTCTTCTACTGCGGGCCCTGCCCGCCCTTCTCTGAATTCTTCTGCGATATCATGAACACCTACGGGTTCCACCTCCTTGATTTCACCCCCAATGCTGTTCTGACCATGGCAGTTTTCGCGCATCTCTGTGAAAACTTTGTCGGAGTCCACCCAAACGTAGCTCTTTTCCGCCACTTCTTTATGCCCCGGGTTGAGAGAGGAGAGCCCTTATCCGGCGGAATCGCCTGGAGCTCGAGAGCCGCCAAGAAGGAGGCTTATCTGGAGGGGGAGCTCCATAGCAAATGGGAGGAGTGGAGAGCAGACTGGTGCTGGATCCTCGAGGAGAACCAGCAGCCGTTTACTGCCCATCGCCAAACCCCAGCAGTGCGCGGCAACGATTGGAGCAACCTGGCCCCGGAAGACGATAGGTTGAAGATTGCCGTCACCCGGATCTTGTGCCTCAGGCTTGCCGGGCTTACTATAGGCACCATTGGCGCAGATTTACTTCGCCGCCGCATCGCCCCCCTCCAAGAGAGGAGGAGACCCGCTTGGGAGTTCGGGGGCCCGGCGGACATCATGAGGCTGCGCCCGGGCCTCAACTTCAACTTCACTATCCTGGAGCTGGACGCGATGCTCAAGGAGCTGTTCAAGCACGACCCTCAGCATCCCGAATGGTTCAGGCTGCCGAAGGGCGTCGTCCCGCTGTGCAACAATTTCTCGCTCGATCGCATCCGTGCAATGATGCCTCTGTGCGATTCGCATGGAATTGTTCCAACTTGGCAAGAGCCTGCGGACGATGTTGTGCAGGAGTTCTTCGACGGCTTGGTGGAGGTGGCGGTCCGCTCCGATGAACAGAAGAGCCTCACCCGCGACACCACCGATGCAGAGATGCGGCGCATCGCCACCAGGGCGGAAGAGGCGGCGGCAGCCGCTGCCGCGGGCGAGTTTGGATTCACCGTGGAGGAGGCAGAGGCAGCAGAGGCGGCAAGCCTTGCCGATCGAGATGAGCTTGCCGGAGAGCTTGCCGGCGAGGGAGAGCTTGCCGAGCCTGACGCCGAGTCGAGCGAGCCCACCGAGGGTGCGAGCGGCCCGCCATCTTCAAGCAGCTTGCCGCAAGCAGAGCTCCCAGCGCAGCCCCCAGCTCCACCAAGAAGGCGCCTCCGCAAGGCCAGGGACATAGCAGGGTGGCAGACGAGTCAACAGCCGTCGCGCCGCGGGACACGCTCCACCGCGACAAGTACTGTTGCCGCGGGAGCGCCTCACACCGCTGCGGCAACTGGAGCTGGGTCCTCCCAGACCATCGCTTCTGATCCTGCCGCTGCCCCCGCCAAGCGGTCAAGGGAGCCTACTCCTCCGCCACGTCGCGCCGAAAGAGGGCCGGACTTCGACCTCTCCGCGCTCAGCTCCGACGAGGAAGAAGAAGAGTAAGATTCTTTGTAGTACTTGTAGTTCTTCAATTTTTGCTGTTTTGTCTTGTATCTGACTTGCTTTACTCTGAACTCGTCCCTTTTCAGGACCTTGGCCCAGAGAGTGGCGAAGAGAGCCAAGGCTCCGGTGATTGTCATCGAGGACGAGCCCACCGCGACAGCAGGGGGCGCGCCTGAGACCACCTTGCCGGACCCGGCAATCATTCCCCAAAGCAGCCCCCAGCGCAGCCCCCAGCGTAAGTATATGGTTTACTTCCCGTTGTTATGGCGCGCATGGGTGCTCTTTCTTTGCTGATATCTGACTATTGATTTGTGTAGGAGCAGAGCAGCCTCACTAGGAGCACCCGGAAGCCGCCCCCGAGAAGCTATCTGCTTCGACTACACCGCCAAGGGAGGATTCCCCGGCAAGGGAGCGTTCTCCGGCAAGGGAGAAGTCTCCGGCAAGGCACAGTTCTCCGGCAAGGGACGGCACCAGCGACCCCCCGGGTGTGGAGCCCATGACTGCAGAGCCCAGCACAGGTAATCCTCTTACTTGAAAAACTTCCCTTGTGTTCTTCTTCTTCTGATCTCCTTTTTGGATATTTGCTTGACTTTTTATCTCTTTTCTTGGCCGTCATATCCATCTTCCACGGAGCCGATGGAGACCGAGGCCACCGGCGAGGAGAACGCGCGTGGCAACACCGACGAGGCCGCCGCCACAGAAGAATGAGCTGGCACTGATGAGCCTGCCGGCGAAGAGGCCGCCAAAGCTGCCGCCGCAGGAGCTGGCGAGGGGTCTGGCGATCGCACTGACGACCCTGAGGCCGCAGGAGCGCAAGGCGCTACGCCGACCGCCGATCCCTCCGCCACTGCCGCAGCGTCAGGCTCCGAAGAGCCCCAGCCCGGCGCCTATTTGAAGGCCAGCGATGGCGTCTTCATCAAGCTCCCCTGGGCATCAAGCTCCAGGGCGCCGGTCGAAGGAGAAACTTTTGATGGAGAAGTCTCGCCTCCGCTGGGCTGACGCTGGTTGACGCGCCGAGCAGCAGCAGCGGCGAGTCTGAGGAGGAGCAGCTGCTGCGGAAGCTGGTGTCACTCTACCGCGCTCGACAGGCCAAGCTGGAATCCCGAGATGCGCTTGTCGCGAAGGCGGGAGTGGACATCGAGAAGCACGCGGAGGAGCTCCGGAGTCGCAACCAGGAAGCCCTCCGGTCCATTGCAGAGGAGCGGACGCAACTCGCCGAGGCGCGGAAAGCCTTCCTCCTCGAGAAGGCCGAAGCTGAAGAGCAACAGCGGCTTGCCGCCGAGTAGCTGTTTGCGCGGGAAGGCGAGTTGGCGCAGCGGAAGGTTAACCTTGATAGCCACGAGGAGGAGCTTGCCGCGCGCGAGCAGACATTTGGTGGGGCTCTCAAGGAAGCAGAGGATGCTGCCGCAGCTGCCGAGGCCGCCAAGAAGGAGCTGGAGACGAAGGTGGCGCAGCTGGAGGCCGATCTCAAGGTGAGGGGTGAAGAGCTTGCCGCGCTCAATCGCGAGCGTGAGAAGGACGCCTATGCCCATGGCGAGCTGCAGGTTCGTCTCGTCGAGAAGGGCAAGGAGCTTAGCGCCGCCAAGGACTCCAATGCAGATATTGAGTTGAAGCTGGCTACTTTGACCAAGACGCTGGATGGCGCTAAGGAGCGGGAGGTGGCCTTGAAGGAGGAGATCAAGGCCAACGAAGCGCTGCTGACGAGGGCCGCCGAAACCCAGAACACCTTTAGGGAGACTGTGGAGCTCTGGACAGAGGGTCTCGTGAACATCGCCGCAGTTATTGACGGGGAGCTGGCGCAGCTGGGGATGGAGGATCTTGGGTACTCCTCTGACGAGAACCTCCAACCCAGTGCCATGCTCACCTTGTTCTTCAAGGGCGTGGCGACGGCACTCCAGCGACTCCGGGAAAGGATCCCAAAGCAGCTGGCCGATGAGTCGCGCACGATCTGCGCGAGAGTTCTTCAAAAGGTGTTGGTGAAGGTGGCCTTCCGCAACCCGGGCCTCAACCTCACCAATGTCCTCAAGAAGCTACCGACGGATGCTGATTTGGAAGCGCTCAAGGCCCTTGTCGCACCCATTGTGGACAAGGTGAACGAGGTCAAGAGGGTTGATGGCGATCGCGTAGATTAGGTCACCCGTTTCCTCCTTTCCTTGTCGCTGCTAGTCATGTTACGAGAACAATTTATTAGAGCTGCGACAAGTTATCTTGTAATATAACTTTATTTTGGGTATCGATTGCTATGTTATTCCCTTTACTTGATTCCTTCCTTTGTATGTTTTTGCCCTACGCTTTTAGGGAACTTGCCGGCGCAGGCACCTTAGCCGCAAGTGCTGAGTGCGGGACATCAGCAGCCTGCTGGTGGTGCTGCTACCGGCAAGAAACCTTGTCGCAACTAGTTGCAGCTCACTTAAGTTGTTGAGCGGACTCGAAACAAAGTAAGGGCGCAACTAGCTACGAGTTGGTTCCTCCGCGCACAGGTTTTCCATACAAAGCACGGTCGTTCGAGGAAAATAACTTAATTTTTTTTAAAACTGATTGCTCAAACTTTGGCTACTTAGCTTTTCTGTCGTTTGCTTCCCGGCAAGGCAAAACTTTCTTGAACGACGCCTGGTCCACACCATTATCTCCTCCTCCCCCCCGGCAAACTTGTGGGCGAGGGAACCTTCCTTTCTTTGAGAAAGAGAAAGAAGAGAAAATAAAGATATGGAGCCTTAAGGCTCGTTATTGCTTACCGGGGGTAGGTGCTGCACAAAGTGTCAGATAACACATGCAAAAAATAGAAAGCATGAAATTGACAAGATGTGCGGAGCACATGAGCTTTATTTATGCACGGGGTCTGCGCCCGGCTTTGTACAAAGGATTACATGCAACAGCGGCAAGACTTGTACAAAAGGTGGTTGCCGGAACAGGTTCTGGCAACCGCGCCTTACGGGTAAAACTTACGAAGATGCTCAATGTTCCAGGAGTTGCTCACCGGTAAGCCATCTTTGGTCTCAAGGCGGACAGCGTCGGGCCTAGTGACTCGTTTCACCCGGTAAGGGCCTTCCCACTTTGGCGTCAACTTGTTGGAATTCTTGGCGGACTGAACGCGCCGAAGAACAAGGTCGCCTTCCTCGAGACTCCTGGCATTAACTTTGCGGCTATGGTAGCGGCGCAAAGCTTGCTGGTATCAAGCAGCTCGTACAGCAGCCTGAAGACGGTCCTCCTCAAGGAGCAGCACGTCATCTTGTCGCAGCTGCTCTTGCTCAAGCTCGTCATAAGCGAGCACTCGAGGCGACCCGTATACGAGTTCCGTGGGGAGAACTGCCTCTGCTCCGTAGACTAGAGCGAAAGGTGTCTGGCCAGTGGCTCGATTTGGCGTCGTCCTGATCGACCAAAGAACCACCGGCAGCTCCTCAATCCAGTTCTTTCCGCACTTGCGCAGCCTGTCGAAAGTCCTGGTCTTGAGCCCGCGCAGCACTTCAGCATTTGCCCTCTCCGCTTGACTGTTGCTTCTCGGATGAGCAACAGAAGCGAAGCAGACCTTGGCGCCAAGATCTTGGACGTACTGTATGAAGGTGCGGCTCGTGAACTGTGTGCCGTTGTCGGTGATGATCCTATTAGGGATTCCTAAACGTCAAACAATCGACCTGAAGAACTTGACTGCTGACTGTGCTGTCACCTTCCTCACTACTTCCACTTCCGGCCACTTTGTGAACTTGTCGAATGCAATGTACAAGTACTCAAAGCCCCCGACAGCTCGGGGAAAGGGGCCAAGGATGTCGAGCCCCCAGACCGAAAATGGACAGGATAAAGGGATCGTCTGGAGAGCTTGAGCTGGCTGGTGTATCTGCTTGGAATGGAACTGGCACACTTCACACTTGGTTACTTGTGCAGTTGCATCCTGGAGGGCTGTTGGCCAAAAGAAACCTTGCCGGAATGCTTTGCCGGCAAGCGCTCTTGCGCCAATGTGGTGACCACATATACCTCCATGTATCTCTGCCAACAGTTTCTGTCCATCTTCCCAGTGAATACACTTCAATTTCACACCATTGAATCTTCTTCTATACAGTGCGTTGTCAACAAACTGGTACATACTTGACTGCCGGGCTACTCTTTCTGCTTCTTCTTGCTCTTCGGGAAGTTCTCCTGTCTGAAGGAAACGGACAATCTGCTGTGCCCATGCTGGAGCTTGCGGCTCGACAACAAGGACTAAAGGCACATATGCTGCTGCGGGAACATCCGCTTGTACGGCGACAACCTGCGTCTTAGCCAGAGCTTGATGTTCCCCGGCAAGCTTGCCGGAGCAAAACTTGTCGGGAGCGTCTGCTTCAACGGGACAAACCCTAGGGCTTGCTGGAGCAGACTGCTCCTCAGCACTCTTGGTGTTGATCTTGGGGATCTTCTTGGCGGCGGCTTCGGGGAGCTCTGCCGGAAAATAGTCACCAGAAAACAACTTCCTTTTCTTGCTCTGTCCCGTCGATGGCGTTATAGACGGTTGAGTCAGTTTGAGCACAAAGATCCCTGGTTCCACAGGTAACTTAAGTGCGGCGCACTTCGACAGGCCATCTGCAATGTCGTTCTGAGCTCTTGGGACATGTTCCATCTGTAGGCCGTCAAAGTGCTCTTCTAACTTTCTCACCTCATCAACGTAAGCTTCCATCAACAGACTCTGATAATTCTTGTTCACTTGGCGGACGACAAGCTGCAAGTCACCCCTGACAATGAGCTTCTTGATCCCAAGGTCTTCCGCGATCCTGAGACCGGCAAGCAAACCTTCATACTCTACAGTATTGTTTGTTGCTTGTTCCTTGGGAAAGTGCATTTGGACTACGTACTTGAGGTGCTCTCCGGTGGGTGCGACAAGTAGCACGCCCGCACCGGTGCCTTGCAGCGAGAAGGCACCATCAAAGTACATCAGCCACTCTTTGCTTGCTTCCTTGACGGGGATGCTCGTCTCTGGAATTTCTTCATCTGGTGTTGGCGTCCACTCTGCTATGAATTCTGCCAATGCCCGACTCTAGATAGTTGAAGTGCTCTCAAACTTGAGGCCAAAGCTTGATAGTTCCAGTGCCCACTCGACAATCCTGCCCGTTGCTTCTGGATTCTGCAGTATCCTCTTTAGCGGAAAACGAGTGACAACTGTGATCTCATGTGCTTGGAAGTAATGGCGCAGCTTTCTCGAGGCCATGAGAAGGCCGAAAAGCAATTTCTGCACACCAGAGTACCTTGACCTAGCCCCCTGCAGAAGGGAACTGACAAAGTAAACTGGGCGCTGCACCATTTTCTTCTGCACCTCCTTGTGTGCCTGCGCAGATCCATCCTTGTCGGGACCAGAGCTTGCTGGTGAAGCCCCCTGCTTGTCGCTGGATGCACCTGCCGTGGTTGCTGGCTCATCATCCGCCTCCCTCTCCGCTACTAACGCAGCACTAACCACTTGATTGGTTGCCGCTATATACAGCAGCACCTTCTCTTGTGGCTTAGGTGCGACAAGTATTGGAGTGGAGGACAGGTATCTCTTCAAATCCTGCAGCGCAGCCTCCACTTCCGGAGTCCATTTCATTCGACCTGCCTTTTTCAATATTTTGAAAAATGGCAGGGCGCGCTCAGCAGACTTAGAGATAAACCTGCTAAGAGCAGCCACACAACCGACAAGCCTTCGTACGTCCTTGACGCGCTTTGGTGCTTCAATCTGCTCAATGGCCTTGATCTTGTCGGGATTGGCATCAATTCCCCGATGAGACACGAAGAACCCGAGAAGCTTGCCGGAGGGGACTCCAAACACACACTTCTCGGGGTTAAGCTTGAGGTTGATCTTGCGCAGATTTGCAAAGGTTTCGTCCAAATCTTGAATCAGAGTTGCCTTGTCCTTGCTCTTGACCACTATGTCATCCATGTAGGCTTCCACATTTCTGTGCAAATGTGGCTCAAAAGCGTCATGGACTACCCTTGCAAATGTTTAACCAGCATTCTTTAAACCAAAAGGCATCCGTACGAAACAGTACGTGCCACATGGAGTGATGAATGCGGTCTTTTCCTCATCCTCTTCTGCCATGAAGATCTGATGGTATCCTGAGTATGCATCAAGAAATGAAAGCAAATCACATCTGGCCGTGCAGTCAACAATCTGGTCAATGCGCGGCAAGGGAAATGGGTCTTTGGGACAAGCTTTATTAACATCGGTAAAGTCGATACAAAGCCTCCATTTCCCGTTTGCCTTGTGCACGACAACAGGATTGGCCAACCACGTAGGATGGAGCACTCCTCTGACAAGGCCTGCTGCGTCCAACTTATTGATTTCTTCTGCAATGAATTCTTGGCGCTCCACTGCTTGCTTCCTGACCTTCTGCTTGACGGGCCGCGCATGAGGACAAACGGCAAGGTGGTGCTCGATTACTTTCCTGGGAACACCGGGGATGTCAGACGGTTGCCACGCAAACACGTCGACGTTCGCCCGCAGGAAAGCAACGAGCGCACTTTCCTATTTAGGGTCGAGAGTGGCACTGATGGTGAAGGTACCACCAGTGCCGTCCTCCTTGGCGGGCACCTTCTTGGTTTCTGGCGGAGCTGCCATCGTCTTCTTGCACTTGCCGGTGGAGCTCGATGGTGTGTCCTCGACGGTAGCGCAGCACTCCGAAGAGGTGCGCTTGCCGGAGTGGGCATCAGAACTCTTGCCGGACTTGGTCTTCTTCTTCCCCCCGGGATCTTCAGCGGCAAGTGTCTTGCGATCGGCTGCGGCTGCTGCTTCCCGGTAGATCTTGTAGGTGCAGATAAGAGCATCCTTCTTGTCGCCAGGGACAGAGATGATACTTATCGGGCCTGGCATCTTGAGCACATTGTATGTATAGTGAGAGGCTGCCATGAATTTGGCGAGCGCTGGACGGCCGAGTATCCCATTGTATGGCAATGGAAAATCAGCAACGTCAAAAGTGACCCTCTCAGTCCTGAAGTTCAAATTGCTGCCAAATGTCACCAGCAACGTGATCTTTCTCTTCGGCTTGCTCCTTCCCGGATTGATTCCTTGGAATGTGCCGGTCTCTTCGAGCTCGCTGTCAGGGATCTTGAGTTTCTGGAGTACCGCGGAGGAGATCAGGTTCAAGCCGGCCCCGTCGTCAACTAGCATCTTAGTGACCTTGAGCTTGCGGATAGTTGGTGAAACCAACATCGGCAAGCACCCGACCGCAGTTATGTGATCAGGGTGGTCCTCAATATCAAAGATGATAGGCGTGCTGGACCATTTGAGAGGCTTGCATGACTCGACGGGTGGTTCTGCCGCATTGACTTCCCGCACCCACTGCTTGAGCTGGCGGTGTGAAGTATGCAGAGAAGCACCACCGTCAATGCACAGGACCTCTGTGGCTTTCTGGAACTCCTGCTCATCGGCCTCGTCATCATCCATATCTTCATCTTCGTTGTCATCTTCATCCTTGTCGCGGCCGTGGGGAGGTCTGTCTCCTTGCCGCTGCTTGGCCTTGCCGCGGCATCCTCCCCGGCCGGGACGCTTCTTGCCGGATCCTCCAGTACCTTCTTGGGCCTTCTCCTTGTCACGTCGCTCGTATTCAGCCTTCTGCTGCTCGACAAGCTGCTCAACCTTCTTGCAGCTCTGGAGATCATGGCCCTTGGTGCGGTGGATCTTGCAGTACTGCTTGTCGGTGCTGCCCTGCTTGTCGGCGACCACCACAGCCTCCTCGCCGGAGCTACCAGCTTTGGCTTTTTTGGCGCCACCTCCATTGCCGGACTGCTCCACGACTAGCACATCTTTGCCTTTCCTCCTTCTGTTGTTCTGCCACCGGTTTTTCCTTGCCGGGGTAGCATCCTCGCTATCAGATCCTCCTACTTCTGTATTCTCTCCAGGGAGTTTCCTCCCTTCCTCAGCACGTGCACATTTGTCGACGAGGGCATATAGCTCAGTGACGTCCCTATTCTTGCACATCGCCATCTCCTCCCGCATCCTGCGGTTACGCACGTTCTGATGGAACGCGCTGATGACCGCGGCAGGGTGGACATCTGGGATTGTGTGCTGTACACAAATGAATCTCTGAGTGTACTTGCGCAGGGACTCTCCTTCCTTCTGGACGAGTATGTGAAGGTCGCTCTCTTGGCCATGAGGTTTGTGGCCGCCTGTAAAGGCGCCGACAAACTGATGGCATAGATCTGCCCATGAGGATGTGGAGTTGTCCGGCAAGTGCATGAGCCAGGATCTGACATTGGGCTTGAGCACCAGCGGGAAGTAGTTGGCAAGGATCTTGTCGTCCCGTCCCCCGGCTGCTTGCACCGCGATGGTGTAGATGCTGAGGAACTCCGACGGATGCGTCTTGCCGTCGTACTTCTCTGGTACGTTTGGCTTGAAATTCTTTGTACTGGGCCGTTGGACTTGCCGCAGCTCACGAGTGAACGCAGGGCAACCTACCGCGTACGGGAAGTCGCCTGGTTCCCCTGGCGCATGCATGTCGACAGAGGGCCCAGCGCGCTGGTCTGATTGACACCGCGCTTCTCTTCGACGCTCGATGCGAGTACGAGCGTCTTCTTGCTGTCGTTCGTGAAGAACTTGGTGCTGATCGCGACGAGCTCGTGGATCTGATGACGCGGTGGAGTCATTGTCGAGGTTGACCCAGCGAGTCGGCGATCTCGGCCTTCGGGGTGGAGAGTGCACGGTGGTTGCACCCCCACCTGTCTTGTCGCCATCGGCTCGTGCCTGGCAATCTTGCCGCGACTGCAATGCATTCGGCTGCCATGGAGTGTCGCCATTGGCGAAGCCGATGAGACTCTGACTGGTGGCCCTCCAATCGTCGATCTTGTCCGCCATTGGAGGGTAATCCAGGAGCAGGTGAGCTCGGGCCAACGCTTCTGCTGGGGTCTTCGGTGGCGGCGGCGAACGGTGCGAGGAGCGGGATATGCTCGGACTCCCAACTGGGTTGGAAGGAGCAGTATGTCGTCCAGGCGACTGTGTCTTGCTCGTGCCTGCATGTTGGCGTGCATGCTGGTCTTGAGCACCCTGAGATCCACCAGCTCGATCTTGGTCCAACGAGCGTATGGTACCGCGAGTACCATGACGCTGTCGGTCCCGCGCTTCCTGAGATGGGCGCGGTGCATGTACGGACGCCGAGGTCTGTGCAGCCTTATCCTTGGACCTGGCAGCACCGTGAGCTCCCTCGTCGACGCCCGTTCTTCCGCCGGCATCTACCCCACCACCCATTTGCTCCGGCGGCAGTGGGATCGACGTGGACGGAGCAGCCACCTCCGAAGCCTTCTTCTTCGGTGGCATGTCGATGAAGATGACGAAGTTCTAGCATGCGAGAATGCCGGATCAGGTTCACACAACCTCGACGCCCCCTACCTGGTGTGCCAAAGATGTCGTGGGAACTAACACCTATGGGGCCGGCGGACCGGGCCCCTTTCGGTTCGGCGGGGGGCAGAAATCGCACGAAGAGCGGATCGAGGCGGAGCACACGAGCGGTTTACCGAGCTTCGGAGCTCTCCGGAGAGATAATACTCCTACTACTGCATGTCTAATTGTATTGTGTTCTTGCTCAGGAGCGTGAGTGTTTTCTGGTTTCGAATCCTTCGAACCCCCCTCTACGTTGCGCATGGGCCTCCTTTTATATGCTCAAGGGGTCACCGACATGTGGCAACGTAGGCAAGGGTAAAACTGGAAAGGAATTGCGGTTGGTACAACTACTTGTACAGTGTATCCTTCCTAATCCTAACGGCAGGGGACAAAGGCATTAAATGCCCGTCTGTGTCGCCCAAACAGTGCAGAAAAGGGACCGTCAGGGGCGCCACCGCTCGCCACGATGGCAATCTTGTCAGCGTCGCTTGCCACCTCGCACCGCTGGCTGCACAGCCTCTCGCCACGCGCGCCTGGAAAGGTCCCATGGCGACACATTGATGGATGCGCTGGAGCATGGGTACAGAGTGGTGGCTTGCCGCGGCAAGCGCCTTGCGGTGGTCGTTGTCTTGTCGCGTCCAGAAGCTTGTCGCTCACCGGGCCTTGCCGGGATGCGTGGCGTGTCGCGGCAAGTTCCTTGATATGCCTTGGTTGGCCTCCCCGGCAAGCTCCTCTTGCCGGGGTCTTGTCGCCTTGGCTTAAACACTTTGTTCCTGAATGGCTCCAAAGGAACCACGGAGGACCTTGGCGGTCACCCGGCAAGCCTTGCCGCGGGGTGCTGCGACTGCCCGTGCACAAGTTCGGGATACTAGGGTACCCCTACTCTAGTACACCGACACTCTGACACGTGACCCTTCCTGAAAAGATGACTAATTGTAGTTGCAAAGTTGATTGAGAACATAGTTTGTTGGTTTCTAATAGAGTTTTTGCTTTATACTTCAATTGTGTGATGAACTATTACTTATTCATGAGAAGTATATGATAGAAGATATATGATAAAAGTCCTATGTTTAATTTTGTTGATGTTATAATAATAAACATGATGCTTCTATATCCGTATTTTGTTCTTATCGACACCTCTCTCTCAAAGCATGGGGACATGTTTTTAAATTTCTGTTTTTGCTTGAGGACAAGCGAGGTCTATGCTTTGGGGAGTTGATACGTCCATTTTGCATCATGTTTTCTTACTGTTATTTACAATGTTCTTATCCATAATAATGCTTTTTGGAGTAATGATAATCCCTTTTCTCTCATAATTTACAAGGTACACACAAAGAGGGAGAATTCTGGCAACTGGAAATTTGGACCTGGAAAAGCTACATCAGGCCACCTATTCTGCACAACTCCAAACAAGCTGAAACTTGACAGAGATTTTTTGTGGAATATATAAGAATTATTGGAGCAAATAACTACCAGAGGCGCGTCCTGGTGGGTTGTGCCCTCCTCGGCCCACCTACGGTGCCCATCTTCTGGAATATAGGTCATTTTGACCTAGAAAAAATGAGGAGAAGGCTTTCGGGACGGAGTGGCGCCCTCTCGAGGCAGAACTCGGGCAGGAGCACTTTTGCCCTCCGGTGGAGCGATTCTGCCGGGGGAACTTCCCTCTCGGAGGGGGAAATCATTGTCATAATCATCACCAACAACTCTTCCATTTTGGTGAGGGTAATCTCCATCATCATCTTCAACAGAACCATCTCATCTCAAACCCTAGTTCATCTCTTGTGTTCAATCTTGTTACCATAACTATAGATTGGTGCTTGTGGGTGACTAGTAGTGGTGATTACATCTTGTAGTTGATTACTATATGGTTTATTTAGTGGAAGATTATATGTTCAGATCCATTATGCCATTTAATACTCCTCTGATCATGAACATGCTTATCGTTTGTGAGTAGTTACTCTTGTTCTTGATGTCACGGGAGAAATCATGTTGCAAGTAATCATGTGAATTTGATATGTGTTCAATATTTTGATAGTATGTATGTTGTGATTCCCTTAGTGGTGTCATGTGAATGTCGACTACATGACACTTCACCATATTTGGGCCAAAGGGAATGCATTGTGGAGTAGCAATTAGATGATGGGTTGCGAGTGTGACAGAAACTTAAACCCCAGTTTATGCGCTATTCTGCAAGGGACCGATTGGATCCAAAAGTTTAATGCTATGGTTAGAATTTATTCTTAATACTTTTCTCGTAGTTGCGGATGCTTGCGGGAGGGTTATTCATAAGTAGGAGCTTTGTTCAAGTAAGAAAAGCACCTGAGACCGATCCACCCACATATCAAATTATCAGAGTAGCGAACACAAATCGAACCAACATGATGAAAGCGACTACATGAAAATCCCGTGTACCCTTAAGAACGCTTTGCTTATCATAAGAGACCATTTTGGCCTATCCTTTGCCTCAAAAGGATTGGGCTACCTTGCTGCATATTTGTTACTACTATCATTATTTGCTCATTACAAATTATCTTGCTATCAAACTACTCCGCTACTTACAATTTGAGCACTTGCAGACATTACCTTACTGAAAACTACTTGTCATTTCCTTCTGCTCCTCGTTGGGTTCGACACTCTTACTTATCGAAAAGAGCTAAAATTGATCCCCTATACTTGTGGGTCATCAGGTTCTCACTAGCCCTACTTTGTCACTGGGTGAAATCACGCAAGATTGAACCCAAAGCTAAGCACCTCTCCCATTGCAAGAAAAACCAATCTAGTTGGCCAAACCAAACCGATAATTCGAAGAGAAATACAAAGATATAAAATCATGCATAAAAGAATTCAGAGAAGACTCTAATAATACTCATAGATAAGCTGATCATAAACCCAAAATTCATCGGATCTCAACAAACACACCGCAAAAGAAGATTACATTGGATAGATCTCCAAGAACATCGAGGAAAACATGGTATTGAGAATCAAGTAGAGAGAAGAAGCCACCTAGCTAGTAGATATGGACCCATAGGTTTGTGGTAAACTACTCACGCTTCATCGGAAGGGCAATAGGGTTGATGTAGATGCCCTCCATGATCAAATCCCCCTCCGACAGGGTGCCTGAAAAGGTTGCGGCGGTGGAAAAGTATTTTCATGGAAGCTTCTAAGGGTTTTGGAATATATGTGAATATATAGGACGAAGAGGTAGGTCAGAGGAGTCCCGAGGGGGCCACAAGGCAGGGGCGCGCCCCCCTAGGGCACGCCCTCCATCCTTGCCGCCACCTCGTGGCTCTTCTGGCTTGGACTCCAAGTCCCCTGGGTGTCTTCTGCTCCAAGAAAAATCATCGTGAAGTTTTATTCCGTTTGGACTCCATTTAGTATTCCTTTTTTGCGAAACTCAAAAACAAGGAAAAACATAAACTGGGACTGGGCTCTAGGTTAATAATTTAGTCCCAAAAATAATATAAAATAGCATAATAATGCATATAAACATCCAAAACAGATAATATAATAGCATGGAACAATAAAAAATCATAAATATGTTGGAGACGTATCAAGCCTCCCCAAGCTTAATTCCTGCTCATCCTCGAGTCGGTAAATGATAAAAACAGAATTTTTTATGTATATTCTTCATTGTGGCATGAATATTCAGATCCATAAGATTCAAAACAAAAGTTTAATATTGAGATAAAAACTACATTACTTCAAGCAAACTAATAAAGTAATCATGTCTTCTCAAAATAACATGGCCAAAGAAAGTTATCCCTACAAAATCATATAGTCTGGCTGTGCTCCATCATCATCACACAAAGTATTCAAATCATGCACAACCCCGATGACAAGCCAAGAAATTGTTTCATACTTTTGATGTTCTCAAACCTTTTCAACTTTCACGCAATACATGAGCGTGAGCCATGGACATAGCCTTATAGGTGGAATAGAGTATGGTGGTTGTGGTGAAGACAAAAAGAAGGAGGTAGTCTCACATCAACTAGGCATATCAACGGGCCATGTAGATGCCCAGCAATAGATATCAATGTGAGTCAGTAGGGATTGCCATGCAATGGATGCACTAGAGCTATAAGTTTATGAAAGCTCAAAAAGAAACTAAATGGGTGTGCATCCAACTCGCTTGCTCACAAAGACCTAGGGCAATTTGAGGAAGCTCATCATTGGAATATACAAGCCAAGTTCTATAATGAAATATTTCCACTAGTATATGAAAGTGACAACATAGGAGACGCTCTATCATGAAGATCATGGTGCTACTTTGAAGCACAAGTGTGGAAAAAGGATAGTCACATTGCCCCTTCTTTCTTTTCTCTTTTTATTTTTAGTTTTTGGGCTTCTTTGTCCTTTTTTATAAAGTCTGGAGACTCATCCCAACTTGTGAGGGAATCATAGCTTCCATCATCCTTTTCCTCACATGGGGCAATGCTCTAATAATGATGATCATCACACTTTTATTTACTTACAACTCAAGAATTACAACTCGATACTTAGAACAAAATATGACTCTATATGAATGCCTCCAGGGGTGTACTGGGATGTGCAATGATCTAGCATAGAAATTGATATAAAAAATGGACAAGCCATGTAAACATCATGCTAGCTATCTTATGATCATGCAAAACAATATGACAATGATGGAGCGTGTCATAATAAAACGGAATGGTGGAAGTTGCATGGCAATATATCTCGGAATGTCTATGGAAATGCCATAATAGGTAGGTATGGTGGCTGTTTTGAGGAAGGTATATGGTGGGTGTATGGTACCGGCGAAAGTTGCGCGGTACTAGAGAGGCTAGCAATGGTGGAAGGGTGAGAGTGCGTATAATCCATGGACTCAACATTAGTCATAAAGAAGTCACATACTTATTGCAAAAGTATATTAGTCATTGAAACAAAGTAATACGCGCATGCTCCTAGGGGGATAGATTGGTAGGAAAAGACCATCGCTCGTCCCCGGCCGCCACTCATTAGGAAGACAATCAATAAATAAATCATGCTCCAACTTCGTTACATAACGGTTCACCATACATGCATGCTACAGGAATCACAAACATTAACTCAAGTATTTCTCCAATCCACATTTAGTCACTAGCATGACTCTAATATCACCATCTACATATCTCAAAACAGTCATAAGGAATCAAACTTCACATAGTATTCAATGCACTTTATATGAAAGTTTTTGTTATATCCCTCTTGGATGCCCATCATATTAGGACTAAATTCATAACCAAAGCAAATTACCATGTTGTTTAGAGAGACTCTCAAAATAATATAAGTGAAGCATGAGAGTTCAACAATTTCTATAAAATAAAGCCACCGCCGTGCTCTAAAAAGATATAAGTGAAGCACTAGAGCAAAATTGCCTAGCTCAAAAGATATAAGTGAAGCACATAGATTATTCTAATAAATCACGATTCATGCGTGTCCCTCTCAAAAGGTGTGTACAGCAAGGATGATTGTGGCAAACTAAAAAGAGAAGACTCATATCATACAAGACGCTCCAAGCAAAACACATATCATGTGGTGAATAAAAATATAGCCTCAAGTAAATTTACCGATAGACAAATACGAAAGAGGGGATGCCATCCGGGGCAGCCCCAAGCTTAGGTCTTGGTTGTTATCTGTGTCAAAACCGGCGGATCTCGGGTAGGGGGTCCCGAACTGTGCGTCTAGGCAGATGGTAACAAGAGACGAGGGACACAGTGTTTTTACCCAGGTTCGGGCCCTCTCGATGGAGGTAAAACCCTACGTCCTGCTTGATTAATATTGATGATATGGGTAGTACAAGAGTGGATCTACCACGAGATCAAGGAGGCTAAACCCTAGAAGCTAGCCTATGGTATGATTGTTGAGATGTAATGTTCGTCCTACGGACTAAGGCCCTCCGGTTTATATAGACACCGGAGAGGCTAGGGTTACACAGAGTCGGTTACAATGGTAGGAGATCTACATATCCGTATTGCCAAGCTTGCCTTCCACGCCAAGGAAAGTACCTTCCGGAAACGAGCCGGAGTCTTCAATCTTCTATCTTCGTAGTAGGGGAGTCCGGCGGATATTGATAGTCCGGCTGTCCGGACACCCCCTAGTCCAGGACTCCCTCAGTAGCCCCTGAACCAGTCTTCAATGACGATAAGTCCGGCGTGCAGAATGTTCGGCATTGCAAGGCGGGTTCCCCTCCTTGAATAATTCGGAGAAGATAATGAACGCCAGGATAGTGTCCGGCTCTGCAAAATAAATTCCACATTCCAACGTAGAGAGAATAAAATATACACTTAGCTCAATCTGCTGACGTATTATGCGGCGTGACATCACACCGAAGCCAAGCCTTTGTTTGAATTACTATACCACCTCAGCACGTTTAGCGAAGCGGTTTCCTTGGCACGTCTTGTCGAAGCAGAGATCGTGTCCCCTTATTCCGGGATCCTCATCAATACGTGTGTGGGTAACCCAACCGTTCCCGTCGCCACGCCTCCTCTATCGAAGGGGAATCTCAAACGGTCACGGAGACGGCCCTTGGTATTTCTTCCCCCTTTATAAGAGGACCAAGGCCTGTCCTGGTTCTTTAACCTCGCATCGAATCTTTCCTTCGCTCCCAGTTCCAACACCCAGAGCTTCAGATTCGAGCGCTTCGGATCCTCAACAATGTCTGGCTCCGACCTCCACGGCCGGTGGATGCCCTTCTCCGTCACGGAGGAGGACATATTGAAGTTGCGGGAGGCCATGTACCTGGCCTACGAAGTTTCGCACAGGTTGCCTGCCCCAGGGCAGGCCGTGACAGCCCCCGAGCCCGGCGAATACGTCGTTTTCGCATCTCACCTCCGTCGGGGATTAGGCTTCCCGACGGATCCCTTCGTGAGAGGGCTCCTGTTCTACTATGGGCTGGACTTCCACGATTTGGCTCCGGAGTCCATCCTCCACATCTCCGCATTCATTATTGTCTGCGAAGCCTTCCTCCGCGTCACCCCTCACTTCGGCCTGTGGCTGAAAACATTTAAGTTGGAGTCGAAGATGATCGGGGGGCGTCAAGCGGAGTGCGGCGGGGCGACCATAAGCAAGAAGGTCGATGCCCCGTGGCTCGAAGGTTCCTTCCAAGAGGAACTGGGTTTATGGCAGCAGGAGTGGTTTTACATCACTGCTCCAAGGGGCAGCAAGCAAAAGCCGCCGCCCTCCTTCCGCCCGGGACCTCCACAGCAACTGATGTCGTGGGTCAACCAAGGGCTCAACTGGGGGCCGTCCAAGGACGTGCCCTCACTGCAGGGCCGGATTCGAGACCTCCAAACAAGGGAGATCGACCTGGTCAAGGTGATGCAGGTCATGCTAATCAGGCACCTCCTACCCTGCAAACGTCGTCCTCTCCGTTTATGGGAGTTCAATTCGGAGGGACCTCGTATTCTCCAGAATTTTATGGGTGTGACACCCACGGAGATGTACAAGCTGTTCTTCGAACCGCAGGCGGCGTGTCCGGATTCGGCCGAGGATGCAGGCCTAAGCCGCGATCGCCCAGATACTCAGGTAAATAGCTCAGAGCCCGGACATTCTATTTGTATGCCTTTCAAAAGTTCGTCTCATGACCCTTTGTTCTTTATAGGAATGGGTGGCACGATCAAGGCTGATAAGGTGTCCGGCCCCCCTGCCAGAGACCGCACTGGAGCCCGTGCTGGTCAGAATGTTGGAGGTTGCGCCCACAGAGGGGGGCGACGGGGGAAATAAAGGAGCTAATACTTCGCCCAAAGGGGCGACTGAAGAGGAGGGAACCAAGGATCCCTCCCTTCAGAGGGAGAAGAGGACCGCCTCCGAAGATCCGGAGGCCAAAGCCCCTAAGCGTGGGAAAAAATCCCCACCGGGGGGTCCGGCGCCCGGAGAGAATCCGGACGCGCAATCACCGCCGAAGGACCAGCCCTCCAACGAGCCGTGAGTATGAAAGAGAAAGTTTAACAAGGAAATACCTTCGTTTATGCTTCTGTAGGTAACCGAAATATTTATATCGCAGTTCGGATTTGCAGCCTTCTCAGATGAGTTCATCTTCGGGGGACCTTCTTCCGGAGATGATGGAGAGCGATACGCCCCCGTCTGCAGCGCCGCCAGATGAGGCAGGCGAGCCCGAAGTGTCGTCATGGAGGGCGTCCCCGAGTCCGGAGGGGCCAGAGAGTTCGGCACCCACCAGAGTCCGGCCGGGAGAACTGAAGAATTTGCTTGAGAGGGCGTCCATTTCAGAAGATCACCGCGCGTTAATGCGTATGGTGATCGGAAGGATTTCGGCCGCTGAAGGCGGACTGCGTAGTGCCGCCATGAGCTTGCTGGCGGGATTTGAGGTATGCAAAGATGGCGCACCCCTTTGTCTTTTAACAGTTCTGCATATAAAAAATGCACCCTGTATAGATAGTAGCCCCTGAGAATCGGTAGGTTGTCGGAAGGGACAGCGTGCCAAGGATCGAAATCTCAAAATCTCACTTAATGAATACCGCCGTCCTTGTGCAGGTGGCAGATAGTCCGGGGGCCAGCCGGACTGATGAGTTTGCCGAATTAAGTCGGCAACTTGACGTGGCAGATGCTGACATCGCACTTGTCAACCAGCGACTTGACGAGTCGCAAGGTAAATAAATTCTCTGCAGCCGCTTTATTGAGTGGATCAAAGCCCGCCTCTTATTAGTTATATGCTGTTAATACAGATAGTGCTGCTGCTGTGGAGAGCCTTCGGGCCGAACTTGCTCTAGCGAAGGAGCAAGCCCGAAGGAGTGACGCGGCCGCCGAGAGGGCGGCCGAAGAGTTGAAGGCCGAAAAGGCTGCGCACTGCCTAAGCAGGGCGGAGGTGGCCGAATTGGCCAAGAAAGTAAAGGATGCTACCGACCACAATGAGGCTCTTGAAAAGGAGCGCTTATCGGAGCGGGAAGACCTGAAGAAGGCCACCGCCGAAGCCAAGGATGCCCGCTCTGCAATGCGGGCTATGAAGGAGGAGCTGCGCCAAGGTGGAGAAATCACGGCTGGCCAGCCTTTTCTGATGCGTCGCCGGTTTATGGATGCCAAGTACGCTCAATTTGAGCGGCTGTGGAGTTCGGAGGATCCGTATATGGACTTGGCTGTGAGTGCGGCTGATGCCGTTAAGCACTTCCGGAGCCAGGGGGATCACGAGGCAGAAGAGTTGTACTGGTCTCAATTCCATAGTCCGGATCGCCCTCTTCCGTTGACGGACAGGTTGGCCGAATGGGTCGAACTAAATAGACTGTTCGGACTGGCCATGACTGACATCGTGGCCCATGTCTGGCCAGAGAGGTCCAAGGCAACGAGCTACTTTGGCTTACTGCAGCAATTCCTTGGGGCGGTGCCGCATATAAAGGAGATGAAACGGTCGGCCTGCATCAAGGGCGCGCGGATGGCTCTGGCCTGTGTGAAGGCACAGTGTCCGGAGATGGATGCCACCGCTGTTGCTGCCCAGGTTTCGGATGGAAACCAGCTTCCTGCCGAGCATTATTTCGGGGAAGTTATGCGTGGCGCTTGTGTAATAGAGTCGCAGTGCTCTAAAAATGTAACGTTCAATTGAACGCGCCAACGTGTAGATCAATGATTATAGAGTGAATGCTTTTTATACTTGTGCTTCCAAGTAGTAAAACTTCTCCTGTGCGGCCATTTGCGTATACTTGTGTATAACCTGAAAGATGCAGTCTTCGGCTTCAGCCCCCTCGCACAAGGTGTTGGGGTGTTTGCAAAATAGCGCGTTTTCACACTTAATCCGACGTCTCGGTCCTGTTATAAGGAGGTGGTAGCATAGCGAACGAGGCAATCCGGACTATAATGCTTTATCTCTTTCACTTAGCCAATGGAGCTCGAGGGTGGGGCTACGATATAGCCCCTGGTGGCACCGCGCATCTCCGGATTCAGGTGTGTGTATGTGCCTGACCGGGAAACGGTCCTTCGTCAAAGCGGGGAATTCTAAACATTCCGATAGTCGATCGAGTGACTGACCAGACTCTCGCTATATCATGACAGTCAGTTTTCGGCTTTCTCTACTGAGGTGCTCGCCCAGCCGAACTGGGGCACAATCACAGTAGTTCTCCTGGTGCCGCGTTAGCCGATGATACGGAACGTAAGGCAGCAAAACACAGGAGCCGGGCAAACCCAACATTTGACCAAAGACATGATTCGGAGCTGATGCATATAATGCCTAACTCGAGACGCCGAACACTCCCGAAGGTGTTCGGACTTTATGATAATGGGCAGAATTATGCCCTAAGCCCCTTGTGTCCAGGTACGGGCATGGTCTTCTGACGCGGCCGATGCCAAAGCGTCAGGCTCCGCTTTGGCTATAGGAAGGAGCCGAGGGAGAGTAACAACAAGAGACAGTAATAAAAAAGGTCTACGTAGGGTCTTAATCTGAAAAGAATCCTTGCAACGGGTCCCTACTGCACGTCTGCGCCTGTGTCTCCGTTGCGCCGTTATCCTGGATGGGTACGCACGTTGTTCATCTGTAGAAAGAGAGGAACGTTTAGTTTTAGAAACAGTTCGTGCGAAAAATATGCAAAAGAAGAAATATAAATAATTAAAGCAAGGTTTATGTGAAACCGCGATCAGTTGTGCACGCAGCCCCTTGTGAAAAGGGTGTGCGGCTAAGGAGCCCCTAGCCTGCTGAGTCCGGATTCGTCTATCTGAGTCCGGGGTCTTTAAGTGACCCTCGCACTGAAATGGTGCCATGTGGACCGGGCATCTTAAGTGTAAGAGACGCGTAATGCGGTATGGCGTTGAAGCGGACAAAAGCCTTTCGTCCCAACAGTGCTTGATATTCACTATTAAATGGGACAATATGAAAAATTAATTTTTCGCGTCGAAAGTTGTTCGGCGATCCAAACACGACTTCTAGTAATATTGAGCCTGTGCACTTGGCGTAAGGGCCTGGCGTCACTCCTTTGAAGGAAGTGCGGCTGTGTCGAATTTTGGTGGGGTCTATCCCCATCCGACGGTTTGTGTTTGAATATAGCAGGTTTAAGTCACTGCCTCCGTCCATTAGGACGTTTGTGCATTGTAATCCGTCTATTATCGGATTCAATATCAGGGGAGTCCGTCCCGAGTTTCGAACGCTTCTGGAGTACTCCAGGTGGTCGAAAGTGATTGGTTTTGATATCCAATCTCTACGGTCTGCTGGGTTGGACCGTGCGAAGCTCTTTTTAGAAAGTGCCTCACTGTTTTTCCGCGTCCTCACATGGAGTGAGTTTACTGCTTTGACCCCTTGTGGGAAAGTCTTTTGTTTTCCGGTGCCCTGCTGGCGGGGTTTATCTTCTTCGCTTGACGCGTCGAGCCCCTTGTGTTCGGCGTTTAATCGGCCGAACTGTTTGAAAACCCAACAATCCCTGTGGGTGTGATTTGTGGGCCTTCCGGGGGTACTGTGGATTTGACATATCCGACCCAAGATTTTGTGTAGGTTAGACAGTTCGTCACTATCATCCTTGAGGGGCTGAGCTTTATTATTTGGCCATGAGCTTTTGAATCCGGCGTTAACTGCCGTGCTCTTTGGGCTTTTCTCTTTATTCCGGCGCTGCTCCTTTCTGCGCCGTGATTTTCCGTTTCCATCTCTTATCTCGGATGTACTTGGGTCGCTAGTGCTGCTTCTTGCTAGCCAACTATCCTCTCCCGCACAGAAGCGGGTCATGAGGCTTGTTAATGCGGTCATTGTCCTCGGTTTCTCTTGACCGAGGTGTCTGGCGAGCCATTCATCTCGGACATTGTGCTTGAAAGCTGCTAAGGCTTCGGCGTCCGGACAGTCGACTATTTGGTTCTTTTTGGTAAGGAACCTGTTCCAGAATTTCCGCGCTGACTCTCCGGGCTGTTGAGTTATGTGACTTAGGTCATCTGCATCCGGAGGCCGGACATAAGTCCCTTGAAAATTTGCTCTAAACGCTTCCTCGAGCTCTTCCCAACTTCCAACAGTGTTTTCTGGGAGGCTTTTGAGCCAATGACGGGCTGGCCCTTTGAGCTTGAGGGGTAGATATTTTATGGCGTGGAGATCGTCTCCTCTGGCCATATGTATATGCAATATATAGTCTTCTATCCAGACTCCAGGGTCTGTTGTTCCATCGTAGGCTTCTATGTTTATGGGTTTAAACCCTGCTGGGAATTCGTGATCCAGCACCTCGTCGGTGAAACATAGTGGATGTGCCGTGCCCCTGTACTTGTATGCGCCGCTATCGTCGGATACTTGACGTGTTGCTTTGCCTCGTGGGGCTTTCTTTTTTGGTCCATAGATGGACCTGGCTGGGCCATTGGACGGTGGGGGCTCTATGGCCTCCTCCTCGAATTCTGGGAGCAGCTTACGCTTCGGGTAGCTCTTCGATTGGTGGCCATTGCCGTATTTATCTGCGGTTTTGAGTACTTTGCTCCATCTTATTCGGAGTGTGTCTTCCGCTGTTTTGAGCTTCCGCTTTTCCTTCTTCAGGCTTCTTGCTGTAGCGATGAGCCTGCGCTTAAAAACCTCTTGTTCGACGGGGTCTTCGGGCGCGGCGAGCTCGTCCTCATTGAGGCTTGCCTCGTCTTCTGAGGGAGGTATATAGTTATGATCCTCAACCTCTTCGTCTTCCGCCCTTTCGTGAGGGCTTGATTCTGCATCCTCCTGCGCTGGGTCTTGCTGGAGGGGGTTGTCTTCGGCACTCTCTGGGGTATTGTTATTTCCTGTGCCGGAATCTATATTCTTGTTGTGGCGGGATTTAGAGCGGCGCCGCTGATGCCGGCGTTTGGGCTGCTTCTTTAGAGAATCTGCCTCCGCTGTTTTTTCGCCATCCCCTTCCTTTGGGGTATCCACCATGTATACGTCATATGATGAGGTGGCCTTCCAGTGCCCTATAGTGCTGGCTCTTGCTCGTCTCCGGCATCGTCGTCCATAGCGTCGATGTCGTCGGAGTCGTAGTCTAGCATGTCGGTTAAATCCTCGACAGTGGCTACAAAGTGGGTGGTGGGTGGGCTCTGAATTTCTTCGTCATCCGAACTCCAACACTCCTGGCCATAATCCGGCCAGGATCCTCCTGATAGTGAGAGATGCTTCAGGGAATTCAGGATATCGCCAAAAGGCGAGTGCTGGAAGATGTCCGCGGCGGTGAATTCCATAACCGGCGCCCGATCCGGATTAATTGGGAGGGGCGCGGGAGGCTCGGAGTCCGGCGAGGAGTCCGGCGCCTCGGGATCACGAGTTCCACGAGGGACAAGATAGGTATTCGGCTCCATCGCCGTGGATGTTGAAGCCCCCAGGGTGGCGTCTATCCACCGGCCCTCGACGTGGGCAATCGGCTCCGGGCTAGTGGCCGGAGCGGATCCGAGTGCGGCCACCAAAGCACTGTCCGGCGGCAGAGCTAGATCATGCCCATCGTCACAGTGCGGCGCGCTTGGCTGTGGCTCGAGTCCGTCGAAGATCAAGCCTCCGTGGTCATCGGCCGTGAAGTTTAAGCTTCCAAATCTGACCTGACGGCCAGGGGCGTAGCTTTCGATCTGCTCCAGATGGCCAAGAGAATTGGCCCGCAGTGCAAAGCCGCCGAATACGAAGATCTGTCCGGGAAGAAAAATCTCACCCTGGACAGCGTTGATGGTTGAAGATGCCATCGAGCCTATCGGTGACGACACAGAGGAACTCTCAATGAAAGCACCAATGTCCGTGTCAAAACCGGCGGATCTCGGGTAGGGGGTCCCGAACTGTGCGTCTAGGCGGATGGTAACAAGAGACGAGGGACACAGTGTTTTTACCCAGGTTCGGGCCCTCTCGATGGAGGTAAAACCCTACGTCCTGCTTGATTAATATTGATGATATGGGTAGTACAAGAGTGGATCTACCACGAGATCAAGGAGGCTAAACCCTAGAAGCTAGCCTATGGTATGATTGTTGAGATGTAATGTTCGTCCTACGGACTAAGGCCCTCCGGTTTATATAGACACCGGAGAGGCTAGGGTTACACAGAGTCGGTTACAATGGTAGGAGATCTACATATCCGTATTGCCAAGCTTGCTTTCCACGCCAAGGAAAGTACCTTCCGGACACGAGCCGGAGTCTTCAATCTTCTATCTTCGTAGTAGGGGAGTCCGGCAGATATTGATAGTCCGGCTGTCCGGACACCCCCTAGTCCAGGACTCCCTCAGTTGTCCTTGAATATTACCTTAGGGGTGCCTTGGGAATCCCCAAGCTTAGGCTCTTGCCACTCCTTATTCCATAGTCCATCAAATCTTTACCCAAAACTAGAAAACTTCACAACACAAAACTCAACAGGAAACTCATGAGATCCGTTAGTATAAGAAAATAAAAATCACTACTTTTTGGTACTGTTGTGAACTCATTATTTATTTATATTGGTGTAATATCAACTATATTTCAACTTTTCCATGGTTCATACCCCCTGATACTACCCATAGATTCATCAAAATAAGAAAACAACACAAAGAAAACTGAATCTGTCAAAAACAGAACTGTCGGGGATATACCCCGTGGTGTAAGCCGCCGGATGTATGACCCGGCTGGAGCTTGGCGACTCACTGGCGACCCGCCCAGACCTGGCAGTTTACGGGCAACCCGCCTAAACATTACGACTCACTGGAGACCCGGCGGGCGGGTCAAACGGATTACAAGGCCCAAGGCCCAGAAGGCCGGCTTATGTTCTGGTGGG
Organism: Triticum aestivum; assembly: GCF_018294505.1. Lineage (NCBI taxonomy): Eukaryota > Viridiplantae > Streptophyta > Magnoliopsida > Poales > Poaceae > Triticum > Triticum aestivum. Next base: position 106,590,486 of record NC_057807.1, read on the forward strand.
CCGGCTTAAGAGGAAAGGCATGAGGAATATTTTCCTTACAAGAAAGCAAGACCTGGACTTGTATCTGGCTTGTATTAGAAGATAGACTAGTCCTAATCCTGGTAGGACTCCACATGTAACCCACCCCTCCAACTTATATAACAAGGGGCAGGGCACCCCAAGAGAGGGAGGTAATCTTGAGGGCTAGACACAAATAGAGGAGATCCGGTTTATGTGGTGACTCCCTCATGAGCATAATGAGACCTAGCCGCAGACAACATGTAGGGCAATTACCCGACGATGTTTCCCGGGGCCCGAAGCTGTCTAAATCCTTGTCTTGTGTGTTAACCCGCTTCATGTCTCTTGATTCCGATCAACCCCTCTCAAGCTACCACATAGATGCGTTGGCCTAACGACTAAGTCCTCACACTAGGACATCTGCCGTGACAAATCCACGACAGCTGGTGCCCACTGTGGGGCCTGCACACGGTGGTGTTGAGTTCTTTGAGGGATCTCTCACAGGGATCGAGAAATTCACAATTTCCGGATGAAGAAGAGCCGGTTGGAAAAGATCTGCACCAATTTCGAGTTCATCGGTCCAGATTCATAGTTTGGAAGATTTAAGGAAATTAAGTTGCGATTTGATGGTTCCCGCAAGTCGCCAAGAAAAGAAGTCACAAGTCGCCAACACCATTGGCATGTCAAGTTTCCGTCGGTTGCTCGCCAAAACCTGTACGGTCGGCGTCGCCGTCACCGTTCAACCATCAATAGCAAAGGAAAAAGACAAGAAAAGAAAACAAAGCGCTGAGAAGGATTCGATCCAGCACCACAGGGTCTCAGCACAACAATCGCTAACCACCCAATCCAGTTGGCTTCGGTCAAAGTAACTACAACCTGGAGAAGGACTCGGACTCTGCCACAGCTGCGGCCATGCCTCGTTGGTGCCTCTTCGCCTCCGGGCCAAGCCTCGACTACCTGCCAGTATCATTTCCAAGACTGGCAGCAACCAACCTCAAGTTCGGAAGCTCGGCCACGTCTTCTTGTCCACGTACAGCGTCAAGTCCTGAGGTAATTATCCAACACTGTTGCATGCTACTTCCACGTGAAAAAAAATCAGGGGAAAAGATACGATATGCCAGGTTGGAGTACTACTAGTATACATGATTTGGAAAGTACTACTTGAGTACACCATCACAAAAATGTTAACGCCCACATGTGTGGGCATTCACCATCTCGACCACACGCAAGCATCACCGTTGGGTACTTTGTGCATGAATCTTGGCAAAATCCGGTCGTTTTCTGCGCCACGTAGGACGCACTACTAGGAAAAGGCATGCTAGTGGCGCACCAGTTTTGCCTTCTAATGGCGCATGGCTGGTGCGCCACTAGCCTCACGCCATTAGAATTTTTTTCTAATGGCGCACCACATGTGCGCCATTAGAATCTGGTATTCTAATGGCGCACCATGCAGTGCGCCATTAGTACTGCCCACAGTGCGCCACTATTATCTGCTATACTAATAGCGCAGCACATGGTAGTGCGCCATTAGTAACAACTTTTTTAATTTTTTTTTCTTAATCTCAGGTCACTATTTCACATATGAGATATTCAACACATATATATATACAACAAGCATCCATATAGCAATCATATCCAACACACAAGTTTCATCATATATACATACATAGCCAACACATAGTTCCGTCATTACAAAAGTTTGAGATTGTTCATCCAACACTGTTATCCATCAATTCACAAAAGTTTCACATTGATACAAAATAAAAACACAAATGGAAAAGAAGCACTCCATCCACGCAAGCTTCCGTCAATTAAATCAAATCTGCAAAATGATAAACAAGAAGTTAGAAGAAGAAAAAGAAGAAGACTAGAAGAATACTAGAAGAAGAAGAACACTAGAAGAAGAATAAGAAGAGTTTGGGAAAAGAAGAAGAATAAGAAGAAGACTATAAGCTTATTATGTAAACTTGATCATTTTGTGCTAACATAAGTTATTTTGCAGCTAACCTATAGGAAACTAAGCATATAAGCTCTAAGTTAGTATATTAGAGCCAACTTAGGTAAAATGAAGCTAACCTATGTCATTTTGGAAAAGAAGAAGAATAAGAAAAATACTATAAGCTTATTATGTAAACTTGATCATTTTGTGCTAACATAAGTTATTTTGGAGCTAACCTATAGGAAACTAAGCATATAAGCTCTAAGTTAGTATATGAGAGCCAACTTAGGTAAAATGAAGCTAACCTATAGGAAACTAAGCATATTAGAGATAACATAGGTAACTAAGTATATATATATCATTTTGGATAGCTAACCTATAGGAGATCTGACATACCTGACAAAGTTCAGTTCTCATGCATTGTTCATCTCCTTCTTCTCCTTCCTCTCCCTGATGCGCCTAGAGACACAATGGTCGGAGACAAAACCCAGCAAACTAGCACCACAAAGCACATAACAAAATTCAGTAAATTTCTAGCAACTACTCCTAATGCAAACAAGATTCACCTAGCAAGGTTTATTTGACATGGAGTAGTTTATTTCATAGAGTAAACATTAATTAGCACTATTTGACAGTAAAAGGTTTTAGCTAATTTGAATTAACTGAAAGCAGAAGTACATCATTTTTATTGATAGTAAAATGTTCAAAGAAAGAGAAATATCAGTACAATAGCTAGATTACACTATTAGTACACTAGCAGTAAAATGTTCATTTACTTTGAATAAACAAATATTCAAGCAGATTTGCTTGTCCTACTCTTGCAGATCATCAAGCATCTTTTTTAATCCAGCTAATTAACTGAAACTTGCACTAAACTACTGTTGTCCCACACTACTGCAAGTGCCATACTACTGCAAGTGCTATACTACTGCAGAGAATTATGCGCACTTGAGTTGGAGTTAATGACCTCGATAGACTGTCACTGGCAGTAAGAGAGTAGTACTACTAGTACTAGCCTTATTGGCATATTATTCGGTTCAGCAAACATCCATAGCAGGAGATAGTTGTAGGTCTAGGCCATATAGGCATATTTCTGCATATGTTTGGGATTTTAGTAAGTGATGATACATGAACCGTTAGGAGCCTATCAAACCATCAACCCGCGTGTTGTCGAAAAGAAGAAAAGCCAGTTACCATTATCTTAATATTTTGCAATACTCCTAAGTCTTTGGTACTGGAAAGTTGTGTCAACATTAAACTGAATTTGTATAAAACAGACCAAGGATGTTGAAATCTCTTCTAAGTTTCCCCTACACTGAATGAATTAAGGCGATTTACTTATGAATCAGAACACTTAAAATATTGGATGAGTGGTCCATACTCTGTTTTTTGTTTCTACTGTTCAAAGCATAATTTTAATTAAAAGCATAATTCTCTCGATCTTGCTGTCCAGGACATGGAGAGAGAGGGAGAAGGGGCAGGGAAGCTCACCTTGGACGGCGCAGAGAGGAAGCAGGGGAGCTCGGGGTTGGCGGCGAGTGTCACGGCACCGTCCTTGGCTCGCCGGCTGCTGCGGAGGTGACCGGTGGTGGAGGACGGCAGGGGCAGGCGGGGTGGGCGCGTCGGGGCCGCACTTGTCGGCTGCTGCAGGGGCCGGAGGAGGCCCTCGCTTGTCGGAGGGAGGAGGAGAGGAGAGGAGCGGGCGGCGGGGTGAGGAACCCTAGCGCGTGCGCTCGGCCGATCCCGTTCGGGGGGCGCGGGGGCGGCGGGGGTGGAGTCTGGCGGCGGTCGGGGCGGCGGCGTCAGGGCAGCACAAGACCACAGCTAGGAGAGGCGGCGGCATCGCCGACAGCGTGCAGGCGCGACGGACGGAGGGGGCGGAGCAAGGCGGGACGACGAACACGGGGGGGGGGGGGGGGCAGCCGGTGAGATCGATGAGGGAGGGGAGAGATTAGAGAGATTGGGGATTAATTATTGTACGACTATTCTAATGGCGCACCACCATCTCGTGCGCCATAAGTACGACTATTCTAATGGCGCACCAGAGCTCGGTGCGCCATTAGAATTTTGTTCTAATCTAGCCCACTAGCCCTATCTACAACCTAACCCTATCTACAAAATAACCCACCCACTAGCCCGACTGGTCAGCATGCAGCACACACACCAGGAGGTCCTGGGTTCGATTCCCAGGCTCCCCAATATTTTTTATGCATTTTAAATGCTGTTTTTTATATTTATTTGTGTTTAAATATGTTCAAACTTGTTTAAATCATAACAGTAATATATTTTTATAAAAACAGTAATGATTTTTTAAAAATATGTTCAAATTTGTTACTTGGAAATATCATCGGCGGCGGCGGTGGAGCGGGGGAGGGTGCGGGGGGGCCGGGTGCTCGTCGGCGGCGGTGGAGCGGGGGATGGTTGCGGTGGGTCGTCGGCGGCGGTGGAGCTAGCGGGGGAGGGTGCGGGGGGTGCCCGTTGGCGGCGGTGGAGCGGGGGAGGGTGCGGGGGGGCCGGGTGCTCGTCGGCGGCGGTGGAGCGGGGGAGGGTTGCGGTGGGTCATCGGCGGCGGTGGAGCTAGCGGAGGAGGGTGCGGGTGGGATCGAGATCGAGATCAAAAAGTGTCCATGAAAATATACACGGTGCGCCATTAGCAGTTTTGCAAAAATGTAAAAAAAATTATATACTAACGGCGCACTGCTTACAAGGTGCGCCATTACTTGGTAGAACTAGTAATGGCGCACTTCGGCGCCATGCGCCATTAGAGTGTATGGAAAAATGGAAAAAAAATTCAATACTAGTGGCGCACCCTGTGCACGGTGCGCCATTAGTGTCTTCCACACTAATGGCGCACCTCCGTCCGGTGCGCCATTAGTATATAGTAGTGGCGCACTGCTTACCAGGTGCGCCATTAGTATCAATCCTATCTATAGCCCTTTTCCTAGTAGTGACGAGGCGAGTGTCCGGTGTGCGAGACAGTTCGCCCGCATGTTGGTTGCCCTCCCGCGGTCAGCGGTTGCCACTCGGGGGCGTGCGGTGGAACTGCTATGCGCCCACACGCCACGCGCCGACCGCGGTTGACGTCAAACACATCGCACACCTCTGCCCCCTCTCCCTCACGGTTCCATTTACTCACCCCTGCACCGTAGTTACTGGCACAACCCACTCGCATTTCAAACCATTTGAGGAGAAGGCGAGCGGAGAAGGTGACGGCGGAGGCGGAAGAATCGACGGTGTTCGCGGCCGTCGTTGGTGCTCACCGGAACGAAGCGGCTTCGCCGGAGCGCCTGCGGGTTGAAGGTAATGCTCGCTACAACTCTCGCAATCCCTTCCTGCATTTTCCCCCCTTCCCTCCCTGTTTGATTCCTTACTCGTGATTCGTAGAGATTCAGGCGATTTGGCGATGCGTCGGTGTTCCCGCTGGCGGCGGAGTCGTCTACTAGCCGTTTTTGGTGGCACCGGCCAGTTTCGTCACTGCCGTGGCAGCGGCCTTGTCGGTGTGGTTTTGCATGTCCGGAGGCATGCACTAGTCTTGCCTTTGGATTGGGAAGGTGTCTCCCGGTTTGTTTGATGCGCATTGGTTCGAATTGGTGTTTGCAATCAGTTCGGGGGAAAACTTTGAGGTTGAATTTGAAGTCACTGTACTTTCCATTGAACCCTAGATCCAGTTAGTTGGTTTTTGAAACTGTAGTATGAGGCAAACTTGGTAGTTTGATTAACTATCATGATTGTATGGCAACTAACTTCCTGAACAAATGTGATAGTTGCCACAAACGTGTTTTCCCATGCGGCAACTAACTTACTGAAATGACTGTGATAGTTGCCACAAATAAGCTTTCCCATGCGGCAACTAATTTATTGAATGACTGTGATAGTAGCCACACACACGCTCTTCCATGTGGCAACTAATTTGCTGAATTACTGTGGTAGTAGCCACAAACATGCTTTTTCATTGTGGCAACTAATATTTCTGAATGATTTGTGATAGTTACCACACGGTGTGAATGGTAAAGTGTAGTAAATCGGTAGTCAATGCAGTTTCAGCAACCAACTGCACTGGACGGCAACTAATGTGCACATCAAGTGTGCCTGTTGCCACTTGGATAGTATATTCATGTGGCAAATAGAATGTGAACACACTGCCTGTTGCCATACTGTAGATAGGACAATGTGGCAAATTGGCTGCATAATATGGCAACTAAATTTGCATATCAATTGTGTCAGATGCCATACATATGCTTTCCATGTGGCAAGTTTTTGGTTGACCACATCATGTCTGTTGCCATGTTACAGTCAGTACAATGTGGCAAATTCATTGTACTGCAGACGCAATTTTTTTGTTTTGCCACAATGACTTTGTGATATCTGAACACACTGTGGCAATTTTCAGGTTCTTGATTAGATGTGGTTTCATCGTTTTTTTGTAGTATGTGTTGCATTTCAACACGGCAATTTCACCCTAGCACATTTCTGCCGCTGAACAGGTGGCATTTGATTGGTGTATTTTTAGGACAGGGTGTGAGCTGCCACATCTTAGTTTTTGTGATGTGAAGGATTTTGTGACTTTCTATCGTACTATATTAGGCTAACATGGCAACTTCAACATTTTTGTTTTCAAGTGCTTTTACGATCTGTACACTTTTTTTTCTTGATAATGCAACCAATGTGCTTACTTGCCACGTTTCTGTTTTCGACAATCATAGGAGGGGTGCGTGTGTGTTCATGTTATATTTTTGCATTCACTAGTTGGCATTTTCTGTTAGGTGGCAACTGCTTACCTCTTGCATTTACATGTCCACCATGACAAGTTGGTATGTTCCTATCTCAGCAGAATGGCTCGTGGTGATCATCAAAATGATGACGATGATTTCATGGATCCACCACAGCGTAATCGGGCAACTTGACGGAGAAAAGAGGGTGATGAGGTAACTGTCCACACATCCCCCCTCCTACTTTATGTTACTGGTTGGCACCTCGAGCTTGCATTCGTCTGTCATGAACTAAAATTTCATGACATTGCAAAACATGGCAACAACTGATCACTTTTTGTCTGTTTTTTGTAGAAGAAGAAACGTATTCACAACAGAGCCTCCCAAGAAAGACTTACTACGTTGACTGACAAATTCACCGACGATCAGAAGGGAGCTGCTACTGAGATGGGTATGCAGGCTCTGATGGATGTCCGGTGCACGAACCTTGTGAACCCTGTATGCCACTGGCTTGGTGAGATCTACGACCCCGCCTCCAGGGAATTCGTGATTCCGGGACGTGGAAGACTACCGTTGAACAAGGAATCCGTGTTCTGCACTTTGGGTGTGCCTCATGGACATATCAAAGTCCCGTACGAGGTCAATAATGAGATCGAGGAAGCGCTGTTCCCCCGTTTGTTTCCTGGGTTGGAATCCATGCCGAACACGTCTGCACTGGCAAATTCGCTGCAGGCCATGACGACGCGTGGAGATGTTTTCAAGATGAAGCTACTCATGTACCTCATCTCAGCTGTTTTCGCGCCGACCACTTCTCTTCGCCCAAGCAACAAATGCTTCCCCATCCTGGTGAATGATCCATCTTTACTACTTTATATTCCTTCAATCTTTTGGCTCCGATGTCATGTGTAAAGCTAGTCACTGCCAGTGTTTTCGATGTTTTTTTCCATTTGATTTCTGATACGGCAACCTTTTGTCCTGAAATTTTGTGCGGTGCAGGCGGATCTGAAAAATGTGAAGAACATGAATTGGTGTAAGTTTATTGCCAACTTCCTGCATGATGCATTCTCAAGCAAGATGTACCAAAAGGGTTGTCGACTGCATTTAATGGTATTTTTTTGCCAGTTCTTTCTGTGAACACTCTTTTTTAACACACTTTTATTCATGCATGGCAACCTGATCATAACAAGATGGCAACTGCCATAATGACATTATGGAAACTACCATAATGACAATATGGCAACTGCCATCATATTAGTATGGCAATTGTTATCACACTATGATGGCAACTGCCATCATGGCAATATGGCAACTGCCATCACACTATGATGGCAACTAGCACATATACAAGGCAACTTCTTTTTTTTTCCTATTCTTTTCATGCACATCAACTTGATTATCATGGGAACATAGATTATCCTGTTTTTTTACTACAAAGTACCCATGATGGCAACTGATATCTCTTTCTTTGTATTTTTTTTAAATCAGCTCATGTACGTCGACTGTCTTGATCTGTCCACCGTGGATTTCACTGGGACAGGAGGCCCGCCGCCTACACACAAGTTTGCTGTTTCTGCGTGGACTATCAACGCTGTCAAGGCTGTGCTTGCCGCAGACAGGGTAACTGATACCAAATATGGAAAACTGCAGGTTAGTTCTGGTTTCTCTCTCCATAGGGCATGATTAAAATTTGACATGAGGCAACCGTCCGTGGTTCATAAGGGATGACTACCTTTTATTATCCATGGCTGTCTGCGTATTGTATCCATGTTTCACTCCACATGGGAACTCTTTCATTCATGCTAAAACTTACCTTCTCTCTCTTACATCCTTGCTATTTTTTTTAATTTTTTCTAGCTGATGGCCAAGCATACTATAGACTACAGCGTGTTTGGGGGGCCTCAAAACTTTGGAAAGTGGATGGACGTGCACTCAGCTCCGTCTTGCCCTACTGAGGTAATCAAAATATCTACATCTATGTTTTGCCGTGGATTATTTTTTGATGTGGCGCAAGTGACTGCAATATGGGTGGTTATTGATGCTTCTTGTTTCGTGCACATGTGAGGGCACCTGTTGAGCATCTAATTGGGCAGTTTGCATCCGGAATGACTGGCTTGCTCGGGAAGTTGGTTGAGGGGTGGACGTCCCTCAGTGGCTCTGACAGCGACGCGGTTGCGAGGTAGTTCACTTCATTTGTCCCAGAACGTACACATCGGCCAACCGGTTGCCGTGGCCGGTATGACTACAACAGTTCCCAAGAGCCTGGTGACACACAAGATGAACTAGATGGAGACGCTGGCCTCAGCAAGGATGATGACGATGACATGGAGAATGTGCAACAGGACATCGATGATGATGAACATGCTGAAGTTCGCGTAGGTGGTAACAAGGGCAAGGATGCAACAGATGTCCCCCCACCGGAGAAAGTCAAAGAACATACGGCTGCGAGAGGCAAGGGGGTGTTGCCATCAAGGAGGGGGAGGGCTCCAGAGGATGTTGGGCAGCGTTCTCTTGGCAAGAGGTCTAGGACCGATCCCGTAGCTGCCAGGAGGAGGTTCGACTTTAATTTTAGTTTTTTGTTTTGTCTATTTTCTTGGAACAGACTCTTCCCTTTTTTGCACTTGTTTTTGTCAAGTGCGGCAACAGGTTTGCTGTCTGACAATTGCCACCTTTTTTTCCCTCCATCTCATAAGTGCAGCGAGCCGACAGTTGGTGGACGAGCAGTTACAAAGAAACAGGCGCCAACGCCAACCTGTGTTTCTGCTCGGTTGAACAAAGGTGCCCCCATTGCCGGTGACACCCCTTCCACCAGGTCATCTCCTAGTACGATGATGACCAACACCGGGGATCCTGTCGTGTTTCAAGACCTGAGGAAGCCAGTCAAGAAGTAGGTTTTTCCATGTGCTTTCATTGACAGTGTTATTTTTTCTTGATTTTCCAATGCATCTGTTCAGCTTGTCACATGGTCTTCTATCATCGTCCCCCACGTGGCAACTGCTGTTTTCCAAATGATTTCTTCCTTCCTTTTTAAGTGTATGGCAACTCCTATTGGTTTTTACATGGCAACTGGCATCTAGGCCAAATGGCAACTCTTACTATACCTAATGGCAGCTGTCATATTTATCGTTGGCTTGTGTGCTCATCCCACACCTAGGTTTGAAATTGCATTCATGGCAGATCTGACATTTTTATCATTCTTCAAGTTGGCTAATATGGCAACTACTGCTGGATTTTGTATGGCAACATCCAACTATGTCACACGGCAACTCATGTTCCCCTTACATGGCAACTACCAGCTTTTCCACTTGTTTTCCATTTTTCTTAAGATTTCTACCATGGCAAATATATTTTGTTCATTTTTAATACCTTTTTCATGTGCTTTCTTTTTTTGCAGGGTGAAGAAGACTACTACGCGTGGGGCCAAGCATATCATTAAGCACCCACTCGAACGCCTGCATTCAAAGTTGTCAACAGGGGGCAACTCAGATGTTCATGAGGCGCCAGGCTACAATACTGCTGCTGCACCGTCAACTGCTGCCACTAACTCTGATGAAAGTGGCCGACCATCTCCGCCGGCTGCAGATGTGCAGGCTAGAACAACAGGCATCCCTACATCGAGGAGTGATGAGTCGGTATCTGCCAGGACAGCTGAAATATTGCCAACTCTTCTGGCAATGAAGGATGCTGCTGTGAGCCATGCCACCCCATCAGCAAGCGTTGAAGTGGACGCTCCCGAGACCAACCTAAGCAAGGAAGATTCCCGCTCATCTGACACTGATTCCAAGTGTGTGCATGGTGGCACTCCTGTGTCCACGACAAAAGCGGTTGAGGCGGCAGTTCACAATGATATGCCATCTACAGGTCAGAGTCTTGGCACAACAGCTCCAGCTCCTGTCGGTGCAGATACTGTTAAGGCGACCGTTTCGCATGCTGGTCTTCCACCTAGGCGTCTTAGCCCCCGCAAGCAATCAACATACATACCCAACATACCGGCTGTAGCTAGGAGCAGCAGAGACGAGTCTGGTTATGTCCCTGCGTCCACTCTATTTCCCCCACCTGCCACAAGTAATGCAGGTGTCAAGACGGGCACGAGTGACACAGGTGAACGTCCGGAGCACAAATGATGCAGGTGTCAAGACGGGCACGAGTGACGCAGGTGAACGTCCGAAGCAGAGTGCGCCTTTACCCGCAGTGGAAATCCCCAGCTTAAATCTGCGCACTTCCAAGCTCCCAGTCAATGTGGGTGTCCCATACAGCCCAAACAAGAAGATTTTCAAGAAAGCTGCGGCTGATACCGCTAACAATAAGCACCGCCCTACAAATAAGCCCGATCATTCTGTAGCGGCCGATTCAGATATGTTTGTGATCTTTCACCCTTGGATTCTACCCTGCAAGTTGTTCGTGGTCTGGCCAGTAGGCATGAGAGGCACCCAATGGCCTTCACCCCACCGAGCTTCAGTCTTGGCATCAGTCAAGATGAACCAGTGGTGCCAGATCCTATGCCAGTTACATTTGCTTTCCCGGGAGGCATGCCCACAATGATGGCAGGAAGGCTGTCAAGTTCGCAGAGCCGATAGTTCAAGGTACATTTATCATGTGCTTATATCATTTTCTTGTATACATCTTTGTAATTTGACTTTTATCACAATCGTATTTTTTTGGGGGGTCCTCACTTATGATGGGCAACTGATATGTGATGACATGGCAACTGGATTTGATGCACCATGTCACCTACATTATTTTTGCTGCCATGATGTATTTCTCATTTTGAGCAACCACATGGCAACTGAAGTTGATTCAACATGGCAACTGTGCTTGCTGTCACATGGCAAATACAGTGCATTACACATGGCAACTGGAGTTGCTGCACTATGTCACATGTACTTTTTTGTTTCCAGGCTGCATTTTTTCCACTCGGCAAGCACATGGCAAGTGTAGTTAGCACAACATGGAAACTGTAGTTGCTGTGACATGGCAACTACAGTCCAACCAGATGGCAAGTATAGTCCAACCAGATGGCAACTACAGTGCAATTACAATGCAACTGCAGTTGCCACAACATGGCCACTGTAGTTGCACCACCACTACTAGGGAAAACCTTATACACAGAAATTTAGCAACAATGCGGGTCAAAAAAGAGCACTGGTGCTAAATAGTAGTAGCGATTGGAGGAAAACCACGCTATAGATACAACTTTAGCAGCAGCGCGTGTAGTGGCAAAAGCGCTACTACTAATATTCTCATTGCTAGAATGATAGGCTACGCATAGCAGTAGCGGGCTTGGAGGAAACGCGCTACCGCTACGTCATAAGTAGCAGTGCGTTTCCTAAGAAGAGCGCTACTACTAACGGAAATACAATAAGATGAAAAACAAATAGAAAAGTAAATGAAAATGAAAGAAATAGGAAAAGGAGAAAGGAAAAAAATTAAATGTAAAGCAAAATAAATGAAAAAGTGAAAAAACGGAGGAAGGCATAGCAGCAGCGTGTGTTTTTAAGAGGCACTATAGCTAACGTAGCTGCAGCGTGTGTCCTAGACCCCCGCTATAGAAACAGAAAAGGAAATTAAAAAATGGAAGAAAATTACATAGCTATAGCAGCAGTGCGTTTTGCAAAAACCGCTATAGCTATCTTAGCTATAGCGCGTTTTACCAAACGCGCTACCGCTAAGTTTGACTTAACCAAAAAACCGTTTCCCCCCGGCCACCACTTCTCCCCCAAATCCCTCAACCCACCCCGCGTGTCGCCGTCTCCCCGATTCGCCGTCGCCCCACTTCGACGCCGTCTCCTCCGGACGTCGACGCCACCAGAGCCGTGCGCCGTCGACGCCACCGGAGCCGCCCCCAAGGCCACGGAGCCGCGCGGCCTCGTCAACGCCACCGGAGCCGCCGTCGACGCCACCGGATCCTTCCTCGCCACAACTGCCTCCCTCGTCATCAGCGGAGAAGCCCCTGCCTCCCTCGTCGTCACCGGAGACACCCCTGCCTCCCTCGCAACCACTGCCTCCGTCGCCACCACGGGAGCCATCCTCTATAAGCCCCCACCCCTCCTCTATCTCTAATGCAAAGGTTAGCTAGTTTAATTAGGTTAATTATCTAGGTTAGGGCAAAAATTTAGTTAGGGCTTTGACAGAGAAGTAGTTAGGTTAACTAGTTTAATTAGGTTAATTATCTAGGTTAGTGCAAAAATTTAGTTACGGCTTTGACAGAGAACTAGTCAGGTTAACTAGTTTAATTAGGTTAATTATCTAGGTTAATTAGTGCAAAAATTTATTTTGGGCTTTGACAGAGAACTAGCTGCGTTAACTAGGTTAATTGGTGCAAAAATTTAAGTGGCCATGTTATATCTTTTCATTGAAGTTGTTCGATTGTGCCCAAGTGGCTTTGTTGTTTCCAGGGAATGATGCTGAGTGACCTATGTTTTGCCGGAATGTTGATTCATTTCTGTTCCGGCAAATTTCAGGTTCTCGATTTGTCCACTTTTTAGCAAAGGTTATGCCTAAATTTTCCGTGAATTTCGGCATGACTTGTGCTACAAACTAGGACATATCGAGTGCCCGGGATTTGCCGCACCAGGAAGGAGTCAACATTCCTGCAAAACAATAGTCCTTCTTTATGTCATTTTTCATTTTATTAGGTCTAGAATTAATTGACTAGATTTAATCATAGGAAACATGGCTAGCAACGATGAAGGACAGGGTTCTGGTGATTGAGACGACGTCTACCGGGCGGCAGACGAATTTTTTAGCCTTACCGACGATCAACCGATGTTGTTGCTGGGCCCACCGGTGGCATCACCGACTGAGACCGACACGGAGACCGGTGCTGAGACTGAGACCGGCGCTGAGATTCAGACCGGCATCGAGACCGGCACTAAGACCGACGCTGAGACCAGTGCTGCCTCGGGGAGCGAAGCTGGTGTAGAACCGAAAGCAAAGAGGCAACAAGTTCCTAACAAACTCAGGACTACTAGATTGGTGGTCACGGAGGTGGACGACGACATTTTTGAGCCAAAGGCGCCTGAGGAAGCGTGCGCGTGCTACGGCAATCAAATAGGCTGCATCGTACGGACAACCGCCACCATCAACGATGAGAAACTAAAGAAGATAGAAAATATGAGGACCTCCCTCCTAAAGAAGTTTCACCAGATATTCTTGTTCCCGGGCCGGAATGAGAAGGATTATGAAGATCCAGACGAGGACCCGGCAATGAAGAAGATAAACAAACACGCCATGACCAAGTTTAGCGACGCGTTGGCCGCCTGGAAAAATCGAGTGAAAGCAAAGATCAACGACGGGGAACCCTACTCCGAGATTGTAAAGGATAATCCGACAATCACGGAAGAGCAGTTTCAAATATTCAAGGAGGCTTGCGAGGCCGAAGCTGCCAAAAAAAGTCTAAGTACATGAAGGGGCTTCAAAAGAGGAACATTGGGAGCCACCACCTCGGAAGCCGTGGTTACGGCGGAAAGAGGTCCAAATGGGCCAAGGAGGACGCGGAAGCCGCGAGTCTGGGCATCCCAGACCCCTTGGCGGATTTCACCGTCCCGCGGGAGCGTGACGTCCTGAGGGCCCGGCACCGTTGGGACCCAGTGAAGAAGGTTTACGAGACAACACCGGTCATTACGGAGTTCATGAGACTGCTGGTAATTTTAGTTTCTGATCAATTCGACTGCACACATTAGTCATATTTGTAAATGATCCTTGTGCCTTTTGCAGAGAGAGCAGCACCGGATTGCGGCCGAAAGCGACTCACCGTCTGAGGCATTGGCGAGGCCCAAGTGGGACACTCCATTCAACCGGGCGTTGAACATATTGAAACAACAACCGGTGGATACTCGACCGTCGTATGGACGCGTGCACGGTGTCGGAGACGGCGCCACGTGGAAGAAGTACTACCGTGAGACCACGGAGGAGAGAAAGGAAAGACAGAGGTTAACTGAAGAAAACATCGACAAGAAGGTTGAGATTGCGGTTGAGAAGAAATCATCTCAAACAATCGCAACAACGATAGCTGCCGCAAAACAGGCGATTGCAGATATATCTACTTCCTTGGTAATGGGCGTTTTCACTTGGACAAGGCAAGATCCAGAAAAAAATGCAGAGGACTTTCCCCTTGCTGATTTCTTGGGAGCACCTGCTCCCGCACCGGCTCCCGCACCGGCTCCCGCACCTGCTCCCGCACCGGCTCTCGCACCTACTCCCGCACCGGACGTGCTCGGTGGTGCCTCCTCTTTGGCTAAGCTCGACGCCCTCACGGTATCTGTCACACCGGCCCCTTCAATATAAATGTATAATCTCCCGTTTTCATTGCCTTTCGGATGTCTCACGTCGCAGACTTTTCTTTGCAGGCGGACGAAACCCCATGCACCATATTGTACACCATCGGCGAACAGAAGGTGGACGTGGGGAAGGCGACGATAATGGAGTCGAAGGAACCATTGTTCCACAGCCGGCCAATCCCCCCGAACGTCTTCAAGGTTTCCGTGGCCAGTGTCAAACCGGGCCACGAGAATTTGCCTCCTCTAATACTAGTGGGGGATGACGACGAGACCCCGCGACGGCTTGGTGATTGTTGCAATGGGTGGGTCCTGTTGTGGCCAAAGAGTCTGCTTTGTCTGGAGGCGGCCGGGAGCACACCCACGAGCACGCAGCCTCGACAAGGTATGAACAACAACACCCCACCTACCCAATTAGCGTCGGGTGTCGGGTTGGGTGATAGCGGACGGGGTATGGAGGTGGCTCCATTAGTCGCTGATGACGTCGCCATGGATGAGGATGAGGATGACGATGGCGCTGAACAGTATGTCTGGCGCCTCCTCAGGGTTTGAGCGTCATAGTCGGTGCCTGAATTACCGTCTCAACGTATTATTGACGACCTTCCGGTAGTAAAGAAGTGTAGGAAGAGAGCGAGGAAAGGCAAAAAAGCTGATTCTATGATCCAGCCGCCTCAGCAGCCTCGGCTTCAGGACCATGTAGATATCCCCGATGCGGATAAATGGCATATACCCGGTCAACCAATCCTACCTGAAACAGCGCTATGGGCCAGATTCGGCGATCTAAGGAGACTTCATGACGATGTGCTGCGGGTAGAGAAAGGCCTCATCGCCTCGAAAGATCCAGGATACCCACTCTACGTGGTTAACATTCCGCGACAAATGTCGTACGTCGACAGCTTCCCCGCGGATAAGTTCTTCCTCCGATTCGATTACATATTCGACATGTTTCACGTGAAGAAGCTGGATTTTACGTTTGTCCGCCTTTATGCCTTGCACATGAACTACATCATTGGGGTTGAGCAGATACGTCATATCTGTGTCGCTGACCCGTACTACATGCACGAGGGCTTCTTGGGAGTCTATGCAGAGCAGCGTGAATACGCAAGGGATTACATCGTCAGCTTCATGCTCGCCAATAAGGACAAGGAGGCGATTCTTGTGCCTTATCATCCCGTGTAAGTCATCCGCGCTGCTATCCTTCCTTCGATTTCAATAATTCATTTGCACGGTGTAGGCTAATTAATTTGAGGTGTACTTATTTTGCGCAGCGGCGGGCGCGCCGTCCTCATCATCCTCTACCCCCGATTCTCCCACGCTCTTTACTTGGACTCGTCGAAGAACATTCACAAAAAGGATTACACCCACATCAAAGATGTTCTCGACAGTGCTATGTTTTACTACCAAGCAAGGGGTGGAGAGGTTAGGGACAAGAAGAGAAGGGGCGGCAGGGCCGCCTTCAGCCATAAGACCGACTTCTGCTGCATCCAGCAACGAACGATTCTCTTAATGATGGATTCTATGTCCTACACCACATGCTGGAGTACAGACGGGATCACCAGAACCTTCACATGTCACCTAGATCTGGCGATGCCCATATTCTGCAATGGGCAAAGGACATAGGAGATATCGAGGATCATCGACTTCGAGCTGAGTTCTATAACATCCAGCGTGAACTTGCCCAAATCATCATGAATGAGGTCGTCGGAAAAACAGGGATGTTCTACGCAGAAGGACAAATGTCGCGGGAAGACGTCCGAACATGGATAGCCTCTCAGCGTCTCGACATGAAGCCTTTCACTAAGCTCGAGGACTATCTCCCTGACATGGATGGATGGCACGACATGATGGAGTGATTGTCGATATATGACAATGTGTCCGTTTAGTCCATACTTTCTTTATGACAAAACTTTGAGTTATGCGCGGTGAAACTTTATTTGTGATGTAATTAAACCGTCCTCCTCCTCGACTAGCGAAAATCACTCTAGTTAGGGCATTTTGGGTACGATGAACTTTGTTATTTATGCTTATGATATGTTGTTTCTATTTTTGCCAAGTCTGTCTCTTTCTGTTGCTCAACTATATATGTTGCATATCATCGACTCATGTGATGATGCAGGTGCATAGATCATAGATGGCGAAGAAGTGCTATGCCAGGAGTATATATATGACAAGTGGTCGGAGTGTCAGGCCCAGGTGTACCGGTTTTCGGTTTCCCAGCGACACGCAGTAGTTAGTTTAGGTTCACGCTAATGCGAGAGAGGGATACGAACTCATGTACTCAAAGTGATAGCTATTCTCGCGTATATCATTGTTTAGATGGATGACGATGTATTTGCAAGTAATCGAGACTTGTATCGCTATTTTCGAGATTGATGACGAGAGACCACTTTGTGTTAGATGATGATTATGATGATGACATGATTTGATGAGACTAATTGTATGTATAAGCTATGATTACATTTGTATGTGGATGATATGCTAAAGATTATTGTATAAAGCTATTCAAATACAAAACAAATAAAAAACAAATATGCAGGAAAAAAACTAATAAAACTAGTAGTAGCGAGGGGGAGAAATTTAGCAGTAGCGGCGCCTTACCAGTAGCGCTTCCCTGTAAACAGCGCTGCAGATAATATCAGTAGCGCCCTTTTCTAAAGAGCGCTGCAGCTATTCATGTGTAGCAGTAGCGTGGGTCAACAGGCGCTACTACTATATGTTAGCTGTAGCGCCTTATTAGTAGCGCCGGTACCCGCGCTACTAAGAGGGCCAAAACCCGCGCTGCTGCTAGGCTTTTCCCTAGTAGTGCACACATGGCAACTCCCCACTTTTTTGTACATATATCTCACATCATGCAGCCTATCTTCTCACAATGCATCTGTTTTTGATTTCTATGTATCCTAATCCACTTTTTTGATCCTTGCAGCCACCCCTGAGGAGATTTCACTGTCACTTGATGAAGCTTACCGCAGGATCGAGGAGGCAGCATTGCAGAGGAGGTCCTCACGAGGGCAAGGGCAATCAAGTTCCAACGTGCCTACAGATACGGTATTTGAGGATACCATCAGGAGTGCCACCCCTGGTTCTGTGAGGCAGCAGAGGGTAGTTCACCCACCTACCGCGGAAGACTACGAGCCCGAATTCAGGGCCACTAAGGAACAGACCCAGCTGTATGATATTGTCAAGCGTTTTGGAAATGCGAGGTCCAGCAGCAAGCACATGAAGGAGCTAAAAGCGTAAATGACCACACCCCCATAATCTCTCATTTTGCTTTGTTCCTTTTTTACCATTCATCTTATTTTTGTACTTTCTATACATGATCCGCTTACGTTTACTTATTTCATTTTTTTACTTAGTAGGCATGATTCTTTCATGTTATATCATTTCCATACAGCTCATGTTTGGACAGAACGAAGGTCATTCAATGGGAAGCGACGTACGTCGACCTGGGTGATCTTGCCGAGTCCGTGAGGCCAAACGGTAAAATGTCGACGAATGTAGTTGCATGAGGGATTGACTACATCAATAATCATATGGATGTGTGTGCCAACAAAACAATCATGCATTACAGTGTGACCTGCAAAATATGGGATGGTGACTTCCACCACAAAATCCCGAGGAAGAATTTTGCACCACACAGTGAATTCAAGATCACACTGAAGAAATATGTGAGTATTCCTTCCCTGTTTGCACTTTTTTTTCAAATGGTATGGTTTTTTGCCATCTTCTGCACTCTGTTTATGTGGCAGATGTTTGATGTGGCAATAGCTGCCGTGCAACCTGACTTTTTGATTTTTTTTGCATCCCATGCAAACTATGTGGCAACTTCATAGAAAAATACATGGAAAATTTTGTTCATACATGGATGGCAACTTTCTTTCAACTACCCCCACCCATAACCAAACATTCTATGTGATTCTACTTTTTTTGTCCCTCTGCGGTTCTTCATGTGAACTCTGCTTCTCATTTCCCTCACTTTTAAATGCAAGTCATGTTCCCCATGTTCCAGGAGCTTGCACCACATGACCAACATGACAAGTGTGGTCACCACTGTGCGATCTGTCTTGACCTGAAGAACCAACGTTTTGAGGTGCTTGACTCAACTCGTTCGGCAGCTGATGCAGACCTTACTACGCATGCTGAATTCTTCATCAACAACCTCAAAGACACATGGAACTGTCACTATGAACACTCAAAGGTCCAGATCAGACATTTCCCGGTTGAGTACGTGGCGACTACGAAGCAAGGGAACACGTAATTTCCTACCCCCATCCTCCATGTGCCATTTTACATCAATCCAACCCCTCTTTTGTTGTTACATCTGGATTGAAGTCTATCACTACTACATATGCCCTTTTTCATGAGTTCACATGACTCTTTTTATTGTGCAGGACGGATTGTGGCTTTCACACGTTGGAATACTTTGCAAAGTGGGAAGGTACACTTGTCCCCGCTGTCACAGCTGTCGTTGAGCTCCGGAAAATCTACACGTGGAACTGGTTGACGAATGAAGATTTCAACAAGCAGTCTGGAGCACGTGAGTTTGTGGAGGAAGCTGTCAAGAAAGTCATCAAGAGGTATAAGTGATCACGCGGCGATACACACCGGACGCATACCTTACATTCTGTTGCTGAGGAATGTAAGGTACTGTCTCTTTTGTTCTCGTCAAAAACTATGTTCGTGTGCTATGTTATGACTGCAACCCCGCGTAGCCTACTATGTAGTGGTGGTGTGTGAGCAACATTCGAATAGTTTCTGTAATATATGTGTGGATGTGAACCTACTTAGGCGTGACAGCAGATATGTTTTTATGTTTATCATTATTACTATGGTTTCATCATTTGTAGCACCCATTTTGCTGTTTTGAATGCGTCACGATGTTTTAAAACATGGCAAATGTAGTTCATCAGACATGGTTAGTGAAAGTCATCGTCATTGTTCATTTGGAAGTTTTGCTTCTTCTTTTTCATGACTAACTTCACCGGCTAGCATGGTAGGTTGATCATGTAGCCACAACCTTTGCTGCGGTTTATGCACGTTACGCTTTTTCCAACTTGTTTCCCATACATTGCACACAACACAATATGTGTCACTAAACCGCGTCAAATTGTTATGGAAATATATGCGATGCAGAGTCAATACAAATACCATGGCATATTTTCAGTACAGCTAACATGGCAGATCCAGTACAAACAACACGGCAGATCCAGCATAATTAACATGGCAGATCCAGCATAACTAACATGGCAGATCCAGTACAACTAACATGGCAGATCCAGTGCAACTAGCATGGCATATTTTTAGTATAAAATAGTATGGCATATTTTTAGTATAAAATAGCATGGCCTATTTTTAGTATAAAATAGCATGGCAGATTAACTACACATAACATGGCAGATTAAGTACCCATAACATGGCAACTACATTTATCCATTCAATGCATTTTCCTTCAACTTCTGAATCCCCTCAAGAGTCATTATCCCAAATTTAAAAAATTCACAACATCTAGGGTACAAAACAAAATATCCACAAGGACCATGTCACAGTGCCCCAACTTTTGCTTATGGATTGCTCGTCCCTTTCTTCGTTTTCTTGTGTTTTGCTTGAATCGCCAATCCCGATTTGTACCTTATCTCTCTTGGACGACCCTTTGTGATGGAACGGGGTGGGTTCCTGACCTGGGTTTGTGTGATTGCTGTTCCAGATCCTATCTCAGAGTTTTCAGGTGATGGCCCCGTGGATGAAGGCACACTTGATGTGCGGGGGAACCGGTGTAAGGCTTCCTCAGCTTTCCTCTTCTTGATCTCATCAAGATCTCTTTTCAGGGCCTTCCTGTGTTTTTCTGCGACTCTCGCTGTCTCATCACTCTTTCAAGCTTCATCAATTAGCTCAGCATAGTTCTTTGTGAGAACAACGTGCCTCACGGCTTCCATGGTTGCCTCAGGTCTCTCGTCATGCACAGCCGGAACTGCGTTTGTTGTCTGCGGCGCAAACGTGTCGTCAGCGTCCCAAGTCCATCACCGCCTTATGAAATGGCGGGGCATCCATGTCACAACGTTCATGTCCATTACTTTTAGTATGTGACAGCACACAATGTTGTCCCGTTCAAACTTGCAGCATTGGCAGTAGTATTCGCCTTGTCGATCGAACGAAGTAGTTCCTTCCTTTGTCCAGGTCTTCAGGTTCTGAATCCGACATACCCAAAATAGAACACACCTTGAACTTATGTTAGTCCACCTGGAAAGCCGTGAACATGCTGTCACGCTTTATTTCTTCCTGGAATCTGCAAGTTTTGTGTGTTTTCTGTTAAACTATCATGCGATCTTTTTTTGTAGCACCTTATGTTGTCATGGAAATAGAAATACATTTTTGTTTGAACATGGCAAACATAGTACACTGAACATGGCAAACATAGTATATTAGACATGGCAACTGTAGTATATTAGACATGGCAACTGTAGTACATTAGACATGACAACTGTAGTACACTAGACATGGCAACCGTAGTACACTAGACATGGCAACTAAAGCACATTTTCAACTGGCCATCGTCATTTCCACACCAACATTCCCAATGGAAGCACATTGCATAAAACATGGCAACTGCATTTTATTGAACATGGCATCTACAGTTGAGTAAACATGGCAATTGCATTTTTCAACAAAACATGGTAGTTGCATTTTTAGTAAACATGGCAATTGCATTTCAGCATATGTGTCGAGAATATAACATTTTTCAGTTGACATTGGCATTTGCATACCAACATGCCCCAATGGAAGTACAATGCATTAAACATGGCAACTGCACTTCATTGAACATGGAAAATGCATCTGAGCAAGCATGGCAAACTGAATTTTCATTGAACATGGCAACTGCAGCTGAGTAAGCATGGCAAACAGTATTTCATTAAACATGGCAACTGCATATCATGGCAACTGTAGTGCACTCTATAAGGCACCTACTGCCTTAGTGCTTTTTGTGCAAATAAGACTGTAACGCAACTGACTTACTTGATAAAGATCTTGTTTGTGTATATCTTGCTCATTTGCCTCTCCATCGGTAAATACGTTAGCAATTTCGGCTGCTTTAGCGCGGTGGTAGCTTCTTGCTGTAGCTCAGATCCCATAATATTTTGTTGCAAAGTTGTGTACTGCTTGGCAAACTGTAGCAATGAGTTGCCAGGGCTCACCTACCGCTTCAAAACAGCATTGAACCCCTCGCTGTGCTGTGTAGTCTGCAGAAAGGGGAATAAGCACTGCATGAAGTAGGTCGGCACCCAGTACATTCGCTTCTCCCATAGGTTAGCAAGCGCCTCGTTGTCTTGGACTTGATATGTTTCAATCATGGCCATCCAGCTCCTTTCAAACTCCTCCGCCGTCAAGTTATGGTCCACGCACAGCTCGAATGCCTTGTGGAGCTCTGGACGATCAGCAAATAACGGTCCTAGCGTCTCTTCAGCCTTCTTTATAATGTGCCACCTGCAGTGCCTGTGCAATGCCAACGGAATTACCTCCTCTATGCCTGCACGCATGCTGAAATCCTGGTCTGTTATTATGTTCATCGGAGCAAGTCCATCCATGCACTCCAAGAAGGTCTTGAACAGCCAAACGTACCCATCCGTGTCTTCGTTCCGAACGAGCCCGCAGCCGAACTGCAACGACTGATTGTGGTTATTTATTCCTATGAACGGGGCGCATGTCATCTTGTACATATTAGTCAGATATGTCGCGTCGAATGAAATGCAATCTCGGAAATGTTTGTAGGCTCTCCTTGCAGCACCATCCACCCAATACATGTTCCTGACACGGTCCTCATCGTCCAACCTTATCCTGTAGAAGAAATCTGGATCTTCCTTTGCTTTGTCATCGAAGTAGGCCATTGTGGCCTCTATGTCAGCCAGCTTGCTCTCTCTACGGTACTTGGCCTGTAGGTTTGTGACGTCAGCTGGTATGTACGGCATGCTACTCAGTTTCCCCTTTTTGTTGTGGATAAGTGATAGTATCTGGACCATTCTTGATGGACCAATGTTACAATCATGTAGCAGCTTTACGAATTGCCTTTCGACTGGGGTGAACCCTCCGTGGGCGGTCAGA
This sequence comes from Triticum aestivum, assembly GCF_018294505.1. Lineage (NCBI taxonomy): Eukaryota > Viridiplantae > Streptophyta > Magnoliopsida > Poales > Poaceae > Triticum > Triticum aestivum. The sequence continues at coordinate 106,613,495 of NC_057807.1, forward strand.
AATTTGACCAGATCGAACTTCTTTATGAGTTTGTGGTTGTGCTCGTCAAAATATTCAGTGACCACATACTGTGTTCCATCTACGTTTAGCTTACACCGGACAGGGCAACCCGTCTTGAGAATTATCCCTCTCTTTCTTTCCGGAACGACAGGCGCAACACCTTTCCCTTTATTGTTCCTTCGTGCCTTGTGGCACCTCATCTCACCTCTGCTGTACTCGTTAGTTTTCATCTACTTATGGTATTCGGTGTGGACGGCAAACCCATGGAACTTTGCATATGTCTGGTAGAATTCCTTTGCTTCTGCAAACGATTCAAATCTCTGCCCAACGTACGGTGGCTGAGGTACCATGATATCTGGTTGCCCATCATCTTCATCCCCTTGTGCCTCGTCGTCAGTTTCATCATTCACTTCAGTGTCGAGGGTAGTTTCATCGATTTGAGTGTTGCCAGTGCTTGCGTTCAAAGGGGTGGCTGTGGGAATTGCTGGAATGATTGCCATTTCCGACACTGACTCGGCATTATTTGTGGCATGATTGTTTGCTGGCTGGGGGAACGCGTCTTCTGTGCGCTCAGAGCTCCCCGCAGTAGATGTGCTCGCGCTGCTGTTCACTGTGGTTGTAGGCCCTGTCATTGAAAAAACAGGTACGAGAGTAAGATTTTTTTTGTTTGAATAACATGTTTATCGCAACGGATGACATCAACATCGAGTGATTTGGCATTACATCATTCGAACAGCAAGATGTCAGCTTGCGCGCGGACATGGGTAGCAAATGTAGCTGTCCAGTCATGGCAGCTACAGTTCAACAAACATGGCAACTATTGTTTTCCAATGCACGACAACAAGCTCCTTTTTTAAGACGAAAACTTGGGTTCTATATGCATGGCAGCTGCAGTCCTGCATACATGGCAAATACTTCTACCAACAAATGGCAACCACTATGTTCTAGCAACAAAACTACTGCATTATAAGATTGATCTCACTAGGCGAGATGCGTTCAACCATTAGTGATGCACACATGCTTTTAGCAGTTGGCAAATTTTCAAAGACAATACATGACTCATTTACACGCAACCACTTGTCTGCGTTTTATGCTTGGTTTTTGTCCACCATCACTGCTTTAATTCTTTTTTTCGGCATGTGCTTTTTTTGCCACAAAAACAAATGTAGTGCTGTTTTCTGGTTCAGTTTCTTACCTTACGTTGTTGTGCTACATGTGACCATCTTGTGTGGTCTGTGACACCAAAATGACGTGCTCAACCTGCAATTTGTGAAGCTTGCCACGAGACGTTTTCCGGGTTACCACCACCGTAATAACCTGTAATTATAGTAGTAGTTGGTCAATTCATGGCAAATGCAGTTTGTGCTAGCACGGCAACTGCAGTTGCCCCTGATGTGGCAACTGCAGTTTTCCTGGCATGCCAACTGTAGCTGCACTGGTATGGCAACTGCAGTTGTTCCTCCATGGCCACTGCAGTTGCCCCTGATGTGGCAACTGCAGTTGTCCTGGCATGGCAACTACAGTTGCACTGGCATGGCAACTGCAGTTGTTCCTCCATGGCAAATGCAGTTGTCCAGGGATTGCAACAACAGTTGTCCACGGATGACAGTTGCAGTTATTTATCCATGGGAATTGTAGATGTCCAGTCATGGCAATTGTAGTTGACAACTATTCTGCTTCTGCTAATTGAGCATCCGCAACTTCACTTTTTTATGGACTCACCTGTGTATGACGTCGATGGCAGGTACATGGGTGCTGCCTTATGCCACGTGCTGCATGAAGGCTCTGCATTTTCACCCGCGATAACTCGTGAGTCCTTTTGCCATTTTTTTGCATGTTCATCTTTTATGTCCAGACCAGTATGTGCTCTTTTTTCGTATGCATTACCTTGATTAGCCACATTAGCTAGTTGAAGTTGGCTGCCCGTACATTTGTCAGTGTTAGCGCCTTGTGACCGAACTTGCCACGGGGGCCCCCTGAGAGTGTTTTGGTCATAAGAACCTGCGAAAAAATGACAGTGCATGCCATAAGTAGAATGTCATCTTCATTGTTGCGAAGATGGCAACTGTTCTTTTCTTTTTGTTATCACGCATCATACCAATGCCTGCATACTGTTCTAGTAGTGGCAGCAATGGCCCTGCAGAGATGAGTTGACTGTACTCTGATGCATCCCAAGGGGGCGTTTTTGGCCTTTGAGAACTCCAAGTATCAGCGCCATCTTCGTGATTCATTCTTTCCGTGTCTCGCTTCTTTCCAATGTGTTATCAATCACTGCATGAACAAGAATGCATCAACAATCCACAAGAATTGTATTCTTCTGCTGCTTGCACATAGAAGACAGGGATGGCAATTAATAGGTCAATAGGTGGCAGTTACTGTCAATGAAAGGTGGCAACTGTGGTTATACACAAGTGGCAATTAATTTTTCCCACCCCCTTTATTCCAAAATTGTCCTTCCTCTCCTTTTTTAGGGATTCCTACTCATCCATTTTCATACCCAACTACTTGCATCAATCAAACTAGGAACTTAAGTTAATCTCAAACGTACTACATGGCAGATCTGGTGTATTCTGCCTGGCAATTTGCGAAGATGCACTGAACCATGCAGTGTTTTACCCCTATAGCATGGATCCAGTACAAGATCGGAGAGATTTTCAGCCTGAAGGATGAGAAGGGTGAGATCGGGAAATTTTCACCTGATTTTAGTTGATCGTCTCTGGAGGGCTGCGTTGGAGTGGGGGGCTCGGGGTGGGGAGGTTCGGGGTGTGGTTCGCGGTGGGAGTGCCCTACGGATCTGCTCTGGTTGCCATGGCAACCAGAGAAAGCTGGCGACGGAGGTAGGGGTTCAAGAGGTGGGGGATGATGGCGACAGTCGAGAGAGGCGATCGATCGGAGGCCGGGAATGGCTGGGTCGTGCGGGCAGCGGGTCGTGTGGCCCGGACGGGGCAGTGCGGGCGGTGTTGCCACACACCGGACGTGCGGGCTATGCAATTGCGCGCCCGGACGCGGTCGTGCGGGCGGGTTCCTGTTCACGCCACACGAGGCGTGTGGGAGGGTTTGTATCCATGCCACACGTGTGGCAGTTATCGCGACCCCAAAAAAAACGTGGATTCATTGAACCAGCTACGACTCGGAGCGGAGGTCTCCGCAGACTCAGCCCCGCCTCTGCTCGCACCATCTCTAGGCCGCGTAGAGCCGGCCTCGCTCCACCAAGAGTCGCTGCCGAGTGCCACAACCTGCCTGCTTCTGCCGCAGAGCTGTCATCGAGCACCACCTCTGTCGGAGCTGCCGTGAGCAGCCGCTCCGCCTCGCCTTCGGCATGTTGAGATGCCCAGCCGGCGCCGTCTTCAATTTGCCCAAGCTGCCACCAATTTGCGAAGCCTTGAGCTATTGTGACCTCTAATCGCCGCCTCTGCTGGTCTTCAAGCGGCTAGTCACCGGCTCCCGTTGGGTTCCCGAGTGACCCGCCCCCATAGTTGTATGCGAAGGCGTTGTTGCGGTTCCGCTCGCCGAGCACATGAGCCGTAGTGGCCGGCACCGTCTTGTGGTTCACACGCTAAACCGCCTCGCTTTCTCAGCCGTGGCTGGCCTCGCCTCCCGCCTCTGCTGCTCCCGTCAAGCGAGACAAGTTTTTTGGTCTATAGTGGCCTTGTGCGGATCATGGTGTTTTCTAGCATGCCGTCTGTGTAGATTGCTGATTATTGGGTCATGTTGCATCTTGAGCAACCTCAAGTTCTCGTGTGGCACAATATGTGATACAAAAAACAAGTTACAAGATTGAGGTCATGCAAAAAGCAGTACGCATGTGAGTAACGGGCTACAACAGAAGGAGGAACATGCACGTCCCAAACTTGATGGGCAAGTGGTACCCTGTTGAAAAGATGATACAACAATTACATGCAACCATTTATTGTCAAATGTTTACATTAGACAGGCCATACCATCACAGTTTGTCTACGGGAGTTGCATACCGACCATATGATGTCCGACCAAATCAGGTGATATCCGTCTAAATCTATTTTAATTAACACATTGTTTTCATCAAGCAACAATTACTCTAGCTCGCAATAATTTTTGATGCAGAACAATTGTTCACTTCAAAAGCAATGGCCAATAATGTTTGATGAATATACGTGCAAACCGCCTCTTCTATGGCCCAATTTACATCAATATGATGTGGTTGATTCGCCCGTCCGTGCGGCTTACCGCGCCTGTGATTGGCTCGCCTGTCCATGCAGGCTGACAACGCCGAGGCCGGCTCATCTGTCTGCTCCCGCGGCCGACTCAGCCATGATTGATTTCAGCTTAACCATGGTGATCATCAAATCCGCGGTGAATAATTACTGGCCTGACGTATCAGGTGAAATCCGTCCAGTATATTTTTATATTACATATTGCTTTGTTTAAAAAAGCAACTACTCTGGTTTCCAAGTTCTCCAATATAGGACAAGTTGTCTACTGCAAAAGGGACTATTATATCACGGAGCTGTTGAATGACTCATATCGGTTTATATCACGGTCAAATATGGAGAATCTCAAGACAACTCCTCGAGTCGTCTTAAGACTCGGGGGCTACAATGACATGACTCGGCGGGATTGACCAGTTTCAGTGAATTCAAAAACTCCGGGTCATTGGAGGAAAAATAACCCGGCCCCGGAGGCTACTGTTCTATTGGTGAAAATTTAAAGGCCGTCAGAAAATTTCCGGCTTCAAATGATGAGTTCCGATTTAAAATCTGGCTCAAGGGAAATCTGTCTCTCACAAAGCTTTGAAGCTCTCAATATCCGGTTTAAAATTCCGGTTCAAAAAGAAGTTCATCTCTCGCAAGTTTGAGGGAAAAATTAAAGGTTGCCAAAGAGAACTTGCTGCCATGATGCGCGGTGCAAACATGGGTTATCCTGCCTTATTGGCTTATGACATTATTGGTCACTTGGGGGCTTCCTACTCATTGAGCATAGCTATGACTACCCTCTTGATCCGTCTTGTACGCCTTGATTACAAAATACTTGGGGGCTTCCTGCTCGTTGAGCATAGCTGTGACTACCCTTTGATCCGGCTTGTACGCCTTGATTGCATATAAACTTGGGGTTTTTCTGCCCAAGTTGAAATGTTACCAAAGAGAACTTGCTATAATGTGCAGTTCAAACATAGGTAACCTGCATTGATGGCTTGTTAAAAATTACTTGGGGGCTTCTTGCTCACTGAGACTTCCGGAGCCGGTGAAGACCTTGGTGATGAGCTCGCATTTGCTCGCGGGCATAGTGCGGTGCGCTTCGGGTTTGGTGAAGCGAGGCGCACGATGGTCCATCTTGGCGGGGAGCTCACTAATGTCGACACCAGGATTGAGGCAGAGAACTGCCGCTTGAGGGCGAATGGCAACGGCTGAAGGTGGCCATTAACCTTGGGAAGCTTCAGCGAGACGAAGCCGAAGCGCGCACGGGAGCCTCCCTCGCGGCTTCTCGCGAAGCTTGCGCTTGCGCCATGGAAGAGGCTGAGGCAGCCAACCGCTGTCGTCAGGCGGCTGAGGAGCGGGAGCGAGATCTTCTGTCTTCGAATGCTGCCCTGCTTCATGAAATCGAGGAGCATCGCGCCCTGCTGGCCTCCTCACCAGGTGAGGCGGCCCTTGCCAAGGCGGAGCTCCTGAGGCACCATGAGTAATTGACGCTGGAGGCCGTGGAACATAGCTTGGTGCTGGGGAGGCTAGAGGTGAGGGAGCATAAGGCCGCCATGGCTGAGGCTGCTGTCGACGCCCGAGAAGCTCAGGTCCAGGTGGAGGTGGAGGAGAAGGTGGCGAAGGCACGCGCTGAGCTGGCCGAGGGGCACCGCCTGGACCTGGAGCTGCTCAGGGCTGAGCTTGAGGGGCGGACCTCCGCCCTTAGGACTGAGCTGCCATTTGTGGAGCAGCATGAGAGCGTTGCTCGAGAAGCCCGGATTTCTTGCGAATCTGCCTTGGCCTCCGTACGAGCCGAGCTGTCTTCTCTTTAGAAGCAGATTAAAGACACCGCGTCCCTCGCGGAGAGGGTGGCAGGCGAAGCGAATCACCACCAGACGCTGCAGCACGAGCACGCCTCGATGCTTTAGGGTCTCAAACTCAGAGCTAATTCCTCCCTGGGCACCATTTGCGACGAGAGCGCTCCTCATCCATATGAGAACAACTATGCCAGCCACCTGAACTTCTTCACCAACATCATGACCCGCCTGGAGGCTTAGGCTGCGAGGTCTCGTGATCTTGTAGCGGAGAGGAGCTATGGCCTTCTAGGGCATGTGTTCTCGCGCGTCTTCAGCCAACTCCTCAACCGCAATCCCCACTTTGACTTCGATGTTGTTCTTGTCCCCGTGCCCCCGGTTATCCAGGACAATCTGGCCAGATGGGTAGATGACCACGTGGACGCCTTGGTAGCTGAATTCGCCCCGGAGGATGACATGGTCGTGATCGCGACCGGAGAAGCTAGCGCAGAGGGTGATGAGGAGGACGGAAGCCTTGACGCAAGCAGTGCGGACGGAGGTGATGAAGAAGGGGCATCCAGCTAGTCCCATCTTTCTTTTGCTGTAAACTGTACAATGAAAACTCAAACATATTCTTGTGAGAGCATTTTGGAAGGGGGTGCCCCTTATGATGTGTCGGATCACTAAACACTTTTGAAGTAGCACCCGGAAGGGGGGGGCAGCAGGGCTGTGGGCCGATGAACGGGATAGTTTTTTTACTTATATCGGGTTTCGTGGGTTCTGAGTGAGGCCTGGTGCCGCGGCAGCGCCCCTTCTCCTGAGGCGAGCCTTCTGCTGGCTCGTGAGGCCCTGTGCCTCTCGAGGGGCCTGCTGGCCTACCATGGAGTGCCTTGTGAGGAGCCAACTGCCAGATGGTGGCAAGGTGGGCATGCGGAGCGGCCGCACCTTCGAGCCCCAGAGGGGAGCGATTAGCGCCAGCGCGTACACCGTACCCAGCGTCCGCTTGCGAGGTGCTAGAGGGTAGGGTAGCAGTCATGAGCTCCAAGAAAAGAACGCAAGAACTTAAGGCAAGAGAGCGACACGAGAAAAGAAAACTCCCCTCGTTTTATAAACGCACAGAAAACGTCCGGTGCCTAACTGGTCTTCAGTCTTCAGTCTTCAGTCTTCGGTCTTCTCACCAGCGCGGAGCTAAGTGCTTCCACTGGCTGGGCATAGTCATTGGGGACAATGTCGATGGCCAGTGTGGAGCATGGTGCTTCCACTAGGACGTGGGTGGGAGCCCCCGTGAGGCCCCAGGGCGGCACTCAGGAGACTCCGGGGCGTGTACAGCCCCACTCATTATTACGTGAGAGTGTCACGAGCGGAGACCTTCACAGGCCGGAGCCTTGCTTCATGTCGCCCGACGAGGACCCTGCCATGCGTCGCCCCTGACCACCATTGGGGAGACAGGAAACCAGGACAAGGCCAAGGGGCCAAAGGGACGCTGACAGCGTCCTCAGCGACTGTAGGCCCCCTGCCGAGGGGAAGGGGTTGCCGGAGCCTTCCCCGGCAGGGAACCTACCTCCAAGATGGATCCTGCTCCACGCAGCGCGAGGAGGACCCTGCTGCTTGGCTCCCCCCGCGCTGCTCTCATTGTCCCTCGCACTCCTGAGGAGGGTCCGCCGTCCTGAGAGTCCTGGTGGTCGCCGCGTCTTGGTTTACCTGCGATCCATGGTCAGTGTAAGCGTGCCCCTGTGGCGTTAACTATACACAGAGGTTGCCGCTGTTGGGAACGTCGGCAGGGCATGGTGGTGGTTCGAAGGAGAGCTCGGCCTCGTGTATGTCCAGTGCCCAGCCTGGCACGGGGGATCAGCTGGGGCCCTCTCCTAGCGCGTGCCTTTGATTCATGGCGACGGGAACGTAGGCTTCGGGGATGCTCGCACCAGGGGCACTGCCTGGCTGCCTAACGCTCCCGCTCCCTTCTGCCATCCTTTGGTCCTGTTGGGCAGGGGCCGGCACTCCAGCGCGACCCCAGGTGGCGTCGTCTGAAGCAGCCCCACACCGAGGGGCATGTTTGGGGTGGGGCTGCTCCACGAGGCTGGTCAGCGTCGAGAGGCTCTCAGTGGCCCCTGGGAGAGGGCGTGCAGTTGTGTTGGGGGTGAGTGCGCGCCCCCACCATTGCATGCGACGTGGGGAGGGTGCAGAACGGCGCCGCCCCCTGCAAGCCGCATCCAGCAGCTCAGCGACCTGTTCCAGCAAGGCGTCGCGGCCGCTCTTAAGCAGCCTGCACCACAGGAGCTCACGGGCCACGATGACCACCGCCTGCATGTTCACTTGTTCCCTGCGCGAGTGCAGAGCAGTTGCTGCAGTGTAGTTCGCAGATCGCGCGGCTGCGCAGCTATGGCGTGGCGCCAGGGGAGAAGGCTGCACCTATGCCCCCGTGGTTGGTCGCCCCCGGCGGAACGCGTGCCGCGAGCAGGGCAGAGTGAGGTCTTCTTCATCGATGGGTGCTGCCGAGGAGGTCTGGATGACCCAGTGCTCGACGTGGGCTCTCGGGGCATCGTCCATGGCATCGGTGGAGCGAAGGAGGACTGGTCGACGGAAGAGGAGATCCGACGCACCCCTACCTGGCATGCCAAATGTCGGATTTTGGGATCCGGCAACCCTTGAGAGGTTCGAACTTTGGGGTGTGTGCGGAGATCTCAACCTGTCCAGCCTGCCTACTCGCGATCCTCCCTAGCCTAGCGCGTAGAGCTCACAGAGACACAAAGACATAGAGATTTATACTGGTTCAGGCCACCGATGTGGTATAATACCCTAATCAAGTGTTGTGTGGTGGATTGCCTCGAGGGGCTATGGATGAACTAGTACAAGGATGAACAAGCCTCGGGAGGTGAGGTGTTCTTTAGCTGGTGTGATGCTCTACTTGCTCTGGTTTCGGTCCCTTTCTATGGTGGTGGCTAAGTCCTATATAGAGTGGCCTTGGTCCTCTTCCCAAATATGAGCGGGAAGGGATTCCACAACGGCGGGATTTGAAAGGGGACAAGTAGTACAGTCTATCCTAATAAAAGTAGTCTTTGCCTGTGAAAAGCCTCTGGTCATGACGCTGCGGTGGGCTCGGTGATGACCTCCATCCTGCCGTCCTGGCGGTCTTGGTCTTGTTGCACCAGAATGGAAACCTTTGGCTGATTCCTCGGGACTCCGTGCCTGTGGCTTTCCTCCCTTGCACCAAAGAGGAAACCTGCGCTCTGCACCCGCCTGGCGCCCGCCTGGCCTTGGTCGTCATGGCTCACGTCAGCTGAGCACTACTAGGGAAAAGCCTATACACATAATCTTACCAGCAGCATGCTTTAAAATAAAGCGGTGCTGCTAATTAGCAGTAGCGAGCTCAAGCTTAACTCGCTGCTGAAATAACTATAGCAGTAGCGCGCCCGCTCAAAGACGCGCTACTGCTATAATTCCCACGAGGCCGCCGCGAGGCTAGTTATAGCAGCAACGCGTTATCATGACGAGTGCTACTACTACGTAGCATAGTAGCAGCGCATTTCGCCAATAAGCGCTACTGCTAAGTTTACTACAAAAATTTAGTCCCACCTCGCTCCGTGAAGAGAGTTTCTACCACCTTAAATATGTTACTTCTCAAACTTTGACAAGCACTTGGTCTTCACTGAACTCTATGTGTAGAATTTGTGGCCGCAATATGAATCTTCACCGGTTCCTAAACCGGTGAGGACTCATATTGACAAAACAGATTGTACACAAAAAGATCGTTGATGATCAATGTATTTTTGATACATTGAATTAAGTCTATTTTTACATGCTGACACATAGCAGTATCGCTTCTTTGTGAAAGGCGCTGCTACTGGGTAGTTTACCAGTAGCGTCTCTCTCTATAGCACGCTACTGCTAAGCCATTCCATCTCCCACCCCACCCCCTCTCCTCTATCCCATCCACTCACACTCACACACTCACTGGATCCCCTCTCAACCCCCCGCGCCGGTCCTCCCCGTCGCCCCTCCTCCCTCTGCGCCACTGTCACCTCCTCCTCCTTGCTGGACTCGGTACCGGCCTCCTCCTCCCTCCTCCCTCCACTCGCCGCTGGCCGGCCCCTCCTCGCTCCGCCTTCCTCCTCCGTCCTCCCTCCACTGGCCGCCTGCTGGCCCCTCCTCGCTCGGCCTTCCTCCTCCGTCCTACTCTCTTCTCCCTCCTCGAGTCGCCCCTCCTTCTCCCTCCTCCCTGCTACATTTTGATTTAGTAGCCTAGTTCATATGCAACATTTTGATTTAGTTGATATGATTTAGTTGATTTAGTAGGCTAGTTGATTTAGTTGATTTAGAACATTTTGATTTAGTTGATTTAGTATGCACCATTTTATTGTTATTTTTCCTGTACATGGATAGGTAGTTGCTTTTGTTTTTTTAATAAGTTACTTTTTGGCAAAATGTAGGTGGTAGGCTAGTTGATTTAGTAGGCTAGTTGCACCATTTAGTTGATTTAGTCGCGGAAGAACCAAAAATATCACATGCTACTGTTTTTCTTTCCTGTGAAGTGGATCGTTAATCCTTTGCTCATATTGCTTTAGGAAAAAATGGCGTCACCACCACAACCACTATGTTGACTGTGCAAGTCAAGGTGCGCCAACAGCCATGCAACTGGCAAGCTGTTCGGCATCTACTTCCAGCCGAGTTTTCGTCATGCGGTGATAAGAAATTAGATGAAATGTAATAACTATTTTATTTTTTGTGTTGGCATTACTGCATTGTGTCATTTTGCTTATTTTACATAGATCGTCCCATGCAATGTGAGGTTGAAATTCAACAAGCTGACAGGAGACACTGTGACATTTGAGGCTCCTGGGGGGCCGTACACTATGGAGGTCGAGAAAGGACGCAATATGTCACAGATTGGAGGAGATGGATGGGCCCGTTTTGTCACCCGCGTGCGTCTTACTGGTGGTTGTCATTTATCTCCACCTGGTGGAAGATGATGAAGATGATGAAGATGACGAAGATAATGAGGACCCACTCGATGAAGATGATGAGGACCCACTTCATGAAGCCATCATAGCTCAAAGAACAAGGCTGAGCGAGGAGGAGGTGTCCAACCTGTGGGACATAATTCTGCCACGTGCTGACTTTGTCGGGGTGGCATTCGTGACCCGCCTGACAAATACCATGGTTGATCGACATGATATGATATGTTATAGTTACAAATGCAAATTATCCGATGAAATACTTAGTGTACAGTCCAATGATATGGTATGTTGTGTGGAATCTAGTCGATGATATGTTTTAGTGTAGAGTTTGATCACATGCTTATTAGTGTAGAATCTAAGGAAACTATTAATAGTGTAGATAATCCATATGTACTTATTTGCGAGGCTATTTATTAATTGATATGTTTTTCTTATTCAGAAATTGGCAAAGAGCATATTTGTGAGTTATGGTATCGAGCCTGATGAAGAAGGCTCAGCTGGACTACGCCTTACTGCAAGGGGCTCCGTCACAACCTGTACTTACCGCCTGGATACGGACGGTCGCACACACTTAAACTCAATTGGGTGGAAGAAATTCCTCGATGGCAAGAATCTTCGTGTTGGACAGGCCATCCTAATTACTATCAGGAACACCAACCGCCTAGGCTTGAGGATGATGATTGTCTTCAATATCATCTAGAACTACATATGTGTGTGTGGCTATATCATCTAGAACTACATATGTGTGTGTGTGGCTATATCATCTAGAACTACATATGTGTGTGTGGCTATATCATCTAGAACTACATATAATGATCGTCGTCGATATCATCTAGAACTACATATGATGATCGCCGTTGATATGACCTTGTACTGCTTGAGGATGCATGTTGACTATGCATGAAATTGTTATCTAGTACTCCCTTTGTTCCAAATAACTCATCATGGTTTGAACTAAAACCACGACGAGTAATTTGGAACGAAGGGAGTACTACCCAGTAATGGTTTATGAATTTGATATCTAGCAGCAGTACCTAGTATCTAGTATATGAAAGGGAAAGGGGACGGGGGAAAATGATTAAAGATATAGCAGTAGCGAGGGACTACGAAATCGCTACAGCTAAGTAATAGTAGCACGTTCGGCAAAAGCGCTGCTCATATCGTCAACAGTAGTAGCGCGGGTACAGACCGCGCTACTACTATAAGTTAGCTATAGCGCCTTATTAGTAGCGCGGTCACCCGCGCTGCTGCTAGCCTCAAAACCCGCGCTACTACTAGGGTTTTCCCTAGTAGTGGAGCCTCATGAGGTAGCTGCATAGAACTCTCCGCCCCTCAGGAGCCCTCCCGAGGAGGCCTACTCCTTCGGGGGTATTGGTGTTGTCCGCCTCATGAGGGTCTTGGTGTGTTGGTGACGAAGCTGGGTCGTACCAGGCCGTCGATGGATCCACGGGGTGGGCCGCAGGCAGGCAGGACTGGATACCCCCAAGTTCAGGACACCGACAATATCTATTCACAGGGTCAGCCTTCAGCTGTCAGCCATGTCTGACAACAGTGACAGCCAAAACAGGTCTGAGGAATAGGTTCACTTGAGTGAGGGCACTAGTCCCTCTGATAGCTATGATGATGGGAGAAGAAGTACTCCTAGCAAGCTGGCTAAGGTTGTAACCAGGCAGAGGAATAAGAGAACATCTGATTCAGAGGATGAAGATTTTATGGTTGATGAGGAAGTCACTTCCAAGAAAAAGGTTTTCAAGGAAGAGATTTGCACAACAGCTTCAGCCAAGCCAGGTATGAAGAAGAAGGCACTAGCCAGAAGGATTCCAATGTCCAAAGCCAGAGCCTCAACACAGGAAACCATTGAGTTCACTCTTGAACCTAAGGAGGCCGGTGAGGGTAAGAAGAGGAAGGAAAGGGTCAAGAAGACCATGGCCAGAGTGATTGGTAGACCATCTACGGTCAAAGATTCAGATGACAAGGAGGAAGAGCAATATGCACCTCTTGCCAAGACTCAGAAGTTCATGGGGGATGCCATCAAGTTAGGGGCTGCTCCATCAAAGCCCAAGACTGCCCCCAAGGTTGTTGCTGCTCAAGCTTCTAAGCCTGCAGCACCCAAGAGATCAACTAGGAACATACCAGCTGCTGAAAAGAGCAAGGCCCTAGTGCCTGAAGTGGAAGAAGAAGAAGAAGACCAAGTGCTTAGAAAACTGAACCCCAAGATCCCAGATCATGATGATACACATCATGTGGCTAAAAACATGAAGCTAAGGAAGGATGCTGGTCTCAGGCTATGGAGGAAGACAAACCCTCATACCACCAGGAGGAGGACTATTGTGGACTACAGATTCCATACAAAGGAGGAGCAGGATTTCTATGAGACTGTGCTCCTGGACAAGAAGCCCATAGTCAGTGATATGGGATGGGTTGACTGGACTTACATTGATAACAATGCAGATCACTTCCCAGGAGTTCATGACAACTTCAGATTGACTGGAGTTGACACATTTGTTGGCCAAAACCTCACCAAGTGGAATGATCAGATGGTGATGCAGTTCTACTCCACAACACATTTTTACCTAGATGGTAAAATTGTTTAGATGACTTAGGGCACAAGGTACCAGTCTACAGTTGCTGAATGGTCCAAGCTTATCAATGCCTCTGAAGATGAAGAGGATGACACAGATGTGTATGCTAAGCCAAGGAAAGGACACAAGTCCATGGCACACATGTACAAGGAGATTCCTGATGCTGGCCTAGATGCTCACAAGTTTGGCTCTGTGTACTATCTGCTGTCTGGACTGCCCACAATCAACACTATCCTCAGGCACACATTGTTGCCCAAGTCTGGAGATGACAAGATGATAAGAGGGCATTCCATCAATTTGCTGCACATGTTTTACATTCCAAAGAAGTTCAAAGTTATGACATTGATTGTAGAGACAATCAAGAGGACTGCTGTTGGTCAAAAGAGATCATGTGGATATGCTCCACACATTCAGATGCTCATTAACTCCAAGATGGGCAAAGGCACATATCTCATGGACAAGGAGCACCTTCCCTTGCTGCCTGAATTTGAAGACAATGAGGTTGTAATGGATGCTACACATCCTATTTCAGTAGAGGCTCAGGAGAAGAGGGAGAAAGCTAAAGCAGAGAAGGCAACTCAAACTTCACAAGTTCCAGATGCTTCGACTTCTATCCTCAAGACCAAGCAGGATCAGCTTAGCTATCTACTTGAGGGCACTGTTAGAATTGAGAAAGGATTGACAACCTTGACTCAAAATCAAGAGAATCTTGAGAGGATCATTGAGACAAAGATTTATGATCTAGACTTGAAGGTCACATAGATCCAGACTGCAGTTGAGAAACTCCAGGATGAAGATGAAGAGAGAAGAGGGAGAGATACCACTGAAGCTTTTCAGAGAGTTCCAAGGGCACAAAGGTCTACAGCTGTGCCAGCTAGTGACACAAGGGCTACTACATTAGCACCAACAGCTACAGCCTCTGTTGCTCCTCTAGTTGCTACTCCACTAGCTCCATAGACCTTTTCGGATGCATTCTTTGCAGGGCTCCTCTCCACGCCACCTTCGCACTCTGGAGCTCCCGGAGATCATGCTTAGAGAGCCGCATAGCACTATGCATTTTCAAGCTTTTTGGTAACTTCTTGCCAAAGGGGAGGAAAGTGTATAGATCATAGGCTTCGAGAGAGTCTGTGTGTTTTGCTTCTTTTGCCTCTCTTGCTACTTTATTTGCTTGCTTGTTTGGGTGATACACTATTTATGCTTGTGTGTGAGTTACTCCTATGATCATGTGTTTGATCATATCATACTTTAATGTTTGTGCCTGAATGATGATATTCTATCTCTCATGTATGATCATTCATATATTGTCTTGGTAATGAGTGCATATTTCATATTCTATCATTTTGAGCGCTCCACCAAGATGTATGTGACATGGAAGAGTGACCCATGATCCTAATCGATTGTGCATTTGCATTCAAAAGCAAATTTTAAATAATGCACAAATTTAGGGGGGGCTCTTGTTTATCACATACTTCTCAAAGCGATGATGTACTTCATTTATATTATCAATTGTCAAAGCTTTGATCTATATGTTGTCATCAATTACCAAAAGGGGGAGACTGAAATTGCAACTAATCCCTCGGTGGTTTTGGCAATTCATAACAACATATAGCTCATTGAACTAATATCCATTCAAGATAAATGTTTCAGAAAGTTCAATGATTTGTATGGCATGGACGAGAGATGTGGACCCCTCAAAATGCTAAGGACACATATTGGCAGAAGCTCAAGACACTACATTTTCATTTTTGTGATCCAAGATCACATTGAGTCCATAGGAAAAGCCAATACTATTAAAAGGGGATGAGGTGTTGCTTAATGGCTTGCTTGCTCAAAATGCTTAGTGATATGCTCCAAAAGCCGGCAACCACTTTCTAATTTCCACATATGTCCTAAACCTAAAGTCAAACTCGGCCCCACCAATTTGATCTATCCGGCACCACCAAGTTCACTTGACATAGCCATAGCTAGAAACCCTAATTAGTTCGGTCTCACCGACAGGGATCTCGATCTCACCGAGATGGGATTGCAAACTCTCTGTTTCCCTTCTTTACGTTTAGTTCTAATCTAGATGAGCGATCGATCCCACCGAGTTGGCAATGCAAACTCTCTGTTTCCTTTTCATAACATTTCAGTCTCACCGAAATGAGTGGTCGGTCCTATCGAGTTTGCCTAACCAAGTCTCTGTTTGCTTATTACTGAAATCGGTCTAACCGAGTTCATGTGATCAGTCGCACCGAGATGTGGTTTTTCCCTAACCCTAGCGCATCAGTATCACCGAGTTGGTATTGTCGGTCCCACCAAAAAACCTAACGTTAAGTTGATCTCACCGAGTTTCACGATTTGGTCCCACCGAGTTTGGTAAATTGTGTGTAACAGTTAGATTTTGTGTGGAGGCTATATATACCACTCCACCACCTTCTTCATTTGAGAGAGAGAGCCATCAAAATGTGCCTACACTTCCACTACTCATTTTCTGAGAGAGAACTACCTACGCATGTGTTGAGACCAAGACATTCCAGTCCAACCACAAGAATCTTGATCTCTAGACTTCCGCAAGTTGCTTTCCACTCAAACCATCTTTCCACCATATCCAAATCTGTGAGAGAGAGTTGAGTGTTGGGGAGACTATCATTTGAAGCACAAGAGCAAGGAGTTCATCATCAACACATCATCTATTACCTTTTGGAGAGTGGTGTCTCCGAGATTGGTTAGGTGTCACTTGGGAGCCTCCGTCAAGATTGTGGAGTTGAACCAAGGAGTTTGTAAGGGCAAGGAGATCGCCTACTTCGTGAAGATCTAGCCAAGTGAGGCAAGTCCTTCATGGGCGATGGCCACGGTGGGATAGATAAAGTTGCTTCTTCGTGGACCCTTCGTGGGTGGAGCCCTCCGTGGACTCGGGCAACCATTACCCTTCATGGGTTGAAGTCTCCATCAACATGGATGTACGATAGCACCACTGAGGGAGTCCTGGACTAGGGGGTGTCCGGACAGACGGACTATCATCATCCGCCGGACTCCAAGACTACGAAGATGCAAGATTGAAGACTCCGTCCCGTGTCCGGAGGGGACTTTCCTTGGCGTGGAAGGCAGGCTTGGCGATACGGACATGTAGATCTCCTACCATTGTAACCGACTCTGTGTAACCCTAGCCCTCTCCGGTGTCTACATAAACCGGAGGGCTTTAGTCCGTAGGACACAACACACATTACAACAATCATACCATAGGCTAGCTTCAGGGTTTAGCCTCCTTGATATTGTGGTAGATCCACTCTTGTACTACCCATATCATCAATATTAATCAAGCAAGACGTAGGGTTTTACCTCCATCAAGAGGGCCCGAACCTGGGTAAAACATCGTGTCCCTTGTCTCCTGTTACCATCCGCCTAGACGCACAGTTCGGGACCCCCTACCCGAGATCCGCCGGTTTTGACACCGACATTGGTGCTTTCATTGAGAGTTCCTCTGTGTCGTCATCGATAGGCTCGATGGCGTCTTCAATCAACAACGCTGTCCAGGGTGAGACATTTCTCCTCGGACAGATCTTCGTATTCGGCGGCTTCGCACTGCGGGCTAATTCACTTGGCCATCTGGAGCAGATCGAAAGCTACGCCCCTGGCCGTCAGGTCAGATTCGGAAGCCTAAACTTCATGGCTGACATCCGCGGGGACTTGATCTTCGACGGGCTCGAGCCACAGCCAAGCGCGCCGCACTGTTACGATGGGCATGATCTAGCTCTGCCGCCGAACAGTGCCTTGGTGGCCGCACAAGAATCCGCTCCGGCCCTTAGTCCGGAGCCGATCGCCCAGATCGAGGACCGGTGGTTGGACACCGCCTCGGGGGCTTCAACTTCCACGGCGATGGAGCCGAACACTAACCTTGTCCCTCGCGAAGCTCGTGACTCCGAGGTGCCGGACTCCGGACCTCCCGCGCCCCGGCCAATCAAATCTGATTGGGCGCCGGTTATGGAATTCACCGCCGCGGACATCTTCCAATACTCGCCCTTTGGCGACATCCTAAATTCGTTAAAACATCTCTCGCTATCCGGAGAGTTGTAACGCCCCGGATTTGTTGCGCCAGGTGTCCGTCAGTTATTCGCCGTCGTTGCCATGTCATTTGCTTGCGTGTTGCACTTTGCCATGTCATCATCTGCATTTCATCATGTCATCATGTGCATCTCATTTTGCATACATGTTCGTCTCATGCATCCGAGCTTTTTCCCCGTTGTCCGTTTTGCAATCCGGCGCTCCTATCTCACCCGGCGTCCCCTTCTTGTCTCTTTTCGTGTGCGGGTGTTAAACTTTCTCGGAATGGCCCGAGGTTTGCCAAGCGGCCTTGGTATAGCACCGGTAGACGGCCTATCAAGTTTCGCGCCATTTGGAGCTCGTTTGATACTCCAACGGTTAACCGGGTAACCGCGAAAGCCTCTTTTGTGTGCAGCCCAACACCCCTTCCAAAGTGGCCCAAAACCCATCTAACTCCCCTCCATGCTCTCGTTCGTTCGATCACGATCGCGTGGCCGAAAACCGCTCCTCATTTGGACTCTCCTAGCTCCCTCTATGCCTATATATACACCCCCCATTCCAAATTCGCGGATCCTCTCCCCCGAAACCCTAAAATTTCCCCTTCCGCCGCCACCGGACACGTTCGGCCGCAGCCGGACACGTCCGCCTCGCCCCGCCGCCGCCACGTGTCGCCGCCGGGTTCGTCCGCCGCCCGGCCCGCGCGCCCGCTGCCGCTCCACCGCGCGCCCCGCGCCCGAGCCGCCTCCCGCCGGCGAGCTCCGCCCCGCCGGCGCTCGCGCCCGCCGCCGCCCGGCCGGCCTTCGCCCGGATCACCGCCGCGGCGCCCCGCTCCGCCGCCGCGCCCCGCGGCCCGTGGTGCCCGCCGGCCGTCTCCCGATCCGCTCCGCCGCCCGCGCCTCCTCTCCCCACCGCCGCCTCGCGCCATGAGCGCCGGCGCCGCCCCGGGCGGCTCCCCGCAGTGCTGCGCCCGGCCTCGCTCCAAGCTCCGGCGAGCTCCGAGGGGCTCGCCTCCGCCTCCACCGCGCCGCCCCTACCGGGATCCGGCCGGATCCGGTCCGATCCGGCCCAGAGAACCTCGTCCCCGACCACTCCGGCCACCACCACGTCCATCTCCGGCGAGACTCCGGTCCCGCATCAATATCCGTGCCCGTGTTGACTTTTCCCCCGAAGGTGATAATCCACTAAGTCCCAGAATTATTGCATAAACATGCCATGTTCATCGCATCACATCTCTGCATCCGTAGCTCCGTTTCGTTCGTATAATATGTCAAATTGTTCGTCTCGACGAGTACTTCATTTCTTTCCATTGCATCATTTTCATTTGAGCTGATCTTGGTGCCCGAAATGCTGTTGGAAGAGTGCATGTTGATGTTAATCTGCTGGAACTGTTATAACTTGCTCATTTATCATTTTTTCCATGTTTGATGTGTGCATCCTATGGGGTTGATGTCTACATGAATGTTGATCTATGCCATGCCATATTTCCAGAGGTGCCAACCATGTATTTTTGTGAGTTGTGTGCTGAGTGTATCAAGCTTGCTAAGTAGGGTAGTTGCTGTTGCTGTTTTCCTGACAGATTCTGTTATATTTTGTTGCTATGTTAACATGCTTCTACTAATCATTCTATGCATAATCTGGAGATGTCCTATAAACATGTTTTGATCTACATGTCATGCTCTATCCATTCATCCCCTTGGTTGCAATTATAGCCTGCTGTATCATGCTGTAATCTTGCTCTAATGTTGCTTGAAAATGTTGCTGTCAGCCTGTTTACATTAAGTTCACTTGTTCCCATGTGTTTTGCTAGTGATCCATGCACCCTATGACCTTGCTCTTGCCATGCTTAGCTTCATAAACATGTCTTCTTACTGTTGGGTGCCTTGTCATGCCATGTATTGCTCTGTGGTGAGTGGTTCAAGCTCACGAACATGCCTACTTATTGTTGTTCCTGCCTTGTTTAAATCTGTCATATAACTTGCCATGTTCACATGGGTGCCATCATATTTTCTGTGCCTTTTTGGCTTATGGTCAGTAAGGGACTGTTGTTCTATGCAATTAGTAGATTCATGCCATGCCTTTTTTTGCCATGATATCTTCATGTAACATGTTGTTTGATAGTCCTAAACATTGCAACCTGATGTTATTTCTGCTAAAGTCTGAAACTGTTATTATTTGCAATATCTCCATGTGTTTTTGAGCATGTTCTAGTTGTTTCTGGAGATAGCTCAGTGTTCATGTTTTGTTGTGATTTACCTATACTTCATGCCCATGCCTTTTGTTATTATGTTGGGGTACTGTAGCATGTTGTTTTGATGCTTGTAAGATGCCTAGTTGCTATTATGGACAGATTGTTGTTATGAATTGTATAGAGTGTATGTGTTGCATCGTTGCTCCGTTTTGAGTGTGTTCTATATGAAACTTGCTTGTTTTTGCATGTAGTTTCATATTATCATGTTGCATCCTTGTTTTGAGGTGTTTACTTGATGTTTGGGTGCATTTTGCATCAATGCCATGTTTAACTTGTTTTGCTCATATCTTCTAGCCCGTAGCTCCGAATCTAATGAACTTTATATGTAACTTGACTAGAATTTCGTGTAGATCATCTTGGTGATCTTTAACTTGCTGTTTAACAACTTCAACTTAATATTTATTCAGTTCTGGACCAATTTCGAAATTTGCATATGAGGACTTACTGGAGTTGTTATATGTTGTTCCCGGCCTCATTTAAACTTGCCTTGATGTGTTGTTCTTGTTTGCATCATCTCTTGCCATGAGTAGCTTCATGTAGCTTGGTCATGCATCATGCTTGTTGTGCATCATGCCTTGTTCATGTGTGGTGTGTTTACCTATGTTGTGTGCTTCTTCTCGATAGTTCCTGTTTCGTTGCGATCGTGAGGATGCGTTCGTCTACGTGTGGTTCGTCTTCATGGCTTCATCTTCTTCATGGACTCGTTCTTCTTCCTTGCGGGATTTCAGGCAAGATGACCGCTATCCTGGATCTCACTACTATCATTGTTATGCTAGTTGCTTCGTTCTATCGCTATGCTGCGCTACCTATTACCTGTTTATCAAGCCATCAAATATTGCCATGAACCTCTAACCTTTGACACCTTTCCTATGCAAACCATTGTTTGGCTATGTTACCGCTTTGCTCAGCCCCTCTTATAGCGTTGCTAGTTGCAGGTGAAGTTGAAGATTTCTCCATGGTGGACAGGATTTTGGTTGGGATATCACAATATCTCTTATATTATTAATGCATCTATATACTTGGTAAAGGGTGGAAGGCTCGGCCTTATGCCTGGTGTTTTGTTCCACTCTTGCCGCCCTAGTTTCCGTCATACCGGTGTTATGTTCCCAGATTTTGCGTTCCTAACGCGGTCGGGTGATTTATGGGACCCCCCTGACAGTTCGCTTTGAATAAAACTCCTCCAGCAAGGCCCAACATTGGTTTTACCATTTGCCTCACCACCACCTACTTTTCCCTTGGGAGTCGCTCTCTCGAGGGTCATCTTTATTCAGCCCCCCGGGGCAATGCTTGTCTAAGTGTTGGTCCAAACTAGAGCACCGTGCGGGACCATCCCTTGGCAACTTGGGTTACGTCGGTACCTGTATGCTTAGCTTATCCGGTGTTGCCCTGAGAACAAGATATGTGCAGCTCCTATCGGGATTGTCGGCGCATCGGGCGGTCTTGCTGGTCTTGTTTTACCATTGTCGAAATGTCTTGTAAACCGGGATCCCGAGACTGATCGGGTCTTCCTGGGAGAAGGTCTATTCCTTCGTTGATTGCGAGAGCTTGTCATGGGCTAAGTTGGGACACCCCTGCAGGGTATAAACTTTCGAGAGTCGTGCCCGCGGTTATGTGGCAGATGGGAATTTGTTAATGTCCGGTTGTAGATAACTTGACACTTGATCCGAATTAAAATGCATCAACCGCGTGTGTAGCTGTGATGGTCTCTTCTCGGCGGAGTCCGGGAAGTGAACACGGTTTCTGTGTTATGATTGACGTAAGTAGGAGTTCAGGATCACCTCTTGATCATTGCTAGCTTCACGACCGTTCCGCTTGTTTCTCTTCTCGCTCTCATTTGCGTATGTTAGCCACCATATCATGCTTAGTCGCTGCTGCAACCTCACCACTTTACCCCTTCCTTACCCATTAAGCTTTGCTAGTCTTGATACCCATGGTAATGGGATTGCTGAGTCCTCGTGGCTCACAGATTACTACAACAACAGTTGCAGTTACAAGTTATACGATGATCATGACGCGAGAGCGATGCTTGCTTGCGTTGAGTTCTTCTTCTGCTTCTTCGATCAGGGGATAGGTTCCAGGTCGGCAGCCTGGGCTAGCAGGGTGGATATTGTTTGAGTTTCTATTTATGTATCTTCCATAGTCAGATGTTGATCTCTTGTATGATATGATATTGTATTCGTGTAGCATTGTATGCCTTATGTATGTATCCCCACTATTATGTAATGTTGATGTAATGATATCCACCTTGCAAAAGCGTCTCAATATGTGGGTCTATCCTTGGTGGGACCTTCGAGTTCCTTTTGGATAGGGTCGCATCTTGGGCGTGACAGGAGTCCTGGCCGGATTATGGCCAGGATGGTTTGGATACGGACGACGAAGAAATTCAGAGCCCACCCACCACCCACTTTGTAGCCACTGTCGACGATCTAACCGGCATGCTAAACTATGACTCCGAAGACATCGACGGTATGGACGACGATGCCGGAGACGAACAAGAACCAGCGCCTACAGGGCACGGGAAGACCACCTCGTCATATGACGTATACATGGTGGATAGCCCAAAAGGAAGCGATAACGAGGAACAACGGGGCGCGGCAGAAGATAATCCCACCGACAAACAACCAAAACGGCGACGCAGACGCCGCCCTAAGTTCCGCCTCGACAACAACAGCGATCCTAATGACCCAGCAATACAGCAGGGAAAATCGGTGGACGACGAACACGCAGACAAGCAACCGTCCGAACAAGACGAGTCACATAATCAGTCCAGGCCCGGCGAAAACAACAGTCCAGACGACCTCACGTCGGACACACCGCCGGAGAAAAAAAACCTTCGGAAAAGACTCGTCGCCACCGCAAGAAGTTTGAAAAAGGAAAAACGAAAGCTCAAAACAGCGGAAGATACACTCAGAATGAGGATGGAGCAAAGTGCTCAAAACCGCAAACAAATACGGCAATGTCCATCAATCAAAGAGCTACCCGAAGCGCAAGCTGCTGCCAGAATTTGACGAGGAGGCCATAGAGCCCCCATAGACAAAAAACAAAGAGGCTGCCTAGTTGGATAGATGGCCAGATGATAGGCCAAAATCTGAAAGCGGCGCCGCACATAAGCCGACTAGTGACCCTGGAAAGACAGATGGCCCAGCCAGGTCCATTTACGGGCCAAAGAAGAGGGCCCTAGGAAGCAATGCAACACGCCAAGTGTCCGAAGATAGCGGTACACCCAAATACAGGGGCGCCGCACACCCACTATGTTTCACCAACGAGGTGCTGGATCATGAATTCCCAGCAGGATTTAAACCCATAAACATAGAGGCCTACGACGGAACAACAGACCCTGGAGTCTGGATAGAAGATTATATACTACACATACACATGGCTAGAGGAGATGATCTCCACACCATAAAATACCTACCCCTCAAGCTCAAAGGGCCAGCCTGTCATTGGCTCAAAAGCCTCCCAGAAAACACTGTTGGAAGTTGGGAAGAGCTCGAGGACGCGTTTAGAGCAAATTTTCAAGGAACTTATGTCCGCCCTCCGGACGCAGATGATCTAAGTCATATAACTCAACAGCCCGGAGAGTCAGCGCGCAAATTCTGGAACATGTTCCTCACCAAAAAGAACCAAATAGTCGACTGTCCAGACACCGAAGCCTTAGCAGCTTTTAAACACAACGTCCGAGACGAATGGCTCGCCAGACACCTCGACCAAGAGAAGCCGAGGACTATGTCCACGCTAACAAGCCTCATGACCCGCTTTTGTGTGGGAGAGGATAGCTGGCTAGCAAGATGCAGCACCAGCGACCCAAGTACATCCGAGATCAAAGATGGAAACGGAAAATCACGGCGCAGAAAAGACCAGCGCCGGAATAAAGAGAAAAACCCAAAGAGCACGGCGGTCAACGCCGGATTCAAAAGCTCGCGGCCAAACAACAAAACACCGCCTCTTAAGGATAACAACGATGAGCTATCCAACTTAAACAAGATTTTGGGTCGGATATGTCAAATCCACAGTACCCCCGGAAGGCCTGCAAACCACACCCACCGAGATTGTTGGGTTTTCAAACAGTCCGGCCGATTAAACGCCGAACACAAGGGGCTCGACGCATCAAGCAAAGATGATGATAAACCCCACCAGCAGAGCACCGGAAAACAAAAGACTTTCCCACAAGAGGTCAAAGCAGTAAATTCACTTCATGTGATAATACCGAAAAACAGTGCGACACCCGTTAAAATGGGTCTCGCACGGTCCAACCCAGCGGAACATAGAGATTGGACATCAAAACCAATCACTTTCGACCACCTGGATTATTCCAGAAGCGTTCGAAATGCAGGATGGACTGCCCTGATATTGGATCCTATAATCGACGGACTGCAATTTACACAAGTCCTGATGGACGGAGGCAGTGACTTAAACCTGCTGTATCCAAACACAATCCACAAGTTGGGGATAGACCTTACTAAAATTCGACATAGCCGCACTTCCTTTAAAGGAGTGACGCCAGGCCCTTACGCCAAGTGCACAGGCTCCTTATTACTAGAAGTTGTGTTCGGATCACCGAACAACTTTCGACGCAAAAAACTAATCTTTCATATCGTCCCATTTAAAAGTAGCTATCAAGCACTCTTGGGACGAGAAGCTTTTGTCCGCTTTAACGCCATACCACATTACGCGTCTCTTATACTTAAGATGCCCGGTCCACGTGGCATCATTTCAATGCGAGGGTCATTTAAAGACCCCGGACACGGTCAGACGAGTCCGGCATAAATAAGCTAGGGGCTCCCTAGCCGCACATTCCTTCACAAGGGGCTGCGCGCACACGCAACAACGAGCTCATATAGACTCTGCTTTACTTATTTATTTATATTTTTTCATTCATATATATTTTTTCGCACGATTTCTTTCCAAACTAAGTTCGTCTCTTTTTACAAATGAACAACGTGCACACCCGTCCAGGATAACGGCACAACGGAGACACAGGCGCAGACGTGCAGCAGGGACCCGTCGCAAGGATTCTTTTCAGATTAAGACCCTGCGTAAACCTTTTTTACTGTCTCTTGTTGTTATAATCCCTTGGTTTCTCATTATAACCAAAGTGGAGCCTGCCGTTTTGGCATCGGCCGCGTCAGAGGACCTTGCCCGTACCTGGACACTAGGGGCTTAGGGCATGGTTCTGCCCATTATTATAAAGACCGAACACCTTAGGGAGTGTTCGGCGTCTCGAGTTAGGCCTTATATGCATTAGCTCCGAATCATGTCTTTGGTCAAATGTTGGGTTTGCCCGGCTCCTGTGTTTTGCTGCCTTACGTTCCGTATCATCGGCTAACGCGGAACCAGGAGAACTACTGCGATTGTGCCCCAGTTCGGCTGGGCGAGCACCTCAGTAGAGAAAGCCGAAAACTGACTGTCATGATACAGCGAGAGACTGGTCAACCACTCGATCTACTACCGGATTGTTTAGAATTCCCCGCTTTGACGAAGGACCGTTCCCCAGTCAGGCACACACGCGCCCTGAATCCGGAGAAGCACGGTGCCCCCAGGGGCTATATCGTAGCCCCACCCTCGAACTCCAATGGCTAAGTGAAAGTGATAAAGCATCATAGTCCGGATTGCCTCGTTTGCTACGCTACCACCTCCTTAACAGGACCGAGACGTCGGATTAAGTGTGAAAATGCGCTATTTTTTGCGAACACCCCCGCACCTTGTGCGTGGGTGCTGAAGCCGAAGACTGCCATCTTTCAGGTTATACAAACATATATAAAAACGACCGCATAGGAGATATTTTAATACTTGGAACGCACAAGTATAAAAGGCGGTTCAATCATAATCATTGTTTTACAAGATAAAACGTTCATTTGAACGTGACATTTTTCGAGCACTGCGACTCTATTACACGAGCGCCACGCATAACTTCCCCAAAATAGTGCTCGGCGGGTAACCGGCTTTCGTCCGAACCCTGGGCTGCAATAGCGGTGGCATCCATCTCTGTCCAATGTGTCTTCACACGGGCAAGGGCCATCCGCGCACCTTCTATGCAGGCCGACCGCTTCATCTCCTTGATATGCGGCACCGCTCCAAGAAATTGCTGCAATAAGCCAAAATAGCTCGTCGCCTTGGGCCTCTCTGGCCAGACATGAGCCACGATATCAGTCATGGCAAGTCCGGACAACCTGTTCAGCTCAGCCCATTCGGCCAACCGATCGGTCAACGGAAGTGAACGATCCGGACTATGGAATTGAGACCAAAATAGCTCTTCCGTCTTGTGATCCTTCTGACTCCGGAAGTGCACAACGGCATCCGCCGCACTTGCCGCTAAGTCCATATATGGATCCTCCGGACCCCACAGCTGGCCAAGTTGGGCATACTTTGGATCCGTAAACCGGCGACGCAGCAGAAAAGGCCTGCCAGCCACAATATCTCCGGCCTGGCGCAGCTCCTCCTTCATAGCCCGCATTGCAGAACGGGCATCCTTGGCCTCGGCGGTGGCCTTCCCCAGGTCTTCTCGCTCCGATAGGCGCTCCTTTTCAAGAGCCTCATTGCGGTCGGTAGCATCCTTCAATTTCACGGCCAATTCGGCCATCTTTTCCCTGCTTAGGCAGTGTGCAGCCTTTTCGGCTTTCAACTCCTCGGCCGCCCTCGAGGCAGCCGCATCACTCCTTCGGGCTTGCTCCTTGGCTTGAGCAAGCTCGGCCCGAAGGCTCTCCACAGCAGCAGCACCGTCTGTATCACAGCATATATATTGTCAGAGGCGGGCTTTGGCTCCCTTAAATAAGTGACTGCGGAGAATTCATTTACCTTGCGACTCGTCAAGTCGCCGGTTGACAAGCGCGATGTCCGCATCCGCCACATCAAGTTGCCACATTAACTCGACAACTCCACTAGTCCAGCTAGCCCCCGGACTATCCGCCACCTGCATAGGAAGGGCGACATTCAATACCTGTGATTTTGATCCTCGGCACGTTGTCGCTTTCGACAACCTACCGAGTCTCAGGGGCTACTATCTATACAGGGCGCACTTCTATGTGCAAAACTGTCATAAAGGTGCGTCGTTCTTGCGTACCTCAAATCCCGCCAGCAAACTCCTGACGGCATTATGCAATCCGCTTTTGGCGGACGAAATCCTTCCAATCACCATACTCATCAAAGCACGGTGATCTTCTGAGATAGACGCCCTCTCAAGTAGATCCTTCAGCTCCCCCGGCCGGACACTAGTCGGTGCCGAACTCTCCGGCTCCACCGGGCTCTGGGATACCCTCCGTGACGATACTTCAGGCTTGTCTGCACTGTCCGACGGCGCAACAGACGGAGGCGTTTCGCTCTCCATCATCTCCGGACGAAGATCCCCCGAAGACGAACTCATCTGAGAAGGCCTCAGATCTGAACTATAAGGTAAAAATTTCGGTTATCCACAAAAGCACAACTAGGGGTATTTTCTTATTAATGAACTCCCCTTTTCCTACTCACGGCTCGCTGGAGGGCTGATCCTTTAGAGACGATTGTATGTCCGGGTTCTCCCCGGACGCAGGGCCCTCCGGTGAAGATTTCTTCCCCCGCTTAGGGGCTTTGGCCTTCGGGTCTTCGGAGGCGGTCCTCTTCTCCCCCTGGAAGGAGGGATTTTTGATCCCCCCCTCTTCAGGCGCCTCCTTGGGCGAGCTGGTAGCTCTTCTATTTTCCCCATCGCCTCCTTCTACGGGCACGACCTCCAACATTCTGACCAGCACGGGCTCCGGTGCGGTCTCTAGGAGGGGGGCCGGACACCTTATCAGCTTCGATCGCACTACCCACTCCTGATGAAAAATAATGGGTTAGAAGGCGAATTTCAGAAAAGCAAACAAACAGAACGTCCAGACTCCGAGCTACTTACCTGAGTATCCGGGCGATTGCAGCTTAGGCCTGCGTCCTCGGTCAATTCCGGACACGCCACCTGCGGTCCGAAGAACAACTTGTACATCTCCACGGGCGTCATACCCATGAAGTGTTGGAGAATTCGTGGTCCCTCCGGATTGAACTCCCATAACCGGAGAGGACGGCGTTTGCAGGGGAGAAGACGCCTGATTAGCATGACCTGCATCACCACAACCAGATTGATCTCCCTCGCTTGGAGGTCTCGAATCCGGCCCTGCAATAAGGGCACGTCTTCGGATGGCCCCCAATTGAGCCTTTGGTTGACCCACGACATCAACCGGCGTGGAGGTCCCGGGCGGAATGAGGGCGGCGGCTTTTGCTTGCTGCCCTACGGAGCGGTGATATAGAACCACTCCTGCTGCCACAAGCCGAGCTCCTCTTGGAAGGAGCCCTCGGGCCACGGGGCATCGGCCCTCCTGCTTATGGCCGCCCCGCCGCACTCCGCTTGACGCCCCCCAATCATCTTCAGCTCCACGTTGAAGGTCTTCAGCCACATGCCGAAGTGGGGGGTGACGCGGAGGAAGGCTTCGCAGACTATAATGAATGCGGAAATATGGAGGATGGACTCCGGAGCCAAGTCGTGAAAATCCAGCCCGTAGTAGAACATGAGCCATCTCACGAAGGGGTCCGTCGAGAAGCCTAAACCCCGATGGAGGTGGGATACGAAGACGACGTACTCACCGGGCTCGGGAGTGGGTACGGCCTGCCCTTGGGCGGGCAACCTGTGCGAAATCTCGTAAGACAGGTACTTGGCCTCACGTAGCTTTAGCACGTCCTCCTCCGTGACCAAGGAGGGCATCCACCGATCCTGAAGGTCGGAGCCGGACATCGTTGAAGGTCCAAAGCGCTCGAATCTGGGGCTCTGGGTGTTGGAACTTGGAGCAAGGAGAAGATTCGATGGAAGATTGAAGAAAAGAAACGAGCCTTGGTCCTCTTATAAAGGGGGAAAATACCAAGAGCCGTCTCCGTGACCGTTCGGGATTCACCTTCGATAGAGGAGGCGTGGCGACGGGCACGGTTGGGTTACCCACGCTCGTATTGATGAGAATCCCAGAATAAGGGGAACACGATCTCTGCTTCGACAAGACGTGCCAAGGAAACCGCTTCGCTAAACGTGCTGAGGTGGTGTAATAAAAAACGATTCAAGTAAAGGCTCGGTAGTGGTGTGACGTCATGCCGCAAAATACGTCAGCAGATTGAACTTGTGTACATTTTTTTCTCTCTACGATGGAATGTGGAATTTATTTTGCAGAGCCGGACACTGTCCTGGTGTTCCTGATCTTCTCTGGATTATTCAAAGGAGGAACCCGCCTTGCAATGCCGAACATTATGCGCGCCGGACTTATCGTCATTGAAGCCTAGCTCAGGGGGTGTCCGGACAGCCGGACTATCATCGTCCGCCGGACTCCAAGACTACGAAGATGCAAGATTGAAGACTCCGTCCCGTGTCCGGAGGGGACTTTCCTTGGCGTGGAAGGCAAGCTTGGCGATACGGACATGTAGATCTCCTAGCATTGTAACCGACTCTGTGTAACCCTAGCCCTCTCCGGTGTCTATATAAACCGGAGGGCTTTAGTCCATAGGACACAACATACATTACAACAATCATACCATAGGCTAGCTTTAGGGTTTAGCCTCCTTGATCTCGTGGTAGATCCACTCTTGTACTACCCATATCATCAATATTAATCAAGCAGGACGTAGGGTTTTACCTCCATCAAGAGGGCCCGAACCTGGGTAAAACATCATGTCCCTTGTCTCCTGTTACCATCCGCCTAGACGCACAGTTCGGGACCCCCTACCCGAGATCCGCCGGTTTTGACACCGACAACCACCTATCGGAACCACACCAAAATCTCCGTGTCTACATTGCGTTTGCTCCCTCCAAACTCCTCCCTTTTACCTTCATATGCAATGATTTACATTCCGCTGCTATACTCTTAGAATTGCATGCGTAGGTTGATTACATCACTTGTATTAAGTTGCTAAAATCTGCCAAGAATTAAAATTGGGAAAAGGCTAGATTTTTATTTGGTAAAGTAGTCTAATCACCCCCCCCTCTCTAGAAAAACTTTTGATCCTACAACCCATGAAGGGTCACAGTTGCTGTAACGCCCTCGATGCGGCTATATCTCCCACGTGTCGAAGCACGCCTTAGAGGCATAACCGCATTGAAAGCAATGTTGCAAGTGAGGTAATCTTCGCACAACCCATGTAATACATAAGGGAAAAGAGATACATAGTTGGCTTACAGTCGCCACTTCACACAATACATAAATAAACATCCATCATTTAGTTTACAATCAAGGTCCGACTACGGAACCAAAATAAAAGAAGACTACCCCAAATGCAACACAGGTCCCCGATCGCCCCAACCGGGCTCTACTACTGATCGTCTGGAAATGAAACATAGTAACGACCAAGGGCCTCATCAAATTCCCACTTCAGCTCAGTTGCGCCCTCTGCGCTGGTATCATCGGTACCTCCATCTGTTTTGGTAGAATCTGTGAGCCACGGGGACTCAGCAATCTCACACCCGCGAGATCAAGACTATTTAAGCTTAAGGGAAGGCTGGTGTAATGAGGTGGAGCTGCAGCAAGCGACTAGCATATATGGTGGCTACGATCGCAAAAGAGAGCGAGAAGAGAAGCAAGGCACAGTCGTGAAGCTAGTAGCGATCAAGAAGTGATCCTGAAACTACTTACGCCAAACATAACTCCAACACCGTGTTCACTTCCTAGACTCCGCCGAGAAGAGACCATCACGGTTACATACACGGTTGATGTATTTTAATTAAGGTCAACTTCGGGTTTTCTACAACCGGACATTAACAAATTCCCATCTGCCTCATAACCGCGGGCACGGCTTTCGAAAGATAATACCCTGCAGGGGTGTCCCAACTTAGCCCGTCACAAGCTCTCACGGTCAATGAAGGAATAAACCTTCTCCCGGGAAGACCCGATCAGTCTCAGATTGCCGGTTCGCATGACATTTCAACAATGGTAAAACTAGACCAGCAAGACCCCCGACTGTGCCGACAAATCCCGATAGGAGCTGCACATATCTCGTTCTCAGGGCACACCGGATGAGACAGGCTACGAGTAAAGCCAGACTTCGAGTTTCCCCGAGGTGGCCCCGCAGGCGGCTCGGTTCGGACCAACGCTCGAAGGAGCACTGGCCCGGGGGGGGGCTAAAATAAAGATGACCCTCGGGCTCGCGAAAACCCAAGGGAAAAAGGGTATAGGTGGCAAATGGTAAAACCAAGGTTGGGCCTTGCTGGAGGAGTTTTATTCAAGGCGAACTGTCACGGGGGTCCCATAAATCACCCAACCGCGTAAGGAACGCAAAATCAAGGAACATAACACCGGTATGACGGAAACTAGGGCGGCAAGAGTGGAACAAAACACCAGGCATAAGGCCGAGTCTTCCACCCTTTACTAAGTATATAGATGCATTAATTAAAACAATAAATATTGTGATATCCCAAAATATCCGTGTTCCAACAAGGAACAAACTTCATCTTCACCTGCAACTAGCAACGCTATAAGAGGGGCTGAGCAAAGCGGTAACATAGCCAATCAATGGTTTGCTAGGACATGGATGGTTAGAGGTTTGACAAGGCAATATGGGTGGCATGATATAGCAAGTGGTAGGTATCGCAGCATAGGCATAGCAAAAGAGCGAGCATCTAGCAAGCAAAGATAGAAGTGATATCGAAGGTATGGTCATCTTGCCTGCAAGGTTCTCAGAGTTGTCGAAGGCTTGATCCTCGTAGGCGTTCTCAACAGGTTCCTCGTTCACGTACTCGTTTCCCGGCTCTACCCAAAGCAAGAATACAAGCAATGGGACCACAATCAAACAAGGAGCAATGCACAAGCAATATGATGCAATACATGACATGCTATGCGAGATGTGAAATGCAATGCATATGTGTGCTCCGGAAGGAAAATGATGAACCGGGCATCAACTTGGCAAACCAAGTATGCCGCTGGAAAGATGAGATGATTTCGGTTGAAATCGATATAAAGATCACCGGAATCGGATGCACGGTTTACAAATGACAAGCAAAACAAGAATGACGCGAATCTGCGTTTAACAGCACGATGCTACTTAGCATGCAACAAGAAACTATGCTACAGCATCCCAACATACAAACAAAGCATATGGCAGTGATCTACAGGAGATCCTTAACAAAAGAGGAACACTGAGCTACGGCTAAAACACATCATAACAGGCTCAATCAAGCATGGTGAAAGTGCAAAAAATATCAGGTTCACAGACTTATAATAGCATGCCAGAAATTAACATCAGGAAGGCATGTTTAGAGCAAGCAAACAACAAGCTACAGGAACTTATAATAGCAAAACAAGACATGAAAGGAATCTACTCAAAGCATAGATCAAAAGTCCCTTACTGACCATAAGCCAAAAAGGACTAGAGGATATGATGGCACGCATGTAAACATAGCAAGTTTCATTACAGATCTCAGACTTGGCAGAAAAAGTGGGCATGGCAAAAACAGATATCAAGTAGGCATGTTCGTGAGCTCGATGCACTCACTACAGAGCATCTCATGATAAACTAAGCATACACCCATCAAGAAGACATGGAATAGAAGCTATACATGGCAAGAACAACATCATAGCATACACGGTTCAACTACATCAACCTTGTGAAAATTGAATCTCATGCAAACAATCTGCCAGGAAATATTTTGAAGCAAAAGTAGAGCACGAAAATAACATGCTAGACTACTCCATAAATGCCAACAAAGGCATGGATGGATAGAGCACATCCATATGTTCAAAACACCCTTACTGATCATGCTCAAAAAGGGCATGGATCTCTCTGTAACAACATGAACATATGGCATAAAAATAACAGCAGGACATGACTTAGTGAAAACACTAAGTTCCTGAAATCAGCAACATTATCATCCCTAGTTTGCATGCTTGTTCTAGTCACCACATAGATCACAAAAATACATGGCATACACCCCTGGAAAGATGGCATGGCATAGTTCAACACACATGTAGGACTCAAGTTCATAGGGTGCACACATTAATCATGGAAAAAATGATAAAAGTGCAATTTCTGTTAAGAAACAGAAACTAACATCACATAGCCCTCTTCCAACAGCATTTCGGGCATCAAGATGAGCTCAAATGAAAATGGTGCAATGGGATGAAATGATCTACTCTTCGAGATGAACAATTTGGTATGCTACACGCCCAAAACGGAGCCACGGGTGCGGAGATGTGATGCGATGAAAATGCAATGATTTAACACAGAATTTATGACTTAGACGAATTTTTGGAGGGGAAAAAGTCAACCATGGAGTTTTTGGATCTGGATCCAGATCGGATCGGGGTCGCCGGAGTTCGTCGGACGGAGTGGAGGTCGGGCCAGAGGAGGACGGTCGCCGATGGGGGAGCTCCGGCCGGAGGGAGGAGAGGCCGGGGCGGCGGGCGCGTCGGCCGGATCCGGCGGGGCCGGCGGCGCGGAGCTCCGCCGCGACGGCGCCGGACGGCGGCCGGAGGCGGAGCGGCGGCGGCGACGGCGATGGCGGGCGGCGGCGACGGCGACGGCGGGCGGCGGCGCGCGCGGGC
This sequence comes from Triticum aestivum, assembly GCF_018294505.1. Lineage (NCBI taxonomy): Eukaryota > Viridiplantae > Streptophyta > Magnoliopsida > Poales > Poaceae > Triticum > Triticum aestivum. The sequence goes on from NC_057807.1 coordinate 106,646,764, forward strand.
GGCGCGGGAGCGGGAGCGGCGGCGCGGCGCGGGAGCGGGAGCGGCCGACGGCGGCGGGCCGCGGGGGCCCCGCACGGGCCGAGCGGGCCGGCGGCGGCGCGCGGCGGCTGGGGCCACGTGGCGCTGCCTGATTCGTCCGGCGGCGCGGGCGGACGTGTCCGGCCGCCCGGATTTCGTCCGGCGGCGCGAGGGGAGCGGGAAGACTAGGGTTTCGTCCGGATTTCGGGGAAGGGGTCTATATTTATAGGTAGAGGGAGCTAGGTGTGTCCAAATGAGGTGCGGTTTTCGCCCACATGATCGTGATCGAACGACCGAGAGCATGGAGGTGACTTAGATGGGTTATTGGGCTGTTTTGGAGGGGTGTTGGGCTGCAACTTAAAAGAGGCCTTTGCAAGAGTGCGGTTAACCGTTGGAGTACCAAACGAACTCCAAATGACCCGAAACTTGACAGGTGGCCTACCGGTGCTATACCAGGGCCACTTGGCAAGGCTCGGTCCATTCCGAGAATGTTCAACACCCGCACACGGAAAAATGTAAAAGGGGACGCCGGGGGACATAGGAGTGCCGGATTGCAAAACGGACAACGGGGAAAATGCTCGGAATCATGAGACGAACACGTATGCAAGTGAGATGCACATGATGACATGATATGAGATGCATGACATGGAAAAAAAGCAAAACGAAAACAAAACCCAACCACGGAGGGAATATCATAGCACATATCCGAAAATGGCAAGAGTTGGAGTTACAAATATGGAAAGTTACATCCGGGGTGTTACAGTTGCGCGAGTCCACGGAGGGTGCACGAAGTAGCAACCTTGTCTATCCCACCATGGCCATCGCCCATGAAGGATTTGCCTCACTTGGGTAGATCTTCATGAAGTAGGAGATCTCCTTGCCCTTACAAACTCCTTGGTTCAACTCTGCAATCTTGACGGAGGCTCCCAAGTTACACCTAACCAATCTAGGAGACAACACTCTCCAAAAGGTAATACATGGTGTGTTGTTGATGAACTCCTTGCTCTTGTGCTTCAAATGATAGTCTTCCCAACACTCAACTCTCTCACATAGATTTGGATATGGTCGAAAGATGATTTGAGTGGAAAGTAACTTGGGGAAGGCTATAGATCAAGATTCTTGTGGTAGGATTGGAATTTCTTGGTCTCAACACATGAGTAGGTCGTTCTCTCTCAGAAAATGAGTAGTGGAAGTGTAGGCACGTTCTGATGGCTCTCTCACAAATGGAGAAGGGGTGGAGGGGTATGTCGTGGTGGAAACGAGCACCTATGGGGCAGGGCCCCTTTTCTGGCCCGGCAGGGAGCGGAGGGCGCACGAAGAGCAGATCGAGGTCGAGCACGCGGGGGAGATTTTACCCAGCTTCGAAGCTCTCCGGAGAGATAAAACTCCTACTGCTGCTTTGTGTATATATTCTGTTCTTGCTCGAAAGCGGGGGTATGCTGTGGTCTCCAGTGAGTCGAACTGGCCTGAACCGAACCCCTTCTATGTGTGCACGGCCCTCCTTTTTATAGTCTAAAGGGGTCACCGACAGGTGGCAACGCAGAGAGAGGGGTGGAAAGGTAAAAACGCGGGTTGGTACAACTGCTATCTACAGTGCCCCCTACCTAACTCTGACGGCAGGGGACAACAGCATTTAATGCCCGTCCGGTCGCTCCAACAGTGCAGGAAACGACCGTTAGGGGCGCCATCGATCGCCACGATGGCCTCCTAGTCACCTTCGCTCGCCACCTCGCACCGCTAGGCTGCACATCTACACGCCACGTGCACCAGGAATGATCCTGTGGCGACACGTCGTCGGGTGAGCTGCAGCCTGGGCGCAGAGTGGTGGCTTCGCCGCGGCAAGCGCCTTGCCGCGGTCGCTGTCTTGTCGCACCCGCGAGCTTGCCGCTTGTCGGGCCTTGCCGGGACGCGTGGTGCGTCGCGGCAAGTCTCCTGGAGTGCCTTGGTTGGCCTTCCTGGCAAGCTCCTCTTGCCGGGGTCTTGTCCTTCCCGGCAAGCTTCTCTTGCCGGGGCCTTGTCCTTCCCGGCAAGCTCCTCTTGTTGGGGCCTTGTCTTCAAAGTTGACACTTTGTTCTTGAATGGTAGTAAAATGGGAATGATGAAGGGTCTTGGCGGGCATCCGGCAAGCCTTGCCGCGGGACGCTGCGACTGCCCGTGCACAAGTTCGGGGTACTAAGGTACCTCTACTTTAGTACACCGACAGGAGCCCCCGGGCCTGGGTCATACACGGTGCCGAGCGCTGTTGGGTCAGGCCCAAAATAGGGCACGGGCACGCGCGGCCTGGGTCCAAACCAGATCCATTCCGAATCCACCGCGTCCTCCCGTAACGGCACGCGTCAATCGCGGCGTCGTGGGAGACGTGGGTGGCGTGCGCGATTTTCGAGGCGTCCACCCCCCGTGATCACGGGGCGGGGCGAGGTCACCTCATCCTTCGCCTCGGCTCTGCATCCCCGCCATGCGGCTCCCATGCGCTTGAGTCACGGACGGTGGGAGTGGGAAACCGAGCCATTGTGATTCCCGTCCTTGATTGGCTGAGCGGGGCGGCCGAGCCCCCACCCGTCTCCTTTAAGAAGGGCGAGAGGGGAGCGCAGAATCCCGCACTCTCCCATCTCTTCTCTTTCTTTAGCTTCTGCTCCCCTTTCTCACATTCGCCATGGAGAAAGGAAACCCTGGCTCTTCATCGGTGGTGGCGAGGGTCGCCACCAGGCAGCGCACCTCTCCCTATCCCGCGCCTGTGGTGGCAGAGCCAGCCACAAGGGGAAGAGGGAGGGGGAGAGGTCGTGGACGAGGTCGAGGACGAGGTAGGAGCGCTCGGGGAAGAGGCGGATGGGGCGGCGCGCCATCTCCGCCTCCGCCGGCGGTTCCTCTCCACATGGCGGTCCATACCGGGGACGACCCTTGCGAGTTCTTCGTCAGGCTGCGCCGGGCGCCTCGTCGTCGCCTCCGGCTTCCAGCTCCGTTTGCAAATGCGATGGAGTTGGACCCGCCCGAGACACTGAGATTGCACACGAGGGGCTGTGGAATCAGCGGTACGCGAGTCCACGTTGTATTCCCAGCCCCTAATGTGATGTATCTTGATCGTGGGTGGAAGACGTTCGCTTGCATCCACAGCTTGACGGCGGGGTTTACCCTCCATTTTAAGTTAATGGAGGGCGACCTTCTCTCCGTCAAGGTCTTCGGGGACTCCGGCTTTCGGGCGAGGTGCTGCGTGGACAGCTCCTCCGACAGCGAAGGTTCTTCCTCGAGCGAGAGTGACGAGGAGGAGAGCGACAGCGACGACGAGGGTAGCGGGCGGCGGGATGACGGGCCCGACTAGGTGTCGGGCGTCGCTTCACGCGCCACCGGCGACCCCATCATCCGTGTCGCTGGCTCCTTGAACTCCCCGGGGTCGTCTCCTTGGGCGGCTGGCGTGGGGAGGCTGCGGAAGAGGAAGAGGGTTGGCGGCAAGGCCGTCAAGTTGGAGTACGAGGGCGTAGTGCCCTCGACAGCATGCTAACGTCCTGTCGCCCCGTCTTCGAGCTCTGCTTCCGGCGCCGCCATCACCGTCCAGCCTTCGGACGGCCCCTGGGATGTTCTCTTGGTGTCTTTTGGCACCCATAGCTCGCCTAGGCGCCCCTTTTGCCCTTTTCGCCTCCTTAACCTACCTCCTGAAAGGAGGGACAGGAGAAGGGATTACAGGCATCTTATCTTTTCAATTTGTAAGCCTTCGGCCTTAGCTGCATTTAAAACTTGTAATCCTCTCTTTCATGTTTTTCATCCTCTATGGACTGTATCTGTGTGGGATGTTTTTTTAATGAAAAAGGGGATGCTTGCCGGGTTTTTTTTGTCTTGCGGGTTGAGCCCACGTCAAGGAGCTAATCCTTGGTATCCCTCGGACAGACATTTCACCTTCCGGCAACTGGCCCCGCCGCCTCCCCGCCTCATCCCTTGTATGTTTTTACCCCACGCTTTTAGGGAAACTCGCCGGCGCTAACACGCTTGCCGTGAGCGCTGAGTGCGGAACATCAGCAACTTGTTGGCGGTGTTGCCTCCGGCAAGAAACCTCGCCGGGGCTAGTTGCAGCGCGCTTTCATTGTTGAGTGGACTCGAAACAAAGTAAGGGCGCAACTTAGCCACGAGCCGGTTCCTCCGCGCACAGGTTTTCCATACAAGGCATGGCAGTTTTCGGGAAGAAACGTGGTTTCGCATTCCCCAGTCCATAAGAGGATGCATGATGAGGGATGAAAGACTTATCTGATATCGCAGCCCCCGGCAACCCTGGCTTGCCGTGGAAGAATCTTGGTACTCGCAGCCCCCAGCAATACTGGCTTGCCGGGGCCCAGGTGCCGGCGCACCCTTCTGCTCCTTTCCTTGTCGCTGTTATTTTAGTTATGGAAATAATTTAGTCAGTACCGTAATAAGTTACTTTGTAATATAATTTCATTCTGGGCAACTGCTTGCTATGTTATCTCCTTTACTTGATTCCATCCCTTGTATGTTTTTACCCTTGCGCTTTTAGGGAACTTGCCGGTGCAAACACACTTGCTGAGTGTGGAACATCAGCAGCCCGCTGGCGGTGTTGCCTCTGGCAAGAAACCTTGTCGGGGCTAGTTGCAGCTCACTTGTGTCGTTGAGCGGACTTGAAACAAATTAAGGGCGCAACTTATCCACAAGTCGATTCCTCCGTGCACAGGTTTTCCATACAAGGCACGGTCGTTCAAGGAATATAACTCAAAAATTTGAAACTGACTGTGCTCTGTGCTCAAATCTTGGCAACTTAGCTTTTCTGTCATCTGTGTCCCGGCAAGGTTGCACTTCTTTGAACGACGCCAATTGCTATGTTATCTCCTTTATTTGATTCCATCCCTTGTATGTTTTTACCATTATGCTTTTAGGGAGCTTGCCGGCGCAAACACGCTCGCCGCGAGCGCTGAGTGCGGAACATCAGCAGCTTGCCGGCGGTGTTGCCCCCGGCAAGAAACCTTGTCGGGGCCAGTTGCAGCACACTTTCATTGTTGAGCGGACTCGAAACAAAGTAAGGGCGCAACTTGGCCACGAGCTGGTTCCTCCGCGCACAGGTTTTCCATACAAGGCACGGTCGTTCAAGGAATATAAGATAAGAACTTAAAAACGACTGTGCTCTACTTGCCGGTGGAGCTCGATGGCACGTCCTCGACGGCAGCGCAGCACTCCGAAGAGGTGCGCTTGCCGGAGTGGGCACCAGAGCTATTCTTGCCGGACTTAGTCTCGACGGCAGCGCAACACTCCGAAGAGGTGCGCTTGCTGGAGCAGGCACCAGAGCTATTCTTGCCGGACTTAGTCTTCTTCTTCTTTCCCCCGGGAGCTTCAGTGGCAAGTGGTTTGCGCTCTGCTGCGGCTGCTGCTTCCCGGTAGATCTTGTCGGTACAGATAAGTGCATCCTTCTTGTCGCCGTGGACAGAAATGACACTTATTGGACCGGGCATCTTGAGCACATTGTAGGGCATAGTGAGAGGCTACCATGAACTTGGCAAGTGCCGGACGGCCGAGTATCCCATTGTAGGGCAATGGGAAATCAGCAACGTCAAATGTGACTCTCTCTGTTCTGAAATTCACCTCGCTGCCAAACGTCACTGGCAGTGTGATCTTCCCATTCGGCTTGCTCCTTCCCGGGTTGATTCCTTGAAAGGTACCAGTTTCTTCGAGCTCGCTGTGGGGGATCTAGAGCTTTTTGAGCACCGCGGAAGAGATCAGATTTAGGCCGGCCCCGCCGTCAACCAACATCTTTGTGACCTTGAGGTTGCGGATGGTTGGCGAAACCAACATCGGCAAGCACCCAACCGCAGTGATGCGATCAGGGTGATCCTCAACATCAAAGACGATGGGCGTGCTGGACCACTTCAGGGGCTTGCGCGATTCGACTGATGGTTCTGCCGCATTCACCTCCCGCACCCATTGTTTGAGTTGACGGTGCGAGGTGTGCAGAGAAGCACCGCCGTCAACGCACAAAACCTCCGTCGCCTTCTGAACCTCTTGATCATCGGTCTCATCCTCATCCATCTCATCATCCTCATCTTCTTCTTCGTCCTTGTCGCGGCCACGGGGAGGTCTATCTCCTTGCCGCTGCTTGGCCTTGCCGCGGCGCCCTCCCCGGGCGGGAAGCTTCTTGCCGGATCCTCCGCCACCTTCCCGGGCCTTCTCCTTGTCGCGACGCTCATATTCAGCTTTCTGTAGCTCTGCCATCTGCTCAACCTTCTTGCATGCTTGGAGGTCATGGCCCTTGGTGCGATGGATCTTGCAGTACTGCTTGCCGGAGCCGTCCTACTTGTCGGCGGCCACCACAGCCTCGCCGGAGTCGCCAGCTTTGGCCTTGTCGGAGCCGCCTCCGTTGCCGAACTGCTCAACAACTAGCACATCCTTGGCCTTTCTCTTTCTGTTATTCCGCCTCCGGTTCCTCTTTGCCGGGGGGCGTCCTCACTGTCAGATCCTTCTGCTCCTACATTCTCTCCGGGGAGTTTCCTCCCCTCTTCAGCACGTGCACACTTGTCGGCCAGAGCATATAGCTCACTGACATCTCTAATCTTGCACATCGCCATCTCCTCCCTCATCCTGCGGTTACGCACGTTCTGATGGAACGCGCTGATAACCACGGCAGGGTGGACGTCTGGGATGTTGCGCTGCACTTGGCTGAATCGCTGTATGTACTTGCGCAGGGATTCTCCTTCCTTCTGGGCAAGCAAATGAAGATCGCTTTCCTGGCCATGGTGCTTGTGGCCGCCTATGAATGCGCCGACAAACTGATGGCACAGGTCCGCCCACGAAGAAATGGAGCTGTCCGGCAAGTGCATGAGCCAAGATCTGACGTTGGGCTTGAGCACCAGCGGGTAGTAGTTGGCGAGGATCTTCTCATTGCGCCCCCCGGCAGCCTGCACCGCTATGGTGTAGATGCTGAGGAACTCTGACGGATGGATCCTACCATCGTACTTCTCGGGCACGTCTGGTTTGAAGTTCTTGGTGCTGGCCGACTGGACTTGCCGCAGCTCACGAGTGAACGCAGGGCAACCTACCGCGTACGGCAAGTCGCCTGGTTCCCCCGGTGCATGCATATCGACAGTGGGCCCAGCGCGCTGGTCAGACTGACGTCGCGCTTCTCTTCTGCACTCGATGTGAGTACGAGCGTCTTCGTGTCGTCGTTCTTGGAGAACATGGTGTTGATCGCGGCGAGCTCGCGGATCCGACAATGCAGTGGAGTCGGTGTCGAGGTTGGCCCGACGAGTCGGCGATCTTAGCCTTCGGGGCGGGGAGTGCACAGTGGTGGCACCCCCAGCGGTCTTGTCGGCGTCGGCTCGCGCCTGGGCGTCTTGCCGGGGCTTCGATGTGCTCGGTTGCCAGGGCTTGTCAGCGTTGGCGAAGCCGACGAGGCTCTGAATGGTAATCCTCCAGTCGTCAATCTTGTGCGGCGCCGGAGGGTAATCTAGAAGCAGCTGAGCTCGGGCCAGCGCTTCTTCTGGAGTCTTGGGCGGCGGTGGCGAGCGGCACGAGTTGCGGGATATACTCGGACTCCCAACTGGGTTGGAAGGAGCAGTACCCCGTCCGGGCGACCGCACCTCACTCGTGCCAGCATGCTGGCGTGCATGCTGGTCTTGAACGTCCCGCGACCCGCCAGCTTGGCCTTTTTCCAACGCGAGCACGGTGCTAGGAGCACCGTGGCGCCGTCGATCTTGCCCCTCCTGGGAGGGGTGCGGAGACCGCATCAGATTCGCACAACCTCGACACCCCCTACCTGGCGCGCCAAAGATGTCATGGTGGAAACGAGCACCTATGGGGCAGGGCCCCTTTTCTGGTCCGGCAGGGAGCGGAGGGCGCACGAAGAGCAGATCGAGGTCGAGCACGCGGGGGAGATTTTACCCAGCTTCGGAGCTCTCCAGCGAGATAAAACTCCCACTGTTGCTTTGTGTATATATTCTGTTCTTGCTCGAAAGCGGGGGTATGCTGTGGTCTCCAGTGAGTCGAACTGGCCTGAACCGAACCCCTTCTACGTGCGCACGGGCCTCCTTTTTATAGTCTAAAGGGGTCACCGACAGGTGGCAACGCAGAGAGGGGTGGAAAGGTAAAAACGCAGGTTGGTACAACTGCTATCTACAGTGCCCCCTACCTAACTCTGACGGCAGGGGACAAGAGCATTTAATGCCCGTCTGGTCGCTCCAACAGTGCAGGAAACGACCGTTAGGGGCGCCATCGATCGCCACAATGGCCTCCTAGTCACCTTCGCTCGCCACCTCGCACCGCTAGGCTACACAGCTACATGCCACGTGCACCAGGAATGATCCTGTGGCGACACGTCGTCGGGTGAGCTGGAGCGTGGGCGCAGAGTGGTGGCTTCGCCGCGGCAAGCGCCTTGCCGCGGTCGCTGTCTTGTCGCACCCGCGAGCTTGCCGCTCGTCGGGCCTTGCCGGGACGCGCGGTGCGACGCGGCAAGTCTCCTGGAGTGCCTTGGTTGGCCTTCCCGGCAAGCTCCTCTTGCCGGGGTCTTGTCCTTCCCGGCAAGCTTTTCTTGCCGGGGCCTTGACCTTCCCGGCAAGCTCCTCTTGCTGGGGCCTTGTCTTCAAAGTTGACACTTTGTTCTTGAATGGTAGTAAAATGGGAACGACGAAGGGTCTTGGCGGGCGTCCGGCAAGCCTTGCCGCGGTACCCCTACTTTAGTACACCGACAGGGTATATATATCCTCCACACAAAATCTAATCGTTACACACAATTTACCAAACTCGGTGAGACCGAATAGTGGAACTCGGTGGGACCGATCTAGTTCAAAATGTGAACATTAGGCTTTTCGGTGGGACCGACAAAATCAACTCGGTGGGACCGATGCGCTAGGGTTAGGGCAAAACCTCATCTCGATGAGACCGATTACATGAAATCGGTGAGACCGATTTCAGTGATAAGCAAACAGAGACTTGGTCAGGTAAACCCGGTGGGACCGATCGCTCATTTCGGTGCGACCGAAACGTTATGAAAAGGAAACAGAGAGTTTGCATTGCAAACTCGGTGGGACCGATCGCTCATCTCAGTAAGACCGAAATGTTACGAAGGGAAACAGAGAGTTTGCAATCCCATCTCGGTGAGACTGAGATCCCTATCAGTGAGATCGAACTGATTAGGGTTTTTGGCTATGGCTATGTCAAGGGAACTCGGTGGTGCGAGATAGATCAAATCTGTGGGGCCGAGTTTGACTTTAGGTTTAGGACATATGTGGAAATGAGAAAGTGGTTGGGGGCTTTTGGAGCATATCACTAAGCATTTTGAGCAAGCAAGCCATTAAGCAACACCTCATCCCCTTTTAATAGTATTGGCTTTTCCTATGGACTCAATGTGATCTTGGATCACTAAAATAAAAATGAAGAGTCTTGAGCTTTTGCAATATGTGTCCTTAGCATTTTGAGGGGTCCACATCTCTAGTCCATGCCATACCAATCATTGATCTTTCTGAAACATTAATCTTGAATGATATTAGTTCAATGAGCTATATGCTGTTATGAATTACCAAAATCACCCGAGAATTAGTTGCAATTTCAATCTCCCTCTTTTGGGTAACTGATGACAACATATAGATCAAAGCTTCGACAAAAGATAATATAAATGAAGTACATCATTGCTTTGAGAAGTATGTGATAAACAAGAGCTCCTCCTAAATTTGTACATTATTTAAAATTTGCTTTTGAATGCAAATCCACAATCGATTAGGATCATGGGTTAATCTTCCATGTCACATACATCTTGGTGGAGCGCTCAAAATGATAGAATAAAAAATATGGACTCATCACGAAGGCAAGATATTAATGATCATACATAAGAGATAGAATGTCATCATTCAAGAACGCATTTAAGCATAATATGATCAAACACATGATCATAGGAGTATCTCACACACAAGAACAAATAGTGTATCAACCAAACAAGCAAGCAAAAAGGTAGCAAGAGAGGCAAAATAAGCAAAACACACACACACTCTCTCTCTCTCGAAGCATATGATCTATACACTTTCTCCCCTTTGGCAACAAGTTACCAAAAAGCTTGAAAATGCATAGTATTATGCGGATCTCTAAGCATGATCTCCGGGAGCTTCGTGTGCGAAGGTGGCATGGAGAGGAGTCCTGGAACAAATGCATCTAAAGAGATTTGTGGAGCTGGTGGAGTTGCAACTGGAGGGCAACTAAGGTTGTAGCTGATGGTGCTAAAGTAGTACCCCCAGTGTCACTGGCTGGCATAACTGCAGACCTTTGTGCCCTTGGCACTCTCTAAAAAACTTCAGTAGTAGCTCTCCCACTTCTCTCTTCAGCTTCTTCCTGGAGCTGCTCAACTATAGTCTGGATCTCTGTGACCTTCAAGTCTAGGTCATAAAACTTTGTCTCGATGATCCTCTCAAGACTCTCTTGATTTTGTGTCAGGGTTTCCAATCCTTTCTCAATTCTCACAGTGGCCTCAACCAGATAGCTGAGTTGATCCTACTTGGTCTTGAGGTGTACATCGGAAGCATCTGGAACTTGTGAAGATTGTGTTGCCTTCTCTGCCTTTTCTTTTTCCCTCTTCTCCCGAGCCTCTACTAATGTACGATGTGAAGCATACATGACAGCCTCATTGTCATCAAACTCAGGCAACAGGGGAAGGTGCTCCTTTACCAAAAGATATATGCCTTTCCCATCTTAGAGTTGATGAGCATATGAATGTGTGGAGCATAGCCACATGATCTCTTCTGACTAGTAGCAGTCCTCTTTATTGTCTCAACAATCAAGGTCATTACCTTGAACTTCTCTGGCACATCAAACATATGCAGCAAGTTAAATGAATGCCCTCTGATCATTTTGTAATCTACAGACTTGGCTAACAATGTGTGCCTTAAAATAGTGTTGATGGTGGGCAGCCCAGACAGCAGATAATATACTGAGCCATATTTGTGAGTCTCCAAGGCAGCATCCAGAATCTCGTTGTACATTTGTGCCATGGAGTTGTGTCCTTTCGTGGGCATGGCATATACATCTGCATCATCTTCTTGTTCTTCAGGGGCATTGATTAGCTAGTCCCACTCAACAACAGAAGATTGGTACCTTGTACCCTCAGTCATCCGGACAATTTTACCATCTGGGTAGAAATGTGCAGTGGAGTGGAACTACATCACCATCTCATCATTCCATTTACACTACTAGGGAAAACCCTAGTAGTAGCGCGGGTTTAATGCCCACTAGTAGCGCGGGCAGCCGCGCTACTAATAAGGCGCTACAGCTATTACTTAGCAGTAGCGCGTACGACACGCACTACTGCTAAGACACATAGCAGCAGCGCTTGTTATCTCCCGCGCTGCTGCTAATCTAGCTAGTAGCAGCATGTTTACTATCCATCGCAATTAGTATTCTTTTTTTATTTTTTTATTTTTAGTGTATTTATACGCCGTTATACAAATTTTGGTAGAATACCAATTATGAGGTTTATATCATTATGTCCATAACAGTGTGTCAAATGAAGGTGGATTAGGTTCTAGTGGAGGCAATATGTGGTGCATGTCAAAAGTATACTACTAATACAAACTTGATCTAGTTTGGACTAGTAGTACTTTCGATGTGCACCACATGTTGCCTCCACTTGAATCTAATCCGCCAGCACAAGCTATTTAATCATCATCATAGTCATTAGCACCAATGGTATTTATTTAATCACCACTAACACTAGCTCATAATAATCATCATAGTCATTACCACCAACACTAGCTATTTAATCATCATAGTCATAGTGTAGCACTTCATCATATTTAAACTCATTTCTAGCTAGCTAATCACTCCTGCTGCTCTCTCTCAGGTAAAATAACATAAAACATGTGTAGCTCGCCTCCTTCATCAAGTTGGAGCATGCAGATGAAACTGTCTCTTAATCGTGGGCTGCGCTTCTGCTTGCTGCCCCCTAGTACTTGTCTGCGCTCCTCCATCACAGATTTGGTCCGGTCTTTCACTATTAAGAATTCATCGCTAATCCTGAATGCACTATAGTGATTTGTAGATTATCTTGGCCATAAGCTAACAATACTCATGGCACCTTTAGTCTCAATCCCATAAGGCACAACATTCATCGGGAGTCCCTGTTGAAGAACATCGTATGGTAACATACTTAGCAATGAAGTTTAGCTTAAAAAATAATGTATGGAAAAGATGCACTAAGCAGAAATAGTAAAAATCTTACCATCTTTCCTAAATAGATGTGATCGTAGTTCATTACGAACACTATTGGTCGCACGTTTTCCGTACTAACATTTCTAAATCTAGGAAGAAAATTTGTCTTGACAGTATCAAGATCCGCAAGCCATGAAACATAATGACTTAGCTCCTCGCAGTTTTGTTCAGCCCCGGGATAGTAGTAGTCCTGTCTACCAAGCGTTGGACATGTTTGCTTGAACGGAAATAAGCTAACAATAGAAATTAGTTGTCAACTATTTTTGAATAAACAATATCAAAGACATAAATATGGTTGAGAAACTCACATAATGGTATAACTGGAGGCGTCTGCACATTGACCCAGATGTCGGTATTACCTTCAACATCATCTTGCGGACGAATATGAAAGGTGATAACCATATGAGGCTCAAATGCATAAGTCTTGCATAGTGCTCGCCATGTTTTGCATCCAAAATAGGTGTAGTCGTCTGAATTGTATAATTTTGCGTGGAAAATATAACCATGCTCGGTCTTCAAGTAAACTTTCTTTACCTCCATAGTACGACTGAAACCTATCTTATCCAATACAAAAACTCTTGCATGGCAGGGGATACGCTAGTAGAATAGTAAAAAAATATAAGTTGAAGCAAATGAAGCAGATGTCATGCTTAATTCCGAAAAAAGACTTCTCGTTGTGACTTACTGTATTTGCAAATACCGAAATCCTTTTCGTCATCAGACATTTCCTATGTTCATAGTTAAAACATTAATTTAAAATCGATCGAAGACAACTACCAGGATACTCAACACACAAATCCGGGGAACTCGATATTTCCTACATATTCTGGCACAAGTCATGCCAAAATTCACGGAAAAATCCGGCATGACCTTTGCTAAAATAGGACATATCAAGCACCTGAAATTTGTTGGGACGGAAATGAATCAACACTCTGGCAAAACATAGGCCACTCGGAGGTGTAACCTGCAAACATGACCGGCCACTTGGGCAAGCACATATCATATTTGAGCAACAGAAGATATACATTTCAAAATATCTTATAGGACTCAAATTAGCATGCATTCAATAAGCAAAAGTAAATCATCTCATGTGTCCATACATCGTCGAATATTATCACTAATACATCCCGAATACTATCATATATATAACATCACTAATACAACTAAAACCCTAGCACACGACGGGTATCGGCGCGGGTGGTGGACACCCACAGAGAAGGAACCATCATGGGATCATAGCTCCAGTGAGATCCGTGGAGAACCTGCCAGGTATTAGAGAACCTGTGCTCCAACGCAAACAAGTAGCGACGGACGTGCGAGTCCTCTTCACTGACACGGTGATGCACCACCTCTGTGGGGTCCTCGAGCCTCTGGACCGTCACTGGCCCACGCGACCGCCACCAAAGAAGGTTCGGGTCAACGACAGGCTAGCTCCTCTCCAACCTGCGCCCCCCGGTAGGTAGCGCTTCCTAGTACCACCCCGGCGGAGCCCAGTCCCGGACATGGCCCATCTGGTCAAGCAGGTGTCATCCTCCGCCGACTCGACGACGAGGATGCGAGATAGGCATCATCCACGTCGATGCGGGAAAAATTTCTTTAACTAAAAAAATAGCAACAAGTTCTTACTAACTAGTTCTATTAATTCAGCTAGTTCTTACTAAAAATAAACTTACTATAAATAAAAATAAACTAGTACCTAATTAGTACCAAGTTCTTACTAACTAATTAGTACCTTGGAACTACTGCCCTAATTACCATATAAGTATCCATTTTTTAACTAGGGTTCATACTACCTAATTAAATAGGGTTAATACTAATTGTAATTAACTAACTAGCACTAAAAATAGCCTAGGGTTCATACTAACTAGCACTAAATAGCTAGGGTTCATACTAACAGAGAGCAGAGAAGAGGGAAGGGGAGAGTGCTTATAGAGGGCGGGGAGGGAGATGGGGTCGGGGAAGACGGCGACATCAAGGTGCGGTGAGGCGGGGTCGGGGGAGACGGCGGCGAGGCGGATCGAGGGAGACGGTGGCGGAGAGCGACGGTAGGGGCTCCGGCAAGGTCGGTGAGGGAGTCCTGGACTAGGGGGTGTCCGGACAGCCGGACTATCATTATCCGCCGGACTCCCAGACTATGAAGATAGAAGATTGAAGACTCCGGCTCGTGTCCGGAAGGTACTTTCCTTGGTGTGGAAGGCAAGCTTGGCAATACGGATATGTGGATCTCCTACCATTGAAACCGACTCTGTGTAATCCTAGCCTCTCCGGTGTCTATATAAACCGGAGGGCTTTAGTCCGTAGGACGAACATTACATCACAACAATCATACCATAGGCTAGCTTCTAGGGTTTAGCCTCCTTGATCTCGTGGTAGATCTACTCTTGTACTACCTACATCATCAATATTAATCAAGCAGGACGTAGGGTTTTACCTCCATCGAGAGGGCCCGAACCTGGGTAAAAACACTGTGTCCCTTGCCTCCTGTTACCATCCGCCTAGACGCACAGTTCGGGACCCCCTACCCGAGATCCGCCGGTTTTGACACCGACATTGGTGCTTTCATTGAGAGTTCCTCTGTGTCGTCGCCGATAGAGCGGATGCCTTTACCCGTCTTCAAAGATGGTGTTTTCGCCGGAGGGGCCTTGGCCGCCGGCCAAACTATCCGGCTTGGTGGCTTTCTTATGACCGCCTGTCCGGCTGCCGCTTCGGCAATGACTTCTCAAGTCGTCGGAAGCAATCTTCGCGTCAGCCCTAAAGCTGCCGAACAGTTAGATCCAATTGAGCTCTCGTCTGTTAACGAGCTCTTGGATCGCATCGCCGCCCTCGGAGTCGCTACAAACTACAATCAGATCGGGCTTAAAACCGACCTGAGAGAGATTAACTCTCCCCAGGCCACCCACCACGTCGCTGTGGTAGAGGAACAACTCGGCAATTCTTTGCCAGTGTTGAAAACAATCCGTGTCCGGATTCCCGAACCCTCCATGCCGGATTCCCGCGGAGGGACGGACTTTGATCGAGCATTGAACCTAAAATCATGCGTCGCTCCGGACTCGCTGGACTGTCTCCAGCAAACCAAGCTTCCGAATTCGGAAGCCCCTCGGCCTTTGAGCCCAAAGATGGGCAGGGATCCGGATTTTAACCCACCCACCCGCCCGGACACATGCGATCTATCTCTAATACGGCAAGAGCCTTCAGAAACAGTACATCATTACTGGGCCAGATTCCTCCTGGTTATGGACAGGATAAAGGACTGCCAAGAGGAAAACGCAATCTCAATCTTCTGCAATAACTGCACGGACAAGGGAATTCTGAACGCCATTGATAGTCGCAAGATTACGCGCTTCACCGATCTGGCGTCCATAGTACGAAAGTACTGTGCGATGGAAAGTTTCCGAAAAACTAAAAATCAATTTTGGGATAATCCGGCCCCAAACCCAGTCCGCAGCAAAAGGGCGCCGTACACTCGCGCCCCAGAGGCAAAAACCAAGAAACAGAAACCCGATAAGGGAAACGGAACCGTACTGGAGGGATGGCTCAATGTACCCTGCAAACTTCATAGTGCAGAGGGAGCCGTCCCAAAACATAGCCTTTGAGCATGTTGGATATTGCGGCAGGTGGCCAAAAGTGGTGAAGAACTTCTTGCTCCGGGAAACCACTCCAACAATACCGGCACGGTGTTAACAATCTTCGAGACCTTCGCATCAAACAATATGCGAAAGCGAACAATCCGCGGACTCGCCGAAGTCGACCAAGTAGCAACAGCAAATCCATGGAGCGACACAGCTATTACTTTCAACGCCAGCGATGAGCCCAAATTCCGAACAACCAGAGCACCAGCTGCACTGGTACTTAGTCCCATTGTGGACAGCTTTCGACTGACAAAAGTCCTCATGGATGGCGGCAGTGGACTAAACCTCATTTACGAGGAAACCCAGCAAAAAATGGAAATCGATTGGAGCCGTATTGAGCGAAGCTGCACAACCTTTAGACGAATAATCCCCAGCCGGGAAGCACGCTGTACTAGAAAAATCACACTCGACGTAGTGTTCGGCTCTCCAGACAATTACAGATCCTAAGAACTCACGTTCCAGGTGGCCCCGTTCAGCAGTGGCTACCACGCCATATTAGGACGAGAGGCATTCACAATTTTTCAAGCAATACCTCATTACGGGTACATGAAGCTCAAAATGCCTGGGCCCAGTGGAATAATCACTCTTGTCAGTGATCCGGACATAGCACTCCGCGCCGAAAACAAGACAGCCGCACTAGCCCTCGAGGCACTATTCGAAGCCTTAGCGGCAGAGGAACTCACCGCGCTGCGCTCTACGGTAAACAGGGACGAGGTGATACTTGATAAAAGATCCAAGTCCACCTCCTTCAAACCAGCAGACGAGATAATAAAATTTCAGGTCCACCCAATGGACACAACAAAGACGGCTTCCATCGGGGCACAGTTGAACCCCGAAGTTGACGCCGCACTGCGCGAATTCCTTCGGGAAAATTGGGACATCTTCGCCTGGCATCCCTCGGACATGCCCGGAATCCCTCGCAGGTTGGCAGAACACAGCCTAAACATCCTAAAAGGATTTAAGCCAGTCAAACAGGCCCTTCGACGATTTTCCGAGCCCAAAAGACAGGCAATGGGAGAAGAGCTGGCCAAGTTATTGGAAGCCGGATTCATTAGAGATATCAAACATCCGGACTGGCTAGCAAATTTGGTGATGGTACCAAAGAAGGATAAATCCTGGCGCCTCTGTGTCAATTTTAAAGACCTCAATAAAGCCAGCCCAAAGGATCCCTTCCCTCTCCCCTGCATCGACCAAATTATCGATGCCACAGCAGGACACGATTCGTTGTGCTTCCTGGACGCATACTCTGGCTATCATCAAATCAAGATGGCGGAAGCAGATCAAGCCGCAACGGCATTCATCACTCCATACGGACCATTCTGCTTCAACATGATGCCCTTCGGACTTAAAAATGCCGGCGCAACATATCAGCGCATGATTCAAACGTGTCTGGCCACCCAGATCGGCAAAAAGTCGAGGCATACGTAGACGACGTAGTTGTCAAAACAAAACACGTCGAAACTCTAGTAGACGATCTAAGGCTCACTTTCGAAAACCTCAGAGCATATGACATTAAGTTGAATCCGGAAAAATGTGTCTTCGGCGTACCAGCCGGAAAGCTGCTGGGCTTCATTGTATCCGGTAGAGGAATTGAAGCAAATCCGGCCAAAATTCAAGCTCTGTCACAGTTGGATATTCCAAAGGACCTCAAGCAAATACAAAAGTTAACAGGATGCGTGGCAGCCTTAAGCCGCTTTATCTCCCGTCTAGGAGAGAAGGCACTGCCTCTCTATCGCCTCCTTAGGTGCACCGAACACTTCGAGTGGACGGATGCTGCCACTGCCGGACTCGAAGAAATAAAGGCCATACTGGCAACAAATCCGGTCCTGGCGGCTCCCACTCTGGGCGAACCAATGTTGTTATACATTGCAGCCACACATCAGGTTGTAAGCGCGGTCCTCGTCGTAGAACGAGCGACCGAAGGGCATAAATTCCCTCTTCAAAAACCAGTGTATTATGTATCCACTATGTTAACCCCCTGCAAATCCTGTTACCCGCACTACCAGAAGATAGCATATGCGGTGTTCATGGCGTCTCGGAAGCTCCGGCACTACTTTCAAGAGTGTTCGATAACAGTGGCCTCTGAAGTACCACTCAATGACATTATAAATAACCGTGACGCAACAGGCAGGATTGCAAAATGGGCCATTGAGCTCTTGCCATTTGACATAACTTACAAACCTCGACGAGCCATAAAGTCACAAGTTTTGGCTGACTTCGTCGCCGAATGGACTGAAGCCGAACTCCCTAAAGAGTACGGCGCATACTCCAATTGGACCATGCATTTCGACGGCTCCAAAATGTTGGCTGGACTGGGGGCTGGCGTCGTATTGACGTCCCCCACTGGAGATACTGTCCAGTATGTACTTCAAATAATGTACACGGACTCCAACAACGCAGCCGAATACGAGGCCCTATTACATGGTCTCCGGATGGCGGTCTCCATGGGCATTCAACGCCTAGAAGTGCGCGGGGATTCAAACCTTGCAATATCCCAAATAAATGGAGACTTTGACGCCAAGGATCCGAAAATGGCAGCATATCGCAATGCTGTCCTGAAAATGTCAGCTCAGTTTGAAGGACTCGAATTCCATCACATAGCCCGAGATAATATCCAAGCGGCCGACATCCTGGCACGCATCGGTGCGAAACGTGATGCCGTCCCTCCAAATATCTTCCTGGAACGGCTCTTCAAGCCATCCGTACTATGGGAAGAGGAGCCCGGTAGCGACAAACCGGAGAAAACCGCACCAACTGGTGATTCAGCAGATGACATAACACCCTCCGCCCACGTTATAATGGCAGTAATCGCCGCGTGGACAGAACCTTTCCTAGCCTATTTACTTAGGCAGGAACTTCCCAAGGACCAAAATGAGGCCCGCTGCATAGTCCGGCGATCGAAGGCCTGCAAGGTCCACGAGGGAGAACTTTATAAGAAAAGTACAACCGGAGTCCTTCAGAGGTGTATCTCTGAAGAAGAAGGGCGGAACCTCCTGGCTGAAATTCATGCCGGACTAGGCAGACACCACGCAGCAGCCCGAGCCCTGGTAGGAAAGGCATTCCGTACAGGATTTTATTGACCGACGGCTCGGGCAGATGCACAGGACTTGGTCCAACGATGCGTCGGTTGCCAGCTCTTTGCTAATCAGAGCCATATGCCACCCACCGCCCTCAAAACCATACCCATTACCTGGCCGTTCGCGGTCTGGGGGCTTGACATGGTTGGACCCCTGAAAGGGGGAGCCCACAAGAAAAAGTACCTATTGGTCATGGTGGATAAATTCACCAAATGGATAGAGGCCAAACCGGTTAAAACAGCAGAGTCTGGACCAGTGATAGACTTCATATCGGAGGTGGTACAGCGTTACGGAGTCCCCCACAGCATCATCACCGACAACGGCACGAACTTCACGGCCGATGATGTTAAGTCATGGTGCAAAAATATGGGCATCAAGCTCGACTATGCGTCAGTCTATCACCCTCAAACCAACAGTCAAGTGGAAAGAGCAAACGGTCTAATAATGAGCGGCATTAAACCCAGACTGGTGAGGTCACTCACTAAATCCGACACCCAATGGGTTGAGGAGCTCGACTCCGTACTCTGGGGGCTACGGACAACGCCTAACCGTACTACCGGATTCACACCATTTTTTATGGTATACGGAGCAGAGGCAGTCTTGCCCTGCAACATTATTCATGACTCACCTCGAGTGCGCATGTATGAGGAGAAAGAGGCCGAGCTGGATCGGCAGGACAGCTTGGACACATTGGAGGAAGAACGTGACGTCGCGAAGGCTCGTTCCGCATTTTATCAGCAGCAGGCCCGAAGATATCAAAGCAGAGAAGTACGGGCCAAGACTTACAACGTTGGCGAACTAGTTCTACGCCTGCCGGACAAGAAAAAGGACAAGCTCAAGCCCAGATGGGAAGGCCCCTTCATTATTGATCAAGTATTGACCGGCGGAGCATACCGTCTACGAAATGCGTCGGACAACCGACTCGAGCCGAACCCATGGAACGCAGCCCAACTCCGACGATTCTATGCCTAGCGCCGGACTAAGAGTTCGTCCCCTTCGCCCGTCCAATCTTTTACACTTCGGCTGTCTTTTGTTTCTCTTTTTATCCTTTTAACTCAAGAGCCCTTCGGGGCATATTTTAGCATTCTTTGCATACGCATGATGTGCCATCCGCACTCGTTATTCCCTCGGGGCTTCTTTTACAGAAGCTCAACTATACGGGTTTCATACCCAACACATGTGTCAAAGCTTCCACATGTACCTTTTAATCGCCATTATATGCATAGATATGACTTAAGTTTTGGCCAATCTTGGTTGCCTAGCTCCTGTGCTTACCCCTACGTTCCCGATTGTTCGGCTAGGAGGTAAAGGGAGCACCTCTGCGATTGTTACTGCCGGGTCAGCAGGATGTGTACCTCAGACTGGGTGAAGACGAAAGCTAGCGTTCTTAAGGGAATATTCGGTCGGTGATTTACAAGATGACTTTTTGTTTATTTATCTATCTGCCCCAGATGTTTTACTGCCCTCTTTGCAGTCCGGCCATGCACTTTAGGGCATGCCTCCCCAGCGAAAGGAACCTGTTGGGGATATTACCACTAGGTGTAAACCGGCTTACCTGGGCCGGGTTAACTTCATTAGTGGTATAAACAGATAGAGGCCCAAGGCCTGTAGTCGTTTAGAGCATGTAGCCATAAACCGGCATGATATTTAAGCTTGCATTGTAAGTTAGGAATAGAAAGAGACCAACCGGGATACGAGTATGAACCGGTGTGGGACTCTGTGGACCGACAGGCGTCACCCGTGTATATAAGGGGACGACCCGGCGGCGGTTCAGGACGAAGAACAACAACTCGAGCCTAGGCGAAGCTTGTCTGCTCCCTAGCCATCGAGACCACATCAATTCCATTACAACTAGACGTAGGCCTTTACCTTCATCGAAGGGGCCGAACTAGTATAAACCCCCGTGTCTTTGTGTCCACTTTAACCCCTTCAAGTAAACTCGTAGCGATGGCTCCACGACTAAGTCCTTTCTCTAGGACATCTGCCGTGATAAATCCACGACAGTTGGCGCCCACCGTGGGGCCCGCGCACGGTGGTGTTGAATTCTTGAAGGACGCTATACCAGGGATCGAGAAGCTCCGCCCAGCTTATTGAAAAGGTTCCGACCGCCTTGAAGAAAGGTTCCGTTTAAATCGCCAAAAAGGTTCCGACCGCCTCGACAAAAGGTTCCTTCTAAATCGGCGAAAAGTTCCGATTGCCTCGACGAAAGGTTCCGGGTTATTAAGAGGTTCCGGTTCAAAGGTTCCGGATTATCAAGAGGTTCCGGTTCAAAGGTTCCGGATTATCAAGAGGTTCCGATTCAAAGGTTTCTGATTATCAAGCGGTTCCGGTTCAAAGGTTCCGGATTATCAAAAGTTCCGGCCAGATTATCAAGAGGTTCCGGTTCAAGAGTTCTGGATTATCAAAACTTTCGGCCGGATTATCAAAAGTTCCGTCCAGATTATCAAAAGGTTCCAGTTCAAGAGTTCTGGATTATCAAAAGTTTCGGCCGGATTATCAAAAAGTTCTGGTTCCAGAAATTCCAACTCAAAAAGTACCGGCCGGGTTATATGGAGAGCTCAGGCACTAGAAGACACAGAACCAATCAACTCTTTTGTCAAAAACAAAAGCAGCACTATGCATTATCCAGCGCCAGCATCCCGCAAATATACCAGGTGCTATCCTTTTTATGTATTTTACAAGTACGTGTTAATTCATCCGACAACAGTTACTCTGGCCTGTAATATTTTTACGCAGGGCAACTACTAAAAGAAAAAAAAGGGGTGGTGTTATACCATGGATGCACGTTCGGCTGTATCGCGTGGCTTCATGGACAGGGTGTCGCGGTCCGGTTTGCGTCACCGTACCGGTTGACTCGCCCGTCCGCACCACCTTACAATGCCATGGACGACTCGCCCGTCCGCCCCCGCGGCCGGTTCACACGCCGACTTACAACGTCGAGGACAAATTGCTCGGCCGCACCGGCTTACAACGCCGGGCCGACTCATCTGTCTGCTCCTACAGTTAACTTGGCCGTGATTAAATTTAGCATCACTCTGGTGATCATCAACTCCATGGCAGATAATTTCCGGCCTGGCACATCAGGTGATATCCATCTAAAAATATATTTTATTAACACATATTATTTTTGTCAAAGAACAGTTTACCTTTGCCTTGGTCTGCAATATTGTTTATGCAGGACAATTGTTCACTGTAAAAGCTATGGCTATGTCATGGATGTATAAACTCGTGCCACCATTATGAATGCGCTAGTATCTTACCATGCCATCAAGCTCGATGAATATATATGCAAACCGCCATTCTGCAGACCGGCTTACATCAATATGACATGGCTAATTCGTCCGTCCATGCCGGTTTACAACGCCGCGGCCGACTCATCTGTCTGTGCCGCCTCTGATACGGTGGACGTATTTACCATCCATCTTTCGCGATCCGGTCTACATCAACACAGCGGGCCGCACCTGTCTGCATGATCTGTTTAATGAGTATGAGCAAGACACAGCTTGGGTAGCCCAATTTTCTTTCAATAAAATGGAGGGAAATTATCATATACTATCAACTGCCGTCTGCACTGGGTGGTTCAATGGGCAGGCGCACAAGTCGCCGCCACTGCAGTTTGGTTAACTTGAAATCGCCAGTTGGAAGGAACCATTGGCCGAGTTGCTGACACGGCTCATACGGGATCATTTATAACCCACCGCAGTCACCTCAACTTTCTGTGGATTCACATCATGCTATCAACACCAATGATATACAAGTTATGCCGGTTTATATGACGGTCAAATATGGAGAATTTCAAGCCAACTCTTCGAGTCACCTTGAGACTCGGGGGCTATGATGACATGACTCAGCAAATCTTACCAGTTTCAGCAAATTTAAAAACCCCAGAACAATGGAGGGAAAGATAACCCGGTCCTGGATGCTACTGTTATTTGAAGGCCGTCAGAAAATTTCCGGCTTAGAAAGTATATGACAATTACAAAATCCCGACTCAATGAAGAAGTTCCGGGTCATCAGAAAAGATTCCGGTTTAAAATCCGGCTCAAGGAAGCCAGTCTCACTGAAGCTCTCAAATCCGGTTTAAGAATTTCCGGTTCAAAAAGGAATTAACTTCTCGCAAGTTCGAGTTTAAGGGCCGTCAGAAAATTTCCGGCTGAAAATAAAGATTCCGGTTTACAATCCGGTTCAAGGGAAATTTGTTCTCCCACAAAGCTTTGAAGCTCTCTATATCCGGTTCAAGATCCCGGTTCAAGAAGAATTTATCTCTTGCAAAAAGGTTAAAAATTACCGAAGAGGACCTGCTGCCATGATGCGCGGTTCAAACATGGATATCCTGCCTTATCGGCCTAACATATTGATCACATGGGGGCTTCTGCTTCATAAAGCAGGGTCTCTGTCTTTCTCATCATGCGTGGTTACACGGAGTGGTTCTGTTAAAAGCGGCCTCCGGTTTACCCCTTGACATTTGCTTTTTATATATTACTGGGGGCCTTGGTCGTGTCCGAACCAACGAACACCTTTTGATAGGCGACAGCCACCAGATCATTTGGGGACATGGTCAAGTCTGAACAAGTCACGCCTCTTGGTCGGCCTAAGGCCACAAAATCACTTGGGGGCATGGTCGAACCCGAACCATTGTCACGCCTCTTGATCTGGCATATATGCCACGAGTCATTTGGGGACCTGGCTGACTTGAATCATTGTCACTCCTATTGGGGGCCTTGATCCTGTCCGACCATGGTAATACCATCTGAACAGCTCAGTATAGCATATTTTTGCAAATGGTTTTTATCATTGCCTTTGCTTCCATGTTATTTTCATGGCTTGTTTGTTCTTTGTTTTTGTTGGATTTCTTTTATGTCAACAAACACCTTTTTTCCGGTTCAGCCGAGGGATTTGATTCCCCTTTAATCCGGAGACTATCTGCCCGGTTTGATTTTCTGTTACCATCCTATTATGGAATAAACCGGTGTTTATCAACCCGGCTTGACTTTCAATTACAAGTTGTCAGTACATGACTAATTATGATCCGGCGATTATTAACCCGGTCTGGTTTCGACTATAAGTCACCAGCATTATATTCGGTGTTTATCACAACCCGGTACGGTTTATCATAAATAGGCATAGTATGAAAGAAGTTATCATTACTCAAGATTGGGGTTATCACCCTTACTACAAAAAGTTGGTAAACCAATGATGTTATTCAATGTCACAGAAACGGGTTGAATGAGGCATGATTCTAAATCACCGGCGTTTATTAAACCGATCCAGCTTTAAGACGATAAATCGCCAGTCTATGATGAGAGATTGTCCGGTGTTTATTAAACCGGCCTGGCTTTGGACTATAAGTCGCCAGCATATATTTGGATTGCGCCATTGGAATTATGCGCTTATAAATCATTGGGTATATTATTCAAATAGCCAACATGGCTGGATTTTTATTATGGTTATTAATATTATGATTGAGGTTTTCAAAGTCGCTTTAGCGCAATGGCTATCATATTATCAATGGATATGATTTTTATTCTACATTGAAGGAATAGTCCCGAGTTGCTGCAGGCTTACAACCCGGCACTTGGGGGCTACATTATTTAAGTTGAGATTACATCAAATATGCAAGTCTCATGTCGCTGCAAGCATGCACCATGACACTTGGGGGCTAATGCAAAGTCATTCTTTGTTCATCTTATTGAAGACCCGACTCATCACATTATAATGAGCCGGCCCTTGGGGGCTACCAATTGCTCCTGTCAACAACTCAAGGTACACAAGTTAAATCTGTTATGTTGAAGGGTCCACTGCTCAGTCGGTAAAGCACAAGGCTCTTAACCTTATGGACGTGGATTCAAGCCCATGATGGGGGTTACATCATATGATGTTATTTTCATTGAAGTATATATCAAGTCCCAGCTCAATATTATTTTACTGAGCCGGACCTTGGGGGCTACACATCATTGCTCAAATCTACATGATTATATTTTCAAAAGTCCCTGCTCATTATTACATAATGACCCGGCCCTTGGGGGCTACACTGGTTGAAGTTTTTATGAGTATAAGACAATTACAAGTCCCAGGTTGCTGCAAGCAGGACAACCCGGCACTTGGGGGCTACATAATATGGAGTATTCAGTTTTTGCTAGTGACTAGGATGAACAACATGGATTTCTTCGATAGTGACAGTATTTACATTGAAGCAAGTCTTAAGCCATCATTTTGTTCTACTCAAGACTTGGGGGCTACAGGTAATATGGATATAAGGGAGAAATATCTTCCGATTTTCGGTTTGAGCAAACCAAATTGACCCGGCATCACCAATCATCATGAACCGGCGTTGGCGACAAACATAACCTGGAATTATCAGTTTTTATAACCCGACAATGGTGGTAATCATAAACCGGCAAGTTCTATATCTTCAGACCGACTGAATATTAGCTGAGTATTTCAAGCCCCACATTTCTCAAGCCGGCGCTTTGGAAGCCGACTCAAGTGGATTATTCTTCGCAATATTTTTCTATGAGAAACCAACGTCAGCAATTGAGTATGACGCTGGCTTATTGACCTGGATTTTTCTAGGAGGAGGAAATGACAAGGACTTAAGGATGATCAAGTGCCGGTTTACAAGAATTCTTAACCCGGAGTACAACCTATCAAGTTTGTTCTTGTGTTTATTTTACAGGATCAGTTTAACATGGATAAATCCAAATTAAACTGGGGGCTAATGTCGGGGATATACCCCGCGGTGTAAACCGGCCGGAAGTTTAACCCGGCCGGACTGGATGACTCACTGGTAACCCGCCCGGAGCTTGGCGGTTCACGGGATACCCGCCCGGTCTTGGCGGTTCATTCGTAACCCGACGGGCGGGTCAGATGGATGACGAGGCCCATGGCCCAGAAGGCCGGTTCACGTTTAACGGTGGGCCGGTTTATGAGGAAAGCGTAAGGACTATTCTTCTACAAAGGAAGCAAGACTAGGACTCCACTTGTAATAGAGTAATCCTAATCCAACTAGGACTAGTCATGTAAACCGCCCCTTCAACATATATAAGGAGGGGCAGGGCTCCCCTAAGAGGGACAAGTTAGAAGCTAGAAGCTACAAGCAACAAGCAATAATCGCTAGGGCTAGACACAAAGAGGAGAGCCGGTTTACGGTGACTACCTCGTGATGATAATGAGACCTAGCCTCAAACAACATGTAGGGTTTTTACCGGATGATGTTTCCCGGGGCCGGAAGCTGTCTAAATCCCTGTCTTGTGTTGTGTCTCTCGATTCCGCTCAACCCCTCTCAAGCTACCACATAGATGCGTTGGCCTCGCGACTAAGTCCTGACACTAAGGACATCTGCCGTGACAAATCCACGACAGAACCCTTAACGGAACTATTCTCCCTGGAAGATGTTTCTTACTAGCCATGTAATATAACATAACTAGTTGGGCACTTGTTTGATAAAGCACTAATGACCCCTACGCCTGGTCTCCATGCATACCCCGGTTCTTTCATAACCGAGAAGGTATTCGGACACACTCCGGACTCTAGGGTCCAGAGGTCGAAGCGAAAAGGTCGGCAAAGACAAACGATCTACAATCCGGCTAGAAGGCATTTCACATGTCATTTTAAAAGGATAACATACATTGTCAAGTTTATTGATTGTATTCCTCCTCAATCCCGTCTAACAGGCTGTCTAGTTTACAGTCCTGTTGGGAAAATTTAGCAGCCAACTCTACTTGGCTGTACACTAAACTCACAGGGATCTCCTTCCCGTCGGGCCCCACCGGTCCAACTTCGGCCATATGGTTGGGGTCCGCCTTCTTGTAACGCGTCTTCACCATGGCCCACGCCTCCCTGGCACCTTGACGGCAAGCCGAAATCTTCCACAAACAGAAGCGCTGCCGCACTCCCTGCAGCTTCTCCGCAAGCTCCCCGAGGCTCTCGGGCAGGGTGAGGGCTGGCCATAAAGCCTGAACGGCACCACTCATCGCCTGCCGAACTCGTTCGAGTAGCTGCAACAGTTCGGGAAGTGGATCACCCATCGATATGGGCATCTCCTCTGCAGGACGACCCGTGAGTATACCTACAAGACATATCATGTCAAATTACTTCCTCGCCGAACTCTTCTTTTGAAAAGATTTCGCTCAAGGACTTACTATATATGCCGCGACGAAGTCATTGATTCTCCTCGACGGAGCCGGACAGCTCGGCCTGTGCGCCTTTCAGCTCTTCCCCGAGCTTGGCGTTGGCATCTTGGAGCTTGTTCCTCTCCTGCTGAACCCTATTCAGCACGCTCTCGCCGGCCTTTAGCTGGCGCAGCAAGGCTTGCCTGTCCGGATCTTGTCCGGCGGTACCTGCAGTGTCATTATTAGACTCACGCGCACGCCGCACAGCGCTTATACTTATTTACAAAAATGTGTTACCAGGGGGGGTGTTTTCGTCTCCTCCTGCGGCAGCAAGTGCGGCCTCAAGTTGGGCCTTGCAATCTTGCAGCTCCCGAGACAGCTGGGTGTTCTTCTCGTTAAGTGCCTGAAATTTACAATGATCCTTAAATCAGTTAACATAACTAATTTAAGTCTCGGGGGCTACTGGTGTATACAACCATTAAAATTCCCTTACCCGTATGTCCTTCACATACTGCTCCGTGGCTCTGGTGAAACCATTTTGAGTAGCACGGAGATGCGCGTCCTCTGCGTTAAAGGCATCCAATGCCTCAGGGGAAAGCACGCTTCTAGAAATACTGTCCGGCGGCGTCTATGATTCATAGTGCTCTCCACCTCAGACTTGGTGGCGGATAGTCTGTCGGTATCCTCCGTTGGAGCAAGATCCGGTTCGCGTCTTGCGCTTGCCTTCCCCTCCAGTCCGGGCGCTGGAGCCTGACCGGTGTGGATTGGATCAGCAATTCTTGCGCTCGCGGTCCGGTGAGCGCTTTTTCTCCTGTAGAGATCATGAGCACTCAGGCGTTTCCTCGGAGCGTTGCTCTAAAAATTCGAATACGAGCTATACCTTTGCGACGACGTTTCAGTCTGCACTGCGCTCCTTTTCCGCCTGCTGGACCGGACTAGCCTCTGTTGGTCAGCCGTTGCGGGCTCGGCTTCCTGCCGTAAAGGCGCTTCCTGCGAAATACCATCGTTCGCGAGGGTCAGAAAGGCACAAGGAAGAAATACGGGTGTCCGGACTTCGGTCGCAGTCACCTGTCAAGCCAAATTCAGTCCGGGGTAGTCCGCCGTAATGGCGACCAAAGCATTGTCTATGCCGAGCTGGTGATACACCCCGTCAATCAGCTCCACCTCGATGTCTGGATCCTCCTCGGAGGCCGGACCCAGCGATCCTTCCGGATCCTCGGGTTGTGGAGCGGGACTCACCATGTCCTCCACAGTCCGGCGTAGACCCTGCGCCGAAGACATAATGTAAGAAGCTTAAACTTCGAAAGTATGGGTAAAAGCCTTCGAGGTGTTCGCTTACCCATCCTCTGGGGTTGATCATGGAAAACCCCTCCAAAGGGTTCGGGCGAAGGAAGTCCTCCTTCTCCCCCTTGTACAGGCCGGACAGGATCTTCACCAGATCCTCGGTCGAGTCCGGCCCTTTGCGGCCGTGCCGGGTCGCGTCGTCTTCCCCGTTGAAATCCCACATGGGATGGCCTCTGTATTGCAGTGGCTGCACCCCTCGCTTGATACACGTCGCCATGACTCCGATCATGGACAAACCGGAATGAGCCATTAACCTTATCCGGCCCATCAAGTAGTGGACGCTCTTGTCTTCCTCCAAACGGGGGCTCCGTGGGTGCCAGCTGAGGCGTTTCTTCAAGGGAGCAGTATTAAACTCCGGGAGGCCGATCCGGACTGGGTCCGGCAGCGGGGCGTCCCCAATATAAAACCACTCCGAGGGCCAGTCTTCGGGCGCCTTCTTGGGAGTGCCAGATAGGTATCCGGTCCGGGCGATGCACCATATCTCGGCGCCGCCCACTTGATATATGGACCCCTGGTGAGAACGGGGTACAAGGCAAAACAGCCTCTTCCACAATGCAAAATGGGGCTCGATGCCCAGGAATAGCTCACAAAGAGCTACGTAGCCCGCGATATGCAGCACAGAGGCGGGCGTGAGGTGGTGGAGGAACTTCAGGAGCCCGCGGAGGAATGGATGTATTGGAAATCCGAGCCCCCTTATCAGATAGGGGACAAAGCACACTCGCTCCCCCTTATTGGGGCTTGGAGTGTCCTCCGCCTGCCTCCCACCTTGATAAGTAACCAGTCCGGCTCGGACCGGAACCATGAAGGCCGGAGGGAGAAACCCCTCCGTTTGGAGCTTCACTAGCTCATTGTGCGAGA
The DNA here is from genome assembly GCF_018294505.1 of Triticum aestivum. Lineage (NCBI taxonomy): Eukaryota > Viridiplantae > Streptophyta > Magnoliopsida > Poales > Poaceae > Triticum > Triticum aestivum. The sequence continues at coordinate 106,675,975 of NC_057807.1, forward strand.
TAGAGCACCTCCTCCAACTCCCCGGCGGTGGGCTGGGAGCGCGCGAAGAAGAGCCGCGTTGATGATCCATGGTGGAATGGATTTCTAGGTCTGAGGCGCTTCGATGAGGTATATGCGGGAGGAAGATGGTGCGGTTTGGATCTGGATTCTAGCCTCTTTAATAGGTGGACGACTCGCACAATTAGGGGGTGGAATGCAAAAGGCACCCTGACTTTTCGCATTCGTGCGACGCGTGGAAGAGGGCCATTATTTGGCATGGAAGCCGAGGAGCACAGTATTCAAGATGAAGCCGGACACCATTCGGCTGGTACATGGAATTTGAAGGGAGAACCCGCCTTGCAACGCCGAAGACTATAAACGCGCTGGACTTGTCGTCATTGAAGCCTGGTTCGGGGGCTACTGAGGGAGTCCTGGACTAGGGGGTGTCCGGACAGCCGGACTATCATTATCCGCCGGACTCCCAGACTACGAAGATAGAAGATTGAAGACTCCGGCTCGTGTCCGGAAGGTACTTTCCTTGGCGTGGAAGGCAAGCTTGGCAATACGGATATGTGGATCTCCTACCATTGTAACCGACTCTGTGTAACCCTAGCCTCTCCGGTGTCTATATAAACCGGAGGGCTTTAGTCCGTAGGAAGAACATTACATCACAACAATCATACCATAGGCTAGCTTCTAGGGTTTAGCCTCCATGATCTCGTGGTAGATCTACTCTTGTACTACCTACATCATCAATAATAATCAAGCAGGACGTAGGGTTTTACCTCCATCGAGAGGGCCCGAACCTGGGTAAAAACACTATGTCCCTTGCCTCCTGTTACCATCCGCCTAGACGCATAGTTCGGGACCCCCTACCCGAGATCCGCCGGTTTTGACACCGACAGTCGGGGTCAAGGAGGAGGAGGCACAGGCGCGACGACGTCTGATACGTCTCCAACGTATCAACTTTTCCAAACACTTTTACCCTTGTTTTGGACTCTAACTTGCATGATTTGAATGAAACTAACCCGGACTGATGCTGTTTTCAGCAGAACTGCCATGATGTTGTTTTATGTGTAGGAAACAAAAGTTCTCGGAATGTCCTGAAAATCCACGGAGGCACTTTTTGGAAAATATAAAAAATACTGGCGAAAGAATCAAGACCAGGGGGCCCACACCTTGTCCACGAGGATGGGGGGCGTGCGCCCTTCCCCTGGGCATGCCCCCTATCTCGTGGGCCCCCTGGACCTCCACCGACCTCAACTCCAACTCCATATATTCACGTTTGTGGAGAAAAAAAACACAGGGAAAGTTTCATCGCGTTTTATGATACGGAGCCGCCGCCAAGCCCTAATCTCTCTCAGGAGGGCTGATCTGGAGTCCGTTCGGGGCTCCGGAGAGGGGGATTTGTCATCGTCATCATCATCAATCATCCTCCATCACCTATTTCATGATGCTCACCGCCGTGCGTGAGTAATTCCATCGTAAGCTTGCTGGACGGTGATGGGTTGGATGAGATTTACCATGTAATCAAGTTAGTTTTTTTAGGGTTTGATCCCTAGTGAGGGAGTCCTAGATTAGGGGGTGTCCGGATAGCCAGAGTATCATCATCGGCCGGACTCCAAGACTATGAAGATACAAGATTGAAGACTTCGTCCCGTGTCCGGATGGGACTTTCCTTGGTGTGGAAGGCAAGCTTGGCGATACGGATATGTAGATCTCCTACCATTGTAACCGACTCTGTGTAACCCTAGCCCTCCCTGGTGTCTATATAAACCGGAGGGTTTTAGTCCGTAGGACAACAACCATTACAACAATCATACCATAGGCTAGCTTCTAGGGTTTAGCCTCCTTCCTCTCGTGGTAGATCCACTCTTGTACTACCCATATCATCCATATCAATCAAGCAGGAGTAGGGTTTTACCTCCATCGAGAGGGCCCGAACCTGGGTAAAAACATCGTGTCCCTTGTGTCCTGTTACCATCCGCCTAGACGCACAGTTCGGGACTCCCTACCCGAGATCCGCCGGTTTTGACACCGACATTGGTGCTTTCATTGAGAGTTCCTCTGTGTCGTCACTGATAGGCTTCATGGCTTCTTCAATTAACAACAACGCCGTCCAGGGTGAGACTTTTTTCCCCGGGCAGATCTTCGTATTCGGCGGCCTCGCATTGCGGGCCAATTCACTTGGCCATCTGGAGCAGATCGAAAGCTACGCCCCTGGCCATCAGGTCAGATTTGGAAGCCTAAACTTCACGGCGGGTATCCGCGGAGACTTGATCTTCGATGGATCCGAGCCACAGCCGAGCGTGCCGCGCTGTCACGATGGGTATGATCTAGCTCTGCCGCCGGACAGTAATTTGGAGGCCGCACACGAATTCGCTCCGACTAATAGTTCGGAGCCGATCGCGCAGATCAAGGACAGGTGGCTGGACACCGCCTCGGGGGCTGCAACTTATACGGCGATAGAGCCGAACACTGACCTTGTCCCTTATAAAGCTCGTGACTCAGAAGTGCCGGACTCCCTGCCGGACTCCGAACCTCTTGCGCCCCTGCCAATCGAATCCGATTGGGCGCTGATCATGGAGTTCACCGCTGCGGACATCTTTCAGCACTCACCCTTTGGCGACATCCTAAATTCGCTAAAGCATCTCTCGCTATCCGGAGAGCCCTGGCCAGACTACGGCCAGGATGGTTGGGATGCGGACGATGAAGAAATTCAAAGCCCACCCACCACCCACTTTGTAGCCACCGTCGACGATCTAACCGACATGCTAGACTACGACTCCGAAGACATCGACGGTATGGACGACGATGCCGGAGACGATCAAGAACCAGCACTCACCGAACACTGGAAGGCCACCCCAACCCATGACATATATATGGTGGACACCCCAGAAGGAAGCGATAACGAGGAACAACGGGGCGCGGCAAAGGATAATCCCGCCGACAAACAGCCAAAACGGCGACGTAGACGCCGCCCTAAGTCCCGCCTCGACAAAAACAGCACTCCTAATGAGCCAGCAATAGAGCAGGGCAAACCAGTGGACGACGAACACACAACGAAGCAACCGTCCGAACAGGACGAATCGGATAATCAATCCATGCCTGGCGAAACCAACAGTCTAGACGACCTCACGCCGGGCAGACCACCAATGCATAAGAACCTTCACAAAAGACTCGTCGCCACTGCAAGAAGTCTGAAGAAGGAAAAACGGAAGCTCAAAACAGCGGAAGACATACTCAGAATGAGGTGGAGCAAAGTACTCAAGACCGCAGACAAATACGGCAATGGACACCAAACAAAGAGCTACCCGAAGTGCAAGCTGCTGCCAGAATTTGATGAGGAAGCCATAGAGCCCCCACAGTCAAAGAACAAAGAGGCCGCCTGGCCGGATAGACGGCCAGATGACAGGCCACACAAGCCAACTCATGATCCTGGGAAAACAGATGGCCCAGCCAGGTCCATTTACGGGCCAAAAAAGAGGGCCCCAGGAAGGAACACAACACACCAAGTGTTCGAAAACAGCGGCACACCCAAATACAAGGGCGCCGCACACCCACTATGTTTCACTGATGAGGTGCTAGATCATGAATTTCCAGTAGGGTTCAAACCCATAAACATAGAGGCATACGACGGAACAACAGACCCTAGAGTCTGGATAGAGGATTACATACAACACATACACATGGCTAGAGGAGATGATCTCCACGCCATAAAATATCTACCCCTCAAGCTCAAAGGGCCAGCTCGGCATTGGCTCAAAAGCCTCCCAGAAAACACTATTGGAAGTTGGGAAGAGCCTGAGGACGCGCTTAGAGCAAATTTTCAAGGAACTTATGTCCGCCCTCCGGATGCAGACGATCTAAGTCATATAACTCAACAGCCCGGAGAGTCAGCACGCCAATTCTGGAACAGGTTCCTTACCAAAAAGAACCAAATAGTCGACTGGCCGGACGCTGAAGCCTTAGCAGCTTTTAAACACAACGTCCGAGATGAATGGCTCGCCAGACACCTTGGCCAAGAGAAGCCGAGGACAATGGCCGCGCTAACAAGCCTCATGGCCCGCTTTTGCACGGGGTAAGACAGCTGGCTAGCAAGATGCAGCACCAGCGACCCGAGTACATCCGAGATCAGAGATGGAAACGGAAAATCACGGCGCAGAAAGATCAGCGCCGGAATAAAGAAAAAAGCCCAAAGAACACGGCGGTCAACGCCGGATTCAAAAGCTCGCGGCTAAACAATAAAACACTGCCTCTTAAGGACAACAGTGATGAGCTATCTAACTTAAACAAAATTTTGGATCGGATATGTCAAATCCACAGTACCTCTGGAAGGCCTGCAAACCACACCCACCGAGATTGTTGGGTTTTTAAACAATCCGGCAGACTCAACGCCGAACACAAGGGGATCGACACGCCAAGCGAGGACGATGACGAACCCCACCAGCAGAGCACCAGAAGACAAAAGACTTTCCCACAAGAAGTCAAAGCAGTAAACTCACTCCATGTGATAGTACGGAAAAACAATGCGGCACCCACTCAGATAGGTGTCGCACGATCCACCCCAGCGGAACCGCGAGATTGGATGTCAAAACCAGTCACTTTTGACCACCTGGATTATTCCAGAAGTGTTCGAAACGCAGGATGGACTGCTCTGATATTGGATCCTATAATCGACGGACTACAATTTACACAAGTCCAGATGGACAGCGGCAGCGATTTAAACCTGCTATATCCGAACACAATCCGCAAGTAGGGGATAGATCTTACTAAAATTCGACATAGCTGCACTTCCTTTAAAGGAGTGACGCTAGGCCCTTACGCCAAGTGCACAGGCTCCTTATTACTAGAAGTTGTGTTCGGGTCACCTGACAACTTCCGACGCGAAAAGCTAATCTTTCATGTTGCCCCATTCAAAAGTAGCTATCAAGCACTATTGGGACGTGAAGCTTTCGTCCGCTTTAACGCAATACCACATTACGCGTCTCTTACACTTAAAATGCCCGGTCCACGTGGCATCATTTCATTAAAAGGGTCATTCAAAGACCCCGGACGCGGCTGGACGAGTCCGGAATAAATAAGCTAGGGGCTCCCTAGCCGCACACCCCTTCACAAGGGGATGTGCATATAAGCAATAATGAGCTAATATAGGCTCAACTTTATTAATTTATTAATATTTCAATTTTTATGCACTTTTCACACGATTTCTTTTCAAACTAAGTTCCTCTCTTTTTACAAATGAAGAACGTGCACACCCGTCCAGGATACGGCACAACGAAGACACAGGTGCAGACGTGCAGTAGGGACCCGTTTCAAGGATTCTTTTCAGATTAAGACCCTGCGTAAACCTTTTTTACTGTCCCTTGTTGCTATAATCCCCTGGTTTTTCATTATAACCAGAGAGGAGACTGACGTTTTGGCATCGGCCGCGTCAGAGGACCTCGCCCGTACCTGGACACTAGGGGTTTAGGGCATTGTTCTGCCCGTAATTATAAAGTCCGAACACCTTAGGGAGTGTTCGGCATCTCGAGTTAGGCCTTATATGCATCAGCTCCGAATCATGTCTTTGGTAAAATGTTGGGTTTGCCCGGCTCCTGTGTTTTGCTGCCTTACGTTCCGTATCATCGGCTAATGTGGCACCAGGAGAACTACTGCGATTGTGCCCCAGTTTGGCTGGGCGAGCACCTCAGTAGAGAAAGCCGAAAACTGACTGTCATGATACAGCGAGAGACTGGTCAACCACTCGATCGACCACAGGAATGTTTAGAATTCCTCCGCTTTGACGAAGGACCGTTTCCCGGTCAGGCACATACGCGCCCTGAATTCGGATAGCACGGTGCCCCCAGGGGCTATATCGTAGCCCCACCCTCGAACTCCCATGGCTAAGTGAAAGTGATAAAGCATTATAGTCCGGTTGCCTCGTTTGCTACGCTACCACCTCCTTCACAGGACCGAGACGTCGGATTAAGTGTAAAAATGCGCTATCTTTGCGAACACCCCCGCACCTTGTGCGTGGGGGCTGAAGCCGACGACTGCCATCTCTCAGGTTATACATACGTATACATAAACGGCCGCACAGGAGATATTTCAATACTTGAACGCACAAGTATAAAAAGCGCCTACATCATAAACATTGTTTTACAAAATAAATCGTTCATTTGAACATGACATTTTTTGAGCACTGTGACTCTATTATACGAGCACCACGCAGAACTTCCCAAAAATAGTGCTCGGCGGGTAACCGGCTCTCGTCCGAACCCTGGGTCGCAACAGCGGTGGCAATGGCATCCATCTGTGTCCAATGTGTCTTCACACAGGCGAGTGCCATCCGTGCACCCTCTATGCAGGCCGACTGCTTCATCGCCTTGATATGCGGCACCGCCCCAAGAAACTGCTGCAATAAGCCGAAATAGCTCTTCGGCTTGGGCCTATCTGGCCAGACATGAGTCACGATATCCGTCATGGAAAATCCTGACAACCTATTCAGCTCAGCCCACTCGGCCAACCGATCGGTCAGCGGAAGCGAACGCTCCGGACTATGGAATTGAGACCAAAACAGCTCTTCCGTCCTGTGGTCCTTCTGACTTCGGAAGTGCACAACGGCATCCGCCGCACTTGCCACTAAGTCCATATAAGGATCCTCCGGACCCCACAGCTGGCCAAGTTGAGCATACTTTGGATCAGTAAACCTTCGCCGCAGCAGAAAGGGCTTGCGAGCCACAATGTCCCCGGCTTGGCGCAGCTCCTCCCATATAGCCTGCATTGCAGAACGGGCATCCTTGGCTTCGGCGGTGGCCTTCCCCAGGTCTTCTCGCTCCGCTAGGCGCTCCTTTTCAAGAACCCCATTACAGTCGGTAGCATCTTTTAACTTCACAGCCATTTCGGCCATCTCTTCCCTGCTTCGGCAGTGTGCAGCCCTTTCGGCTTCTAACTCCTCGGCCGCCCTCGAGGCCACCGCATCACTCCTTCTGGCTTGCTCCTTGGCTTGAGCAAGTTCGGCCTGAAGGCTCTCCACGGCAGCGGCACCATCTGCATTTCACACACATGTTGTAAGGAGTGGGCTTCGGCTCCCTTACTAAGTGACCGCAAAGAAACACTTACCTTGCGACTCATCAAGTCGCCTGTTGACTAGCGCGATGTCCGCATCCGCAACATCGAGTTGCCGCTTTAGTTCAGCAACTCCATCAGTCCGGCTGGCCCCCGGACGATCCGCCACCTGCATAGGAACGGCGAAAATTGAAACCTGCGATTTTGATCCTCGGCACGCTGTCGCTTTCAACAACCTACCGAGTCTCAGGGGCTACTATCTATACAGGGCGCACTTTTATGTGCAAAACTGTCAAAAAGGTGTGTCGTTTTTACGTACCTCAAACCCCGCCAGCAAACTCCTGACGGCATTATGCAATCCGCTTTCGGCGGACGAAATCCTTCCAATCACCATACTCATCAATGCATGGTGGTCTTCTGAGATGGACGCCCTCTCAAGTAGATCCTTCAGCTCCCCCGGCCAAACTCTAGTCGGTGCCAAACTCTTCGGCTCTGCCGGGCTCGGGGATACCCTCCGTGATGACACTTCAGGCTCGTTCGCCCTATCCGACGGCGCAGCAGACGGAGGCGTCTCGCTCTCCACTATCTCCGGACGAAGGTCCCCGAAGACGAGCTCATCTGAGAAGGTCGGAGATCCGAACTACAAAGTAAAAATTTTGGTTATCCTCAGAAGCACAAATAGGGATGTCTCTTATTACCGAACTCCCTTTTTTCTACTCACGGCTCGCTGGAGGGCTGATTCTTTAGGGGAGACTGTGCAGTCGAGGCCTCCCCAGACGCAGGACCCACTGGTGAAGATTTCTTCCCCTGCTTAGGGGCTTTGGCCTCCGGGTCTTCGGAGGCGGTCCTCTTCTCCCCCTGGAGGGAGGGATTCTCGATCCCCCCTTCTTCAAGAGCCTCCTTGGGCGAGGCGGTAGCTCCTCTATTTTTCCCTTCGCACGGGATCCAGCGCGGTCTCTAGGAGGGGGGCCGGACACCGTATCAGTTTTGCTTGCGCTATCCACTCCTGTTTAGAAGGAAATCGGTCAAAAGGCGAATCATAGAAAGGCAAACAAACGGTATGTCCGGACTCGGAGCTACTTACTTGTGTATCCGGGCGATTGCAGCTTAGGCCGGCGTCCTCGGTCAGTTCCGGACACGCCTCTCGTGATCCGAAGAATAATTTGTACATCTCCACGGGTGTCATACCCATGAAGTGTTGGATAATCCATGGTCCCTCCGGATTAAACTCCCACAGCCGGAGAGGGCGGCGTTTGCAGGGCAGGAGATGCCTAATCAGCATGACCTGCATTACCACAACCAGATCGATCTCCCTTGCTTGGAGGTCTCGAATCCGGCCCCGCAGTAGGGGCACGTCCTTTGACGGCCCCCAATTGAGCCCTTGGTTGACCCACGACATCAACCGTCGTGGAGGTCCCGAGCGGAATAAGGGCGGCAGTTTCTGCCTACTGCCCTTCAGAGCGGTGATATAGAACCACTCCTGCTGCCACAAGCCGAGCTCCTCTTGGAAGGAGCCCTCGGGCCACGGGGCATCGGCCCTCCTGCTTACGGCCGCCCCGCCGCACTCTGCTTGACGCCCCCCAAACATCTTCGGCTCCACATTGAAGGTCTTCAGCCATAGGCCGAAGTGGGGGGTGACGCGGAGGAAGGCTTCTCAGACGACAATAAATGAGGAAACATGGAGGATGGACTCCGGAGCCATGTCGTGGAATTCCAGCCCATAGTAGAACATGAGCCCTCTCACAAAAGGATCCATCGGGAAGCCTAAACCCCGACGGAGGTGGGATACAAAGACGACGTACTCGCCGGGCTCGGGGGTGGGGATGGCCTGCCCTTCGGCAGGCAACCTGTGCGAAATCTCGTAAGACAGGTACTTGGCCTCTCGCAGCTTTAGCATCCACCGGCCCTGAAGGTCGGAGCCGGACATTGTTGAAGGTCCGAAGCGCTCGAATCTGGGGCTCTGGGTGTTGGAACTTGGAGCAAGGAGAAGATTCGATGGAGGATTGAAGAAAAGAAACGAGCCTTGGTCCTATTATAAAGAGGGAGAATACCAAGAGCCGTCTCCGTGACCGTTCGGAACTCGCCTTCGATAGAGGGTGCGTGGCGACGGGCGCGGGTGGGTTACCCACGTCCATATTGATGAGAATCCCGGAATAAGGGGAACACGATCTCTGCTTCGAAAAGACATGCCAAGGAAACCGCTTCGCTAAACGCGCTGAGGTGGTATAATAAAAAGAGATTCAAGTAAAGGCTTGGTAGTGGCGTGACGTCATGCTACAAGATACGTCAGCAGATTGAACTTGTGTACATAATATTCTCTCTAAGGGGAAATGTGGAAATTATTTTGCAGAGCCGGACACTATCCTGGTGTTCACAATCTTCTATGAATTATTCGGAGGAGGAACCCGCCTTGCAATGCCGAACAATATGCGCGCCGAACTCATCGTCATTGAAGCCTGGTTCAGGGGCTACTGAGGGAGTCCTGGACTAGGGGGTGTCCGGATAGCCGGACTATCATCATCAGCCGGACTCCAAGACTATGAAGATACAAGATTGAAGACTTCGTCCCGTGTCCGGATGGGACTTTCCTTGGTGTGGAAGGCAAGCTTGGCGATACGAATATGTAGATCTCCTACCATTGTAACGGACTCTGTGTAACCCTAGCCCTCCCCGGTGTCTATATAAACCGGAGGGTTTTAGTCCGTAGGACAACAACCATTACAACAATCATACCATAGACTAGCTTCTAGGGTTTAGCCTCCTTGATCTCGTGGTAGTTCCACTCTTGTACTACCCATATCATCAATATCAATCAAGCAGGAGTAGGGTTTTACCTCCATCGAGAGGGCCCGAACCTGGGTAAAAACATCATGTCCCTTGTCTCCTATTACCATCCTCCTAGACGCACAGTTCGGGACCCCTACCTGAGATCCGCCGGTTTTGACACCGACACCTAGTATCCACTATGTTCTGATATTGATGTTGCTATGACTTTGTTATGCTTAATGCTTGTCACTAGGGCCTGAGTGCCATGATTTCAGATCTAAACCTATTATGTTTTCATGAGTATATGTGTGTCATTGATCCTATCTTACAAGTCTATAGTCACCTATTATGTGTTATGATCCGACAACCCCGAAGTGACAATAACCGGGATACTTCTCGGTGATGACCATAGTTTGAGGAGTTCATGTATTCACTATGTGCTAATGCTTTGTTCCGGTTCTCTATTAAAAGGAGGCCTTAATATCCCTTAGTTTCTGCTAGGACCCCGCTGCCACGAGAGGGTAGGACAAAAGATGTCATGCAAGTTCTTTTCCATGAGCATGTATGTCTATTTATGGAATACATGCCTACATTACATTGATAAATGGAGCTAGTTCTGTGTCACATATGTTATAGCTATTACATGAGGAATCGCATCCGGCATAATTATCCATCACTGATCCATTGCCTACGAGCTTTTCACTTATTGTTCTTCGCTTATTTACTTTTCCGTTGCTATTGTTACAACTACTACAAAACCCAAAACATTACTTTACTTTGCCACCGTTACCTTTATTATCATACTACTTTGCTACTAAATACTTTGCTGCAGATACTAAGTTATCCAGGTGTGGTTGAATTGACAACTCAACTACTAATACTCAAGAATATTCTTTGGCTCCCATTGTGTTGAATCAATAAATTTGGGTCGAATACTTTACCCTCGAAAGCTGTTGCGATCCCCTACACTTGTGGGTTATCAAGACTAATTTCTGGTGCCGTTGTCGGGGATCGATAGCTCTATTCTCTGAGTCACTTGGGATTTATATCTGTTGATCACTATGAAGAACTTGAAAGATGACAGAACCAAGATTTTTCCCTCAACTACGAGGGGAGGTAAGGAACTGCCATCTAGCTCTGCACTAGATTCTCCTTCTGTTATTAGTAAGCTTGCGACACCTAAACCTTCTACTGCTATGAATTCTGATATGTCGCATGTTATTGATGATGCCACTTCTGTTATGCATGATACTTATGATGAAACTACTTCTGTGTGTGATACTACTTTGCCATTAGGTGAATTTCTTGATGAACAACTTGCTAGAGTTAGGGGGAATGAAATTATGGAAGATGCTATTATTGATGATAGTGATGATGAAATTCACCCAATGATTATGAATTGCCTGTTGTTCCTGAGGGTTATGTTATGAATGAAGAAGCTGCTAGAGCTATCTTTGCTTGTAGAGATAGATATGATCTTAAGAAATTATTAGCTAAATGGAAGCAGCAGTCTCTTAATGCTAGAATGAAACCTGACCCTGCTTTTGCTACTTCACCTATCTGTGTTACTGATAAGGATTATGAATTCTCTGTTGATCCTGAAATTATTACTTTGGTTGAATTTGATTCTTTTTATGGCCTTGAATCTGAAACTCTTGTGGCACATCTTACCAAGTTGAATGATATAGCTACCCTGTTTACTCATGATGATAAATCTCGCTATTATTATATCCTTTAGATATTTCCGTTCTTGTTAAAGGGTGATGCTAAGACTTGGTATAATTATCTTGCTCCTGGTTGTGTGCTTAGTCCCCAGGATATGATTTATTACTTCTCTGCTAAATATTTCCCTGCTCATAAGAAACAAGCTGCCTTGCGGGAAATATATAATTATGTGCAAATTGAAGAAGAGAGTCTCCCACAAGCTTGGGGGAGGCTTCTCCAGTTACTTAATGCTTCGCCTGATCATCCTCTCAAGAAAAATGAAATACTTGATATCTTTTATAATGGACTAACCGATGCTTCCAAGGACTACTTGGATAGTTGTGTTGGTTGTGTTTTCAGGGAAAGAACAGTCGACAAAGCTGAACTACTATTGAATAATATGTTGACTAATGAAAATAATTGGACTCTTCGTGAGCCAATTCCTAAGGCAATTCCTGAACCAGTTGAGCCAACTCCTGAGCCTATTCCTAAACCCACTCCAAAGAAGAGAGGTGTTTTATTTCTCAGTCCTGAAGATATGCAAGAGGCAAAGAAATCAATGAAAGAAAAAGGTATTAAAATTGAAGATGTTAAGAATTTACCTCCTATTGAAGAAATACATGGTCTTAATATACCGCCTGTTGAAGAACCACATTGTCTTGATAACCCGACACAGGTAGTGAAGGTAAATTCTCTCTATAGATATGATAAAGTTGAAATCCCCTCTACTAAATTTCATAGCCCATGCTTAGATGAATTTGATGACTTTATGGCTAGACAAGAAAGTTTTAATGCTTATGTTGGTAGAGAGTTAAAGAATAATGCTTTCGAGATAGGATGCGTGAGCGATAATATGGCTAGAGTTAAAGGTGAACTCAAACTCATTAGCAAATATGCTTCTATGGTTGCTACTCAAGCTGAGCAAGTACTTAAAGCTCAAAATGATTTGCTTGATGAATTAAATAATAAAAATGACTTTGCTTTTAGAGTGGCTACTAGAACTGGTGGAATGACTCAGGAACCTTTGTATCCTGAAGGCCACCCTAAGAGAATCGAGCAAGATTCTCAAAGAAACAATTTAGAGGCACCTAGTTCTTCTAAAAAGAAGAAAAAGAAAAACGATAGAACTTTGCATGCTTCTAGTGAACCAACTGTAGACACACCTGAGAATCCCAATGATATTTCTATTTCTGATGTGGAAACACAATCAGGTAATGAACATGAACCTAGTGATAACGTTAATGAAAATGTTCATGTTGATGCTCAACCTAGCAAAAACAATGAAGTAGAGATTGAACCTGCTGTTGATCTTGATAACCCACAATCAAAGAATCAACGTTATGATAAGAGAGATTGTGTTGCTAGGAAGCACGGTAGGGAAAGAGAACCATGGGTTCAGAAACCCATGCCCTTTCCTCCTAAACCATCCAAGTCAAAGGATGATGAGGATTTTGAGCGCTTTGCTGAAATGATTAGACCTATCTTCTTACATATGCGCTTAACTGATATGCTCAAAGTAAATCCTTATGCTAAGTATATGAAGGATATCATCACAAATAAAAGAAAGATACCGGAAGCTGAAATTTCCACCATGCTTGCTAATTATACTTTTAAGGGTGGAATACCAAAGAAACTTACAGATCCGGGGGTACCAACTATACCATGCTCCATTAAAAGAAATTATGTTAGAACTGCTTTATGTGATCTTGGAGCCGGTGTTAGTGTTATGCCTCTCTCTTTATATCATAGACTTGAATTGAATAAGTTGACACCTGCTAAAATATCTTTGCAAATGGCCGATAAATCAACTGCTATACCTGTCGGTATTTGTGAGGATGTGCCTCTTGTGGTTGCAAATGTCACTATCTTAACGGACTTTGTTATTCTTGATATTCCCGAGGACGATAGTATGTCGATTATCCTTGGTAGACCCTTTTTGAATACTGCAGGGGCTGTTATTGATTGCAACAAAGGCAATGTCACTTTTCATGTTAATGGTAATGAGCATACGGTACACTTTCCAAGGAAACAATCTCAAGTTCATAGCATCAATTCTATTGGAAAAGTTTGAACTATCATTATTGGATTTTTTGAATTTCCTCTCCCTACTGTCAAGAAAAAGTATGATATTCTTATTGTTGGGGATTTTCATATCCCCGTTGAGGTAACTTAGTGTTATTCGAAATTTCTCCGGTTCTGTGTTATTCGGAATGAGTTTGTTAACCAGACTTGATCAACCTTGTTAGTCGATTCATTTCGATGATCATGAGATGGATGAAACTAGAAGGCACAACCTTCTGTACCCTCTTTTTATTTTCTGTTATTTAGAATAAATAAAGCAAAAATAGTATTATATGTCTATTTTCAGAATTACCCGTGCATTAAAAAATAGCACGAAAATAAAAGTGCTCCAAATGCCCTGCAAATTTAGTATGATTTTTTATGGAATATTTGAGGAATTTAGGCACTGAAATCACTGTAGGAGGGGCAAGCACCAGGCCACGAGAGTGGAGGGCGCGCCCACCTACCCTGAGAGCCCCCCTGTCTCGTGGGCCCCTAGTGGCCCCCCTCCACTTATGCTAGCACCCACACACTTCATCTTCTACCCAAAAAAATCCCCATCTAGCTCAAGCACGAGTTCTAGCTCATTTTGCTGCGATTTTTGATCTCCTTGCTCAAAGCTCCATTCACAAAACTGCTTTGGGAGATTGTTGCTTGGTATGTGACTCCTTCATTGGTCCAATTAGTTCTGTTCTAGTGCTTTACTCATTGCAAATTTTTGCTGCATAGGTGACCATGTTCTTCTTGCATGTTAAATTTATGAGGTCCCAAGCAATTCTAATGCATGATATAGGCTCTAGGCACTTGTAGGGGTAGTTGCTATCAATCTTGTTTAGTTTTATTCACTTTTATTTTGAAGTTTCTAAAATTTCAGAAATTTTTCAGAAAAAGACTTATGTCTAGGAGAATGTACCAAGGTGGTTCCTCTGTTAAGAATGGACCCAGGATTTCTATACGTGAGCAAGATGTTGAATTACCAAGGGACGCGGATGTACAAGCTTGTGAGTGGCCATCCGATGATTTTATGGTCGAAGCAAGCTTTAAGGAGGAATTTTACGCATATGTGTGTAATGCTGAGCTGGAGGACTTCTTACAAGATAAGTTTCATCAGTACTATCAATTGACTGATTCCTTTGTGCGGGGGTTTAAATATAACTGTACGCGTAATTCTCCTAGTGTCATATTTGATATTTATGATACATCTTATACCATGGACTTAGAGGATTTTACTACTTCTTGAAAACTCCCGCAGTGGGGTAATATTAATTATCCTCACAAATCTGAATTTAGAGATTTCCTTGCTAGTATTACTGTGGGAGAATCTAGGGACATAGCGCAAGCTACCATAGGGAGCATTCATTTTCCTGCCATACATTATTTTGCTCTCTTCATTGGTAGATGCATTAACGGTAAAGAGGAAGCATGTCACATGTGTGTCCCTGATCTGTGTGTCCTCAAGAGTGCTGTGTTAGGTTATAAAGGATATAACCTGGGGGGCAATAGTTGCACGTAGGTTGCAGAATAATAGTAGAAAGGGAAATTTATTTGGAGGAATTTATGCAACCCGTGTGGCTAATTATCTTGGTATAGCTCCACGAGAAGGGGATATGATGATACCTCCTGCTTATTTAGATTATGACGCTATGGTCAATCATCAATTTCTTAGGAGGAATGAACAATTCCTCCAATATCGACTCATCTATGACAGATGCAACATCGTCTATCTTACTCTTCCTGCTCCTCTCCTTTTTGATTATCAGGCAAAAGGAAGATATGTTGTTACCATGGAGGAAGTAGCTGAACACGAGCGGAGAGCGGAGGCAGCTCGCCAACATGCCGCAGCTCAGGAGGCGGTTGCCGCTGCGTCTCAGTACGACCCCAGCTATAACTATGGATATCAGCTAGGCGGTCCTTGGTATTAGACCAACTTAGGCCAAAAGCCTAAGCTTGGGGGAGTACGTATTTCTCACTGACTTTACATTCATGTTCCCACACTAGTTGTCGGTGCTATTACTCTTTCATTGTATTATCCATGTTAGGTTAATTTTCTTTTTCTCGCTTTCTTCTTGTGTGTTTGATAAACCTGAAGAAAAACCAAAAAAATTAGTTAGTTTAATTTCCATGCTTGTAGTAGAAATTAAAATGAAAATCCAAAAAGATTTCTCGTTCTTCTTCTTACTTGTTGGGAGCTTTCCCGTGTAAATAGTTTTATTTTATTTTCTTTCCCTTGGGGGTCAAGAAGACCGTATTGAAAATGTTTACTGGCTCTCATATGCATGATCGTTTATTTAATTTAGAGCCCATATTATCTTCTCTTCTCTTTTTAATTGAATGCTTGCAGATTCCAGCTTAGTCCAATGCACGTGCACTATTATTATTATACACATCGTTCGGTCGTGCAAGTGAAAGGCAATAATGATGATATATGATGGACTTATTGAGACGAGAAAAGTTGGTATGAACTCGGCCTCTCTTGTTTTTGTAAATATAATGAGTTCATTGTTTCTGATTCAACTTATTATGAAGTAAACATATTTGCAATGACATTTAGAGATTATAGTTGCTTGTGCCATGCTTGATTAGCTATGAGTTATAATGGTTTACCTTGCGTGCCAACATGCTATTATAATGATTATGATGTGGTATGATGGGATGGTATCCTCCTTTGAATGAATTGAGTGACTCGACTTGGCACATGTTCACGCATGTAGTTGAAACAAATCAACATAGCCTTCATGATATTTATGTTCTTTGTGGATTATATCCTACTCATGCTTGTATTCAGTGTGAATTAATTTTAATGCATGCTTACGACTATTGTCGCTCTCTCAGTTGGTCGCTTCCTGGTCTTTTGCTAGCCTTCACCTGTACTAAGCGGGAATACTGTTTGTCCATCCAAACTCCTTAAACCCCAAAGTTGTTCCATATGAGTCCACCATACCTTCCTATATGCGGTATTTACCTGCCGTTCCAAGTAAATTTATATGTGCCAAACTCCAAACCTTCAAATGAAATTCTGTTTTGTATGCACGAGCATCTTATGTTTCAACTAGGGCTGCCTATATCTTCCATGCTAGGTGGGTTATTCTCAAGAGGAGTGGACTCCGCTCCTCATTCACGAGAAAGGGCCGGTAACTGGGATGCCCAGTCCCATGATCCAAAAAGATCAAAGCAAATCAAAATAATTAAACAAAACTCCCCCATGGCTGTTGTTAGTTGGAGGCACTCGTTGTTTCGAGCAAGCCATGGATTGATGCTTGTTGGTGGTTGGGGGAGTATAAACCTTTACCATTCTGTTTGGGAACTGCATGTAATGCATGTAGTATGGAAGATACAGCCATCTCATAGTTGTTGCGTTGACAGCGAAAGTATGTTGCTCAAAATGTTATTCAATCTCTATTTTAAAATCGAGCTCTGGCAGCTCTACAAATCCCTGCTTCCCTCTGCGAAGGGCCTATCTATTTACTTTTATGTTGAGTCATCACCCCTCTTATTAAAAAGCACCCGCTGGAGAGCACATTGTCATTTGCATTCATTACTATTGGTTTATATTGGGTATGACTTGACTGGATCTCTTTTACCATGAATTACAATGTTTAGTCAGTCCTTGATCTTTAAAGGTGCTCTCCATTTATGTTTTGTGGTCTCAGAAAGGGCTAGCGAGATGCCGTTCTGTTATATCATGTTATGATTGTTTTAAGAAAGTTTTGTCATCCGAGCTTTATTATTATGGCTCGCTAGCTGATTATGCTATTGATATGAGTAATTGTGAGACCTAAGTGTTATTGTGAGTATGGTTAGTTCATGATATTTGCTGAAACCTGAATGATGGCTTTGCATGTTTACAACAACAAGAGCAAACAGAGTTTGTAAAAGTTGTTCTTTATCACTTTAAGTTTATCAACTGAATTGCTTGAGGACAAGCAAAGGTTTAAGCTTGGGGGAGTTGATACGTCTCCAACGTATCTACTTTTCCAAACACTTTTGCCCTTGTTTTGGACTCTAACTGAAACTAACCCGGACTGACGCTGTTTTCAGCAGAACTACCATGATGTTGTTTTATGTGTAGAAAACAAAAGTTCTCGGAATGTCCTGAAAATGCACGGAGGCACTTTTTGGAAAATATAAAAAATACTGGCGAAAGAATCAAGACCAGGGTGCCCACACCCTGTCCACGAGGGTGGGGGGCGCGCCCCCTCCCCCTAGGCGCGCCCCCCTGTCTCGTGGGCCCCCTGGACCTCCATCGACCTGAACTCCAACTCCATATATTCACGTTCCGGGAGAAAAAAATCACAGAGAAAGTTTCATCGCGTTTTACGATATGGAGCCGCTGCCAAGCCCTAATCTCTCTCAGGAGGGCTGATCTGGAGTCCGTTCGGGCTCCAGAGAGGAGGATTCGTCGCCATCATCATCATCAACCATCCTCCATCACCAATTTCATGATGCTCACCGCCGTGCGTGAGTAATTCCATCGTAGGCTTGCTGGACGGTGATGGCTTGGATGAGATTTACCATGTAATCAAGTTAGTTTTGTTAGGGTTTGATCCCTACTATCCACTATGTTCTGAGATTGATGTTGCTATGACTTTGCTATGCTTAATGCTTGTGACTAGGGCCCGAGTGCAATGATTTCAGATCTTAACCTATTATGTTTTCATGAATATATGTGTGTCCTTGATCCTATTTGCAAGTATATAGTCACCTATTATGTGTTATGATCCGACAACCCCGAAGAGACAATAATCGGGATACTTCTCGGTGATGAACATAGTTTGAGGAGTTCATGTATTCACTATGTGCTAATGCTTTGTTCCGGTTCTCTATTAAAAGGAGGCCTTAATATCCCTTAGTTTCCGCTAGGACCCCGCTGCCACGGGAGGGTAGGACAAAAGATGTCATGCAAGTTCTTTTCCATAAGCACGTATGACTAATTATGGAATACATGCCTACATTACATTGATGAACTGGAGCTAGTTCTGTGTCACCCTATGTTATAGCTATTACATGAGGAAATCGCATCTGGCATAATTATCCATCACTGATCCATTGCCTACGAGCTTTGCACATATTTTCTTCGGCTTATTTACTTTTTCCGTTGCTACTTACAATCATACAAAACCCCAAACATTACTTTTGCTACCGTTACCTTTATTATCATATTACTTTGCTACCTAAATACTTTGCTGGCAGAGAACTAAGTACCCAGGTGTGGTGAAATTGACAACCTCAACTGCTAATACTCAATGAATATCTTTGACTCCCCTTGTGTCGAATCAATAATTTGGTTGAATACTTTACCCTCGAAAGCTGTTGCGATCCCCTACCACTTGTGGGTTATCAACGTCGAGGGGCAGACTCCGGCGGAGAGCGAGGGCAGGGCCTCCGACGAGGGCGAGGGCAGGGGCTCGGGTGGAGGCGACGAGAGGGAGAAGAGATAGTGGGGAATTGGGGGAGGAAGTAGAGAGAGGGAAGCCTGCGCGGGTGGTTGGGTGAAAATAGCTTTAACAGTAGCGTGGGGAGCGAAAATGCGCTGCTGCTACAATCCGTAGCAGTAGGGGGCCCTCACAAACTCGCCACTGCTAAGATGGGCCCGTCCTGTGGTGTGTTCAAACTTAGTAGTAGCGCTGAGGGAGTCCTGGACTAGGGGGTGTCCGGATAGCCGAACTATCATCGTCGGCCGGACTCCAAGACTATGAAGATACAAGATTGAAGACTTCGTCCCGTGTCCGGATGGGACTTTCCTTGGCGTGGAAGGCAAGCTTGGCAATACGGATATGTAGATCTCCTACCATTGTAACCGACTCTGTGTAACCCAAGCCCTCTCCGGTGTCTATATAAACCGGAGGGTTTTAGTCCGAAGGACAACAATCACAATAACAATCATACCATAGGCTAGCTTCTAGGGTTTAGCCTCCTTGATCTCGTGGTAGATCCACTCTTGTACTACCCATATCATCAATATCAATCAAGCAGGAGTAGGGTTTTACCTCCATCGAGAGGGCCCGAACCTGGGTAAAAACATCGTGTCCCTTGTCTCCTGTTACCATCCGCCTAGACGCACAGTTCAGGACCCCCTACCTGAGATCCGCCGGTTTTGACACCGACATTGGTGCTTTCATTGAGAGTTCCTCTGTGTCGTCACCGATAGGCTTGATGGCTCCTTCGATCATCAACAACGACGCAGTCCAGGGTGAGACTTTTCTCCCCGGACAGATCTTCGTATTCGGAGGCTTTGCACGGCGGGCCAATTCACTTGGCCATCTGGAGCAGATCGAAAGCTACGCCCCTGGGCATCAGGTCAAATTTGGAAGTCTGAACTTCACGGCTGACATCTGCGGAGATTTGATCTTCGACGAATTTGAGCCACAGCCGAGCGCGCCGCACTGTCACGATGGGCATGATTTAGCTCTGCTACCGGACAGTGCCCTGGAGGCCGCACATGAGTCCGCTCCGACCCTTAATTCGGAGCCGACCGCGCAGATCGAGGACGGGTGGCTAGACACCGTCTCGGGGGCTGCAACCTCTACGGCGATGGAGCCGAATACTGACTTTGTCCCTTGTGACGCTGGTGACTCCGAGGTGCCGGACTCCTCGCCGGACTCCGAACCTCCTGCGCCCCCTCCAATCGAATCCGATTAGGCGCCGATCATGGAGTTCACCGCCGCGGACATCTTTCAACACTCACCTTTTGGCGACATCCTGAATTCGCTAAAGTATCTCTCGCTATCAGGAGAGCCCTGGCCGAATTGCGGTCAGGATGGTTGGGATGCGGACGATGAAGAAATTCAAAGCCCACCCACCACCCACTTTGTAGCTATTGTCGACGATCTAACCGACATGCTAGACTACGACTCCGAAGACATCGACGGTATGGACGATGATGCCGGAGACGACCAAGAACCAGCGCCTACGGGGCACTGGAAGACCACCTCGTCATACGACATATATATGGTGGACATCCCAAAGGATGGGAATGGCGAGGAAAAAGCGGAGGAAGACTCCTCGAAGAAACAGCCCAAGCGCCGGAGGCAGCGGCGCCGCTCTAAATCCCGCCACAGCAAGAATGGAGATTCCGGCACCGGAGATAATAACACCCCAGGGAGTGCCGAAGAGAACCCCCTCCAACAAGATTCAGCACAGGAGGACGGAGAAGCCAGCCCTCATGAGAGAGCGGCAGACGAAGAGGTAGAGGATGATAATTACATGCCTCCCTCCGGAGACGAGGCAAGCCTCAACGACGACGAATTCGTCGTGCCCGAGGATCCCGTCGAACAAGAGCGTTTCAAACGCAGGCTAATGGCCACGGCGAACAGCCTAAAGAAAAAGCAGCAACAGCTTAGAGCTGATCAAGACCTGCTAGCCGACACATGGACTAAAGTCCTTGCGGCTGAAGAGTATGAACTCGAACGCCCCTCCAAAAGCTACCCTAAACGCAAGTTGCTCCCCCGATTAGAGGAGGAGGCATATAAACCTGCATCACCAGCGCACAATACGGCTGACCGACCACCTCGTGGCCGCGACAGAGAGGCCTCTAGGCCCTCCACCAGAACCGTACCCCGGCACCGCTCGAAAAGTACGAAGCCACGGGGAATGCGCCGGACTTGCGAGACATATTGGAGGATAAGGCAAGACAATCAAGATCCATCTACGGATCGCGCGGGCGCCCCATGATGCGCGACGACGACCGCCGCGCCGGATACGGCAACTCCGGCCGGGCCGAACATAGTAGACAAAGCTCGTTGGAGCTACGTCGTGATATAGCCCAATATAGAGGCGCCGCACACCCACTATGCTTCACAGATGAAGTAATGGATCATCAAATCCCCGAAGGGTTTAAACCCGTGAACATTGAATCCTACGATGGCACAACAGACCCCGCGGTTTGGATCGAAGACTATCTCCTTCATATCCACAAGGCCCGCGGTGACGATCTTCACGCCATCAAATATCTCCCACTCAAGCTTAAAGGACCAGCTCAGCATTGGCTTAACAGCTTGCCAGCAGAATCAATTGGGTGTTGGGAAGACCTGGAAGCCGCATTCCTTGACAACTTCCAGGGCACATATGTGCGACCACCAGACGCCGATGACCTAAGCCACATAATTCAGCAGCCAGACGAATCGGCCAGACAGTTCTGGACACGGTTCTTAACAAAGAAAAATCAAATCGTCGACTGTCCGGATGCAGAGGCCCTCGCAGCCTTCAAACATAACATCCGCGACGAGTGGCTTGCCCGGCACCTAGGACAGGAAAAGCCGAAATCCATGGCAGCCCTCACATCACTTATGACCCGCTTCTACGCGGGAGAGGACAGCTGGCTAGCCCGCAGTAACAACCTCCGCAAAAATTCTGGCAGTCCGGATACCAAGGACCGCAATGGCAGGTCACGTCCCAACAAAAACAAACGCCGCGTTAACGGCGATAACACTGAGGATACGGCAGTCAACGCCGGATTCAGAGGCTCTAAACCCGGTCAGCGGAAAAAGCCATTCAAAAGAACTACTCCGGGTCCGTCCAATTTGGACCGAATACTCGACCGCTCTTGCCAGATACATGGCACCCCCGAAAAACCAGCTAATCACACCAACAGGGATTGTTGGGTATTCAAGCATGCATGCAAGTTAATTGCCGAAAACAATGACAAGGGGCTGCATAGTGTTGACGAGGAAGAGACCCGGCCGCCAAACAATAGAGGACAGAAGGGTTTCCCCCCACAAGTGCGGACGGTAAACATGATATACGCAACCCACATACCCAAGAGGGAGCGGAAGCATGCAGTCAGGGACGTATACGCGATGGAGCCAGTCGCCCCGAAGTTTAACCCATGGTCCTCCTGCCCGATCACTTTTGATCGAAGGGACCACCCCACCAGTATCCGCCACGGGGGATTCGCCGCATTGGTTTTAGACCCAATCGTAGATGGATTTCACCTCACTAGAGTCCTGATGGACGGCGGCAGCAGCCTGAACCTGCTTTATCAGGATACAGTGTGCAAGATGGGCATAGACCCCTCAAGGATTAAAACCACAAAGACGACCTTCAAAGGCGTCATTCCAGGTGTAGAGGCCAATTGCACAGGCTCAGTCACAGTTGAAGTGGTCTTTGGATCCCCGTATAACTTCCGAAGCGACGAGTTAATCTTCGATATAGTTCCATTCCACAGCGGCTACCACGCTCTGCTCGGACGGACCGCGTTTGCAAAGTTCAACGCGGTGCCGCACTATGCATTCCTCAAGCTCAAGATGCCAGGCCCTCGAGGAGTCATTACGATCAACGGAAACACTGAACGCTCCCTCCAAACGGAGGAACACACAGCGGCTCTCGCGGCAAAAGTACAGAGCAGCCTCTTAAGGCAATTTTCGAGTTTGGCCGTTAAGCGACCGGACACGGCCAAACGCTTCCGGAGTAACCTACAACAAGACCACCTGGCACGTCCCGAGCACGCGTAGCAATGCGGCCCCAACTCCAGCCCTTGCAAAATTGCAAGACTGGTCCTTCGCGTACATCATTACGCTCTGGAGATACCATGGGCATAGGGGGAGGGGCACGACCACGACAGGCCTAGAGTGCGGCTCAACCACACCAGGGGCTCCCAAGTGTGTCACTCTTTTTCTTTTTTCATTTTTCTTACCCACAGGACTCCGTTCACCAGAGGCCTTGTCCGGCAGTGGACCTGCCGGACTCACGATGCAACAGCCAGAGGAGGAGAAAGGCTACGACAAGTATCCATGTGGTCTCCATTACGAGCATTAAATCCGTTTTATACACCATCCCGCAGCCTACCCCTGGAGGAGGACATGTTTAATAGTCCTATCCCTTGCCTACCGCACTATTTGTATCGTTCTGCATTCATGGCAGTACTTCTTGAATAAACAATGCATCGCTTTTTTGCTTATAACTGCATTTCTTTCTTACATATATGTTCATTTATGACATGTTGCATCCATACACTTTGGTACGGCTAAATACACTAGGGGCTTAAGTTCCCCACATTATGGTGTGATAAGTCCGAACACTTTCACAAGTGCGGCACCCCGAACTTATAGCATTATATGCATCGGCTCCGAATCATGTCTTGGGTCAATAGTTGGGTTTGCCCGGCTCCCATGTTTTGGTACCCTACGTTCCGTTGTATCGGCTAAGGTAGCACTGGGAGAACCACTGCGATTGCGCCCGGTTGAGCTGGGCGAGCGCCTCAATGGAGAAAGCTAAAACTGACCGTCATGATAAGGCGAGAGCTGGTCGCTGTTCGAGAGGTTTTTTCGAGTCCCTAAAGACTTATGCCGCTTAGAGCGAGGAACCGGCTTTGTCCGGCCCAGGCGTGGATAGCGCCCCGAACTCGGTCTTCCGAACACTAGGGGCTTCGCCGAAATTTAAAATTATAGAATTCTATGGCTAAGTGAGAGTGTTCAAGCATTATAAGTCCGGTTGCCTCGTTCGTTGTGTTGAGCGCCTCCCTAGATGGACCCAAACATGGGAACAAGAGCGCTCAAGTTTATCCCGAACACCCCAGCACTGTGGCATGGGGGCTGAAGCCGACGACTTGCCATCTCTCAGATTTGATAAACGGCCGCACAGAAGGTAATATTTTAAATTAACAAGCGTTGCTTAGCGCATATGAACAAAGTTTTCAGCGCACAGGATAACAAAATGCGAGTCTACTCAAATATTACATCTTTGGAGCACTCACCCGCAATCATGCGGGCACCCTTCAGGACACTCTTATAATACATTTTGGGCGTACGATACTCCTTGCCCGTCGGCGGCGCGTCTGTCAGAAGCTTCTCAGTGTCCATCCTGCCCCAGTGCACCTTTGCACGGGCAAGGGCCCGACGGGCACCTTCAATGCAGGCAGAGTGCTTGACGACTTCAACCCAGGGACACGCATCCACCAGCCGCCGCACCAGGCCAAAGTAGCTCCCAGGCATGGCCTCCTTGGGGCACAGACGAACTATGAGGCCCTTTATGGCCTGTTCGGCCACCCTGTGGTGCTCGACCAGCTGCTTCAGCTGGTCGCTAAGGGGCACCGGATGTCCGGCCTCAGCGTACTGAGACCAGAAGACCATGTCCATTGAGCTCCCCTCCTCGGCCCGGTAGAAAGCGGCAGCATCAGACACACTGCGGGGCAGATCTGCGAACGCTCCTGGAGAGCTCCAAATTCGGGTAAGTAATAGGTAATTTACATTCACATGCTTGCTTTGCATGAAAAATGCCTTACCCACCGCTATTTTCTTCAAATCCTCGACTTCTCGGAGGGCCTTGTGGGCTTCGGCCTTAGCGGCTTTGGGACTCTCAAGAGCCGACGCAAGCTCGGACTCTCGAGTCTTTGAGTCACGCTCCAAACTCTCGTGCTTTTCTACGAGAGCCTGGAGCTCTTGCTGTACCGCCGCCACCCGCGCCTCCTGCTTCTCTCGCTCGGCTCGTTCGACGGCCGCATTGCGTTTGGCCGCGGACACCGCCTCCTTCAGGGTCGCCACCTCATTTGTGGCCCCTGTAGTACCCATGTTATCCTTGTTATTTCTCTTGCAACCAAATCCTTTTCTGTAAGGTACAACTTTAATACGGTGTTACTCACCTTCCTTGTCCTCGAGCTGCTTCTTGGCACGGCCGAGCTCGCTCTCGGACCGCTCGAGGATCTGCTTCAAAGCATTGACCTCCGCAGTCAGTGCGGCAGAGGTTAGCAGCGCGGCCTGCAATCCCATATTGACATATTTGTTAGCAATCCTGCGTATATCTTTTTAGATCCTCAGTCCGGCTTTTCTTTCCAAACACCAAACCGAGCATCAGGGGCTACTGTCTATGCGGTATTATATTACATATCTTAAAAATCTTACCTCAAAGCCTGTTAGAAGGCTGCTGCAGGCTTCGGTCAGCCCGCTCTTGGCGAGCTGAACCTTCTGAATCACCGCACTCATGACAGTGCGGTGTTCTTCTTCGATGGAAGCGCCGTTGAGCGCCTCCAGCAAGTTATCCGGCGCCTCCGGTTGGACAGAGGCCGCCGGTGTCACAGTCTTGCCCTTCTTACGAAGGGGCCGTTTGCCGGACTCTGGAACAACTGCAGGTTCCGGTGCGGAGTCCGGTGCAGAGTCCGGGAGGTTGCCTTGCGGCACCTCCGGGGCCTCCTCCTCCTGGCGGGTCCCTTCCCGGGATCCCACCTCGGCGTCGTCGGCGTCGCGAGGTGTGGAGGCGGTCGGAAGAGAATCCATATCCGACGTGTCCAAGGACCCGCTCGACGAAGCGGGAAGATCGTCCTTGGCCGGACTACAGGTTGTATGCGGCATTAGAAAGACACCGTGTGGAAAAAGGAAAAATTATAAATTATCTAGGAGTCCGGATACTTATGATCTCGCCAGGGGCTTGGCCCTTGAGGGTCACTCCTCGTTGCCATCGCCAGCATTGGCGGAGCAGTCCGGGGGAAGGGTCCTTCCCTTCTTGGACCCTTCGGCCTCCCTCGTTGGGGAGGCCTTCCTCTTCTTCTCTCCCCCCGCTGGGGGAGAGGCCTCTTTCTTCTCCTCCTCGTCTTCGTGGGAGGAGTCCGCCTCGGAGTCATCGGACGATGAGTCCGATATCACCAGGCGCCGGGAACTCCTCCGGGTTCCCGTGGCCTTCTTCTCCGGCACCACGTAAAGTGCCGGGACCAGCAGCCCTGTCAAACGGGTGTCCGCTGGGTCTTCCGGAAGGGGAGCCGGACAATTAACCTGTCCGGACGTCTTCTGCCAGTCATGTTAAAGGTATTGGGAGTTTAGATCCCACATAGAGTCAAACAATGGAAAAAAATGAGTGTCCCATAAAGGATAACATAGCTTACCTCGCCGGCCGGGCGCTGCGTGCTGAATCCGCGATCTTCGGTTGCAGATGCGGGAGCTTCGGCGCCCTTGAACAGCACCCTCCAGGCAGCTTCGTACGCCGTGTCGAAGAGCCCGCTCAAGGTCCGGTGTTGCGCCGGATCAAACACCCACAAATTGAAGGCCCGTTGCTGGCAGGGGAGAATCCGGCGGACGAGCATGACCTGGATCACATTGACAAGCTTAAGCTTCTTGTTCACCAGGGACTGGAGACAGGACTGGAGTCCGGTCAGCTCCTCCGAACTACCCCATAGCAAGCCCTTCTCTTTCCAGGAGGTGAGCTGCATGGGGATGTCAGATCTGAACTCGGGGGCCGCTGCCCATTTAGGGTCACGCGGCTCGGTGATGTAGAACCACCCGATTGCCACCCTTTGATGGATTCCACGAAGGCACCCTCAAGCCAAGTAACGTTGGGCATTTTGCCCACCATGGCGCCTCGGCACTCCGCTTGGCTACCCTTCACAACCTTCGGCTTGACATTGAAGGTATTTAGCCACAAGCCGAAGTGGGGCTGGATGCAGAGGAAGGCCTCGCACACGATGATAAATGCCGAGATGTTGAGGATGAAGTTTGGCGCCAGATCGTGGAAGTCCAGGCCGTAGTAGTAAATGATCCCCCGGACAAAGGGGTGAAGTGGGAAGCCCAGTCCGCGGAGGAAGTGGGGAAGAAATACGACCCTCTCATGGGGCCTGGGGGTGGGGATGAGCTGCCCCTCGTCGGGCAGCCGGTGTGCGATGTCGCTGGATAGGTATCCGGCGCAGCGCAGCTTCTCGATGTGCCCCTCCGTAATGGAGGAGGCCATCCACTTGCCTCCCGCTCCGGACATGGCTGGAAAGGGTCGAGGTGAGATGTGCGGACTTGGGTGCTGGAGCTCGAGTGCGCGGAGATGGATGAGCAAAGGAGGAAGAAGGCGTAGGTAAAGGAGGTGGATCCTTATCCCCTTATATATGGGCGGATGAAACTATGTGTCCCTACTAGCCTGGTAAAACTCGCTTATCTCCCAAGCGCCACAATCAATGGCGCGGTTGGGTTACCCACGTCCGTATTGATGGGAATCCCGGAATAAGGGGAACACGATCTCTGCTTCGACAAGACGTGCCAAGGAAACCGCTTCGCTAAACGCGCTGAGGTGGTATAATAAAAACGATTCAAGTAAAGGCTTGGTAGTGGTGTGACGTCACGCCACAAAATACGTCAGCAGATTGAACTTGTGTAAATATTATTCTCTCTACGGTGGTACGTGGAATTTGTTTTGCAGAGCCGGACACTATCCTGGGGTTCACAATCTTCTATGAATTATTCGGAGGAGGAACCCGCCTTGCAATGCCGAAGACAATATGCGCGCCGGACTCGTCGTCATTGAAGCCTGGTTCAGGGGCTACTGAGGGAGTCCTGGACTAGGGGGTGTCCGGATAGCCGAACTATCATCATCGGCCGGACTCCAAGACTATGAAGATACAAGATTGAAGACTTCGTCCCGTGTCCGGATGGGACTTTCCTTGGCGTGGAAGGCAACCTTGGCAATACGGATATGTAGATCTCCTACCATTGTAACCGACTCTGTGTAACCCTAGCCCTCTCCGGTGTCTATATAAACCAGAGGGTTTTAGTCCGTAGGACAACAATCACAACAACAATCATACCATAGGCTAGCTTCTAGGGTTTAGCCTCCTTGATCTCGTGGTAGATCCACTCTTGTACTACCCATATCATCAATATCAATCAAGCAAGAGTAGGGTTTTACCTCCATCGAGAGGGCCCGAACCTGGGTAAAAACATCGTGTCCCTTGTCTCCTGTTACCATCCGCCTAGACGCACAGTTCGGGACCCCCTACCCGAGATCCGCCGGTTTTGACACCGACAAGCGCCCTACCCTAAAAGTGCGCTTCTACTAATTTTGTAGTAGTAGCACGGTTTTTAGAAGGGCGCTACTACTATACATAGCACATCGGGAACGGTGTGGCAATTATAGTAGTAGCACGTTTTGTTCCTGCCGCGCTACTGCTAAGTGGATAACAGTAGCGCCCTTTAAGCCAACGCGCTACTGCTAAGTAGCAGTAGCGCCTAATTTTAACACGCGCTACTGGTAAGATTCTGTGTATAAGGTTTTCCCTAGTAGTGTTAGTGAGCTTTTGACCAACAAACTTATCATCTCCAGTCAGTTTGAAGTTGTCATGAACTCCTGGGAAATAATCTGCATTGTTGTCAATGTACTCCTAATCAACCCTTCTCATGTCACTGACAATGGGCTTCTTGTCCAAGAGTACTATCTCATAGAAGTCATGCTGCTCCTTGGTGTGGAACCTGTAATCCACAGCAGTCCTTCTCCTGGTGGCATATGGGCCCGTCTATCTCCATATCCTGAGACCTGCATCATTCCTAATCTTCATATTCTCTACAACAGGATGTGTTGCATCATGGTCTGGTATCTTGGGTTTTAACTTTATGAGCACTTGGGCATCTTCTTCTTCTTATTCAACTTCAGGCATTGGGGCCTTGTTCTTCTTAGCATCCGGGATGTTTTTTGTTGATCTTTTGGGTGCTGCTGGCTTAGAAGCTTGTGCAGCAGCAGTAGCAACAGCCTTGGGGTAGTCTTCGACTTTGATGGAGCAGCCCCTGACGTGATGGCATCCCCCATCAGCTTCTGGGTCTTGGCAGGAGGTGCAGCTGGCTCTTCCTCCTCCTCTTCATCGGATGACCTGATCATGGATGGCTTTCCAATCACTCTAGCCATGGTCTTCTTGACCCTTTCCTTTCTCTTCTTGCCCTCAGCAGCCTCCTTTGGCTCAAGATTGAGCTCAATTGCTTCCTGTGTTGAGGCTCTGGATTTGGACATATGAATCCTTCTGGCAGGTGCCTTCTTCTTTAGACCTGGCTTGGTTTAAGCTGCAGTGCCAAACTCCTTCTTGACAACCTTCTTCTTTGAGGTGACCTCCTCATCAACCACAAAGTCTTCATCTTCTGAGTCAGAGGTTTTCTTCTTCCTATGCCTGGTTGCAGCCTTAGGCAGGTTGCTAGGAGTGCTTCTGCTCCCATCATCATAACTGCTATTAGAGGGACTAGTGCCCTCACTCATGTGTACCTGCTCCTCAGATCTGTTCCGGCCGTCACTGTTGTCTGACATGGCTGACACTGAAAAATAACCCTGTGAATAGATAGGTTGAGATAGAGTGGATGAGCATCACAAAGTGCAGACATTTTGCAAAACAAATGAGTCAAAAACTTAGTTTTAGTTTTCTACAGAAATCATTTCGGAGCTACCGATATGTCAAACTTGGTGACATCGAAGAACTTTTAGAGTCTAAACATGTGAAATCGGTCAGACCGAGGCACAGTTCAGTGACTCCAGGATTGCTATGGTTCCACAGAGAAATGAACTTAGTCACACCGATTTGTATGTTTCAGTCAGACCGAAAAATACAAGTGCAATGTCCTAGGCCAAATCGTTGAGACAAAATTCTCCAAATCGGTCGGTCCGAGATGAGTTCGGCGGAAACCTAACCCTAAGTTTTTGGATCAAATTTAATCTAGAGGATGTTTTGGCTAGATAGAAGTATCTCAAACGTGGGAAGAATCATGGAATTGACCTTAGTGCAAGAATCAGAAGTAAAGATTCCACAAGGGATCAAGTTCATACCCTAACTCGGTGGTGAACTCGCTACGGCGACAACGGCGGCGAAGATTCCCATTGACGGCGGCGGAGACCAGTGGCAGGAGGTCACCGGCGATGGCGGCGATGATCTGGAGACCTCGAGTCGGCAAAGCTAGGCTGGCGCAGGCGAAGGGTTTAGAGAAATTTCCAAAAATTGGCCAGTGGGTGTATATATCCAGACCCTGTCAGTGTGACCGAGTGGAACAACTCAGTGGCACCGAGATGCAGAATCAAAGTTGTTACCACAACTTGGTGAGACCAAAAAGTTCAAATTGGTTGCACCGAGATTGAAAGCTAGATCAACTCAATGAACTCGGTATGACCGAATGGGGTGAATCGGTCAGACCAAAATACATTAAGAGGTTTTGGAAGTTTAAGTCTATGACGAATCGGTGGCTCCGAGTGCTCCTCACCTAGAGGGTTCGAATATGACTTGATCAAACTTTGTGATGTAGCATGAATAGAGTTTGAGACGAGAAAAGCATTGATAGCTAGAGGGAGTACTTAGGCATTCTTGTCCATCCATTTGGCAAAAAGAAAAGGGCAAACAATCAAGGCAACAAATGGATGTCCTCGAATGAAGAAATCTATGCAACCAACATGCTCACACAATAAGATAGCAAATGAAATATGCGGCAAAGCATGCATAAACACTCTAGCATCTATCAAGCAATTGGCGATGACTAGGTCATCTATATATGAGTATATTGACTTAGGAGTCAAATGAGAACATTTGATCATAGGTCACACTCATCATTTAAGCACAAGTGGGGTTACCACTTTTACATAAAGCATTGTTGTGTTCACACCATTAGAGTTTCTTTAGCTCATTCCTTAGAGTAAAGCACCCCCTAGATGTGATATCCCCTATTAGGGGGATGAACTAACCTTGGGTTTTATTGAGGATGACTTCATCACTACAAAAAAATACACTTCCGTGATGATACGTGTTTGTCACAGTAGGTCACGTTTTCTATCATGCATGTACATCCATGACGATTTTATGACAGAATCAAGATAGTCATACATGTGAGTCGTAGAAGTGTTCCATGACATTACCAAAATTATCATCCCGGAAGTGTCCACTTCCATGACGATAAATCACGCGTCACAGAAGTGCTTTCGTCAAGGGTGACCGACATGTGGCATCCACCATAACGGAACGCCATTAAGCTATCAGGTCCAGTTTTGGATCTGTTCACAGCCCCGACCAATGGGGATTTTCCATGTGTAAAATCATCATTAGCTGGAGGAAACACGTGTCGGCTCACCGTTGGGACACATGTCATCCACTCATTGGACCGAAGGCGCCTATGATACATCGACATGTGGCACGACCCAACAGAGGCCCATTCCTGTGAAAAGGCCGGCCCGTTTGACTGGGTCAAAAGGTGGCGGGCCAGCCCACGGAAAGCCTATTAGCGGCTAGTTCGCATATAGCCCATTTACAACCCGCTAACCCAGGGCCCGTTACGACCTATCTGGATTAGGCCCAGTAGCGTCATCTGGGCCGTCCAATATGATTCCAGCCCGTTTTAACTTTCGGCCCATGTATGGCCCATGACGTCTTTCGGCCCATAAGAGGCCCTTTGTAACTCTCGGCCCATTAACGGCCCATGGTGAAACTGCCCGTAATGAACAGTGTATCACTTTATACCCATTAACGGCCCATTATTCCATTGGGCCGTTTCCAGCCCATGTTATCTTTCGGCCTTCTCAGGGCCCATTTATTCTTGGGCTCATTTCCAGCATTCGGTTATTTACGACACGTTACTGTCATTTTCTGCTGGTGGGCCAAATTCAGCCCGTGGTTACAGTCAGCCAGTTTGTGTCCCGTTAATACGTTGGGCCATTTTCATGTCAAAAAACCGTTGGGCTGTTTTCATAGAATTATCAAATACGGCCCATTAACGGCCCGTTATGGTCCACGAATAGTACGACCCATGATTGGCGAAATGATTATACGGCCCATAGAAGGCCCATGGATCCTACGGCCCGTAGAAGGCCCATGGATCCTACGGCCCGTAGAAGGCCCATGGATCCTATGGCCCTTAGAAGGCCCATGGATCGTACGGCCCGTAGAAGGCCCATGGATCCTACGGCCTGTAGAAGGCCCATGGATCCTAAGGCCCGTATAGAAGACCAATGGATCCTATGGCCCGTAGAAGCCCATGGATCATACGGCCCGTAGGAGGCCTATGGTTACAACAGTCCGTGTGTTGCCATGATTATGGTGGCTTAGTTACCAAATATAGGTTATTGTGGCCACTAGAAAAACACGGAAAAAGAAATGCAGTGACTACAAGCAAACAACTAAACAAGACAATAAGGAAATAAATAAGCAAGCAACTAATGCTAACCTATTACCGCTATTACACATATTACATCCACTAGGCATCAAAGTTCGCCACCAGTGCAAATATTGGGAACAAAGAAGCATATTACATACACTGGTCGTCAAAATTGGCCACCAGTGCAAATAAACGCGGCAGCAAAACAAGAGCATAACTGAAACAACTTCAGAAGAGCTCAAGAAAACTTATCCTGGGTATCCACCATGCTGGCAATAAGCTTAGGAAGCTTATTAGCTTTGTCCTGTTTGGCGCTAATATCCTCCAGCGCTTGCTATTGCACCAGAAAGTATGCATCTAAATGCTCCAGGGACTTCCGCAGTCCTTTCGCTTCTTGTCGCAGCACAGCTGATCAATGTCTTTCAGCTTGTAGTTGAGACTCAAGAAACCGAACTGATTCAGACAGTGAGTTTGAATAGCTTGTGCAAGCAGTAGTGGCCAGTAACTCGAACACTAAACCAAGACAGGACTTTGGGGTTGTCTCGCTGTCTCCAAGATAGTCTTCCTTAGCTGTTTTATCAGCTTTGTTGGAGACCAACAAGGATGTGTCACTATCCTAAACCTTATCTGCATTACTTCCTTTACCATTGCTTAATAAGGCACTCTTCCCCAATATTCTGTCAGCATTCTAAAAGAAGAAACAAGCAGACACATAACAAGTTTAGCATGTACTAGTATATGAAACTCATTTCGGTGAACCAGTTCATTAGTAAGGTGGATAGGATTAAACTACCAAGTCTTCTATTGCCAAGTACTAGTACATAATAAAAGCATCAAACAAACATATATCTATGTCCTATGGTCACTTCATTGTCTTGCCAAATCAAAATAGAGACACGGTTCAAATCATATCAGTTCAAGACAAAGTAGCAGTGAAAGAATACAAAGCATGGGAAACTACACGGCACAACAAGATTTCAGATGGGTACCACGGGTCTACAGGTACAACAACACTATTGGCTCTGTTGTGATGCTAGTAATGTGCATGATATGAAAGTCAACTGTATACACAATTGAAATTGAAATCAAGAGAGCTATTGATAAGAGCAAACTTGTTAAAGAAACATGCGTGAACATACCTGCTGTGCCATTGGAGTTTCGATTGGATCCTTCAATTTAAAAATAAGTTTGTATGAGTAAATACACTGATACAAGAGCAAAGCAATCATAGTTAAAAAGGGTGCGCCTAAGCGAGCGCTTAAGAGCGCCTAGGCTCTAGGCGTTGGCAAAACGAATTGCGCATAACTACGCTTAATCTGTGCATAACTGCGCATAAGCATGCGCTTTGGTCAGTAAAGCGCAAGGCGGTGGCAAAATGCACAATTAATGCCTAGCGCTTTTTTGAACTATGATAGCAATGGAATCTTAAATTAGAACAGTTGTTCTTCAGGTTTAGGAACTTGTTCTACATGAAGAGAGTACAGTAAGACGCAAGAATATAATACTTAAAAATAGAAAATGAGCTCATAGACCTTACCACATTCTTGGTTTGGGACCAGTACAGAACAAGGCGTTCCCAGTCATCGTCCAGTAAATGTGTCTCGGGAGAACGTAAGGGAATTTGATGAGTTTCTTTGCCGATGAAGTACGTTTTCTTAAGGTAATTCCGATACTGCCACCAAGCATTCTTGAAGATAGCAGAGGTATTAGCACAGGTTACCTCATCCTGAGTTTCCAAATCGGTCCTTCTCTATAGAGAAAAATGGAAAATTTTGTTGTATTATAACCATCATGGAGGTAGGATGTATGGGACAAAGCAAAGTAATTTCCATGAATAACATTACTTACACATAACTCCTGGACAAACACCTGCAACTGGCATTTTCCTTCATCTTCAGTATAATATTTCCAAGATGGGAAGATACGCACATAGGATTTAACAACATCAAATGCGATAGATGCTAAACTACGACTAGCTGGTTGTGCCTCCTCCACAGGAATAGGCGTACTAACTGGCGGAGTTGGGGTTCACCATGGTAGTACTAGCCCTTTGGCACTGGAGCTGCCTTACTAACTGGTCTTGTTTGGGACCTCTGTGGTGGAGATGGTGTTGTGTCAACAGGAACTGGGTTACTATCTGTTGGGGTTTGGGGTTAGATTGGGTGAAGCTGGTTCTCTGTCCATCAGAGTAGGGGTACAATCTGCGAGAGTTTGGATTATGTGTGGTAGGGCTGGTTCTCGTGCATGTACAACCGGGGTGCTATCTCCACCAGGAGGTAGCACTGTTTTATTTGAAGACCGTGTTTTTACTCCGCTAGATACTGGCATCACCCTCTCCAATTCAAATGGCTGATAAACGGGAAACATAGTTGAATGTATAGACATTGTATGAGAGGCAGATGCAATAGATAGTGTGGAAAAAAGAGGGCATGAAATAGTTGACATGTATATTGTTTAACTAAAACGGATAGCATGACATAATTTCACATATATGATGTCTATCTAAACTGGATAGCATAGCATAACATAGTTCAAAGATATGATGAATAACTAAACATGATCGCATGACATAATTCACCTACATGTTATCTAAGTAATCAGGATCGCATGATTTAATTCACATATGTGATTTACATGCTAAACAGAGGGCATTCGATATGATGTTTGAACTAAGAACATGGTGTTGAATATTCTGTATATTATGTCTAAACTGTGCAATGCAAGACACCATATGCATGATATGAGCAATATAACCGTGCCAAGTTAGAGCATACACCTTGGTGGGGGAATAGGACTAGTCATCTGTCTCTGAATCCATCTCTGAGGAGCTATCGGGACCCAACAAGAGATCTGGTTTGACAAGTAGCACTATCTGTTCTCAAGGCCTTGTTTTCACTCCAGATTTTTCCATCTCCCACCCAAATGGCTGATTCACAGGAAGATTAGTATAATGTACAAACATTGTCGACAAATGGAAATGTAATGAAGAAAAGGATGGGCAAGATATCATTGAAATATATGATGCCTGGTTAAACAGGATGGCTAAAATACATGAGACTGCATAATTCCTATATATGATATAGAAACTAAACAGGTGGCATTACAAATCATGTCTAAACTAAGCAGATGACATATATGATGTCGAAAGTAGGCACTTCAAGGCAACATATGCATGATATGGCTAACATCATCATGCCAAGATAGAGCAAACACCATGGGGGGGGGTAAATAGGAGTGGTCAGTTGCGTCTGAATCCGCCTCAGAACAGATATCTTCCTCTGGATTACAATCTGGAGAGGGGGGGAGGGTTTGCCATTGAACCCACCATGGAGCAATGTCTGCATGACATTGTATTGCCGCGCAAAAATATTCTCTTTTTTCTACATGTTCAGCATGACTGTGTACAATATCTGACATGCATACAGAAAAAATATGGTGAGATTATGTAACGAGAGCATGCAGAAATTTAGAGCGATGGTAACAACCAGTGGGTGGATCCAAAAATAATGATAGCATGCCGATGGTTGCTTTAATTTACTAAAAGATAGATGATGATTGCTTTACTATTTGTTTCCCACCCAAGATGAACAACATAGGAATACCCTAGGTGAACCAGATATTAGACAGAGATACTATTCATTGCTGCCTCGATATGTGCCCCACAACTAATTTAGAACTCAAGTTTGAACATTAATTTGGACCTAACTTGGAGTCCAAGAGGTGAATAGGACGATAAAGTAGCAGGTAATTTTAAGCAATGCATAACATAAGCAGAAACAAAAGAGTGCGACCTCTTTGTGGACCTGTGTACTCCTCAGGTTCATCTGCTGAGTCGACGATGGTGATGCCGTTGCAGTGGGTGCCGGGGGCAGGGAGGGAGATCTGAGGCGGCGAAAGATGATCAGGAGTCGTGATGTCTGGTTTGGTGGATGCTTCTATTGATGGAGCAGCTCAGGTGAGGTGGACGACGTCGCGGCAGGAGCAGGACAAACCACACAAAGTTCTCTTCGACACCTACCTGTAACTGAAGTAATTCTGTAACGGCTTATTGGCTTGCATGATTCTATTAACGTAGGGATAGGAAAAACAACGGAATAGGATAGGAATGCACATGGTAAACAGAGCATTTGTAAACACAGGATTTCTGTCAACTTGGGTGTTTGGTTCACATGAATTGGAAGAGCAGTGGAATGCAAAGAAACATGGCCAAAATAAAGTGAAACCATATGGAAGCGTGTACAGTTAGAATGTTATTCTGCCACTAATGTACTTGGTCTTGTTTTCATGCATAGGATTTTGAAAAGTAGGTCCAGGTGGATGTTTTGCTCCATTCCTTTCAACAAAATTCATGAATAATTGAATAGTAGAGTGCCATAGGATAATTCGCTATTGCTATGTTTTTCCATTGAACCAAAATAGCCCTAATGGATCGACATGAGTGTATAGTAATAAGTGATGTAACAAGTGTACAACCTCTTTGCCATAGCCGTGTCGACCTCAGCATCTTTGGGTTGGTCGCTGAAGCAGTTGAGGCAGAGGAATCTATAGACGGCGTCCAGGACACTGCTCTGTTGTGATGGATCGTTCTGTCGTTGGAGCAGCTCCTTTGAGCCGCAAGACGTCAAGGTTGAAGCAGCACAAGACAAACATTGTTAATCTCAAGTTGGTTTCTAATACATCCAATAGATGATGTAAAATAGATCTAAAATTTACATCACCAAAAACCACCTGACTACAACAGATGAGGTAAAAACTGTTGACTTCTGAACTTAACAATCGAAACTGAAATTTACTGTGGAATCTGAATGTTACTGTCAAAACTGAACGCAATGGTAGCAGAGACGCACTTGACATGTAGTTTAGGGAGGGCCTACAGTTCATCTTCAACCTGCACCCCCCTTAGCCGCCAGCCACCATCGGCCGAACCGCCGGCCCCAGCGCCGCCTCACCGCCCCGAAACAACCCCCCACCACCGGTCCGCCACCGCCCCAGCCAGCCCTCTAAGCCCCCCGCCCCCACCCTGACCCCTAAGAGAGATAGTGGGGTACCTCTCCGGCGAGCCCACCTCCCTGCTGCGGGTGGTTCTTCCTTAACTCCGGCGAGCCCACCCCCCCCTGAAAATCGACTGACCCAAAAGTTGATTCAGTCGACTGAAGTGTAGCTAAATCAGAGCAGAGTAGTAGCACGAGTGAGGGGGAGAGCAGCAGCAGCACAAGCCAGTGCCGGAGCAGCAGCAGCTGCGCGAGCGAGCGAGAGCCGGAGCAGCAGCAGCTGGGCGAGTGAGCGATCGAGCGAGAGCCAAAGCAACAGCAGTAGTGCGAGCGAGAGCCGGAGCAGTAGCAGTAGATCCGGCTGGTATGGACGCCGCCGCTTAAGGGGCCTCTCGTTGGGGGAGAGCTGCCATGGAGATGTCGCCCGCGGCGCCGCCTTCAAGGTAGCCACTCCATGGGGGTGTGGGATGGAGCACCGTTAGTGCCGGGAGGTCGAGTTAATGAGAAGGTGTGATGCGATGAGTGTAGAACCTCTTTGGTGGCGCCGTGTAGGCCTCGGCTTCGTCTGAGGAGTCGGTGAGGATGCAGCGGTTCCGGTGGAGTAGGTTAAGGTGGCGCTGTGGGGATGGAGCAGCCGTGATAGACGAGGCGATCGTTGGAGAGGCTCCTTGGAGGTGGAGGACGGGGCGGATGAACCAGCGGGACGATGAGATGGACGCAGATCCTCATCCGAGGAGGTGGACGAGGGACATCGAGCTGTTGCGATGGACGACGTCGTCAGGGAAGAGGCTACGGCTGGGCAGTGGTGAGGTGGCGGACGGAGGGTGGGGTTTCGCGGCTGGAGTGG
Source organism: Triticum aestivum (assembly GCF_018294505.1). NCBI lineage: Eukaryota > Viridiplantae > Streptophyta > Magnoliopsida > Poales > Poaceae > Triticum > Triticum aestivum. Next base: position 106,714,161 of record NC_057807.1, read on the forward strand.
AGAGGTTATGGGGGCCTATGATTTCGAATGGCGAAAAGGAGGCGATGGGAGGGGTGAACCATGACTTAGGAAGCGCTTGTCCAAAATGTAGGGTGTGTTACAAAAGTACCCCCACCAATATGAACTAGCGTCCCTTTCAGCTCAGGGTTAGAAGGGGGATTTCGTGTGTCAGTATTTGGCAGCTGGAGGGAGTTTTTGCGCGCGTTGTAATTTCGGGATAGCAAGGCGCGGGTTGTGAAGGCGCCAGATTTGGGAGCACAATATCTGAATTTTTGGGATATAACAAGGAACGGGTTGAATTTTAGGGACAAGCCTAACATGTAATATTGTACTTGTACGTACCAAATCAATTCGCACTTCCCTCAACCAAAAAGAAAAAGAAAAAAACAAAACTATTCACACCACACAAAGAGAGAGTCTTGCCCCGTTTTACTATACAAATGTTATTCAAAGCTACTCCCTCCTTCCATCTATATAGGGCCTAATGCGTTTTTTGATGCTAACTTTGACCAAATATTAGAGCAATAATATATGACATGCTACTTAGGCAAAGCACACCATTAAATTCGTGTATGAAAGGAGCTTTCAATGATATAATTTTCACATTGTGCATGTCATGTACTATTAATCTTGTGAATAGTCAAAGGCGGTCTTAAAAATGCATTACGCCCTATATAGATGGAAGGAGGGAGTATGAATCCATGTTATGTCCAATTAAATTTTTTTGCGGTCTGTATAATGCATGTAACCTACTCATACCAACATTTTAGTGCATCCCAAATGTCTATACTACCGCTGCAATTCAAACTGAATTTGAATTTGTTTCTCTATTTCAATAAGAATCTACAGTCATGATTGTTGCCAACTTCAACCATCATTCGTGTATTACCTTAATAACACACCACATGATTACTATAGAGATAGATATGAACTATGTGTACTATATGAACTCGAATTCTATTTTCTGAATACACTTGATGTTGATTCCAAATAATAGTACATTTGATGTACTAACTATATATTCATAATCTAAACCATGTTCCATCCATACACCGTGTTTATCACACAAAGTATAGTGCCCTGCCCCCTACATTATGACAAGTATTTAGACCTGAGCTGCAAAAGCCACACATTAGCCAAAATTATAATCAATGTTCTACATTATGATATCTTCTTCAAGTATTTGTATCCATTTTTTATAATGAATTATGATCTTTGTTCGTCTTTTACACCTTCACGATCCTCTTCTATTTGTAGCTAGCTGGCGCTAACTTTCTATCGTGCATGCACACGCCCGCCCCCTCTCACCCTCCCTCAGCGTCCCCTCCATCGCGCACGTTCATTATTTCTCTTTAGGTCGTTCACCCATGGTGTGTGTAGGCCCCCGGCTCCTTCTTTCCGGCACACACCGGTCAATATGCCTCTCTAGCCAAGTGTGCCTACCAAACACATATATACTTCCCCTCTTTTCTTCTCATCGTCCATGCCCCCCTATGTCCAATACGGTTCCATGCAGGTTGTCGGTGTACAAAAGTATTGGTTCTACTTTGTACCCCTTTACATGTGCACAGGCAGTCAGCCATGCCCACGGCCACACTGAGCAGGGCAGGTGAGAGAAGCTGAAGCCACGACACGATCAAAGCAATGCCAAGCCAGAGACACGAAGAGAAAGAGGGCGAGGTGGACTCCCCCAGCAAAACCCTTGCCGGGGCGGCCTCCACGGCCTCGGCAAGGGCCTTGCCGGGGCAACTTGCCCAACACCAGCGGAGTGTGCCACCCTTGAGCCCGAGGTTTCGAACATCATCAACCACATTGGAACCAAGGCTCGGGAGCCACCTTCATGGTGGCATGCAGATCTTTGTGAAGATCATCAACACACAAAATCAGATGAAGACCAGAAGACGAGACCTCCGGCAACATCCTTGTCGGGGACGACCGCAGTGCCATGGCAAGACCCTTGTTGGGGCCCCGGCAAGACCCTTGCCGAAACCATCAACGGGGCCGCGGCCAGGCCCGCACGCACGAAGACCCCACCACCGTTCCCATGCAGCTGCCAGCCCGGCCAGCCAGGCGGGCACCTGTGTGGCAACGTGCGGTCCGGAAGCCAACTCAGCAAGCACCTACGTGGTGGCATGCAGATCTTTGTGAAGACGCCGCCACCGCACCAGCTCAGCAGCCTTCCAGCCTACATGGCGCCGCCCACCTTGCTGGCCTGGACGCGTGTCGAAGCAGGGCGAGGTAGCAATAAAGCGAGGGGACACCTCAGGGGCGCATTTCATGCGTCTTGTCCCATAATAGCAAGCGATAAACATAGCCGATGTACCCTTTCCACCTCTTGTGTGCCACTATAACGCCTCCTTCGACTATAAAAGGAGGCCCAAGGCATACTGGAGGGGGATTCGGCTTTTTGAGCAAGTGACGCACTGTAGATGGCTCAAGAACATTCATATACACGTCCAGAGCAAGACTAGGGTATTACGCGATCCCCGTGGCCCAAACCTGGGTAAACGACCCTTGTGCTGGCTCCTAGACCCGCTCTTCTCACAACCCCGCGCCCGCCGACCACAGTAGGGATCCCGTTGACCCCATAGGTGTCGTTCCCACCAACAACTTTGGCGCGCCAGGTAGGGGGTGCAGTCGTGAGAGTCTGGTCTAGCAGCTAGTCTAGCAGTTCTTCGTCACCATGCCTCCCAAGAGGAAGACGACGGCGGCAATCGGCTCATCCGGAGCCGGACTACCCGTGCCGGTGCGGGCTAGTAGCGGGCCAGTCGCGGACAGAACCTGAGGCGCGACCTGCGAACACCCACATCATCTTGGCAGTCCAGACCTGGCGAGCGGCATCGTTCGCGCGCAAGACAACGGGCCGCACGCCGCAAATTCCAGAGACGGAGTTAGGCCCCCCACAGGCAGCGCGGAGCCCTCTAGGGTCGGCGCCATGCCACCCACCGTTGGTGCGGCGACCTCCAAGACGCCTGCGCCGGCACCCATGACACGCTCTTCCCAAGTCGTGCGCGACGAGCAGCGTCGCCACGCTGGTGACCCCGGGCGCCGACCTGGGAAGAGTCCAGTGCATCCTTCACCGGACGAAGGAGGTTAGCATGCATGTCGAAGTACTGGCGAAAATGGCGTACCACCGTAGAGCCGTGATAGAGCTCCTTCTAACGTGGTTAGAAGTCGAAGTGCATCACGGTCCACGCAGCTCTCGCCACCGCCTACGCCAGCAGAAGCTTTGGCGCGCGTGCAGCTACTCCTTGACTTTCCACCTGCTGCGGAGAAGCTCGACGAGTGGAGAGCCACCGTTCGGAGCCTCGTCGGCATCACCAACAAAGATGAGCCGCGACCAGCGGCGCCCATAGGCCGCCGCTCCGTCGAGCCACCGCATGCCAGCGGTGGAAGGGCTGGGGCTGCTGCGGCCACGGTGCACTCTCCTCCCCCACACCAGCTACCGAGGGTGTCGATCCATCGTGATGATGCTTATGATAATATTTCCATAGCGTCGTCCGATCCACGGACCCACCGCGACGAATGCCAAGTTCTTCGGGAGCGAGCCCTTGAAGACGCGTGAACCACCATCGAACGCCGGCGTGATGCACCCCACCAGTCGGATAGATGGGCAGGGCCCACTATGGACCACCCGGCACCGGGAGGCTATGGTGGCCTACCTTACGAGGTGGGTTGCCCAGCCTTTACCCATGAGTTGTGGCACTTCCAGTGGCCCTCCCACCGCACCTTCAAGCCCGACGTTGGTGAGAAGTACAACGGCAAGACTCACCCATCAGAGTTCTTCAGCATCTACACCATTGCGATGCAAGCTGCTGGAGCCCGCTACGACAGGGTGCTTGCCAATTACTTCCCATTGGTGCTTAAGCCCAACGTCATGTCATGGTTGATGCACTTGCCAGCGGATTCCATTTCCTCCTGGTCGGACCTGTGTCATGAGTTTGTTGGCGCCTTCACTGGAGGTCATCAAGCTCATGGCTAGGCGAGCGATTTGCATATCATTCCCCAGAAGGAGGGGAAAACCTGCGCAAGTACATCCAGAGGTTTAGCCGAGTGCAGTACAACATCCCAAACGTTCACCCTGCCGCCGTTATCAACGCATTCCATCAGAATGTGCGCAACCGCAAGATGCATGAAGAGCTGGCGATGAACAAAGTCAAAGATGTGGCTGAACTTTATGTTCTGGCCGATAGGTGCGCTCAAGCTGAAGAGGGGAGGAAGTACCCCGGCGAGGATGCCGGTACGGAAACCGACTCCACGAACGAGGACACTGCCGCCCTGACAAAGAAGGGTCGGCGCCGTAACAGAAAGCGCAAAGGCGAGGCTGTGCTTGCCGTTGAGGGATCGGACGACACCGGCGCCGCCAAGAAGGCCAAAGCAAGCGACCTCGGCAAGGAGGTTGCCGGGTGTGCCGCTTGTCGGGCCTTGGCGGCTACCGACAAGCCAGGGGGGCTCTAACAAGCAGTATTGCAAGATCCACAGCACCAAAGGCCACGACCTCCAGAACTGTCGATAAGTTGAGCTGCTCGCTGAGAAGCAGAAAGCAAAGTATGAGAGGCGGGACAAGGAGAAGGGTCAAGATGGTGCCAAGGGGTCCGGCAAGAAGCATGGCAGCTAGGGACGCCGCCGCGGCAAGGATAACCAGCAAGAGAGGCCCGCCCGGGGCCCCGACCAGAAGCAGGAAGATGATGATCATGATGAGGACGACGAGTCCGGCGACCACGAGTTCCAGAAAGCTACAGAGGCCATGAGCGTTGACGGTGGCGCCTCGCTGCACACCTCTCACCGCCAACTCAAGCACTGGGCGCGTTAGATCACAGCGGTGGAGCCATCACTCGATGCGCGAAAGCCACTGAAGTGGTCCAGCACGCCTATCATCTTTGACACAGAGGACCACCCTGATTGCACTACTGCGGTCAGGTGCTTGCCGTTGTTTGTTTCACCAACGATCTGCAACCTCAAGGTGACGAAGATGCTAGTTGACGGCGGGGCCGGTCTGAACTTGATCTCGCCTGTTGTGGTCAAAAGGCTGCAGATCCCTGATGAGACCTCGAGGAGACGGGGACATTCCAAGGGGTCAAGCCGGGAAGGAGTCAACCGAAGGGAAAGGTCACGCTGCCCGTGCCATTTGGAGGCGAGTTGAACTACAAGACGGAGAGGGTTGTCTTTGATGTGGCCGAGATCCCCTTGCCCTACAGCGGGATCCTCGGCCTCCCGGCAATGGCCAAGTTTATGGCGGCGTCACATTACGCCTACAACACGCTGAAGATGGCCGGGCCAATGAACATCATCACCGTCCCCTCCGACAAGAAGGATGCGCTGATCTGCACTGACCAACTCTACCGGGAAGCAGTTGCAGTGAGTGCTGCCAAGGAACTTTCTCCTGCCGCTGAAGCCCCGGCAGGGAAGAAGACCCAGCGAGACCTCTCGCACCCACTCCGGCAAGCGCATCTCTTCGGGGTGTTGCGCCCCTGTCGAGGACATGCCAGAGAGCTCCACCGGCAAGAGCAAGAAATCCAGAGCTGCACCACGAGAGACCAAGAAGGTGTCCGTCAAGGAGGACGGCATGGGAGGAGCTTTCACCATAAGCTCCACCCTCGATAGAAAATAGGAAGGCGAGCTCGTCACTTTCCTGCGGGCGAATGTCAATGTGTTTGCATGGCAAGCATCCGACATCCCCGGCGTTCCCAGGGAGGTGATTGAGCACCATCTTGTTGTTTGTCCTCAGCGCGGCCCGTCAAGCAAAAGGTCAGGAATCAAGCTCTAGAAACGCAGGAGTTCATCACAGAAGAGATTAGAAAGCTAGAACCGGCAGGCTTGGTGAGAGGAGTGCTCCATCCGACGTGGTTGGCCAATCTGGTGGTGGTGCGCAAGGCAAACAGGAAGTGGAGGTTGTGTATTGATTACACAGATATCAATAAAGCTTGTCCAAAAGACCCTTTCTCGCTGCCACGCATTGACCAAATTGTTGACTCCACGGCCGGGTGTGACCTGCTATCATTCCTCGACGCCTACTCGGGATATCATCAGATTTTCATGATGAGAGAAGATGAAGAGAAGACAACATTCATCACCCCATGTGGTACGTATTGCTTTTTACGGATGCCTTTCGGGTTGAAGAGTGCTGGGCTTGACCTTTGAGAGAGCAGTCCAAATTGGTTTTGAGCCCTAGCTACATAGAAATATGGAAGCTTATATGGATGACATAGTAGTCAAAACTAAGGACAAGGCAACACTGGTGCAAGATATGGAAGAGACGTTTGCAAATCTATGCAAGATCAACCTCAAGCTGAACCCTGAGAAGTGTGTCTTCGGCGTCCTGTCCGGCAAGCTTCTCGGGTTCTTTGTGTCACAGCGTGGGATCGAGGAAAACCCAGACAAGATCAAGGCCATTGAGCAGATTGAGGCACCTAGGAAGATTAAGGATGTGCATTGGCTCACTGGCTGCGTTGCCACCATGAGCAGATTCATCTCCAAGTCTGCTGAGCGTGCCCTTTCCTTTTTCAAAATCTTGAAAAAGGCGGGCCCAATGGAGTGGACCCTAGAGGCCGAAGCAGCGCTGCAGGACTTGAAAAAGTACCTCTCCTCCATGCCGATACTAGTTGCGCCTAAACCACAAGAGCCGCTGCTGTTGTACCTAGCGACAACGAATCAAGTGGTTAGCACCGCACTAGTGCCACAGAGGGAGGTTAACGAAGGAGCAGTGGCGATGGCAGGGGTGGTGGATGGCGAGCCAGAGTTCCCCCCAGGGCCTGGTCCCGGCAAGGCGAGGCCCCCGGCAGGGGCTGGCGCCAGTGGGACAGGGCCTACGCAACCAGGAGAAGTGGTGCAGAAGAAGAAGATGATGCAGCACCCGGTTTACTTTGTGAGCTCCCTCTTGCAGGGGGCTAGGTCAACATACTTCAGTGTGGAGAAATTGCTCTTTGGCCTTCTTATGGCCTCGAGGAAGCTGAGTCATTACTTCCAAGCGCACGAGATCACCGTCGTCACCCGCCTCCCATTGCAACGGATACTGCATAATCCAGACGCAACAGGGAGGATTGTGGAATGGGCTTTGGACCTCTCAAGCTTTGGTTTGATGTTTGAAAGCACCTCGACGATCCATTGTAGAGTCTTGGTGGAGTTCATTGCAAAATAGACCTCGACGCCCGATGAAGAGATCCAGGAGACCACTCTCCCCGGCAAGGAAACAAGTTGCCACTGGGTTATGTACTTTGACGGAGCTTTTTCGCTACAAGGCGCCGGTGCTGGTGTGCTGCTCGTCGCACCCACCGGAGAGCACCTCAAGTACGTGATCCAGATGCACTTTCCTAGGGAGATGTCGACGAACAACACTGTTGAATACGAGGGATTGCTTGCCGGTCTCACGATCGTGACAGACCTCGGGGTCAAGAAGCTCATCGTCAGGGGTGATTCATAGCTTTTCGTTAGGCAGGTCAACAAGGATTATCAAAGCCCGTTGATTGAAGCCTACATGGATGAGGTGAGGAATCTGGAGAAGCGCTTTGACGGTATACAGGTGGAGCATGTCCCCCGAGTGGAGAACGACATCACCGACTACCTGTCGAAGCATGCTGCTCTCAAATTACCTGTGGAACCAGGTACTTTTGTGCTTCGGCTAACCCAACCATCCATTGAACCATCAATAGAGCAGAACAAGTGGAGGAAATCAGGCCCCGACAAGTACTTCCCCACGGAGCTCCTTGGAGCCGCTGGCGAAGATGTTGCCATGGACACTGAGCCTGCCGTGGGGCAACTGACTCCAGCAGGGCGACAAGCCCTGGTCGTAGAGGCAGTCGTCCCCATGGTAGAGGAGATGCCTTTAGTCCTTGCCATCGAGCACCAGGCTCCGGCATGGGCGCAGCATACCGTTCGATTCCTCCAAACAAGGGGGCTTCCTGAGGAGCAGGAAGAAGCGGAGAAAGTAGCTCGTCGGTCTGCTTTGTATCAGTTTGTTGGCAATGTTCTATTCAGAAAAAGACCAAATAGAGTGAAATTGAAGTGCATTCGCCGAGACGAAGGACTGGAGCTGTTGGCGGAAATACATGGAGGCATATGTGGCTCCCACATAGGGTCGAGGGCCCTTGCCAGCAAGGCCTTCTGGCAAGGTTTCTTCAGGCCCACTGCTCTCCAGGATGCAACGGCACTAGTAACCACTTGTGAAGTGTGTCAGCTCCTGAAAGCACAAGTGCTCCCTGGGTGATTTTGGTAATTAATGTCAACATATCTCTTGTTGGACTAACAATTTTACCTAGTATGTTTCAGACAAGTTCAACAATGGAGTGGCATGGACTAAAGGATGTGGAACCCCTTCAAGATGCTAAGGACAAAGGATTGGCTCAAGCTCCAAGATCAAGACTCTACATTTTCTATTTTAGTGATCCAAGATCACATTGAGTCTATTGGAAAAGCCAATACTATCAAGAGGGGATGAGGTGTTGCTTAATGGCTTGCTTGCTCAAAGTTATTAGTGATATACTACAAAGCCCTCAACTACTTTATCACATCCACATATGTCCTAAACCAAAAGTCAAACTCGGCCCCACCGATTCTTTCTATCCGGCGCCACCGAGTTCAGATGTCATAGCCACTGCCACAAACCCTAAGCAAATCGGTCTCACCGATAGGGATGTCGGTCTCACCAAGATGGGATTGTAATCTCTTTGTGTATGTCCATTACCAAAATCGGTCTCACCGAGTTTGAGTAATCGGTACTACAGAGATTACAATGCAAACTCTCTGGTTAGCCTATTACCAAATCGGTCCTACAGAGTTTGTGTAATCGGTCAAACCGAGTTTGCCTGACCAACTCTCTAGTTAGCTTATTACCAAAATCGGTTCCACTGAGTTTGTGTAATCGGTCTCACCGAGATTAGTTAAGCCCTAACCCTAACCATATCGGTCCTACCGAGTTGCATGCCGATCCCACCAAAAATCCTAACGGTCACTAGATTTGCTGAATCGGTCCGACCGAGTTTCTCAATTCGGTCCCACCAAGTTTGGTAAGTTGTGTGTAATGGTTAGATTTTGTGTGGAGGCTATATATACCCCTCCACCCACTCTTCATTCATGGAGAGAGCCATCAGAACGTGCCTACACTTCCAGCATACATTTTCTGAGAAAGAACCACCTACTCATGTGTTGAGACCAAGATATTCCATTCCTACCATATGAATCTTGATCTATAGCCTTCCCCAAGTTGCTTTCCACTCAAATCTTCTTTCCACCAAATCCAAATCCTGTCAGAGAGAGTTGAGTGTTGGGGAGACTATCATTTGAAGCACAAGAGCAAGGAGTTCATCATCAACACACCATTTGTTACTTCTTGGAGAGTGGTGTCTCCTAGATTGGCTAGGTGTCACTTGGGAGCCTCCGACAAGATTGTGGAGTTGAACCAAGGAGTTTGTAAGGGCAAGGAGATCGCCTACTTCATGAAGATCTACCACTAGTGAGGCAAGTCCTTCGTGGGCGACGGCCATGGTGGGATAGACAAGGTTGCTTCTTCGTGGACCCTTCATGGGTGGAGCCCTCTGTGGACTCGTGCAACCGTTACCCTTCATGGGTTGAAGTCTCCATCAACGTGGATGTACGATAGCACCACCTATCGGAACCACGACAAAAACATCTGTGTCTCCAATTGCGTTTGAATCCTCCAATCCCTTCCCTTTACATTCTTGCAAGTTGCATGCTTTACTTTCCGCTGCTCATATACTCTTTGCATGCTTGCTTGTTATGTATTGTGAGTGTTAAACTTGTGCCTAAACTCCACTTAAACTTGAAGAAGTTAAAAACTATAACTTTTGGTACTTAGTGTCTAATCACCCCCCCCCTCTAGACCTCTTATCGATCCTTTCAATTGGTATCAGAGCTTTGGTCTCCATTGCTTTTGTTTAAACACCATTGGAGGAAGATGGATGAGTCTACAATTGGGAGTCTTAGACATAGAGTGCCTATACTTGATGGAGAGTACTTTCATGAGTGGAAAAATGAGATGCTTGTGATTTTCAGTCAATATCATTTGAACAAGTACATTGCTAGCCCTTGTGCACTTCATGTTGATCCTATGCATCCTACCCTTGATGAGTCAATTGACATGATCCGCAATCTTAGAATGTTGAACTTATCACTAGAGGCTTGCCTAGAAACTTGATTGGATGTTTGCCTACTCTTAATTGTGCCTGCACCATATGGAAATTTCTTGAGGAACGCTTTCCAAATTATTCCTTGAAAAATCTAGATGAAATTTTCCATAAGTCTATTGCCTTGAGTAAGATGAATTCCAATGATCCTATGTTTGGTGATTGTCTATTTGAGCTTACAAACCTTATGCGTGCCAAAGGAGATGTTGGAATTATTAGTGATATTTATTTCCGAAGCTATAAAAATTCATAAGCAAGATCATTGTCAAACTCACTCTAACGAATCACCCTCTCTAGGATTTGATCCACCACTTGACGATGTTTAACATCGATACTATGACGAGGATGATGATAGTGAGTTTGATCTTGATGATGCAATGAGACACTTTGGTCTTATGGAAATTCTTCGGGAATATATGGCAGGAGGAAATGAATGGGTTCTTGATAGTGGATGTACCGATCATGTGACCAGAGATAAAGATATGTTTCGTGAGCTTGTTGAAACCAATGGTCCTCGAAAGTATGTCACTTTCGGTGACAACTCAAAGGGTAAGGTGGTTGGCCTCGGTAAGGTGGCCATATCACATGATAGCTCCATACAAAATGTCATGCTCGTTGAATCTCTTGGCTACAACTTACTTTCAGTATCTAGATTTGCTGATTTCGGTTTCAATGTCCTATTTACTGAAGTAGATTGCCAAGTGTTTCGTAGAGATAATCATAAAATGGTCTTTACCGGTGTACTTAGAGGTGATCTATATATTGTTGATTTCACTAAAAAGGCTCAACCTAGAACTTGCTTTATTGCTAAATCCACTAAAGTTTGGTTATGGCATAGACGATTAGGTCATGTTGGTATGCGAAACCTTGACAAGCTTATTAAAGGAAATCATATCCTTGGCGCTAACAAAGTCATATTTGATAAGGATAGACTTTGCAGCGCTTGTCAGGAAGGTAAACAGGTTGGAGGAAGGCATCCCGTGAAGAACATCATGACCACAAGGAGGCCACTCGAGCTACTTCACATGGATCTCTTTGGTCCCAACGCCTACAAAAGTCTCGGTGGAAATTCTTTTGGTCTAGTTATAGTTGATGATTTTTCAAGATTTTACATGGGTGTTCTTTCTCGATGATAAATCACAGGTTCAAAAGATCTTCAAAAACTTCGCTAGGAAGGCCCAAAATCAATTTGAAGTGAAGATCAAGAAGGTTCGCAGCGACAACAGAACGGAGTTGAAGAACGCAAATATGGACACCTTTCTTGACGAAGAAGGGATTTCACATGAGTTCTCGGCTACGTACACACCTCAACAAAATGGAGTTGTTGAGAGGAAGAACTGGGCGCTCATCAAAATGGCAAGAATGATGCTTGATGAGTACAAGACGCCGAAGCACTTTTGGGCGGAAGCGGTTGAGACAGCTTGTCATGCAACAAATCGCTTGTATCTTCACAAGCTACTCGCCAAGACGGCATACAAGCTCCTCACCGGTAACAAACCCCAAGTTGGATACTTTCGAGTATTCGGCTCAAAGTGCTACAGTCTTGATAAGCATCATCGTTCTAAATTTGCTCCTAAGTCTCTTGAAAATTTCCTACTTGGTTATGGATCAAACTCTCACACATACCGTGTCTACAACAATTTCACCCGAAAGGTTGAAGAAATGGTAGATGTGAAGTTTGATGAATCTAACGGCTCGCAAGTAGAGAAATTGCCAATTGATGTAGGAGACAAAGATCCCTCGAAAGCAATCCAAGAATTCTCTATTGGCAAGATTCATCCAACAAAGGTGAAGGAGAGTACCTCGTCTGTCCAAGTGGAAGCTTCTACCTCATGACAAAGTGAACCAAGAGTTGATATGGAAGCATCCACAAGTGGGACACACCAAGATGAAGAAAACGAGGAAGTGCACCAAGACGAACTTCAACAACCTCCTTCTCCACCACGACAAGAGAACGACAACACCAACAATGAAGAAGGCCAAGAAGAAGAACAAGATGAAGAAGATGTTCAACCAAGACCCAAGCAAAAGCTTTCACGAGTTAGAGCAAGAATTGCTAAAGATCATCCTGTGAGGACCGGATTTCGGGATATAAATGTCCCAAAAAATGGCCCTTATGCTCACCAGCCCCAGGACTACTATTAGCTGGTGAGACACAAACTTGATACAATAACTCCAAGCAAATTACATGATATGTAGTACAAGACCATTCTGGTCTATGAGTACAACACAATGTTTCTAATGGTTGGTGGCGGAAGCGGTTTGTCGATCATCCGTGTCTATGGGACTCCATTTCCCACGGGAACAGCTGACCAGGTTAACTCCTATCTTCGCGAGACTGCTATCACCATTGATTCGGTTCCGGGGACTGTCATCTTGATGCTCCCCTCCGCGCAAGAAATTTGGCCAAGACAATAGCCAGGGACAAGCCAGTGAGTACTTTGAATGTACTCGCAAACATTAGGAACGCGGGTATAATATAACAAACGATAATCATGCTCTGAAATATTCTATGATCACAACGTCAGTCACAAAAATATAATCTATGATGCACGCAGACAAGTTACTCACGCAACACATGAATAATGCAATAAGAGAGTAGAAATAGAATGCCTCAGTCAGGCGTCTGAGCGACACCACAGAAAGGGCTTATAAGTGAAATAAATAAAAAACGTGCCGCAGTCGGGCATCTGTGCGACGCCACATAAAGGGCTTATAGAGTAAATGCATAACAAGCATGCCACAGTTGGGCGTCTCAGCAACACCACATAAAGGACTTATGTGGTAAATAGCAAAACATGCCACAGTCGAGCGTCTGTGCGACACCACATAAAGGGCTTATATGGTAAATAAATAGCAAAACATGCCACAGTCGGGCGTCTATGCGACACCACTTAAAGGGCTTCTAGGTTAAATAAATAATAAACATGCCACAGTCGGGCGTCTATGCGACACCACATAAAGGGCTCAAAATAATCACAGTGAATATCCCGGAGGTAGAACCGTCCCAGAGATACTCAATAAATCAAATAATGAACAACGTTAGTCCATAACAATAATAATCACAATCATCATATGTCACTAGTCAAAATCAAAGTTTTGACTTAGTTGTTTTTCCTTCGAAGACCGACACTAAGACCGACACTTGACCCAACCCAGAATGTAGTCCTTAACCACGGTCATGGCTACTTGAATAGGTTTAATCTCTGCAGAGGGTGTACTCTTTACCCACGAGTAACGGATTCCGTTAGTCCATCCGGACTAATTCCGCTTACGGTCTTTTAGTTGGAAACACACCCAACCGCACACACCAGCTTGACTCATCGTTGTCTGGAATCACCCACGACACTTGTTAAGCAAAACTCTAAGTGGGGAGGCTACAACCTCGATTAGCATGGGATCACAAAATTTATACCGCGCGCAAACTGGGGAAGATACCCCCTCGGCTACAACGGAAACACCCATGCCCCCTGACCGGATGACTGGCTTTAATCCATGGCCATGGTACCCTCATCCCGGCCCCTCTGTACGGTGTGTGCTAGAAAGGGGTTGAAAAATTACTGAACCGTACCCTACCTGTGGCAGGGACAAGTGGTAGCATGAAACAAGTGTGGGGGTTACTGGAACAAGACTCGATCTACGGTCGACTCAGGAGGTTTATGTGTTACTTGCATAATTAGCATAACAAATATGTTTTCAACAGACATAACCACCACTCATCATGTCTCACTATGCCGTACCGGACACAATCTTCTCAACGGCCGGAGACAAGTTCGTGTCTACCCAAGACTGAGGCTTTCCCGGGTTCCTTCCGGTGTGCATGAGAGGCATATGATGGTGACTATTATCTCAACATATCAACTCCAACATCATGAATCATCAATATTCACTCGTGAGTTTGAACATATCATCATAGAAAAATAATGAAAACTCCGAGACGGGAGGTGGTGCAACCGTATCAAACAACACACGACAATATTATGCCAGGCTTCAGAATGCTTGCCTTCAAGTAGTGGGGAGGCAGGGTGCATTCCAAAACTTTGAAAGTTTTTTTTCTCCTCTCTCCAAAATCCTATTAAAAATATTTTTGGAATCAATGTATAGTTTCAAAAACAGTACCAAAAAGTTGTCTAATTTTTTTTGAAATAAATCTTAAAATAAACTAGACAATATTTGAGAGAGGTAGGAAAAAGAATCAATTCATTTGGAGTTATATTTGAAAAGTTATAGGCAGTCAAAGTTTTGGTCAAAAATCTGTTTTTAAAAATAAAACGGAAAAAGAAAAACATTTCGATTACTGACCACGTCGAAGGTGTATTTTGGTTTTACGCCTCCACTAATCCAGCATGGACGGCGCGCGTGTCACTGACAGTGGGTCCAGCGGGCCCACTGGTCAGGTTTGACTAGTCCTGTCCATCCTCTTCCTCTGCCCCGAGCAGAGGCGGGACTCCAGCGACGCTCGCCGGCAAACGGCGGCACCGTTCGAGATACCAAGGGTGGAGATGGATCCGCGGGTCTAGGGCGGTCCTCCTGGTGGTCGCCAGTCAGGTGGGGACGGAGGGAGTCGTCGGCTGCAGGCTTCGTAGCGGCCGGTGGCTTCGGGAGTTTTGGGCGTTTGAACTACGATGGCTCCCGGTCGTGTTTGAGCAGCTGGGCGGCTCCGGAAGACGAAGGGGAGTCGGGTGGTGGTGTTGGCTGGACGGGGGAGGGCCTGGTTGTGACGAAACGGACCAGAGGGCGGCGGTGGCCGAGCTGGCCGGAGACGAGGAACATGGCCTCTCCGGGTCGATTGCAAGCTAGGGGAGTGCTAGGGGAGTGGCTTGAGGCTGCCTGTAGTCTAGGAGGAGCTCGGGGTCACCATTTATAGAGTATCTAGGTCGGTTCCGCCATCGCCGAGGATAGGATCGTCGGCCGACCATTTCTGCTGTGGCAGGGCATCATGGCACCGACGAGTGCTTGCGGGCGCGCAAGGGGATAAGCTTGGACTTCTCCAGGGGCAGCTGGCGCGCAGCTGCGGCTTTGGCGGCGCCGACCATGGCAGGAGCTCACTGCGGACGCCGGCATGCCGCCAAGGGACTCTGACGGCGGTGCTGTAGGGCACCAGGGGTAGCTTGGAGCGTTCTAGCGAGTGGTCGAGGGTGGGGCGCGGCTCTGCAGGGTGAGCAAAAGCCAGGGGCGCGACGCGGCGGCTCGGTGCACGCGCGTGCAAAACGTGCGCTCTGGGCACGCCCAGAGCATGCACGCGACATGTTCGACAGAATGCCAAGGTGGTCTAGAGCACTCGGGTGAGGCTGGCAACTAACAGGACCAGGCTAGGGTTTGCAAGAAAGCTAATGGACAAGGGGGTTAGGCCAGGAGACCAAGCTTGCAATGCTAACCAAAAACCATGTCAAAACCGGCCATGCACACAAGGTGTTTGGCAAAATGCCAAGGGCACCTAGGCATTTCTTGGAGTGGTCATAATTTCCAGATTGGGGTCTCTTAGGAGTAGGTGATGATGGCCAGGTTAGTTTGTCAAGGGAAGAAACTTTTTAGTGCAAATATTTGAAAAAAAATCAGTTTTTGGCAGAAACTAAAGGCTGTCATTTCATGGACCAAAACTATTCCAAATGGTTCATGCTCCTAGACTTAAGGGTTTTGCAGGAAGGACTAGAAGTAGGAAAAAGGACCATGGGTAAATGAGCAAGTAAAAACATGGTTGCAGTATAAATCCACAAGTTGGACCAGAATGAAAAAGAGGTTGATTCACTCAAAAAATTTAAAGGACATAACTGGGTTTTTGCATAAAGGTGGATAATATACTCCTGCTGACCTCCTCAAATTTTGGTGGAAGTTTTAAAGAAATATTTAAATAGGTTGTAGTGCAAAATTGCCCACTGGACCAGATTTAAAAATTAGGTGTAAAGCTCAAAATCTCCAATGAACAGAAGATGTTTTTGCACAAAAGTTATTTAGGGATATCATATGTCATCCCCAAATTTTGGTGAAAATTTTAGATGCATTTATCAAATGGTTGCAATGCAAAAGAGGTTCTGAAAAATCACTTTGAAAGAATAAGGGTCAAGAAAAACAATTATGCAGATAAAACCATTGATTAGGAATTGTTTTATTGAGAGAGTATAGAAGTCCAATAATATTTTTGGAAAGTTTCCACTTGGGGGAAAAACTCCTCAATATTAAAGAAAAATGGTTCTGAAATCAACAGAAAATCCAAAGAGCAAAATTATAAAACTCTTGGCAAAAATTTTAATACTAAAAACATGGTTAAATTTTTGGGGTGTTACAACACTACCCCCCTTAAAGAAAATCTCGTCCTCGAGATTTGCTAAGGGTTGTATTGAAAAAAAATATTACTCTCACTTATCACAAAAATAACCGTATTGCTACTGTAAATAAAATGTAACTACAGTGGGAGGGCAATAAGTGGAGCAAAACTACAGTGTGGCACACTGGCGAGGCATGGAAAATTTTTACGGTCAGTTCCTTCTATCGGTTACAGTAAATTTAGAATAAATTTCTAAATTACTGAAAATATACGCTGGTCGTACCCGAGAGCACAGTGCTCTCGGTGGCTGACAGGTGGACCCGGGGTCCAGTTTCGGTCTCTTCCTCTACCTCTGGCTCTCTCTTCTTCCTCTCTCCCGCGTGCTTTCCCGCGCTTTCTCCACCGGCGACGTCTAGCTCGTAGGGCATCTAGGCCGTACTGCGGTAGTGCGCGGCGTGCTAGCTGCCGGCGCCGCGTGCACTCACCTCACGGGCCAGTGCGCTGTCGGCACTGCTTGCTGATTCGCCTCCGAACACCGGCGATCGAGCGACGAGCGGCGCTGGTGGTCTTCGCCCACCGTACACCGATCTCGAGCTATAAAACGACCGTGGTGCTCCTTCTTCTTCCTCCTCCTGACCTCGCTCTCCTTCTCCTTTTCTGTCTGCAGGAGCTCGGGATGAGGCTCTAATGGCGGAGGCGATGCCGGACTGGTACGTGATCCTGATGTGCGGAGGGTTGGCGGCATTGCTGGGGTTCTCCGTGCTCCTGTGGGTGATGATCCTCGATGATCGTCGTGATGCGGCCGCTCGAGTGTTAGTTCTCCACGGTGGCGGTGATCACGATGATTAGGCGCGGTGTTAGGTGCTAACTGCTGTCAGGGTGCCGGAGGTAATTTGTACCTGAGTAATTACTCACAAATCTCTCCCTCTAAGACTGTGGGGTGTTAGGGAGGCAATTAAGTTGGTGCAAAAATGGGCACGTGGATTTGCACTAGGTCGAGTGGTTGTGAGTCTGCTGTATTGGTGCTGCATGAAAAAAAATCTATGTCGTGAAGAAATGTAAGCTGCAACAACTCCGAGAAAATCTCACTTCAGAAAATTTACTGAGGGTGAAAACAGTTAATAAAAAAATTTACCGAAGTAAAATCACTCATATTGATGGAAACTAATGATTTAATTCATCGCACAAATTTAGGATACCACACACAAGTCGTAATACATAAATAAATGCAGGGACCATAAACACAGTAATAACATCTACAACGATAATGGTAGTTGGACAGGGTCCTGAGAAAAAGTCTCTAGAATCGGGGCACACTCTTCTTCTATCGGGGGAAGTGGATTGACCAGTCGATGAATGTGCCTCTCCTGGTTGGACCTCAGAGGTCTTACGATGGCGATTTGGCTATTTTTTTAAAATAATATATATATTTTTATTAATTTTCATAAATATTACGCTGGATAAAAAATTTCAAAAATAATACACCGTCGGCCCGCTGCAGGCCGACTGGGCCTAGTCGGCCCCCAGCAGGCCGATTGGATTCCAGTCAGCCTACAACTGGCCGACTGGCCCCTGTTGGCTCACTGTGGGCTGATTGCGTCCTGTCGGCCCAATGTGGGCCGACTGGAGCTAATTGGCTCGCTGGGCTAATTGTTTTTGCAAAAAAAGTAGGCATAAAATATATATGTTTAAAAAAATGTTAATCATGTAACTAAAAAATGTTAAACATGTATAAAAAAATGTTCCTGATGTATACAAAAAAAGTACAATATATATGCAAAAAAGTTGACATAAAAATATGTTTTAAAAAGTGTTAAGCATGTATTTAAAAATTGTTAAATGTGTGTATAAAAAATGTTCGTTATTTATACAAAAAATATAGAATGTGTATGAAAAAAAGTTGACACCAAAAAAATATGTTTGAAAAAAATGTTCTAGTTCCATACAAAAAGAGCAATCAATCATACTTAGGTCCGTGATGCTCCCATACCGGATCCGGAGCTCGAACATTTTTTTATACACGTTTAACCTTTCATTCCAATACATGAAACATTTTTGTGTAATCGTTGAATATTTTTTCAAATACAATATTAACATTTTTTTTCAAACATATTTTTTTGGTGTCAACTTTTTTTCATACACATTCTATATTTTTTGTATAGATAAGGAACATTTTTTCAAATACATGATTAACATTTTTTTCAAACATATTTTTTTGGTGTCAACTTTTTTCCATACACATTCTATATTTTTTGTATAGATAAGGAACATTTTTATACACACATTTAACAATTTTTAAATACATGATTAACACTTTTTGAAACATATTTTTAGTCAACTTTTTTGCATATATATTATACATTTTTTGTATACATCAGAAACACCCACATCAAGCCAATTAGCTCCAGTCGGCCCACAGTGGGCCGACAGGACCCAATCAGCCCACAATGGGCCGACAGTAGCTAGTCGGCCAGCTGTAGGCCGACTGGAATCCAATCGGCCTGCTGTGGGCTGACTAGGCCCAGTCGGCCTGCAGCGGGCCGAAGGTGTATTATTTTTGAAAAAAATTACCCAGCGTAATATTTATGAAAATTAATAAAAAATGTATTATTTAAAAAAAATTAGTGGCGATTTGAGGATTCAAATCAGCGAGGCTCTGGAGATATCCCATTACTCGCTGGGTCAAGCGCTCTTGAGCGATGACATACTGGGCAAGATTGGCCAGTATTGGGTCTCTCTCGATTCGTCCACCGGGAAAAGATGTTACTTCTCCGGGTGCTGCATGACTCGAGAAATAATAATATCCCCGTTCGCTGGCATAGGGGACTGCGAATCGAAGACGAGTAAGTGCCTCATACGCCGAAGCTTCTATGGCCATGTGCGGAGTTGGCATAGATTTCCCTACGAAGGAAGCTTCTGTGGGGTCTTGGTTTGGGTTTGCGGGAGGGACGTGCACCACTGCCCAATATTTTGAGGTGGATGGGGTGATCCTTGATTTGAGCAGCTCATACTGGGGTGGATGGATAGCACTCATGGTACTGCAGGTAAAGTCCCACAAAACTTTAACAAAGCTACCTGGAGTTGCATCTGGAGTCCTTAGATAAATACTAGGGATCAGCATGGCAATGGAAATGGTTGTGCGAGTGGTGCTCAGGGTGAGGGGTACTTGGCAAGGTCACTGGGTGCACTACTAGGAAAAGGGCTATAGATAGGATTGATACTAATGGCGCACCAGGTAAGTAGTGCGCCACTACTATACACTAATGGCGCACCAGGCACACGGTGCGCCACTAGTATTGAATGTTTTTTTCATTTTTCCATACACTCTAATGGCGTATGGTGACAAAGTGCGCCATTACTAGTTCAACCAAGTAATGGCGCACCCTTTAAACAGTGCGCCATTAGTATATAATTTTTTTACTTTTTTGCAAAATTGCTAATGGCGCACCGTGTATATTTTCATGGACACTTTCTGATCTCGATATTGATCCCACCCGCACCCTCCCCCGCTAGCTCCACCGCCACCGCCGACCCACCGCAACCCTCCCCCGCTCCACCGCCGCTGACGAGCACCTGGTCCCCCGCACCCTCCCCCTCTCCACCGCCGCCAACAGGCACCCCCGCACCTTCCCCCCGCTCCACCGCCGCCGCCGATGATATTTTCAATTAACAAATTTGAACATATTTTTTAAAAAATTATTACTGTTTTTATAAAAAAAATATTACTATTATGATTTAAACAAGTTTGAACATATTTAAACACAAATAAATATCAAACAGGATTTAAAATGCATAAAAAATATTGGGGAGCCTGGGAATCGAACCTAGGACCTCCTGGTGTGTGTGCTACGTACTGACCAGTCGGGCTAGTGGGTGGGTTCTTTTTGATCTCGATCTCGATCCCACCCGCACCCTCCCCCGCTAGCTCCAACGCCGCCGACGACCCACCGCAACCCTCCCTCGCTCCACCGCCGCCGACGAGCACCCGGCCCCCCGCACCCTCCCCCGCTCCACCGCCGACAACGGGCACCCCCCGCACCTTCCCCCCGCTCCACCGCCGCCGCCGATGATATTTTCAATTAACAAATTTGTACATATTTTCTAAATAGTTATTACTGTTTTTATAAAAAAATATTACTGTTATGATTTAAACAAGTTTGAACATATTTAAACACAAATAAATATCAAATAGGATTTAAAATGCATAAAAAAAGTATTGGGGAGCCTGGGAATCGAACCCAGGACCTCCTGATGTGTGTGCTGCGTACTGACCAGTCGGGCTAGTGGGCGGGTTATGTTGTAGATAGGGTTAGGTGGTATATATGTCGGGCTAGATTAAATTACTTATGGCGCACCCTTCGGTGGTGTGCCATTGCTATTGATGTACTTATGGCGCACCCCTGGGTGGTGCGCCATTGCTAAGCCTCCCCCACACTAAAATCCCCAATCCCCAATCCATCTAATCCCTCCCCTGCCTCACCCATCGTCCCCGGCCGTATGTGCACCCGACCACCCTCTGCCGCCGACCACCTCCCTCACCGTCCCCCCTCCGCCCGCGCCCGCGCCCTCGCCGTCCCCCTCCCCCCGCGGCCCCGCCTGCGCCCCCCTCCCTCCCGACCTCCCCCTACCCCTACCACCTCTCAACCGCCCCGTCCCCTCAGCGCCGCCCGTCGTCTCCCCGAACACTAGCTCCGTCGGCGTCGGGGACGACCACCTCAAGCCCCACGCCGTCCTCGGCCTCACCCTCTCCACCGGCGGCGCCCCTTCCTCCGCCCCTGCAGCGCAGCAGCAGCAGTAAACAGCCAGGTAAGATGATGATGCATTTTCATTCAGTCTTTCTATTTGTACTACTTGTTTGTTGTGAAGCTAAGATGATGATGCTATTTTATTTGAACAAGTACCTAATGCTGACCGATGGGTTCAGTTTTAATTTGCTAAGTTAGAAATGTAGATGATGAATATCATAAATTAGAACCATAGATGGTGATTTTCCTCTCTCTAGCTTGTAGCTTAAACTACTACGTACCCCATACCAGGATAGCTAGGGTTTAGGTGTGCATGCAATTATTATTTTTTTCCTTTCTAAGATTTTGTTTCTAGTCACACCCATAGGTTTCAAGCTTCAAGAGACCGCGGGTTTGTTGTAGGTAGCATGAGCGAGTGGCGGATGCCAGATAATGTCGAACTTGTCATGATGGTGGTACTAGAAATTAATCCTAAGGATGGTACCATGAAATCATTAACCTCACATCTTAGGATGCTCAACACCACTGTTATTTGGAACAAAATCACTATGTTCATTTATTGTTTTCATATAAAAAGTAAAGTTAGGTGCGTGCAAAATCTTACTGCAAAAACATATAAATGAAAAATTAATTCATGTTCATACATTTAGGTGCAACAAGTTTTTGTAGGGCTCATACGAAAGAACAAAATGCGCTCGGGGAATCAACTCCTATTAATGGATTAAGGTCTTCTAGTTAGGAAATTGAAATATATTGCTCTCCACCCTCCCTCAAGATCCAAAGCAGCCAAAGGCTATTAGTGGTTCTCGTAGAGGCACATGAAGAAAAGAGAGAAAAGTCAAATGTCGATTCTCATTCGTTGGTGGCAATGAGAGGGATCGGAAACAAGATAGACTCTTTATGTCAATTGGGTGAATGGAAAGAGTTGTTCTTGCAGAGTATTCTGCCACATAACTTCATGCCAAGAATAATAGTGTCGAGTACCAAACAAATCAGGCCAAAAAATTGTAGCTTCACAGGTTTGGGGGCAAGGGTTTCTTTGAACCACTAGTAACTGAAGCATTTGAACTTCGTTGGTGCCAACTATACTTGAAGAAATAGCTTCTGGATGCATTGGATATTTTTGCATGTATCTTTGACATTAGCCTTTCTAGTTCAGTTGTCAAGACATGATGTTCTTGTAATTTGCCTCTGATGAAAGGGTTGGGTCAGCTTATAGTTGCTTCGTTAGTTTTTCCTACAATGCCATGCTTATAAAACCTCTTCCAATGCACACGTACTTAGATGAGGTGCTAAACACATTAAAAAGTTTAGAAACTAATGCCCCAATGCATAGGTTTTTAACTTGTTGTAGTTAAGATTCTTTTATGTAATGATTTAGCAACTAAACTCCTCTGTGCATTGGTGGGCTTATTTCATTTAAGTGTTGTTTCTAGGTTCCTGCGCTTGGCATTGTTTCTCCTCTTAGTTACAAATTAAAATTGCTCAACATGATAATCATTTGTTATCTTATTCCAAGATGCACATTTCCTCTGAAACTGACTGAACCGTTCTTAATTTTGCAGGTAGAGGGCAAGATAATTTGTTGGTTGTTTGCTGTCATGTTGTTATTACTTCCATTAGGGCATCTGTTGGTTCATTAACCTTTCTAACATCTGCATCTTAGTGTTCGTTTGTTTACTGCATAAAAATATATAGTTTTGCTACTGTTATGCCTGTATTCACTGCTGCTGCTACTGTACTTGTGATGATGTTGTAGGTACCCCGAGAGGCCCTTGAGTTTGCCGGAATGTCGATTAACTTCCGTTCCGGCAAATTCGGGTACTCCATATGTCCTATTTTCAGCAAAGGTAATGCTAAAATTTTCTGTGAATTTTAGCATTACTTTGCTAAAAATAGGACAAATGGGGTACTTGCGACTAATGCCTGTTATCATGCATGTTTTATGATCTGTTGTAAGGGTACTAATTGGTCTCTTCTGCTGCTTATCAGAGATGGCGGGAAGCAGCCACCGCCGATCTGCAACACCGCGGTACGAGTTGGATGCTTCCGAGTTCTTCACTGTCATACTTGAGGCTTAAGTATCATCCATGACACAGGTATATAAAACGAGAGATCTCCCCTTCACCCATCTCATTATGATATCTGTTGTTTGCTACATCACTCATTGTCCCAAACTGCAGAGGCTGCCTAACAGTTTTATGAACATGCTGATGTGTGAAGATCCGCCAAATAATATGAAGCTGCGACAGGCCAACAGCGGGTTTCGCAGGCAGTGGGATGTGCAGTTGGTGATCAAGAAGGGCCACATGTACATGTCTCGTGGGTGGGACAAGTTCTACCGTGCCTACGACCTGCAGCTGGGGTACTTCCTTCTCTTCAGGTACGACAACGACGCCAACATGCTCATCGTGAAGGTGTTCAACAAGACTATGTGTCGCATGCGCTACGCTGCCGATGATGATGCCGGTATGTTCTGCCTCTTCTTATTCCTCTACATTTGGCTTTGTCTCACATCGATTGTTAACGGTCATTGTTGCATTTTGGACAGGTAATGGGAGCAGCAGCAGCGACACTGGCTACAGCCAAAGCAGCAGCGACTATGGCTGTAGCGAAAGCAGCAGCGATTCTGGCTGTAGCGAAAGCAGCAGCGATTCTGGCAGCAGCATAGACAACAAGAAGGATGATCCGGACTGGAGTGCGGGAGAATAGGAGCAGAGTGAGGATGAGGAGCTGCATGATGACTATGGGCATCAGGCTGAGGATGACCTAGCGCTGGTGGTGGCTGACCAAGGGCAAGAGATGGTGGTGGCTGACAATGGGCAAGAGATGGAGG
This sequence comes from Triticum aestivum, assembly GCF_018294505.1. NCBI lineage: Eukaryota > Viridiplantae > Streptophyta > Magnoliopsida > Poales > Poaceae > Triticum > Triticum aestivum. The sequence goes on from NC_057807.1 coordinate 106,738,146, forward strand.
TGGCTGAGGATGACCTAGCGCTGGTCGTACCTGAAGGTGGCCTCGCGATGGTGGTGGCGCCTGACAATGACCACGCACCGGTGGTGGCGCCGGCGATCCCACAGCTAGGCGACATGACCACGCCAATTGTGGTAGAAGACTACATCCCACTGCCTCCACTGCCTCCACCGCCTCGCGGCTCTAGGCGCATCAGGGAGAGGAAGGAGAAGAAGGAGAAGAACAATGCATGAGAACTGAACTTTGTCAGGTATGTCAGATCTCCAATAGGTTAGCTATCCAAAATGATATATATATACTTAGTTACCTATGTTATCTCTAATATGCTTAGTTTCCTATAGGTTAGCTTCATTTTTACCTAAGTTGGCTCTAATATACTAACTTAGAGCTTATATGCTAAGTTTCCTATAGGTTAGCTCCAAAATAACTTATGTTAGCACAAAATGATCAAGTTTACATAATAAGCTTATAGTTTTTTCTTATTCTTCTTCTTTTCCAAAATGACATAGGTTAGCTTCATTTTACCTAAGTTGGCTCTAATATACTAACTTAGAGCTTATATGCTTAGTTTCCTATAGGTTAGCTCCAAAATAACTTATGTTAGCACAAAATGATCAAGTTTACATAATAAGCTTATAGTCTTCTTATTCTTCTTCTTCTTTTCCAAAACTCTTCTTATTCTTCTTCTAGTGTTCTTCTTCTTCTAGTATTCTTCTAGTCTTCTTCTTTTTCTTCTTCTAACTTCTTGTTTATCATTTTTCAGATTTGATTTAATTGACGGAAGCTTGCGTGGATGGAGTGCTTCTTTTCCATTTGTGTTTTCATTTGTATCAATGTGAAACTTTTGTGAATTGATGGATAACGGTGTTGGATGAACAATGTGAAACTTTTGTAATATGTAACAACGGAACTATGTGTTGGCTATGTATGTATATATGATGAAACTTGTGTGTTGGATATGATTTTTATATGGATGCTTGTTGTATATATATATATGTGTTGAATATCTCATATGTGAAATAGTGACCTGAGATTAAGAAAAAACAAAAAAAGTAAAAAATTGTTACTAATGGCGCACTACCATGTGGTGCGCTATTAGTATAGCAGATAATAGTGGCGCACTGTGGGCAATACTAATGGCGCACTACGTGGTGCGCCATTAGAACACCAGATTCTAATGGCGCACATGTGGTGCGCCATTAGAAAAAAATTATAATGGCGTGATGCTAGTGGCGCACCAGTAGTGCGCCATTAGAAGGCAAAACTGGTGCGCCACTAGCATGCCTTTTCCTAGTAGTGGTGGCCTCTTATATAGCATTGGGGCTAGGTTATTTACCGTGGCGAAAGGTAACTAGTCGATCGGGTCTACTCCATGGGGTCGGGGTCAATGCTACAACTACACATATCTCGGAAAAGTGACGTATTACTGTGGGAGTCGTCGGTGTGATATTGGTAGCTAGGCCTGAAAAATAAATAAACAGCAACCGCATGCTCACATATTTAATGCAAGGCTACTATTTAAAATAGAGGCACACAAGCAAGCTGCGATTATTTAAGTCGATGCAGGATTACGAAATCACAGGGCGTGGGCTTACTGAGATTCGGTACTACTCGAGTGACTTAGTCTACCTCGTTTATATCTAAACGAGCCTGCCTTGTGGACGTCGAGACTTCTCCACGGGTTTCGCCATCGGGATTAGCTGGAGGGGGTGGAGGGGCTGCCAAGTCGGGGTAGCGATGATGACCATCCCGGGGATTGTTGGCCACAATCCCGCTGGAGCGTGTTCCCAAAATGCGGCGAAGCACTTCTGGGGACACCAAAGTATTGTGGTCGATGGCTGATGCAGTCCTCAAGGTCTCGATCGGGTGTCCGAATAGCACGACTGGGTTGTCGGCGTCGGGCTCATCTCCTCTCTCGCCGGGGCTCGGTGAACCAGCTCTCCACGAGCTGCGATCAGATCAAGGGTGATTTGATCAAATAGTTCCTCTAGTGCACCTAGATAGCGCACCAAATGCAATAATACAGGATCCGTCTCGTGATCTCCGTTGACATCCTGGGGTGGCCTACCATACCCATCACGGCTGGGGTAGTAGTAGAATGAGCGACAGTTAACTCTGGGCAACAAGTGCCGGAGTTGAACTATAGCCTCTCGAGCAGCTAGTTGAATGGCTTGTGGCTCAAAGGAAGTTGTCCTTCCGGTGAACCGGTAGGGGCGTTCTAGCAATAGTCCCCTACCATAGATGTGTACAGTGGCCCAGAATTGACGGCACTCATCGCTCATGGGTCCTTGGTACACAACATATTCTAGAGGCTCCTCTAATGCAAAGGCACGGCGGGTGAGGTTTGCTAGCACGGTCACAAAACCTCCAAGGTTGTTTGCCGTGGTTTCATTGTGCACGACGGGGCCAGGCATTATGGCTCGGTTTGGGGAAGAAGGTTGGGTTGTGCTGTGTTGAGGTTAGCGCACCCTTTTTATAGAAAAAGAGGGCAGAGTCTTCCTTCGCACGCTTGCGAATGAGAAAATTTAGGTGTTGGTCACTGGCGTGCGATCGACAGGCTAGGCTGATAGGTTGGGCACCGACTGCCAAAAGGTGTCGGGTCACTGTGGGGCTATCTTACGCGAGAAGCTTGGTCGGGGTTAGGTTAAGGTCTGGTGGTTTGGTTAACCTAGGTTTTTTTGACCTGGCTAAGATAGGATTAGCCAATGGTCAGCCTGGCTCTGATACCAAGTCTGTCAGGACCGGATTTCGGGATATTAATTTCCCAGAAAATGGTCCTTATGCTCACCAGCCCCAGGACTACTGTTAGCTGGAGAGACACAAACTTGATACAATAACTCCAAGCAAATTACATGATATGTAGTACAAGACCATTCTGGCCTATGAGTACAACACAAGGTTTCTAGTGGTTGGTGGCGGAAGCGGTTTGTGGATCATCTGTGTCTATGGGACTCCATTTCCCATGGGAACAGCTGACCAGGTTAACTCCTATCTTCGCGAGACTGCTATCACCATTGATTCGGTTCCGGGGACTGTCATCTTGATGCACCCCTCCGCGCAAGAAATCTGACCAAGACAATAGCCAGGGACAAGCCAGTGAGTACTTTGAATGTACTCGCAAACATTAGGAACACGGGTATAATATAAAAAACGATAATCATGCTCTGAAATATTCTATGATCACAACGTCAGTCACAAAAATATAATCCATGATGCACGCAGGCAAGTTATTCACGCTACACATGAATAATGCAATAAGAGAGTAGAAATAGAATGCCTCAGTCGGGCGTCTGAGCGACACCACAGAAAGGGCTTATAAGTGAAATAAATAACAAACGTGCCGCAGTCGGGCGTCTGTGCGACGCCACATAAAGGGCTTATAGAGTAAATGCATAACAAGCATGCCACAGTCGGGCGTCTCAGCGACACCACATAAAGGGCTTATGTGGTAAATAGAAAAACATGCCACAGTCGGGCGTCTGTGTGACACCACATAAAGGGCTTATATGGTAAAAAATAGCAAAACATGCCACAGTCGGGCGTCTATGCGACACCACTTAAAGGGCTTATAGGTTAAATAAATAATAAACATGCCATAGTCGGGCGTCTATGCGACACCACATAAAGGGCTCGAAATAATCACAGTGAATAACCCGGAGGTAGAACCGTCCCAGAGATACTCAATAAATCAAATAATGAACATCGTTAGTCCATAACAATAATAATCACAATCATCATATGTCACTGGTCAAAATCAAAGTTCCGACTTAGTTGTTTTTCCTCCGAAGACCGACACTAAGACCGACACTCACTAGTAGAAAATGGGGCTATTGTCCAGGCCAGGTCAGCCCATTAGTCCCGGTTCAATCCAGAACCGGGACCAATGAGGCTATTTGGCCCGGTTCGTGAGCCCCGGGGGCCGGCCGGGCCACGTGGGCCATTGGTCTCGGTTCGTCAGGACCTATTGGTCCCGGTTGGTGGGACGAACCGAGACCAATGGGCCTCGCTCCTGGCCCAACACCATTGGTCCCGGTTGGTGGCTTGAACCGGGACCAAAGGCTGCCCGTTAGTCCCGGTTCGTGCCATCAACCGGGACTAAAGGGTTGGTCCTCGTTGCGACCAGAGTTTAGTCCCACCTCGCCAACCGAAGGGGAATCGGACCGGTTTATAAGCCCCTCCCTCTCTACCTTATTGAGCTCCTCTGAAAATGAAAATAGATGCCCTTATATAGGGAATTTAGCATAAATTCATGCGGATTTCTCTTGAAATTCGTTATGAATTTGAGTTGAATTTCCTCTATAAGCGCATCTCTGCTCATTTCTGAGTAGTTTTTATATAGTTTTTTTCTTTTTCTGCTATATTTATTTTTTCTTTTTATTTCTGAGTTGTAATAAGCCATTAAAAATAAGCATATATGCTCCTTTTTTAGTACAGTTAATCACAACTATTTTTTGCTTCTATTCATTTCTGAGTAGTTTTCTATATTTTTTTCTTTTCTGTTATATTTATTCTTTTGTTTTTATTTCTGAGTTGTAATAAGTCATTAAAAATAAGCATCTATGCTATTTTTTAGTAAAGTTCATCAAAATTATTTTTTCTTCTTTTTATTTCTGAGTGGTTTTTATATAGTTTTTTTCTTTTCTGCTACATTTGTTTTTTTCTTTTTATTTCTGAGTTATAATAAGTCATTAAAAATAAAAAAGAGGCGCAATGCTCGTTAATTTGCTTCAAGCCTTTCAGAATAGTGTCAACTGCACTGCACATAGCTCTGTGCAGTCTACCGTATTCCTCAAGGCTTGAAGCTAACCAACGTGCAGGAGCATTGAGCCTCTTCGTCATCGTCTCTGCACTCAGGGCTTATAAACAGCTGCGAGTGCCTCTCGCTTGGCGAGGTGGGACTAAAAAAACAGCTGCAGGAAGAATCAACAAAAAAATAGCTGCAGAAAATAAAAAGTAGTTACACGGGTCCATTGGTACCGGTTCATGGCACCAACCGGTACCAATGCCACTCTTTGGTCCTGGTTGGTTGGACCAACCGGGACAAATGCTCATCTTTAGTCCCGTGCAAACAGCTGAACACGTCACGGTCGCCACTGATACACCTCAGTGCCATGCTGCCAAGTACCACCAGCCGACACAGCTTGAAGCCCTTGGTGGATCTGTCGTGCGTAGCACCTCCGACCAGGCATGACCAAGCATAGCACCTGTCGGCCAGGCATGACTTGACAGCTCCACCGAAGCTCTGTGCAAGAAGAAGCCGCTCCACCTCCTTCCTCTGACTTCTAGAGCTGCTCCACAAAACAATGCTCCCAAGAGAAAAACAACACCGCAGTGCCGCCATCGTCCGGTCTGGAACACCAGATCCTAGGGTTTCCCCCGGAGCAATACGAGTGGGTCAACGGTAGTCACACGACGATGCCTTCATCATGGTAACGACATGGAACGCCGCCATCGCCCGCCGTCAGCTCGGTTTTCACCGGCAACTACGTCTCCCCGACTCGCAGCTGGTGCCAGATGACGGATCCCGAGATCCGAACACCCAGCCTCAGGCCGACCACCTCTGACGGAAGAGATGACCACCATCGCCGGCTGCAACGGTCAGAACAGATCTGATCTATGCTATTTTTTAGTAAAGTTAATCAAAATTATTTTTTCTTCTATTTATTTCTGAGTGGTTTTTTATATAGTTTTTTTCTTTTCTGCTACATTTATTTTTTTCTTTTTATTTCTGAGTTGTAATAAGTCATTAAAAATAAAAAAGAGGCGCAATGCTCGTTAATTTGCTTCAAGCCTTTTGGAATAGTGTCCACTGCACTGCACATAGCTCTGTGCAGTCTACCGTATTCCTCAAGGCTTGAAGCTAACCAACGTGCAGGAGCATTGAGCCTCTTCGTCATCGTCTCTGCACTCAGGGCTTATAAACAGCTGCGAGTGCCTCTCGCTTGGCGAGGTGGGACTAAAAAAACAGCTGCAGGAAGAATCAACAAAAAATAGCTGCAGAAAATAAAAAAGTAGTTACACGGGTCCATTGGTACTAGTTCATGGCACCAACCAGTACCAATGCCACTCTTTGGTCCCGGTTGGTTGGACCAACCGGGACGAATGCTCATCTTTAGTCCCGGTTGGAGCCACCAACCGGGACCAAAGGTCTTCGTTTCCCGCCCTTTGGGCTGCTGAAAAGAGGCCTTTGGTCCCGGTTGGTGGCACAAACCGGGACTAAAGGGGCATTGGTCCCGGTTGGTGCCACCAACCGGGACCAATGCTCTTGCTATATATACGGGACTTAGCAGTTTTCGCCAAAACCCATCTCTTTCTCGCCCCGACGCCTCTGCTCCTCGTCGCCGTCGCCGTCGAGCCCTGCCCCGCGCCGCCCCGAGCCCGCCGTCCCCGTCGCCGCCCGAGCCGCCGTCGTCGCCCGCGCGCATCGTCGCCGCCCCCATCGCCGCCCGCGTCCCGCGTCGCCCCGTCATCGCGTGCCCGTGCCGCCCCGACGTCGTCGCCAGCCGCCGCCCCTGCCCCGCGCCGCCCCGAGCCCGCCGTCCCCGTCGCCGCCCCGAGCCCGCTGTCCTCGTCGCCCCTGCCCCGCGCCGCCCCGAGCCCGTCGTCGCCCCTGCCCCGCGTTGCCTCGACGCCGACGTGAGCTTTTTTTTATTTTTGTTAGATTTTTTTAGATTCTTTTTGTAGTTCATAGATTTTTTTGTTAGGTTAGATGTGTAGTAATTTAGTTATGTAGTTCATAGATTTTTTTGTTAGATTAGATTTTTTTTTAGATTACATGTTAGTAATTAATTTGTTCATATTGTGTTAGATTTTTTTGTTACATTAATTAGATTTTTTTTTGTTCGATTAGATATGTGTAGTAATTAATTTGTTCATATTATGTTAGACTTTTTTCTGTTAATAGATTTTTTTGGTGATATTATTATTGAATATGCATGTTTGGTGATATTATTGTTAATAGATTTTTTTGGTGATATTTAGATTGTGTAATTATTTTTGTTCATAGAATTTTAATGATTTTTTTGTTCATGGTATTTAGAAAAAGGAAAAAAAGAAGAAGTAGTTTATATATAGTTGAACTAGCTAGTTGATTTAATAAACTAATTTATTTTACTATATAATGAAGTAGTTTGTTTTTAGTAAGTACTACTTATTTATTTATAGTAAGTGCTTAGTAGTTGAACTAGATAGTTGATTTAATTAGATTTTTTTTTAGATTAGATTTTTTTTAGATTGCATGTGTAGTAATTAATTTGTTCATATTATGTTAGATTTTTTTGTTAGATTAATTAGATTTTTTTGTTAGATTAGATATGTGTAGTAATTAATTTGTTCATATTATGTTAGATTTTTTTCTGTTAATAGATTTTTTTGGTGATATTATTATTGAATATGCATGTTTGGTGATATTATTGTTAATAGATTTTTTTTGGTGATATTTAGATTGTGTAATTAATTTTGTTCATAGAATTTTAATGATTTTTTTGTTCATAGTATTTAGAAAAAGGAAAAAAATAAGAAGTAGTTTATATATAGTTGAACTAGCTAGTTGATTTAATAAACTAATTTATTTTACTATATATAGAAGTAGTTTGTTTTTAGTAAGTACTACTTATTAATTTATAGTAAGTGCTTAGTAGTTGAACTAGATAGTCGATTTAATTAATAAAACTACTTTTATTTAACTATATATAGAAGTAGTTCCCGCGTCGACGTCGGCGATGCCTATCCCGCATCCTCGTCGTCGTCGGCTCGGCGGTGGAGGCCTGCTTGATCAGGGCCATGTTCGGGACTGGGCTCCGCCGGGTTGGTATTGGGAGGTGCTACCTTCCGGGGGACGTAGGTTGGTGAGGAGGCAGCCCGTTGTTGACCCGATCCTTGTTTGGTGGCGGTCGCGTGGGCCAGTGACGGTGGTGAGGCATCCGGACACCGCGGAGGTGGTACGTCACCGTGTCAGCGAGGAGGACGAGCACGTCCGTCGCTACATGGTTGCATTGGAGGGGAGGTTCGACAATACCTGGCAGGTTCTTCAGGGATCTCACTGAAGCTGTGATCCTGTGATGGTTCCTTATCTTTGGGTGTCCACCGCCCGCGTCGATACCCGTCGGGCGCTACGGTTCTAGTTGTATTAGTGATAATATTCGATGATGTACGGACACCAAGAGATGATGTACTTTTGCTTATAATTATTGAATGCATGCTAATTTGAATACTATACTTTATTTTATGATTTGGTTTTGCTTATTTTATGATTTGGTTTTGCTTATTGAATGCTCATATTGGATAAGTTCTCCTTCATTCCCATGTGCTAGACAATTTGGTATAACAATGCATTCGGGAATGAAAGAGGAGCTACGTACATCGATCATCGATAGTCAACCCATGATTAATAATAATGATCTAGTTTAATATTTGAATTATGAACGTAGGCCGGAAATGTCGTACTCATCGGACGACGAAAACCGCCCGGGGGAGTGCGACTGGTGCCACGACGATCGAGGTATCTGCGACAGGTTCATTGAGCTGGACGAAGATCGGCGCTTCAGCATTAAGCTCGAGGAGACCTGCGATGTTCATACGGTACGCAACGACGACAATAGTTTTTTTCGTAATTAAGCACGACTTCAACTATTTTAACGTGTATTTTTCATCTTTTCCAATTCGACTAGCTTATCCCATGCTTTGCAAGATGCTATGTCTTGGAGAGGATGGGTTTTGAAGACCATGAAAGTTTTGAAACCAAAAAAATTATCCTAAGTACCCATCATGGTGTGGATTTTCAAGTAAAGCTGTACAATGCTCAGAGTGTAACCCATTTTGGTTGCAAAAATTGGGATGCATTTTGCAAGATGTATGGTCTTGATGAGGGTATGCTTGTCACCATGGATCTTGGTGATCCTACAATCGAGCAAGAGACACCTTCGATTTGGGTCCTTGTGGATACACCTCCAGTTCTTCCCTCATGTGAGCTAAACATAGTTATTAAGTAATTTATATTGTTTATTTCAAAATATATAGTTGACAACTTATCTCCATTGACAGCTTATTTTCATTCTTCAAAGAATGTGCGGAAGATGGTAGACAGAACGTACTACACCGAAGGCTCCGAATTAACTTATCAGGAGAAAATCATCTGGTCGGATTTTGTACTGATCTTGAGAATTACAATATCTACAATCAAACTCCTCATCATTATGGTAAATACGTGCCACTTGTGCACGTGTTGAACTACGGTAACTACCATGGAGATACCCTGGTAAGATTATTTTTTACTATTACAACATCCGTGCATCTTTTTGCACACTTCTAAAACTAGTACATCATTGCTAACTACGAAGTTATTACTATGTTTTTCAACAGATAATCCCGAATGATTGTGTGCCTCATCTGATGTATACGCATGGTAGCCTTCATGTTTTGAACATACAACCAGGTCGTCCTACGAATCTCAACTGTCCATACCGGGTTTCTAAAAGAAGTGGAGACATAACAATCAAAGAATGGAAAAAATGTATGGACAGTCGTAAGGAGCTTCTTAGAAGCAATAAGCAGCGAAGGGCAAGAATTGGAGACAGGATGATCGCCATTCTTCATAATGGAGAGTCAGGGTCTATATTGTTTTATGCTATTTTACCTTAAGGGTGTTAGGTCCTACCTGATACTGATGATCATGTGCTAAGAACAATTATGTAGGGTTGGGTTCGATGACTATGAGGATGATGATCGTATGACTTATTATTAATAACGAGAAGAAGTTGTATGATGATGCATGATTAGTAGGACTTGTTATTATATATATATGATGATGTATGATGCAAAGCATGCATGAGCATGTTATATCTGCGGGTGCAATGAACATAGCAGCAGCGTTGATAAACCAAGGACGAAGATAAGAGAGGACACTTCTCTCTATTAGCTAGCTATAATAACAACCTAAAAATAACCCCCAAAACCCCTAAAGCAGCCACTTTTGTAAAAAAATTGACTTTTGGTCCCGGTTGGAGCCACCAACCGGGACCAAAGGCCCCCTGACTGGGCTCGGCGCATAGGGCCACGTGGAGGCACATTGGTCCCGGTTCGTGTTTGAACCGAGACTAATGGGTGGAGGCATTAGTAATGACCCATTAGTCCCGGTTCATGAACCGGGACTAAAGGCCCTTACGAACTGGGTCTAATGGGTGGTTTTCTACTAGTGACTTGACCCAACCCAGACTGTAGTCCTTAACCACGGACACGGCTACTCAAATAGGTTTAATCTCTGCAGAGGGTGTACTCTTTACCCACGAGTAACGGATTCCGTTAATCCATCCGGACTAATTCCTCTTACGGTCTTTTAGTTGAAAACAGACCCAACCGCACACACCAGCTTGACTCATCGGTGTCTGGAATCACCCACGACACTCGTTAAGCAAAACTCTAAGTGGGGAGGCTACAACCTCGATTGGCATGGGATCACAAAATTTATACCACGCGCAAACTAGGGAAGCTACCCCCTCGGCTACAACTGAAACACCCACGCCCCCTGACCGGATGACTGGCTTTAATCCATGGCCATGGTACCCTCATCCTGGCCCCTCTGTACGATGTGTGCTAGAAAGGGGTTGACAAATTACTGAACCGTACCCTACCTGTGGCAGGGACAAGTGGTAGCACAAAACAAGTGTGGGGGTTACTGGAACAAGACTCGATCTACGGTCGACTCAGGAGGTTTATGTGTTACCTGCATAATTAGCATAACAAATATGTTTCAACATACATAACCACCACTCATCATGTCTCACTATGCCGTACCGGACACAATCTTCTCAACGGCCGGAGACAAGCTCGTGTCTACCCAAGACCGAGGCTTTCCCGGGTTCCTTCCGATGTGCGCGAGAGGCATGTGATGGTGACTATTATCTCAACATATCAAACTCCAACAGCATGAATCATCAATATTCACTCGTGAGTTTGAACATATCATCACAGAAAAATAACGAAAACTCCGAGATGGGAGGTGGTACAACCGTATCAAACAACACACAACAATATTATGCCAGGGTTCAGAATGCTTGCCTTCAAGTAGTGGGGAGGCAGGGTGCATTCCAAAACTTTGAAAGTTTTTTCTCCTCTCTCCAAAATCCTATTAAAACTATTTTTGGAATCAATGTATAGTTTGAAAAACAGTACCAAAAAGTTTCTGAATTTTTTTGAAATAAATCTTAAAATAAACTAGACAATATTTGAGAGAGGTAGGAAAAAGAATCAATTCATTTGGAGTTATATTTGAAAAGTTATAGGCAGTCAAAGTTTTGGTCAAAAATCTGTTTTTAAAAATAAAACAGAAAAAGAAAAACGTTTTGATTACTGACCACGTCGAAGGCGTATTTTGGTTTTACGCCTCCACTAATCCA